>NW_026694465.1:232500-938265 GCF_021218885.2 Marmota monax | reverse complement strand
AGATCGCTTCTGTCTCCATGTTTACAAGTCAGATTCTGGACAATATAATTCAAAAGGGCAATGTCAGTCAGAAAGCTTCTGGAAGTTACACAGACATAAACAAAACACGAAAACACTCGGTTGAAGGAAGGCAACTCAGAGAAAGCACAGGCATTCAGCTTTCCAGGATATGCCACTATGATTAAGGAGCCATCCTTCTCAACTTGCCTGGGAGAGAGGGCGCTGGGTGTAGTCATGCCGGCCTAATCCTTCAAAACTCCCCATTCACCTTTGAGAGTGTCTCTGCTTCTAAATTACATTGTCAACTTCAAAGGGTCAGGCATTTAATATTAATATTAATTAATGATATTTAAGGTTAATATTGCCAATTGGTTATTCTCTTCCCTATGCTTAAAGGACATGGTCTGTTCACTAGGTCCAGAGCTGAGCTTCATACTCCAGTATCAATTCTATATTGTTCCAGAGATTTCAACTGTGCACTGAGAGTAAAGAAGACATACCAGGTCTCAGGTGCTTATGCTTTGGCATGTCTGAGAAGGGGATTACAGTAGATAGTTCTGTTGTGCTTTAAAATTTGTCACTATGCCTGTCAGGCTTTGGCACTACTTGGTGTCTCATAAGGTCTGACCTCCATGCTGTTGCTGGAGATGGATTTCTGAAACGCCATCTCTCTAAAATCCCTTTCTGACTCCCCACTCACTTAGCTTAGCATACAAAGCCCTCAGTGGCCTAGCTCCAGTGCTTATCTTTGTCTCCCCTCATCCCCCAACACATTCTCTGTGCTATGGATTGCACTAATATCCAGCTACTCTAGTCCCTGTTGTGCCTTTCTGTTGCCCTTCTGTGGCTGGGCACAGACTGTTCCCTCCTCCTGGAGTGCTCTGACCTACCTGTGGTGAGTCTTTCTTTCTGAATCAGAGCACAGACTGACTCCCTTCTGGCCCTTCTTTCTCTTCTAGATTAATTTATCCCTTCATTCTTCTCTGATTCTTTAGACAGACTTTAGTACTAAAACCTGTGACCCTAAATTTTGTTTGAGAGTTTCCTTATTGTTCTCTCTCAAGAGGGTATTCATTTCTTGGAGACACAGACCAGAACTTGCACCTCTACAAATAACAGAACAGTACATGCAGCTGAAACCCAAAGTGGATGAGTGGATAAGTAGTCCACAGGAGAAGGGAGTGTTATTTCTGGGATAAGAAACATAAATATGCAGACAGTGGTGATGAGGGTTTTAGTAGGATACAGAAAACTATGTAGAAGACATTCTAATTTTATAGAGGACTAAATCGCTGGGAATCTTTGTGTCCCAGTGACAAGGTCTGTTCTGCCTCATGAGGAGGAAGCATTTTTTTGTGGCTTCCAGACAAGCTTGAAACTTTGTCGTCATCAATGAACATTTCTCATGTTCAGAATTCAGATGTTATTACATTAGTTGGA
Source organism: Marmota monax (assembly GCF_021218885.2). NCBI lineage: Eukaryota > Metazoa > Chordata > Mammalia > Rodentia > Sciuridae > Marmota > Marmota monax. The sequence goes on along the minus strand of NW_026694465.1, from coordinate 936,825 downwards.
GCCTCTGGTTTTTCTAATTTTCTAAGTCCAGGACATACCAGGTACTGAGAAAAGGTACAGAATACATATTAGTGATCTTTGGATAATTATGGAAGGTATGTGTAGTCCTGAAAGACTGAACAAGATTACTTGGATTTAAGAAATGGAAATAAGGTAAGTTCTCAGTTCATAGGTTTGGTAACATTTTGCTAACTAGCAAAATTCAAAAAAAGAATTATGTAGTGGATTATTTGTGAGGTTGTAGAGGATTCATTCATTTTTATATTTAATAAGAGTCAGCTGGGTACTAGAAATGTAACCCAGGGGTAGAGAACTTCCCTGGCATGTTGCAAGGCCCTGGGTTCCATCCCTAGCATCTCCAAAGAAGAGTCAAGTGGTCCTAACAAGTCTATTTGCAACCTAATCTCTCCACAGAAAGCACTGTAATTTATTTGCTTATCTGTCTCCTACACTAGACAAATGATTTTAATTTCATATGTACTTCATTCTTTGTTTCTAAGATAGATCCTGGCACAGGGTAGTTGCTAAACAAATAGGTCAATGATCATGATGAATGTGTAGATGTTTTGATATACTAGAAAAGTCAAATTGATTTGAAATATAAAACAGTCAGTCAAAACATTTCCTGATCTGATGCCATTCAGAGAAATTAAGTCTACATTGAAGGTATTATGCTTTTCTGCTCTGTTCTGCTCTGTAGGACCAGAACAGGAGGGTTGTATTAAATCCATAATAAAAGGGACATTGGAAAATGGAAAATTATTTGAAGAATATTTGAGAGAGGGACAGTCTTGGAAAACATAAGAATTACAGTTGAGAAAACCAGCACAGTAATAAAAAAAATGACATCTATAGAGAGCTCAACTTAATCTGTTGGCAATGATATAAATTGAAAAGAGAAAGGAAAGTGATTGTGGGCTTAGTAGGGCACACCTGTAATCCCAGCTACTCTGGAGGCTGAGAGGAGGATCACAGTTCCAGGCCAGCCCGGGCAACTCAGGAAGACCCTGTCTCAAAATAAAATTTTAAAAAAGGGCTGGGAATGTGGCTCAGTGGTAGAGTGCTTCCCAGCATGGGCACATCCTTTGTTAAATCCCCAGAACCAAAAACCAAAAGAAAAATGAAGAACATAAGAAGACCTTGGAGATCCATAAAATCAGAATAAAAGTCTAAAAACAAAAGAAAAAAAGGGAAAGAGACTGGAGCCCGGGACACACAGTTTCTATCAGAAAAGGTGTGATGATTATGAACTGCAGAACAAAGAAATAGAAAGGGAAAACTGAATAAATTCAACAGGGTTGTCCCTGATGATAGTTCATGTTTTAAAAAAATTGTTTGATAATGATGTAGTAGTAGATACCTGGTAGAGAGGACTATGTGTGCACACACACACACACACACACACACCACATGCATGTGCGTGCACACACACACACACACACTTTTTCTTAATTAAAAACAACACAAGTCAGGTGTAGTGGTGCATACCTATAATCCCAGTAGCTCTGGAGGCTGAGGCAGGAGGATTGCAAGTTAAAATCCAACCTCAGCAACTTAGCAAGGCTGTAAGCAACTTAGCAAGATAGTGTGTCTGGGGAAAAAAAAAAGGGACTGGGGATGTGTCTCAGTGGTTAAATGTTCCTGAGTTCAATCCCTGGTACCAAACAAACAAACAAACAACAACAACAACAACAAAAAACCAGAATTCTTGCATGGAGGAAACTCAGGTGGGGGCAGAAGAAGAGTTAGGAGAGCCATTTTCTAACATTTACTGGGTCATAATATAGAAAAGGAATCATTCTGTGTGGTTTGCCTAGGACTGCTTACGGAAAACCTAAAGAAAAGTACACTGTAACTCAAAGGAGGTGTGTTTTATGGCCTCGAAGTGTTAAAAGCAATTTCTAATAAAAGAACATTTATGACGTTCATAGAATAAAAGTGAATATGTGTTAAAATTTTTACTTAACTCACTAATGAGTGAACAGGTGAGGTGTTACAGCAGTTCAAAGGCAAACCAAAGAACAAACCATCTAGATTTGTAAAGTATCTCCAATGGAAAAGGGATCAGATAATGGACAGAGTTTTCCATTGAATCACAGATTCCCCTAGAGTCTTCCTTTTTGATAAAAAAAAAAATGTTGAAGAAAGTTTATTCTTGATTAATAGCAAGGAACTATGGTGCTTTCTGATCTGTGTTTTATTTATCACCAGGAATGAGGCAAAAGAAGACAATGTGTTTCTTGGGGATACTGCAGACAAAGTTTATTGATGGGACAGCTGGTTTGCCTGGGTGACTTTAAAGATAGCTTAACAACTTTAAACTTCTAAGATCCTGCCTTACCATTCGAGGAGCCAGATCCTAAAACTAAATCAGTGCAACTGGGTCCTTTTACAAATTCAAGTTCTTGGTAATTCAACCCCACACCTTCCTCCAGCTGATGAGGTTTTCCTGTTTCCTCCTGTGCCTTCAGTCTGTCTGGACTTTGGATTCCAGGCCTCTCTTTTTTTTTCTTTTGGTCTGACTTCACCAACTAAAATGATAGAGATTCTTGACTCTTAAAAGTGATTTTTGACTTGGAAAAAAACAGGCAACCCTATGTGGGCTCTTGTAGCCTGAATTGTGTCCCTCCCCTGAAAGAAATGTGGAAGTTTTAACACCCCTGTAGTCTGTTTGGCAATAAGGTTATTGCAGATGGAATTAGTTAAGCTAAGATGAGGTCATATTGGAGTAGGGCAACCCCTTGTCCATTGTGACCAGTGTCCCTCTGAGAAAGAGGGCCATGGGAAGACAAGACAAAGGGAGGGGGCCTCGAGATGACGCAGGCAGACTAGAGCCATGCAGCCATAATCTAGGAACACCGAAGGTCCCTGGTAAACAACACAGGGAAAGGGAAAGCATGCCTACAGGTTTCACAGACAGTGTATTACTGGAGACCTAGGCCAGAGGCCTGACTCTGGGAATCCAACAGATCACACTTGGCCACTCACCCCAAATATCAAATATGAAAGGTAACACTGAAAAACGTGAAAGGAACAGATTCAGCCTAGTTGCACTGGGAAAACAAGACAGGCGAGACTCAGCCCTGACTTCAAGGGTCTGACAATGACTTTGAGGTTTTATAGAAAGGGGAATGAGAGCAACAGTGAGGGGTCTGCATAACCATAGGCATTGCACCACTGCCAAAAGTAGGAGACCTAGATCAGGGGGAGAATGGATAGGAAGAAAAGTCAGAGAAGCAAGAAGGTGTCAAAGTGGAGTTAGGTCAACAACTAGGCCTTCTGTGAGTCCTTGTTCCAAGCAGGGTCCTGTTGACATCATGAATTTGGATTTCTTCCCTCCAGAACTATAGAACAATAAAATTCTGTTGTTTTTAGCCACCCAGTGTGTGCTGCTTTGTTAAAACAGGCTCAGGAGAGCTGGGTTCAATGGAATGTGCCTATAGTCCCAATGAATCAGGGGGGCTGAGGCAGGAGGATCACTAACTTGGAGGCCAGCCTCATCCAACTTAGTGAGAACCTGTCTCAATAAATTAATAGACTGGAGACGTGACTCAGTGGTACAATGCCATTGGGTATAAAACAGCCTCAGGATGCTAATATAGAGATATAGATCACGTTTTCTTTCTTGGGCTGGCTCTGTACCTCATTGTAAATGCAAAGAACTCAGTTTGTTCTAATTCCCATGTTCTAATTCATGTGTTATATGCATGACAAATGAAAGCTACTCAATAAATACCAGTCTGCCTCATCATCTTTTTTTTTTTTTTAATAAACTTAAAACCTTAAATTCATGAACAATGTGAGTGTGGTACCACATGGAAGGCACAGGATTAGGAATTACATCTGAGTTTCAATCTCCAGCTCTATCACTAGCTGACCAGCCATATGAGGGAGGGGAGTTTTTCTCTCTGGATGCAACCATCTATCTGGTCAGGATAGAGATGCAGAACGATGGCTGCAGATCATTCGGTACATGGTAAACACACGAGACTCACTGGCTATTATCAAGTTGTTATTCTTGTGTGATTATTCTTATTATGTTAGCTCTCCTTGCCTGGACTTGCCGCTAGAGAGTTTTTCATTGTTATATTTGCCTAGACAATTGAATTTATAATCATTGCGTAAGTAAAGAGAAATTTGACTGCTTTAAAAATTCTCTTTATATCCTGGACATTTTAAGACTTGAAAAATTAGTGCTTTTCACTTTTATTTTTGAACTGCTACTAATTTTAAGACTATTAATCCCCCATGTTTATGACTCACCAATTCATCATCAACATAATGCCTTCGACAGCTATATGTGACTCAGGAGAAGCATGAACCAAGTGCCTTAGAGCCTTTGAGGGTGAGGAGATGGTTGTGTTGAGGACGGAAGAGGAACACAGGGGTTTATTTTTCCTCTGGAAAGGGAAAGCAGTAAAGTTTTTCTGAAGATAAAGATATTTGAGCATGTGTTTGAGTTTGATTCATTAATGTTCACGGGATTTAGACTCGATTTTTCAAGCCTTTCTTTTTTAATTATTATAGAATCTGACAGCAGACATGCCAAATAGCAGTGTCACTGCCTTATTTGTTTTTGATTTTTAGTTTTTCTCTCTATAACCTCCAACATTTTCTAAACAATCAATTCTAGATATGTATCAATAAAAAACAAGTGGAAGGAGTCAGTGAGAATTAAATTGGACAGAACTTGAACTACCAGAGTAGTACAGATGAATCCAGGGACTTCGAGTCAGTAATAGGTGCTAAAAAAACAACAACAAAAAACAGGTCTAGAGACGTTACCAAGAAAATGATACGATGTATTTACTCTGTAAAAGAAGGGAATAGAAAGTACAATGCACTTCACACATTATTTTAATATTTTTTTTTTCTTTTTAAAATATGAATACCTAAAATAGTTGATTTTAATTATCAGAAATGTTTATCCAAGTGAGATACATATTCCCCATGCCCAACACTACATAAATTATGCTACCCAGTAAATAGGGAGGATTGCTTTGAAGGTCCTCGTCTTCCTCCTTTCCATCCCCTTTTAGCTATGGGCTGACTCTCGGTCCACAGTCTTGGCATCTTTTAGAGCTGGGCCAGACCGGGAATGTGGGCTGAGGGGCAAGCACTGAAGGACTGGGATTAGATGGCAGCAGACCATAAACAGTGGCTCACCACAGAACTACTATGTGCCCAGGAACAACACAAAACAGATCCTCAGGAGGTTGTGGTTACGTGTATGCACCTACTTGGGTGTTCTTTCATGCTTGTATGTACTTGTGTTATACTAGGGAAGAACCAGCATTCAGTAGGCACTTAATGGGTAGCTAAATTCTGTGAGGCATAGGGGAGTTGAGGACACCTTGGACTTCCCCCTTTGAAACTAACTTTCTGAAATACCAGAGACCACGTTTCTGAGTGACTAGTATAAGGGAGAGAGAGCTACTTATGACTATTGCTAGAAAAATAAGAAGATCTATCCTTCCTAGCTCCAGAACTCTCAGTCTTTCCTGTGGTCCAACAGACTCGGAGGAGTTGCTATTCCCTCTTTCTTAAGTCCTACCCTGTATGCTGGTTGTGCTGATTGAAATAGTTATGTACAGTCCCCTATGGTAGGACACACACTGTGTAGTCTCTGTTTACTCTAATAGGCTGACACTGCGGGTGATAAGCAGAATTCTAAGAGGGACCTTAAGATGTCTGTGCCCTGGTGCACATGGCCTATACAAAGCCTTCTCACTATTATGAACAGGACTAATGAATATGATGGGAAATCACTCCCTTGATTATGCTTCATTATACTAAACTCCATCTTAATAGACATAGAGAAACTCCCCTGCTGGCCTTAACACAGCGAACTGCCATATGTAAAAAGGGCCACAGATTTGGAAACAATGGGAGACCTCTAAATGCTGAAAATGGCCCCCAATTGAGCCGCTAAGAAAGTGGGACCCTTAGGTCCTGAAACTGCAAGAAACTGAATTTTGCCAACAGCCAGTGAGCTTGGAAAAAAGCTTCAGATAAGATCAGACCCCAGCTGAGGCCCTGCTTTCATCCTGGTAAAATGCTGAACACAAAGCCCACCCACTCTGTGCTCAACTCCTGATGTTTGAGACTGTGAGAAAAAAAAAAATGTGTGTGTTGTTTTAAGACACTGTGTTTTTAGTAATTTGTCATAAAGCAAAGGAAAACAAATGCAATCGTGATTTCCAGGATGAGGCTATCAAGTCTCTGATGGATAAGCACGAAAAATGCTATGCACAACCGCGACCCTACATCGTATTTGTCACATAATTCACAAAATAGTCCTCTCTTTTCCCTTGGGGTAGACTTTCACAAAATGATAGAAGCTCCTAAGTAGTTTGGACATTGCTGTGGTCCCCATGACATTACAGATGAGTCTAGCTGCACTTTTGCTGACTTAGCAGAGCCACGATTTTGTATAATAACTTGTGACTGACTGAATATCTATTGTTTCACAATTTTGTTTATTTTTATAATGGGTTTTAATAAGGCAAATTGCAACCTCATGTTTACTTCCTCCCAAAGAGTCCCTTCATCTACAAACTTCCTTTTTTCCTATCTTCCAAAGTTTTTTTTTTTTTTTAACACATTGCTTATTTAAAACAAACATATGAAAATTCCGTTTTGTAGGCTTGGGGGAAGAAGAGAAGATCATTCAGTAAAAATTTCCTATTGATTTCTCATCCAAGTGGATCTTCCTCAGCTAGATGGACATTGCTGAGGACACTCTGGCAACCCTGCCAACATTTCAATATTCCATGCCTCATTTCTCTCTTAAATGGGAAAATATTCTCACTGAATTGTTGGTGTGTCTGAATTAATGTTTTCCACACCATCCTTGATAAGTTGGCTGTGTTTGTGGGTGGTGACTCTGAGTATATTAACACTTTCCTTGCTAAATAACAGGTTTTCATGAGTTGATTTCTGATTTTATGAGACTATTTGACAGCTTGGTGAGATACACACACTCACAACTTAAAAGAACACCTTCATCTTTCAGGGCTGGTCAGTTTGCATTCGCATGTAAACCAAATGTACTTTAAAAAAGGTATCTTCAAGCAGTAAGTAATGTGATTTCTCAATTGCCTTTTTCTATAAATTGGGATAGGTCTATGTGGGGCCATTTTTCAAGACTTCTAGAGAGAACTATTCTACTCATCTGTCCCTTTAATGATGGCTAATATCCCATTTTTATGGAATGAATCCTCTGTTCCTTATAAAAATGGAAATAAGCCTAGGACCAATATAACCTTATGTTTCTGAAACTCTAAACCAAGTCACCATATTTAACAACTCCAAGGGACACAGTTCTCGGGTTAGTTTATGTGGATGGAGTCCTCTGGAGCCCTGCCACAGAGGAACCTGATGCATATACGATCAAGGTCCTGCAATCTTCTTCTTTAAAATAGTGTTTCTACATTAACCACAGTAAACGAAAAGTGTGACTGGATCGTTATGCTTTCATTGAAATGAGTTTATCAGTTCCTATCTTGAAAGCATGTTGGATGAGAAATGAGTGCAGAGATCTAAAAGAAAATATCTGGGAATGGATGCCACAAAAAGACACAGGAGGAAAAGTTTACTGTCTTCCCCTCTTTTTAGGAAATCTCTCTCTCTTGCTACTTCATTTAATATATCTACACCATAATCCGCCACCTATTCATCTACCTATCCATCCACTCATTCTTCTATGCATTCACCCACCCATCTACCATCCACCCAATCATTCATCCACTACCAACTCACCTCCCCATCTATCCATTTATTCATTCACTCATCCCTTCAGCCACATATTTATCAATCTATTGGATTGGACAGGCACTCATTGAGAACCTGCCATTCTGTCACTTGCCAAGCCCTAATGGATGACCCAATACCCAGCCTGAATTTCTTTACCTAATACCTCAATGGTGCAGAGAGAAAGGGAACTTTGGAAAATTAACTGTCATTCAGAGATTGGAGAACAGTGTGTAGCTGAATATATCTAAACCTTTAAAAATAGCTCTCTCCCCTTCTCCCTCTTCCCTCACCCCTCACCATTCCTCTTTTACTCACTCCCCCTCACGTAATACACAAAGGGTCCCTGATCCAGTGTTTCTGGGTACAGGTGCACAGGCTACAGCCTCAAGATATGCAATTGGCAGCTCTACCGATTTCTTGAAATTTGTATTTCATTATACATTTTGTTTGTTTCATTTCTGTCAACTATTGTCCATTAATGCTTAAAGGTTATTTTCTCTGCTTCAGAAGGCTCATTGTCTAACCAGGTTAGATAGTTTGTTTGTTTATCTGTTTGTTTACAGGGAAGAGGAGCAAATGTCTATATAGTCAGATTCACTTTGATTCTTTTTTTTTCTAAGATGAATTCAAATGTAATGAATCTCTTAAGCTAGCCAGAGATTCTTGTTAAATATCACATCCTTCTATTTCAGTTTAGTCTTCTACTTAATGGAAAACTGAATGGGTTCAAAGATTGCAATTTCTGCTTTATTTGGAGTAATGCCGATACAAGGATCAATTACATCTTGATTATTATATCCCTTATACACTTGATTGCTTAGGCCAGTATCAGTCCCATTATTTGAAGTAATCAGAATGCTTTTACCATCTCAGGAAGAGAATAACTTGGTTCTGCACAATCAAAAATATGTCATTGTAACTCTTCCCTTCTGAAAAATAGAGCCATATTCTTTTGACCAGATAACTGAAATGAGAAAAGCTGATATTGTATCATTAACCAATCCTCTAGACATTTGCTGTATGATTAAGTGTGACACATTGAAAGACACAGTTAGAGAGCTATTTCAGTTCTGTACCCATTCAAAAACATAAGCAATGTGAACTGGGATTGGCAACTCTCTAAAGAATGGAGGGAGGAGAAATTCATTAAATAAGTTAAAATGTGGGGAGGGGACCCCAGCACCATTCTTATAAAATGCTCAAATGATGTCTCTCAGTGTCTCCATAGAGCATCTCTGAGTCAAAGATTTCCAAGGAAGAGGTGTATTATGAAAATGCTAGGATGTATATTATAAAAGACGAAAAACCGAACACAGGTATGCCTTTTATCCAAACTCAGCTCTATCTCAAATGGATCTCTAGAGCACAGGCACCAAACCATCCTCAGAGGGCTGCAGGGAGCAAGCATGCAGGAGGCAGATGATGAACACGCCAAGCTTGGAAAGGAGTCTACAGAGGTTTGAATGGGGCACCAGCAGTGTCTGCTGAACTCAAGACTGACAGCTTGGTTGGAGGTTGGTTCCTATGGATTCCTCCAAATTTGTCATGACTCATTCTTTTCTGGGGCTCTCTGAAATAGTACTATATAAGACAACATGACTGTGGAGTCAGAGTCTTAGAATTGATTTCTAATCCTGCTATTTTACTACCAAATAGAAATGCCTGGCCTAGATTATATAATCTTCTTCTTTAAAATGAACACTCACCCACATCAGCTTCCTGTAAAGTTTGATGTTTGGAACCTTGCACAGTATGTCATTTAAACAGGTGTATTTGGACTTCGCTTCTCCAGAAGCATTTGAATTTTCAAGCTTATTTCGAATTGCAACACAATGGGATTCAACCTAATTTCAAAAGGTTCCAGTATCAGAAAAATGGTTAGGAGATGCGTATTTGTGGACATAAAGGCCTTCATCTTCTGAGTCCTCTCTGCAGATACACCTGCCCACTCAGCCTGTCCTCTTTTCATCTGCTCTCCGAAGAAAACTCTCCAAAGAAGTCTAAACTCAAAGACAAATTATGAGAAGGTTCTATAATTATTTTCATTTTTTTTCCAACTTAAGCTCCTGACCTACAATTTTTATTTTGTTTTCTTTCTTCCTCTTACAAAGCTGGTTTTAGTTTTTCTACTGCATTCCTTCGCCTGAGGGTATTTGGCAGTTGGAGGTCAGTAGGCCCTGGAAGGCTTTCAGTCTGTTCCTGAAACTTTCTGCCACAGCCCTCTCTGTGTAACTTCAGAGGGGTGGCAAAGGACCTGCCTGGGACACAGGTAGACAGAATAAAGGATGTGATCTTTCTTGAACTTGGATGGAAGGAGATCCCCTTCTTCGCGAACCAGTTATTAGCTCAGGCTTCTTGCAGATAAAGAAATTCTGCCAAATGTAAGAGGTTAGGCTTAAAAATCATTAATCTCAGGATGTTATAGCTGGAATGGGCTTTGGAGATCATCTTAAGTTCAGAGAAGCATGGGCTGAGTTCAGTCCACTCAGTTCAGAGGAGAATTGGCTGAAGTCGACAGAGCTTAAATGTTTTCCTCACAATCGCATAGTAATCAGTGCTAACGTGACTCTTCTAGGACACCACTCGTTACCAACCTTTTAATAATTGATGACATTATAGCCTTTGTTGGAGCAAAACCTTGTTATTTATCTTGATATCTGGAGTTAATCTGTAGAAAGTAGGCAGTGGTCAACTGGGACCCTGTCTTCATCCTTGTCTCCTTTTGGTAGCTTTGTGCCCCATGACCCCATGAACAAACAAACAAATCTTTGATGACTGGAGGGATCTTATTCAGTTCAGAGCTTTGGATCTCTTCATAATATTGTTTAGAAAGTCCCACTCAGTATCCTAAGTTTCCAGCTTGGAATGACCCTTAAAAAAGGAAGCCCTGGTCACATAGGTCAGGGCCACAACTGGATTCAGAGTCCAGAGAGAGGCTAAGGGAAACTGGAGAAATAACCAGGCCTTACTGCATTACCAAAGTGAGCTCTGGTCATCTAAGCCTGGAAATGATAGCCTAGGAAATGGCCAGCAAAGCCAAGCAGAAGGGCAGAGCTGAAAAGAGGTACTAACACAAGGGCCAGAAACTGGGTTAGAACTGGATGGAAGGGAAGATGGAGGATGCTAGTAGTTTTCCATTACATTTTTTTTTCTTTTTTTCCCCCTCAAATTACTACAGTTGCCTTAGTGGCTTAAAACAGCACCAGTTCACTAATCTCAAAGCTTTTACAGGTCAAAAGTCTGAGCCTGATTTAGTTAGTTATGTTCTCTGCTCAAGACGTGTCTGGGATCAAAATGAGCCGTTGGCTCTGCTGCGTTCCTTTCTGGAGGTGACGTGGTTACTGGTAGAACTGAGCATCTTGTGGTTATAGAAGTGATGTTTCCACTTTCTTACTGGCCTTGAGCCAGAGGCTGCTCTCAACTCCCAGAGGTCACCTGGTGTTCCTTGCCAGTGGGTCTTCCCTGTAGCATGGAAGTGTTCTTCTCTCTTAAGTTCATTGGGAGTATGTGTCTTTGACACTTTATCTTCTCCGAAAGGACTCAGCTGATGAGGAGTGGCCCACCAGGATAATCTATCTTTTGAAAAAAGTCAACTGATGAATGACCTAAACAGAGAAAAGACAAACCCATAATGTTAACAAAGCACACCCATCCTCCAGGGGGAGGGGATTATACAGGGTATGTGTACCAAAGGGTGGGAATCATGGGGTCATCTTAGACTTTTGCTTATAACACAAACAAAGCCAAGGAGAGTAAAGACAGATGACCTGTCTTTAAATCTAGGCTCCACCACTCGGAACCTATTAGATTTGGTTGGGGATTATCTCTAGGTCTCCTTTATTTCTTGCCAATAAAGTGGGCTAGTAATCATACTGAGCTCTGGGGATCGTAATGCAGATTCAATGGAATTATGTGTCCAACAAGTGTTCGGGTCCATGCCTGGCCTGTGTCAGTTCTTAACAAATACCAGCTTTTTAAACACATCACTTTGGCTCACCTTCTGAGAGTCATCAGAGGTGTGGTGGATACAAGGGCTTAAGAGTCCAGGGTCAGAAAGTTATGCTCCCTTTTAAGAAATATGAGGGCATGAAGCATCTCAGGATTGGTTGAGAGGAGATGACTGCTGGCGGACACTGCTAGAGGCCCATCACACCTGAAGAGGACACACTGGGTCTTTGTCTGATGGCTTGCTGCTCTGAGTGCAATGCCTAATGGAGGTTAGGGGCTGAACACAAAATTAAGTCTAAGCCACAGGTTCCAAAAGGGAATTTCAGAGTTGGCACAAGTTTCCTGATGACAGGTAGTTTGAGTTGGGACCTGAAGGCAGGTAGGATTTGGATTGTCATAGTTAGGAAGATAATTTGTATAAAGCCCCCAGCAGAGGAACTGGCCTATTTAATGAATTGAATAATGGCTTTTCTTTTCTCCCTACCTGGGGACCAAGTAACATACATTGTGTCAATATCTTATTTAATTAAAAAAATAATTAGGCCTGGGGTTGTGTCTCAGTGGTAGAGCCCTTGTCTAGCATGCATGAGGCACTGGGTTCGATTCTCAGCACCGCACATAAATAAGTAAATAAAATAAAGGTCCATGAACAACTAATAAAAATATTTTTTAAAAAAATAATTAAAATGTAATTATCTAATTTAAATATCCTTTAAGTGCACCAGTGGTCTCTGAGGTATGTATACTATTAGTAACAAAGTGTAAAAGGAGATCCAGCAAATCAACAATTATCTCCTGGCTCAAAACTGAAAAAAGTTCAATTCATTTCTTACACTGATGAAAAAACCGTGGGTTAATCCAGGGGTAGGGGGGGATGAAAGGTAACACCCATAGGGGTGACCTCTGAAGTCACTTACACTGGGCATATGTGTAGTTCAAATGTGGCAGAGGACAATTGGAGTGGTCACCAAGGTCCAACCAGCCCCACTTATATTTCTATTTTGCTGCAAACAATGCAGCGGCTCGACTTTTCAGATTCCTTGTTAACTCACTTCCTTCCCCACCCGTGTACCTGAGTTTCCAGGTGCTTTCTTTCTGTAGCTATATCTTGCTGCTCAAGTTAGTTAAAAAGTTAACTATAAGTGCTGTACCTTTTTTGAGAATGCTACAGCTGTGTGAACCAGTTATAGAGGATCTCTAAAGCAGCCTCAAGGGATATATGGAGGATTTTCATCAGCCAGGCAATTTATAGTTCTGTTTGGTTCCCACTACATGTCACGTATTCCCAAAAAAAGTTACAACGGCATCAGCTTCAGCTTTATTATTAGTGTACACCTGAAAACACAGTGGAAACAAAGAGCCATCAAAAGTCTTCCAGTGCGAATTTTGTAAGTCCAGAGCTTGAGTCACTTGCTGAGAAAGAATTAGCATGAAATCATCTGGGGGTCCCAAATGGGGCTTCATGATCACCTGAATGACCAATGATACCGAATGACTGTCGGTATCAGTTACTATTTAGAGGAGTTAGGGAGGCTTCCTGGAGGAGGCCACATTTCAGCTGAATCCTGAAAGAATGTGTAGGAACCAGATCAAGTGAACATAGTCCTGAGGAAATTCAGTCCACACAGGAATACTTGTGTGAAAACAAGCCAAGGCAGGGGAAAAAAATAGCATTCCTGGGAACTTTAAGTAGTTCAGAGCTGTTGGAGGCTGACCAGTGAGAAAGAAAGAAATGGTGTGTAGTGAGATGAGGCCCAGAAGAGAAAGGACCAGAGAGATCATGAGAGGTCTAAGTGGGTGATTTGAATGATTTGGGACATTTTCTGTGGGCAGTAGTGAGTGGCAGTGTTAGTGGTTGGTGGCAGTGTTAACAGTAGGACTGCTTTTAAGGTGGGCTTTGAGTAGCACCTATATCCAATATACTGTGGAGGAACAGGTTTAAGAGGGGCAAGCAGGAGGCCAAAGAGGAGGCTGTTGGCATAGTTCAGGCTGGAGATGAGGAAGATGGGAGGCTGCCTAGTGTGGGAGGGGTGGAGGAGCTTTGAGGCCTGGCTTCTGCACTGTTTCTCTTTCACAGAAAGAACTAGAGCATGCCAGTTACAAGAAGGGGTGCAGAAGCCAGACTGCCCAGTGTGAGAGCTTTACAAGCCACCCGGGTGACTGTGCAGACTTAGTGTCCTTGTTTCCTCTGTAAAGGGGAGATGAGAGCACCAAGATGATGAAGACTGCACCTATTATTCATTAAAACACTTAGAAAAGTTAGGAGAGTGATGGTGCACCCCAGGTGTTCAGTAGGCTGGTGATTATTGTTATGAAAGAGGTTAGACTAGAAACCTGCAGTTCCCCCTCAAACTCAGGAGTCAGAATCCTGGATCAGATACTTGTTAGGTTATCCTAGCAATTCAACCATCCCATGCTTGGAGGTGACATTCTTATCCACCTCACTGGGTGGCAATAAAGGTTAAATGTGAAAATATGCATGAGGCACTGAGCAAGGGCCTTCCATGTAACAAATGCTCTTTGTCATCATTGTCACCATCACCCTGATCGTCGTCGTCATCATCATCATCATCATCATCATCGCCATCATCGCCCTCATTTAGGCAACTCTTTCATCTTTTTTTCTTTTCTTTATTTTTTAAAACTTTTCCAGTGACAGGAGATTGAGAATTGACAGTTATCAGCTATAAGTAAAATGAAATAATCCTCACATATTTAAATACTCCTCATATTTAAGAGTTCTCATAATATCTCTGCCTGTTTCAAGAAAAAAAAAAACATCTATCACACATTTACTAATCTGATAATTTTATATTTGTGGAGCACCTTTGACTCATAAGAGAGAGAGGGAAATGTGGAAGCGCTAATGTTTTCTTTATTGTGGCTGAAACTTTATTGAAAAGTACCACTTGGCTCTGATATTCACATAACCTATTTTAAACAAAATGACATGACTGTCCTCCACTAGGGTTGCTTACTGCCAGGAATTAAGGAGCAGAACTGGAAATTGACACTTGGGCTGAGTCCTCAAATTTCAGCTGAAAGTACTCTATTTTTACCCACACCTACTTCCTAGGCAGTATGAAGCACCTACTGGGTTTCCAGCTTTGGGCTAAGTGCTGTGAAGGAGGGAGTGAATTTGAATGACAGGGCTTGCTATCGAGGTGGGGAGACCCACCCTGCATGGTGGCTGATGAATGAGCACTCTGTCCTGTGTAGCAGTGTGCAGACACTCTGTGCTCAGAGCTGGGGAGACAAGCAGCCACTCACTGTACCCCAGAGAGATTCAGACCTGGAATCATTCATAGCAATGAAGGCATATTTGTCATTTTAGAAAAGACGTTTTTTTTTTCCTGTCCGATGGCCTCAGTTTTATTTTCAGGAAAATGGGGGTGATACTAGATGGTAGCTCAGTTAACTCCCAACTTTCACACTTGCTCATTATATGTGAGCTGGGTATTTCTAGAAACTGTCTAAAGAAATGGGATTTGTACTGCAATGCAGTTCAGTAGTAGAGAGCTTGCCTAACATGTAATCATTCCAGAGTTTAATCTCCAGCAATTCTCCCCATTAAAAAAGTGTGTGGGGGGGTACTTGTGGGTATGAGAGGGATATTTTTTCTTGTTTTTATTTAGAGTCTTGGTGAACTGTAGCCTTACCCCTATGAAATATGAACTCTGTCTATGCTGTATTTTATCTCTCTGGATCTGATCTCTGATCTACTCCAATCAGACCATGTTTGTTAGGGCTTTTGTGGAATAAATTGCCTTGAACTGAACTACTGAGATTGTGCTAAGAAATTCCACATAGCATTTATTGTAGTATGTGGTGCAGGAAATCATTGACCTCACACAGAGTTCCCTCGATGAAGCATGTTTCCCCTGAGGAACTGTTATTATTCTTTCCCACTGTCAATGGCAAGCACCAATCTGACATGCTTCCCCTTGACTTTGCACACTTGGAAGCTCAGGCCAGGCTGGTGACTCAATTTGCACATGGATGATATATCCCCATTTTCAGGTTCCTCTATTCATTTCCATTTCTCTGATCTTTATTTTCATCTTTTGTTATTTTTCCACATTATTGCATATATCCATCTAATCCATTTGTACGTATCTACAGATAAAACCAAGCAACCGTGTGTGATAAACAGAAGGATTAGGTGCCAAAAGCAGAATCTGTGCTCAGGAGATTGTTCACGCTTTGGGGATAAAAATAACTCCTCACATGGGGGAAATACTCTTCGAATGAATTTTACCTTGTGAAGTATGTGGAGAAGAACTCTATTTTCCTCATTCTTCAGATGCATAAACTGAGTCTCAGGGATGTCAAATGACTGGCTGCATGTTGCTTGCGATAGCAAGAATGTGGAGGTCTGGGCTGGGTGTAGTGGTGCACACCTGTAATCCCAGTATCTGGGGAGGCTGAGGCAGGCGGATTGCAAGTTCAAGGCCAGACTCAGTAAAATTAGTGAGGCTCTAAGCAACTTAGTGAGACTCTATCTCAAAATAAATAAATAAAAGTCTGGGGATTAGCTCAGTGGTAAAACAACCCTGGGGTCAATCCCCAATACTCTCCAAAAGAATGTGGGGGTCTGGGTTTAAATGATGAAATTTACTAGTGAAGGGTCAGAAAGAAAGGTTTATGGTTTTCGATCTCCTCATTTTCCCTCAGAGAGGTGCTCTGAGGCAGGGCAATGCTGAGACACTGTGAAGTTAAATCCTAGGGATTTGAAACTGTCCATCAGATGCACATTCTTCTTCCTAGGGGATAAGCATGCAAGTGGCCATTTAGGGAAGTTAACCTATTAAACTCAGTAAAAGCAAGAGTGAATCTGGATGTCATTTGTTTAAGGAATTGCTAGGAAATACTAGTCCCTTGGCAGCTAGAAAACCTTGGAGGCTCCAGGTTCTTGGGAAGCCAAGTTGAACACAACACCTACAACAAAAGAAGAAGGAAAACAGCCATGGGATGATGTGGTTCCCTCCTCCTAGAAAATGGAGGTCACCATTGCTAGATAAGTCATTGGGAGATAACCCACAGGACACGCTGACCCTCAATTATCGGTAGTCCTTGTCTTCATACATAAGTAGTAGGGTGATGCCCCTGGACTGGAACCAAGGACATCTGACCTCAGATCTGCCTTTCCTCTACTTTTTTGGGGGGTGGAGGGTGGGGGGCCTATTCATTACTTTGGTTATAGGGCCAAAGATATACAGGCCTAAGAACACAGTATATCTCCTTGGGCATACTCAAGACAAAAACAACATCTTGGTCTTCCAGTGCATCTACCTCTTTCTTAGGTTTGCTGACTCACCTATACTTCTTCTCCACCCCCTGCCCCCCGCCGCTGCATCCCTTCTGTTAGTCTCCACAGAGTCATATGTATGTTCTATTAACTTTACTAGCCTACAGTAGCCTTTAGTTTATGGCACACAATAGAAACTTGATGAAAAAATATTTAGTTTATGAATTCAGTATCTCTCTGTTGACTTTATTTAATGAATTCCTTCAGATACTTAAAATTTTTCAATGTGTTTAGTCATTCATTGATTTTTATCACCAAACCTCTAAAAATGCTGAACTGGATAAATCTGGTTGTTCATGACCTGTTCAGATGCCTTTCCAATTATTGTGTGAAGCTACTCCCTTCTTTATCTACTTTCTTGCTTTAGATCTCATCATGTTTAATTTGGAATAGTCTACTATTATCTGAAGTTTTCTTATCTGATACCAATCCTAATTGGTCATATCTTTTGCCTGGTATTCCATCTTTATGACCTTTCAGAACCTGCATTCATCTGAGGATATGTTCTTATTAACTTTTCCAAGATCCAACTCCATAATCATGGTAACTTTGCCTTGATGTAGCAGACATGCCAATGGTTTCCTAGAGCATCTCTCAGCAAGGAGGTATGGGCCCTACTTTTTGCTTCTGGATGTCTTCTGAAAGATTTGTCATCTCCTCTGCAGTGGATCAGTGTTAATAATGGTTTTTGGGTCATTAAAATAGATTGACTTTCAGGTAAAAAAACCTAACACAACATAACTTTTAGGGTCCAGGGCAAGAATATTTGGTTATTCTTATGTTCTTACATTGGTCATGAAAGTTGTAAGTTAAAACAGGAGAATCTATACTTCTATAATATACTGACTTCTGCTAAATATTTCTTTCCACACCCGCCAGCTCCCCACTACTCTCTGTATCTAAGCAGAGGATTCTGGCTGATGTGTTCTTTATCAAATTCACTCACAGAAATGTTTTTCCTCTTGGTTATTTATATCCTTGTTAGCAAGGGATCTCTATGATGTCTTTCCCAGGGCTACTGTGTTGTAGTCTCATACCTCATCATGGAAGAAAAGGCCTTGGTGACTCCTCAAAATATAATTGCAGGGATTCATTGAGCAACTATGGAGTGCCAGAGTGTTTGTCTGAGTATCCAGTCATTCACTAGGAAGTAAACTAATAAACCCAATATTCATCCTTCCTATACCCACTGAGCTGTATGTGAATCTTCAGTGTATGTCTAGTTGGGCTAATTTCAGGCAAGAAATAAAATGTACAAGCATAGTTTTAGAGATGTAAAAACATTAGAGATCTTTCACAGTAAGTTTTACATTGTCTACTAACATCAGTTGTGTGATGTTAGTAGACAATGTCCTGATTTTGTCAGGATTTTGAAGCTATCTATAGATACTGTGAATAAGAATTGGGCTGTGGACATTGTCTGCCATGGTCATGGATGAGTTCAAAACATATCTGTTGTATCTCCTACAGGTCTTCCCCAGTAGAGGAGCACCACTTTGCACAGATGGCATTCTTACTGATTATTAGCATATCTATTGGCTAAAACACTCTATTTCATAACATAAAATTGTGGAATTTTATATCAACAACATGTCTATGTAATTGTCAAAATCCTTAAGTGTAGAGATAGAGGCGTCCTTGATGAAATCTAAACAAGGATTAAAAGTGGGTTTGACATTAGTTGTCTATAGTTCACACAGTTGGTAGCATTGTAGTCCACTAATACATACAGAATTGTGGCCAAGGTCAAATTTAATAGGGATAGAATATTTCAACTTCTTTTTATCCATATGTTTTAGAAGCATCTAATACAATCTAGAACAATTTTAGAAAACAAAGAGGAAGCCATCATGGTGACTTTTACTCTGGATTTAATTCTCATTTGTGAGATGATGTAGAAATTAAAAATATATATATAAATTAAAAACCTTGGGAAAATGTGTCCATAACCTCTTGGAATTCATAAAAAGGGAAGGAAAGGAATATAGGACATAGAAACTTATGTACTAGAAAATTCACAAAAGCAAGTTTAAAAATAAAATTCAAAGAATAAATAGAAATAATTCCATGGTCGAGTCTCTGGCTTTGTAGGTTTAAAATATAAATCTTCAGACTACATTGCTATTGTTTGAATAAGGGACGACAGGACGGGCATTCTCTGATGAGCTTCTAGGACACTCAGAAGATGAAAGAAGGGACTCATGGATCTTCTCTACCAAGACTCGGGATGACTTTTTAAGTTGTCTTTAATTTAAGACATTATTTTAGAGTGACCTGGTTTACAGTATATATATGTTATGCTTTGGCATATATATGTGGATATAAATATTTATCTTGATAATTTTACATTTGTTTTCCCCCCTAAAAAATTCACGATATTTGTTCATCTCTGTCAGTGTTCTTAGTTTTTCTTTTTTTCATTACTATTCTCTTAGCAGTCTTTAAAATTTTTTTTCAACTCTAATCACTTCATATATGCAATGTTAAGATCCTAGATATACTGTATATCTACCTATGTACTGTGGCCTTTTGGTGGAGCATTATAACATCTGAGAATTTTTTTTCAATCATGTCCCTAAGAATGGATTTGTGCCTCCATAACAATGTATGATCTGTGACACAACTGGTTTCCTCTATAGACAATATGTAGATTTGAGCTATTTTCATCGAATTTCTCTTTCTCTTAACATTTTGTTGTGTGACTCCCTTGCTCTCACAAGGCAGTACACCCACTGGTGCTCTCTTTTTGTTCTGCTAAAGGTGCATCATCTTGCACTGCAAGACCCTGTGGTCCTGATAAGTAAACCAAACTCCTGAACATTACCTAATGTGCATAACTATTAGCATACACCTAAGTTCTCTTTCAGGAACATAAATGAGAAGTAGAAAGAAAAACAATACTACCTGGCTTCTTCTCTTTCCTCAGTTTTCTTCTCAAAACCTTAAGTCTAAGGCATTTGACCCAAGTTTCCTTCTTTATTTTTCTGTAGATGATGGTTGTTCAGCTGCACGTCAGAAAATGTGAATGTGCACATTCTTAGCAGATTCTCTGCATCACCTCAGGTATATACTCTCAGACAAACTCTCTTTATGGATACAATATCAATGGTGCATATTGTTTAATTTTCTTCAAGAGATAATCTTTGACTATATCACAGCTATGTATTTCTTTACTGAGTATGTGGTTGCATTAACAGTCAAGAAAAGTAAGGTTAAATCTTAAGGTTACCACTTCTATCTTACTGGTCAGGTACCAGAGGGAAAATAAGATCTAGAGGGTATCAAATTTAGTACAGAAGTATCACTTAAAATTTCCATTTAAGACTCAGAACTAGATGCAAGGGTTCTCCAACCACAAGAGAGAAAGAAATGCAATTCTACCATGATTTGAAAGAAGGGGGCAGTTAGATCTCGGTTTGCAGAACTAATGGTACCTGTTATAGGTTGGATCTGAAATGTTCCCCAAAGGCATAATTGTTACAGGCTTGGTCCCCAATGCAGCACTGTTCAGAGGTGAGGCTCTTGGGAAATGAGTGGATCATGAGGGCTCTGACCTCATCAGTGGATTAATCCATGAATGGATTTATAATTTTATGGATTTATAATTTTATGTGGGAGATGATAGAACTGTAGCAGATAGGGTCTAGTTGTAGGAAGAAGGTCATTGGGGTGTGCTCTGGAAGGGTACATCTTGACCCTGACCCCTTTCTCTCTCTCATTCATATTCATTCTCTCTCTCTCTCTCTCTCTCTCTCTGTTTTCTTTCTGCCATGGTGTTTCTGCCTTGAAGCCAGGTGACCAGGAACTGAAACTGTGAGCCAAAAACAAATCTTTCCTCCTTTAACTTGATTTTCTCTGGCTTCTGTGACAGTGACAAAACACTGTGTTACACAATGCTGTAGAGTGGTACTAGAATCTCAATTTTCCCCTGTATATTATAGAGGAATATTCCTTCATTAATTTCTAGACTTCATTTAGAATTCTTCCACCCTACAAAACCTTATTTCCCTGTCTGTTCTGAAGTATATTTTACCCCTCACTGACCACTTAGCACGTGGATCACTTTTCTCTCTACTTTCTCTTAACCTTTATTCTTGGTTTGTTTTTGTGGATGATGGTGTATTTGTGTTGGTGTGGGCACTCTCTGTGTTAGACAAGCCAATTTTTTGGAGAGGAGTGCCTCAAGTCCTTTGATTTCTCCTTTTGCAGGGTGGATTGTAGTGTACAATTTGGGGGAAACTAAAAACTTTCAAGTATATGAAACGGATCTCAGGGCACCGGAGGTTGCTAGGGGAATTGACAGGATTCCTTTGGCTTTTCTGCCTGGGAACTGCTGTTTTTAGGCCCATTCTTAGGACTTTCACATAGTATTTCTCCCCTGGAATTGAATTTCACCAGCTGATTCACCAGCACCTAGGGAGTGCCTGTGTTCTTCTCTGATGGAAATTTCTCTTCCTGTGTCTCAGGGCTTCCAATATGAGAGAGATAAGATGATAAATTAATTGCTAATAGGAGAGAACAAAAGGAAGGTTTTGACAGTTTCCTCTTTTATTCCCTGGAATAAGTCAGAAAAACATAATAGTACTTCTGACTCAGAAGCTAAAATTGAGACTCAAAAAGGAGTACCTGGGCCTTGGATGACTTTTTGACACTTCAATGATATTATTGCCTCTTTATTTCTCTAGAAATTGATTATTTCAATTGCCAAGGGCTGACACAGGAATCTTTCTTCTCTTGAGCTGCATTAGGAGGAGAGGGCATTTGTTCCTCTCTAATGCTTAAAAGAAACTTTTGTTATGTGTTCTTTAAATTTGAAATGTGTTTTCCATTATTCACCACATGAGCCTCAGATTTGTAAAGAAACATAGAAACCCAAGACCTAATTTACTCTTTGTTCTGCTTTGTGGAAAACAAAGCCGAAGAGGATAATAGCGAAGGTCTGGTGGCTTCAGCTGAAATCAATTCAGACTTCGGAATCCATATGAATGGCAAAAGCCTGGGTGTCGCTGAGATGCAGCTGTGTTTCATCCTTACAGCTAGGCACAAAAACATTTCCAAGTCCAGATCAGAGGAACCAGGCTTGACTCCCCACCCCTCCAAGGTCTATTTTCTTCTTACCCACCCCTCTGTCCCCTTTTCTTTCCTGTTTCTTTTCTCTGTCTCTCTTCCTTACTTTATTTCTTGCAGATCAGGTGTTGGATGACCTCCCTCCCATCAGAGACAACCAGTGGAATTCATTATGCAGAGCACATCTCCCAGAGGCAGAGTGTGCTGAGCCACCCAAGTGGAACATCTCAGGGGCAGAAGGGGCCCTCCCTTTCTTCCCCTGACACATGGATATGCTCAGGAAAGCATTTGTTTCCAAACTGAGCTGATTGGCTAATATGCATCTCCCCTTTGGCCACTTTATGCTGTGAATATCTAAACAGCATTAGCGGGGTTTTGTGTGTGTGTGTGTGTGTGTGTGTGTTTTCCCTGAGAGAAGGAACAGAGTGGAAGATAACAAGATGATCCTTCATGTAGAATGTTATCTAGGTAAAAGAAGTAGGAGCTTGGTCATCACACAAAGACTTGGTTTCCTTTACCACATTGAATTGCTCAGCTGGGCCACTGGGGTGAGGCTGTGGGGCAGTGAACTTCCTACTTGCCTCACCCTGTGCTGTTCTGCATCTCTGCTTTAGAGCTCCCCATCTGGTCCTAACAGCTTCTCAAATAAGTCTACCATTAACTGTGGCTGACAGGAGGAGGTCATTTTTCACACACAGCTGAGCAAGTGTCAGGCACCGAATGAATATCAGCTTTCCTTCTCAGGGACATGGGGGTGTTGTTAGCATTAAGGAAAAGCAGAAATATAGTTATCTTTAAAGAATAGTTGAAACACTGAGAAACTATGATTAACCATTTGTAGTCTTGATGTCTGTGTTTAGTTCTCTCTTCAGTCTCTGGAAGCTACTAGTTACCAGCCAAGGACAGAATGTGGTCTCAAGTGAGCAAGAAATACAGACAAATTAAGTGCCAGATTCCACTTGTCTAAAAAACGGTAAATTAATAGCCCTTACCTAATGGTGTTCTTTTTACTTGAGTTAAGGCATTACTGAAATTTTCTCTTCCGTGTAAAATCAGAAGAGATTTTTATTTCTTTGCTTCATTCCTCTCGTGAGGGGTGTGCTAAGTTTGGTTTTGAATAGAGAACTCCTAAGTTCCCATTGATCTCTCTCTTATCCCATCCCCTCCCTGCCAAACAATCCTTCCTATGGTCTGAAATTAAAAAACAACCTGGTGCTGCTCAGAAAGCTAAAGGGAGATGGATGGGAACATTTATTTCTGACCTTCAGCAAAAGAATTCTGTTAGTTAGGCACTATAAATTTGTTTTCTGCGAATGGGAGAGTATGAATGTGCTCCATCAGGATTGAGAAAGCATTTGCACCCGAAACGTGGAACACAGAAAATAAATCGATCAAATTAATTTCTGGCTGTCAGCCCTGGAGGCTCATTTCCCATCAGCCGCATCAGGAGGCAAAGGAGCAGTTAACTTGTAATGATTGGGAAAGGTGAGGACCACCAATGGATTGGCTCAGGGGAACTCGAAAGGGCGCCTTGCTTTCACTTTCCTTATTAAAAATGTGCTTCATCTGTAGTAGACACAGTCGTCTGCCACTGCTGTGCAGAAAGTGAGCAGTAAGATGCCCCCGGGGCCAGCTGCATCCCAGCCTGCCAGCCCCGCCCTTGCCAATACCTGTAGGAGTTACTCCTTTGAGTTGAAGGATGCCTGAACTACTGACTGCTACCTGTTAATCCTCTGGCTGCTCAGTCAGCAGGCCAGGGAAGGACTCCTGGGGAATAGAGATGTCAAGGAAGCTTTCATTGAGAGTACCACCCAGAGAATTCCAAGACCTGGGGGTATCTGGGAAATCCTGCCACAAGAGGGAAACTCAGGGAAAGTCGACCACATACCCCCCAAATTATTAGTAACAATGGAAGTCCTACGTATCATATTAGTACCTTCTGGATAAAATTTCTTTTACTCTTTGCTGCCTAAACTCTGTCTAGGTGTCAACTGAATTATTTTATAAGAGTACATTACAAAATTTTGCTTGTCAATATGGATGATGCTAACCAGAGATTAGCCAAAATTCACTGCTCTAAAGGATATTATTTCTAGGGATTACAGGTAGAATGCCTTCAGGTAAGGTTACAGGTAGGATGCCTTCAGATGACAGGGAGCAAAGGCATAAATTAGATCTACGGCACAAGAAGAGTGAATGGTTTCGACTGTGGATAACTAAAATTGCTAACCTCACTTAGAGACATTCATATCAAAAGGTTGAATCTGGTCTGTGGTTTGATAGTTTGAAACCCCAACAGGTTATTGCATCTACTCTTAAATATCTTGTATATTTAGTTAAGTAAATGATGAAATATCATGTAGTTACAAGCAGAGTGAGCGGGTGTGATCTCTTGGTAGGTGTGGAATGTTCTGATAGAATAATTGGATCTATCTGGTCTTTTGGTTTGGGAACATCGTTTCCCCAATCTGTCAACTTCCCCTCCCCTTCCTCCACCCACAGAAGCACAGATTTTGGTTATGACACTGGGAAGTCTCCAACTGTCCAAGAACATTCCATGTGCTACTTGTCATTAGGGCTGGAGGATGATCCCTCTTGCCCCAACACACATACCATGAAGATTGGACATGTCAGATTGTACTGATGTTTTTCTCCATTGAGTTTCTGCCTAAACCTTGAACTTACTTGGCTCTGCTTCCCGATTGTATCTAATAACTCAGTCTTTGGATGATCACTGTGTCCGTTGTTCTGTTATCAGCAATAATTTTTATTTGAATACAAAGTTTTCATCTTTCACAGAACCACAGTGAAGTTTTTCTGTTAGATTACTGAATATCCTTGCTTTGACTATTCATGTGAGCAAATGCTATTTAATTTCAGGAAAAGTTTGACTTCTGAATTTGAATCTATAAGCTTCTTTTTGTCAGTAATTATAATTTTATATTATATAATTATATTTAATTTTATAAATAATTATTTTAAAAACCCACTATGAACCTAATATTTGACTTTTTGCCTTATCTCTTAAGAAAGTAAATCCTTCATCTTTCTAGTATCCAGTTATAGACTCATCTGTGCATTTATCCTGGCTTTTGTTCATTTATGTCCCTGGATAATCGAGAGGGTGAGAAAATTCACTTATTAGCATGTAAATAAGAATGGGAATTTTTGCCAGGCTTGGTGGTACACTCCTGTAATCCCAGCAACTTGGGAGGCTGATGTTTTTTTCTCCATTGAGTTTCTGCCTAAACCTTGAACTTACTTGGCTCTGCTTCCTGATTGTATCTAATACTCAGTCTTTGGATGATCACTGTGTCAGTTCTTTTGTTATCAGCAACTTAGCAAGGCCCTAAGCAACTTAGTAAGACACTCCCTCAAAATAAAAAAATAAAATAAAATAAAAAGGGCTGGGGATTTGGTTCAGTGGTAAAGCTCCTCTTGGTTCAATCCCCCCTATTAAAACCCAAGCCAAAGAATGGGTATTTTCTTTCTGGAATCCCTAGGCTTCCTCTGCTGTTGCTTAGAAGAGAGAAGGAAATCCTCAGTTGGTAAGTTGGGATGGAGCAGTGGAAAATACAAAACTGCCTGGAGCTTGATTTCCGTGAAGTAATGCACAGACCAGAAACAGCAGTGTGTGGTGTGTGTGTGTGTGTGTGTGTGTGTGTGTGTGTGATTTACATCATAAAATCAAGAAGCATTTGAGATGGAAAGGAAGATGTGGCTGAGAAGGCAAAATGGAAAATGCTGAAGGAAAGCACATGAGCCTTGTGAAGTCCTAGAAGCAGTTTTTGAATACTACCATGCTCTGTTCTTAGGTGCTGATCAAACAATAAAACAGAAAAGTCCATTGCTAAATCCAGACAGAAAACAAGATAACTAGACTGGCAGTTAGGGGGCTGTTTTTGAGTGCTGGTTTGGTCACAAATTAACAGACAGCACATCTGAAAAATTCACACTCCAGGTCTCCACTTAGACGCTCTAGACCCCTTCTAGTTTTTACATCATAAGTCATTTAAAAAAAAATGCCCCATATGGCACAAGTATAGGGAACACCATTGTCACTCCTCAGCATGTGGTCTGACCACAGCTCTGAGCTTTTGATAATAATAGGTTGGAATTAATTCTTTGACCTGGTCTGTTCTGACCTCCCCTGGACTCTGTGTCCCAGAAAGTTTCATAATTATTCAAAGGGTGACTTATCTCTTTGGTAACATTTCCTTTCGAGTGTAAGGACCAACTAAATACGAGTATCTTCCTTTTCCTGCTGGAATAGCTCATAGCTCAGTAGTCTGGGAATAAATATTATAGATTTATTGAATTAACTAAGTCTCAAGGGGCCAGCCACTCATAAGATGCAGACCCAAAATGGAAATGTGTACTCACTTCAGGGAAATGACACCCATGAGACCATCCTCTGGAACAACTTGTACTGGATCACACCAGAGACTGGTCATGCCTGTCACTTCCTGACCACAAGGACTGCTGTCCATCTCTTTCTAGGCCAGCGTCTCATCATTCATCTGATACACTAGCTTAGCAGTCTTTTCCTTCCACCCCATATGTGGGACCATTCCTTGTGTTTCCCTCATCTCAACTCCTCCAGGAACGCTGTTAAAATAGAAATTAAGCTGATTCACTTTCCAAAAAGAGGTGTGAGACCAAGAGGTGTTTTGTTAAGCATCTGACTGAAAGCTGGTTAATGAACTCTTAATGCCCTCACCCACACCGGAGGCATAAAGGGATCAATACATATATATACAGGAACTTATGTTTGGAGAAGACTGTTAGTGTGCTGTGGCAGTCACTTATCTTTAGAAAAGGGAAATGGGCTTTGCTAGATAGAAGCATGGGGAGAGTATTGGAAAAGTCCCCCATATGCCAATGGAAACACAGAAGAATGGAATCTCATTCAAACTGAAAGGCTTAGTCTGTTCAGGCCGGAGATTGGAAGCCCAAAATCATAGTTCAAGTGGCATGGTCAGGTTCAAGTGAAGATATTTTTCTGAGTTGCAAATGGCCAACTTTTTGCTGTACCCTTACATGGAGGAAGGAAGGCTAGCTAGCTCTCTGTTCTCTTCCTAAGGACACTATTCCCATTCATGAGGGCCCCATGCTCACGACCTAGTCACTTCCTGAAGGTCTCACCTCCTAACACCATCACATTGGGATTATGGTTCTAAAATGTGAATTGGGATTGGGGAGATATTGCACTGGGAAAATATAAAGAATGAGAAGCAGGCTTCAACTGCTTCCACAGTGCAGTGAAAGCTGATTATTTGGGGATTGTCTACACCACCAGCCTTTGTCAGTAAAAGTGACTTTTATTTCCTGTGGGTTGAGAGAGTTGGTGTGGGGAGTGAGCCAAAATCCCATTCAAGATGGCTGCTCAGTGGATGAACCTCAGCAGAACAACTAGAGGTATCTCTAGATTCTTGTGGGCTTAGGCAGTGGTAAACAGCCAGCAGTGATAGGATGTCCCGGCCCTCAGGAAGGAAAGGAGAAATACTGAGGGATGATATTGGCCAAATTATATTGTTATGTTGGGTGCATATATAAATATATGACCATAAATACCATCATTATGTATAATTACAATGCATCAATACAAAATATTAAAAAAATAGATTTGAAAAAAATAAAAGTGATATCCTGACTCCCAACAAGGAAGACCACCGGTGAGAGAGCCCAGCTGTATACACCTGCCCTGCCCAGAGAGGACTTGTGTTAGTTAGGGCAGCACCACTGTGTAGATCGAGAATGTTCCTTTCTCCTTTTTCTCTTCTCCCATCCCCTGCCTCAACCTAAAGACAATGGAAACACCTGCTGGCAAGTTCAGGGAGCTGAAGTCAAAGCTCCTAAGGGTGAGGACAAAAGAAGAGCTAAGCAAGGGCCTTCTTAAACTTGTTAGACCTGTAAAGGCCCAAAGAAGGAAAAGACGGGAAGCCTTACTTTAAAACAAGATTCAAGTTTTAACCCTAACATAAGACTTTCTATAGATTAATGTTCCCCAAAAGATGCCCATGTCCTAATTCCTAGAACCTGTGGATATGTTGCTTTATCTAGCAAAGAGAAATTGAGGTTGCAGGGGGAAATGAGGTTGTTAATTTGCTGAGTTTGAGATGATTAACTAGGATCCATCCAGGTGAGACCAATGTAATCACAGACATCCTTATAAGAGAAAGAGAGGCAGGAGAGTTTCTGTCGGAGTAATGCAGAGAGAGCCACTGCTCGACAGGACAGGAAGGAGCCATCAGCCAAGGAATGTAAGCAGCCTCCAGAAACTGGAGAAGTCAATAATGGAATCTCATCTAGAGCCTCCAGAGAAGAGCACAACCCTTCTCAAACCTCGATTAGCCTAGTGACTCCCATTCTAGCCTCTGACCTTCAAAAATGTGAGATAATATTTTTTTTTTATATTTTAAGCTCCTAATCTTATTATGGCAGCAATAGGAAACTAATATACTAAATAACTAAATTAAGATTGTATTACTTTAGAACAACCAGAAAAGACAAAAGAAAGAAGTAGACCCTGTACCTAAGTTAGATGAAGAGAAGGAGACCAAAGAATACAGTTACTTTAATAGCTCTATATTTGTTACGTATACATATATACAGCCCCATGCGATTGATCATCTAACATTTACCTAAGTTTTATTACCTGTTTACTTTTCCTTCTGGAAGCTCCCCTCTATGCAGGCCTGGATGCTATGTTTCTTCAAGTAGGTCATGAATTCTCTGGTTTGGAATGGAGGTTATGTCAGAGTTTAAATCTAGAGACACTTTTCACGGTGACTTGCTCAGCTTCAGAGAGCCAGCTCCATCAGCTGTTTGGTTGTAGATGTGAGCCTTAGTTCTTCTTGAAGATCCTTGAATCAGAAGACTGAAAGACAGGTCTTAACAAATGCTGTGGCAAGAGGAGGGCAGCTGTGAAGGGATGGAGTGAGGGGTAAATCTGGAGGTCCAGAATGGAGCCAGTGGGAGACACAGGTCCTACATGAAGTAGGTTGTGTTTTATCAAAAGAATCATAGCAAAAGCCAATAAAGATTTAAATGATGACATGATTCAGGGATTAGGAAGGAAGGCATTGGGGATGCCTTACAGTTAATGGTGACATGACATGTCTAAAAACTGGGTGAGAATCTTGGGTTTGAATTCTGGGTAACCAAGAAACTGGGTATGTCATTAGGTTGTAACTAAACTGAGCAGGAGAAAATGAGGGGGCATCTTTTTTGGTGAAATGGTCTTTTTTTTTTTTTTTGAGGTGATTGTCCACAGATCATTTTAACCTTTCCAACCAACTCAGAAAATTATATCAAGGGTGTGAGGACATCCCAGCACAGTGGCTCATGCCTATAATCCCAGAGACTCAGGAGGCTGAAGCAGGAGGATCACAAGTTTGACACTAGCTTAAACAACGTAATGAGGGCCTAAGCAACTTAGCTAGACTCTGTCTCAAAATAAAAATAAGTAAAAGGACCAGGGATGTGGTTCCATGATTAAGTGCACCTGAATTTGAAATGCAGTACCAAAAAAAAAAAAAAAAAAAAAGATACATTTAAAAAAAGGTGTGAGGAAGAGGGCAAGATTGGGATAGCAATTAGGTACTGTGGTCACAGTGGTGAATGGGATTTTCTGTCATGGTGTGTGGGGAATCCACCAGACCTGTGCAATAGAAAGTGTTATTTTAATGAAAAAATATATTAAGGTAACCTTGAACATCTCAAGGGTGAAAGAGTAGCATTCCAGTGGGTGAGAGAGAGGAAAGCTCAGGTGTAAATGTGACGGGGGGTAATATAGGTGTGGTCCTAGTGAGCAGAGAGGTGACTTAACAGAGTTAAAAAAAAAATGTATAAAAAGCTGCAAACTGAAGGGAGACAGTGTGAGTGACTGCAGCCCGGGAAAAAGAAGGAGGGAAATGTTAGTGATTTGGTGGTAATGGCAGGCTTGAGTGTAAAAGAAAGTTATAAGGTACAAAATGGAAAGGGGAAGGTGTAATGTCAAACCCAGTTGCTGAAATTAGATTTAAATGACAGCATGTAGGCCTCAGTGGATCTTTTCTATTCTACTTCCTATAGAAAGAGACTGGCCCCTAAAGTGTGAGGGTGTGAGCAGTTTGTAGAAAAGCAGTCAGCAGTTGTCAGGCAGACTTTGGCCTCTGTTTCTTTCTCAGCTTCATACTTCATGCTAAGGTTAGTGTGGGAGAGGAGGGGACAGACCCTGCCATCGAGAAGCTGATAATTGGGGAAGGTCCTCACAGAGGACAGGAGTTTTAATATAACCAACCTTGAGACAAATTCTGAACAGTGATATAAGATGTCAGAGTACAGGGACCATCATGCTGACCTATGTGGGCTCTGTTGGAAGAAGGCTTCCTGAATTATGTGTGGCTTGAACTTGACCTTTGGATAAGCAGAGAGAGGTAGGAGGGAGAATTATATAAGCAAAGGCAAAGAATAGGATGTTTTCCCCTTAGGTCTCGGGAGTAGTGGTCCCTGCCTATAGCAGAGGGAGGATTTCAGGTCTTTAGGAGGAGAAGGCCTACAGGGAAACAGCTGGGGAGATAGGTTATGGCAGAGTGGAAGAAGCCTGGGTTCAGGAGACGGACCACTGCTTAGTCCTAGCTCTGAACCTGATCGTCTAGATGATCACAGGAGATGTACTTAGGCTTTCTGAGTCTCAATAGGCTCATCTGTAAATTAGGGGGTCAGAAGAGACACTTCATAAAGTTTTATGTGTGTACCTTTGGCCATGGTGCACAATGGTGGATATTATGCCTTGTTCTCTTTCTTTGCATATAGTAGGTGTGCATTTTCATTTCCTAAAGACTCTTCCAAAACATCTTTCAGACAGGGGCCCACCTGTTTATACTCTCCTGTTGCCTAAAGGTGAAAGTCAAAGCTCTATCATCCTGGATGCGTACTTCCACCTTCAGCCTGATCACTCTGCCCACTACTCAGTCACATGGTACTACTTACTGCACATACAGCAGGCTCTCTGTCCCTGGCTCTCCCTGTATTGTGTTCCCATACCAGCCAACATAGACTTTTACAGCAGTATTTCATATTTGTCTGCATTTGTTTGGTCATGGCCTGGTTCATCCAATGAAATCTGAGATGCAAAGATCATGTCTCCTGTATTTTGCTTGCCTTCCAAAGCCCAGCATGGTGATCAATTGTATTCAGGAAGTAAATAGATGAAACAGAAAACAAATGATGTTTTCTTATAAACTCTACTCCTGCTGGGCTGGGGTCTGAGGTTGGACTGGGGCCAGGACTGAGCAGCAGATTTGTATTTTTGTTGGTTTGTAGCTGCTTTCTTTCTCTTTACCCAGAGTAGCAAAGGGCAGGACATTTAGACAAACTAAGCTGTTTGTTTTTTCTTTTGTTACTAGGAATTGAACCCACATGAGTTTTTCCACTGAGCCACATTTCCCCAGCCCTTTTTTTTTTTTTTATTTTGAGACAGTTGCTCAATAAATTGCTTAGGGCCTCACTAAGTTGCTGAGACTGGCCTTGAACTTGGGATCCTCCTGCCTCAGCCTTCTGAGTTGCTGGGATTACAGGTGTATGTTGCCATATCTGGCCCTAGACTAAGTTTTATGCTTTCCAATTTTACTTTAGAATCACCTAGCTACTTCCCTGTACCCCCCCCTCCCCCACCCACTCAGGAGCCCTCTCCTGCCTAGGGTAGATGAATTCTTTGTGCCTATGGTAATATCTTGGCCTATGAGCTAGAGTCTGGTAAGACAGGTCCTTGAAGGCTTTTTTTTTTTTTTTTTTTTTTGATGTCTGAATTGGTCAATGCTTCTTTGAATCTGAAGGAGTTGGATTCTTGTAAACTTTTCTACCCTGTATAGGTCACCCTCTGCCCCCTGGCTGTGAAACAAGGGGAAATAACTTGACACCACAGTTAAGTTCAGTGACTGAATCTGACTTTCCCCACACTTGGGTAACCTTCAGCAGCAGAACTGACCTCAGGCCCCAGAATGAAGTCAATCAGGCCTGACATTCTAATCTCCCCCACCCGCTTTATTTTTCCCCATTATATAGTTTGTCTTTACTTTTTTAATGGTATCATTTGCAGCACCAAAAGTTTTGATTTTGATGTAATCTAGTTTAATCTATTTTCAGTTACTTACAGATTTTTGTATCAACCTTACTTTTTTCTCCAATTTTTTAATTGTGGCAGAATTCACATGATAAGATTTTTCATCTTAACTATTTCAAAGTATACAGTTCAAAGGTATTAAATAAATTATAAGATCATGCAACCATCACCATCATCTATCCCCCCAAATTCTTTGCCTCTTGCATTGAAACTCTATACCCATTAAGCAATAACCCCCCATTCTCTTTTCCCCCAACTCCTGATGACCACTGTGCTATTACTTTCTGATTCTATGATTTTTGTCTACTTTAAGTATCTCATACAAGTGATAATAATATATTATTATTATTACTTGGTACAGGGGTGCTTACCTGTTTAGCAACATCCTTTTTATATTTTGAGACAGGGTCTCACTAAGTTGCCTAGGGCCTTGCTAAGTTGCTGAGCCTAGTCTTGAACTTGCAATCCTCCTCCCTGAGTCTCCTGAGCCACTGGGATTACAGGTGTGTGCCACCATGCCTGGCCAGTATTTGTCTTTTGGGGCTTGGCTTATAGCACTAATCATAATGTCCTCCAGTTTCATTCTTCTCCTGTCCACCTTTAGTATCAAAGTTTTGCCTTTGTTTCCTCTCCTTTTGTAGTCTGGCCTTTGGAAAGTATATTTTATTCCAGAAGGTCTTATTCTGAGGAGCATTAACTACCATAATTGTGTCAACTTTTTCCTACATTTTTCTTAAGAGAGTGGCTCTAATTTCACCTTGGATGGTGCCTCATTGGCATCTCTAAGCATGTTGATCAACTTGCCCACTGGCAGGATTGTACAAGATGCAATACTCATGTGTAGGACTTGAAACAGACTCCAGATTAAAATACTGGCTCTGCCACTTGCTAGCTGTATGGTCTGGGAAATTTCCTTAGCCTCTTAGTTTCTGGTTTGTCATCTGTGAAATGGGGATGCAGAGACTTATTTTTAAGGTTTATAGTAAGCAATAAATGAACATCAGATAAGGATGTACAGAATGTGCCTTGGAGTTAGGCTGTGGGAGTCCCAGCCTGACTTTTCTGGCTTACTCTGGTCTGACCTGTGTCTCAATATCCTCAACTAAAAAAATGATAACTATAATAATTGTACTCACCCCAGAAGGTTTTATGAAGATACGAAGCTTCTAAAAAAGTACTTGATTCACAGGTAACCCTTATACATTGCAACTTGAATTTGTGCAGGTGTTGTAAGAATGCAATAAAGAGTAACTTTGAAAGTTTCTTTAGCATTATACTGGTATCCAGGATTCCCTTGAATGTCAACTTTTCTAAGATCCTGGAAGTAAAGAACTGCATGGATCTTTTATCCTTATCATATTTTTAACATTTTTTTGAACTTTTGGAAGGGGTGGTAAAAGATGGTCATTGTGTGTGCCATGTCTACATTTCAGGGGAAGAAGCTGAAAGCAATATGACCCAGATGATTTTGTCACTGAAGGAGGTCAGAGGAGTTCCTGGAGAGGGAGACCTCAACTCAGGAGGAGTGGGTTCTTGACAAATGTTGCAGAAATGAATTGAAAGATGCAACAGTTCAAGGCACAAAGAGACACACTTAGGAAAGCAGAGACACATTCAAGGGAGAATGTGGGCTATTTTGATAGTGACAATAAATTCCTTAGTCTGGGAAGGATAGGGGGATAATAGCTAGAGGCTGGAGTAAAGGTGAAGTGAGGATGGAGTTAGGCAGAGCTTAGTTCCCAGAGCTTTCGATTGCCCTCCATCATGCTACTTTCTGTGGGCAAGGACATGGACTGGTTGCTAGGGAGTTGCTTATTTTGCAATTCAATGGTCCATGAGCATGTTCCTGCATTCCAATGATTTATAAGTGCTCCTCTTTTGAGACTCAGTATGTCTTATTTGTCTGTACCCCCAAATTCCTATCTCAATTTTACCACCCTGGGTTCTCAGAAAAAAATGTGCTTTTGGTGTATAATCACAGGGTCTCACTCTTACCCAGAATATTCATGAATGATGATAGTAATTAGATCTCTCTAATTAAAAGTGTTGGAAAAACTCTCAAAGTACTTATCATAGACTTGTGAAAAGTGATGATATGAGGATAATTTTCAAAGAAGAAAGCAAAACAGGTGTCGTATAGGGAAAATCCCAGTTGTCCTGATGACAGGGAACTATTTGTTTAGTGAAGAGTCTGTGGGGCTCACGCACTCACACTGGGCATTTGTCAGAGCAGAGGGATGGGTTTGGGCTCCACCCCTGGAGTTTCTGATTCAGAAGTTCTCTGGTGGTCCAAGAATTTGCATTTCTAAGAAGTTCCCAAATGGTGCTGATGTTGCTGGTCCTGGGTTAGATGCTTTTTTTTTCCCCCCTGAAATTTGCCTTATAAGCATCTCTTGAGGAGTGTTCCAGAAATGCCTTGTCAGGCGCATTGCACACCCCCAGAATCAGAATCTGCTGGTGAAAAGGAAGTTTAAACACACCAGCTAATTCTTATGGTGGGGCAAACTTTGGAAAGTACTGAGAGAGAGAGAAATCACTTCCAAGCCCTCTCCCTGGTTGGCTCCATTAAAGAGAGTAAGTAAAGCTGACGGGTGCAACTAAAGCCCAAGGGTGGGGGGAACACCCATTTACTTGGCAGTGCTTTAATTGAATTTGGAGCAAATTTAGATTAAATTTAGAATGGGAAGACTGTTCTCTACCAGGCTGTATGTTAGGATTAGCTTGGGAGCTTTAAAATCCTTAAGAACAAGTACATCAGAACCTGAGACTGGATCCCAGACATCCATATTTTTTAATGCTTCTCTGGAGTTTTCAATGTGCATCCAAGCTTATCAATGACAGAAATGGAGAAACTTGGATTCTGGTCTCTATTTTATAGCAAATTAGCTGCATAACTGAGGAAGTGTTTCCTAATGTCTTTAGAATAATTTTTTTTTAAATAAATGTTTTTTTTTTCCTTTTGGTAAGTGGAGGCATGGGACACATGACAAAGAGAAGAAAAGGAGAAGGAGGGTAGGTCTGGATTAAATCTACAGTTCTCAGTCTTAACTGTGCATTTGAATTATCCAAGGAAAAATAAACAATAAAAACGAATGAATAAGGTCCATTTCAGAATGTATAGGGCTAAGACTTGGGCACCGATATTTTTAATTCCCCAAGTGACTGCAATGTGCAGCTAGGGCAAGAACCACTGGATTAGAGGATTTCTAAAACCCCTTATATGTCATGCATTATGTATTTCTATATAAGTTGGTTATTGACTTCCTATAACCAGTGTCAAAGAATTTGCTAAGAAGAACATAGACTGGATTTTTAAGTGTCAAGTAAACATCCTATGCCAAGTGACTTTCGTCAACATGCTATGCACTTGTACTTACTGCAGTGTAGTGGCTCATTGAATTGTGTAACAGGAGCAAATCTTTCGTGGAACACTCACTATTTACTTGATATCTTACAAATATCCTCATTAGAAAGTTGAACATTATTACATCAGTTTTATAGAAAAGGACATGATTACTTAAATAATGAACTTTCCCATATGGCAGAACTATCCAGTTTCACCTCTCATGCTGGTTACATTAGGCAGATACTTTTCAAATTATGATGTACATGGTAATTGCCTGTAGAACCTGTTAACTATGAAGTCTGATTCAGTAGGTCTGGGACAGACCCATGATTGTGGGTTTCTAACAACCTCACAGGTGTTGCCTTTAGGACTAGTTTATGGACAATACTTTGAGAAGCAAAACTCTATACCACCTCTTACCCTCCTTATCCACTTTTCAGGCATTACTATGGTCCTGAAGGGTCTAAGCACATGCACAGGATAAACTCTCTCCAGCTCCCAAAATATGCAACCCAAAGAGTGCTTTTGTTAGACCATTTCTGTGTTTTTGCCCATATTCTAGAGATACTGCCAATGATGTGTTTTGCACTGATTCTTTGTGAATTCCTGTAAAAATCTCTGACATCTTCTTTGGAACATTTTCACACTTCATAGCTTTTTTTAAAAAAAAATTGTTTAAGTTGTAGACGGACACAATACCTTTATTTATTTTTATGTGGTGTTGAGGATCAAACCCAATGCCTCACATGTGCTAAGCAAGTGCTCTACCACTTGCCACAATCCCAGCCCACAATTTATACATTAAAAAAAAACAACACATTATTTTTTAGGTGTAGAAGGACACAACACAATGCCTTTATTTTTATGTGGTGCTGAGGATTGAACCCGGGTCCCGCCCATGCTAGGGGAGCGCTCTACCGCTGAGCCACAATCCCAGCCCCACAATTTATAGCTTTTTAATCCCTGAAGACCAGATTAGATTTTTGGATAAGCTTTATCTGGTGAAATAATGGATAGTGGTATAGGGTTTGGGTGGATGTAAATAAATGTATAAATATAAAGAAGTGAAGAATGAAGAGATTCTTGCCTTTGATGAAAATTTCCAGAGAACAGCCTGTGAGTGCGTATAGCTCCATCAGAGGCAAAGACTACTGGGACTGTAGCATTTGGGGCAACTCATGCTCTGATCTATGCATGGACACCAGAGTAGTCTTCGTATTTATAATGGTACCATCATCCTTCAGGAATCAGCAAACTTTTATTGCTATGAGTAGTAACTATTCTAGGCTTTATAGGCCAAATGGAGTTTCATATATTTTTCTGTATGTGTTTTAATTATTCTTGATAAGTGTACTTAGCTTAAAGGCCACACAAAGACAAGTCACTGCTACATTTGGCCCACAGGTATATGTCATTACGCATATTTCATCACTAAATAACACTAGTGGAAAAGAATGTACATTGTGTGTGCATAATAGATTTTGTTGGAAATGCATAGGCAAGTCCTTTAAAAATATTTCCTCAGGCTTTAGAGAATGTTGAAATAGTATTTGCAATTTTTGCTTAACTAAGCACTTACATTGAAAAAGTCGCTCAAATATCTTTCTAGCCCCCCCTCCCCTTTACTTGTTTTCTCTATGAATGCACACAAAATATTATTGGTGGCACCACAATGTGTATGCTTCTCAAACCTGGATCCTACAACAAAACTACAGAGACATTTGTGCTGAGAGCCATTGCCAAGTAGGAATGACACATGGCAATTTCTTTGTCAGCCTACCCAATGTTGCTTAGAGGGAGGACTCTCCATTGTGGAAATGGGCTTGCCTTGGACCCAGGTCATTTGCAGTGACATTGCATGAATGTTTGAGAAAGGTGACCCTGCTCAAGGACCAGGGTGGATCCGGGTTTAGGGAGGATCCTGCTGGATTAGGGTGGGTCCAGGTTTAGGGTGTATCCTACTGGGAATAGGGCGTATCCTGCTGCCTCAGGTGCCCGCCCGCTCCTGGAGTTCCCGTTGAGTTCTGGGGGGGGGGGGATTCAGAGAGTATTTTGGGATGCAGAGCCCAGTGGAGGTGTGGATTTTCCCAGAACATGCGTGTAGAGTGCCAGTGACAGTTCGAGAATAAAGAGTTGCTGTTTGAATCTACAAGTTTGTGTGGTGGCTCGGTTATTTTGTGCCCAGCCAGACTGCAGCACATTTGAGGCAAAAGTCCAGG
This sequence comes from Marmota monax, assembly GCF_021218885.2. NCBI lineage: Eukaryota > Metazoa > Chordata > Mammalia > Rodentia > Sciuridae > Marmota > Marmota monax. The sequence goes on along the minus strand of NW_026694465.1, from coordinate 899,074 downwards.
GTTAAATAAACAAACAGCCTGCCTGGAGAACACCAAGCTAAATAGAAGCAAGATGCATAGAATTTCCTCACTATTTGCTCCTCACTGGGAATATTAGCTGGATCACCATCTTTAGCTTTATTTGGCATAGCAAATTGAAAGGTCAGGCTGACTGGCCATTCACCTAGATGACTGATTCAGCTAGCAAAGACAAAATGACCTCCTGAGGACAAAGCAAAATAGTTCACTTGTAGAAAGTTGCTAGGCTGAGTCACATTTAAAGGGCATTGTGGGGCTAGCCCTGCTCCTGTGGGCATTGTTTACAAAATAACCTTGGCTGGGAGTTCATGCATACTTTTCCAAGTGCAGCTGCTCCTTCCATCTAGACCTGGACATGGTCTCCTGAGGGTGTGAAGATGAAACCAGGATGCATCTGTGCTCCATGCCTGGTCATGACTCTGGACTGTGATGCCTACATCTGCTGCCCAGGGAGGCACAGGTGCTATTGGAAGGTCACTTTGGAAGACAAGAAACTCCATGTGCCGGGGCCCTTTCTGAGAGGATACCCAGCTTACATGGAATAATCCTGCTGCCTAGCCTCTGGCACTGCTCTGTTCCTCTCTTTGGGCATCATAGAAACATTTTAGCTTTCAATGCTGAACAGGGTACTGGCATATTTCTGGCCCATAGAGGGAAGGGAATTCAGGCACTCAAGGAATATTTTCCCTCCTGAAAGAGACTTGTGAAAGTGTTAGGTATCAATGAACCTAGGAGGCCTTGTCTAATTGCATGGGGGTCTTGCAGGACAGAGGCAGCAAGAAGCTGTAAAAACCAGAGTAGGTATGATGAAAGTGGGAGAGAGCACACCTGCTGGGCTAATGATGTTAGATAGCCAGGAAAAAGCTCTCACAGGTATTGTTAAGCAAGGGAGAACTTGAAGCTGGTGTCAGGAACCAGAGTATGAAGGCAAATAATGAGAACAGAATTGGAATGAATGTGAATGCATGGGACTGGGGGGAGGGGGCGTGTAAAATATCAGAGATGGTTCTGTGACACTTGGATAGTTTTGTTTGTCCTGCACAATAAACCTGAGATAGAACAGACAAGGAGGGCTCTCACATGACTGATCTGAGAATGGGTGGCTTGCCCCTTGGGGAAAGACATAAAATAGGGAGCTGTGCGAAACCAGTCATGGACAAGGATGTGTTTTAATAAAACTTTACTTATAAAAACAGATGATGGCGGGGGCGGGAAGAATTTTTAGATAAAATTGAAGCAAGAAATCTCCTTGTTCTTACATTCCTTCCCAAAGGCTTGTCTGGACAGCCTAAAGTATCTACAATGCACATTTCCCCTCAAAGCTCTTGAGGACTCAGGTAATAGAGCATCTTGACCTAATTAAGACGTTCCTAAGAGAAGAAAATGTGACCTTAGTGAATTATTACTTTGGTTAATCAATTAGCAAAGGATGCTAAGAAAACCATCAGTGATAAGGAGAGAAATGTGGGAGCTAAAATAAAATGGAGATGGGAAAGGAGAAATCAATCCAGGACAGCAAGGCTGCCTCAGAGCCACATCTATACTTGCTGGGTGCAAGGTCTCATAGAGAGAGTCACGGAGGCCACAAGTATGAATGCAAGTTGACCAATATCCTCAAAAAGGATGAAGTTTAATTAAAGATCCTTGGTATTGGGGCTGGGGATGTGGCTCAAGCGGTAGCGCGCTCGCCTGCCATGCGTGCGGCCCGGGTTCGATCCTCAGCACCACATACAAACAAAGATGTTGTGTCTGCCGAGAACTGAAAAATAAATATTAAAAAAATATTCTCTCTCTCTCTCTCTCTCTCTCTCCCCCCTGTTTAAAAAAAAAGATCTTTGGTATCTATGTGTATCTGTATCTATATATCTATTTTTAAGTATTTATCTATCTATCCATGTACACATATCACAGTGCATAAAAAATAGTAGTGATCTGTGGTACAGTCAGTAAGCATGATGGATTTAAGAAGAGAGAGCTGTTCCTGTCAGTCTGTGTGAATGGAGTGTCTTCAGTGATATGTGGACCTGGAATTAAACCTTGCAGGCTGCTAGGAGTTTAATTGTAGTGGGACTACCTCCCCCTACAAGATAGCCTGGGACACATAAATGTGGTCTCATCACCAACTCCCTCATTAAGTTGGAGTTTTGTACAAAAGGGGCTGAAGTCATAGATATAATATTGGTTAGGATAGTTAGACTCACTAAGCTTGGCAGATATGGTCTTGGCTCCACTCTTCACTCATTGTCTTGGAATGTATAAAACCAGGCTTTAGAGAAGAGCTGCACTCATTAATTCATCTGGATCTTCTTTTTGCAAATGTTCCTTGGCTCCTGCTAAATGCCAAGCACTGGATGGTTCATTGCAGCTCTTCCCCATTGCTGGAGACAGAATATGGAGCGCCCATCCTACTAATACACAGCCTACATATAGGAAGATCAACATGTGTTATTCATTGGAAATAAGCAAAGATTGCATTTACTTACCTAGGAATCTGATAAACAAAATAAGAGTGGAGAATAATAACATTTCATTTCTTTGATGTACAGATGGAGGAAAAAAAATCCCAGGAGCCCCATTAGTAATTAAAAGCGTATTATATTCATTGCATAATTTTAGATAACACATGATAAGCCTCCCCCATCCTTTTCATATAACCACACATTATTGATGAAGCAGCATCAAGAAGGCATTAGGTGATGCTTTATTGCATTATTTTAAGCCACTGAGGTTTTTATACATGAAGGGTATAGATTTATGCTGAGTGATTCAGCTATGAAGCGGGCACATCAATTTGTTCATGAATGTGAGCTGGTGATTACCTCCATTAAAGTCACCAGGGCAGACTGATCACTTTAATTTAGGCAGAGGCATGCAAATAGCATTTGCTAGTGGTGTGTGTATCCCTAAGAACACACACAAAAGAACTGTTTTGCATCCTAGAGGAGCCCTAGGAATTCAGATTTGTGTTGACACAGGTGTATAACTACAGGCAAGGGTGCAAGGCCTGGTGGGACCATGAAGGAATTTCATTGCAGCTCCATGTGGCAGGATATTGCATACATTTTGTTTGGTTTTAGCTGCTGAATGCTAATTTGATGCTGCATTGCAACAAGGATGGTACAGGGAGCATACAGTTATAGCTATTTCTAGATCATAGAACTTGGGGCCCTCTTAGGTATGATAAAGTTGTGTCAGGTTGAGTGGTTCTCTCCTTTCTCCAACATGAAAGTAACTGAGAGCATTTAGTAAATTCAGAAAAACTGGAATTGAGCACCTGTGATCTCACGTATCTATCCATCCATGTACACATATCAAAAACAGTGCATAAAAAATTAGTATGTAACAGATAGTGATCTGTGGTACAATCAGTAAGCATGATGGAGTTTAGAAGAAGAGAGAGCTATGCCTATTGGTCAGTGTAAGTGGAGCACCTTCAGTGATATGTGAACCTGTATTGGGTGGATATGTGGTGGTGTATTGGGAGCTTCTGCACTGTAAGACTCCACAGTATGTCTGGGGTAATGTTGAGCTACTTCTTAGGCAATCCTCATGTCCATTTGTGATTGATGGAGTGAATAGTGGAAAGAACATTCTGATGAAGCCATGGCAGAGACATCAAGGAGAAATGGGATAAAGGCTATTAGGGATTTGGCAATTTGCTCATTGCTGGGGAGCTTTCACAAGCACTATGTTTTTATGTAAATAAGTACCGTAACAGTCTTTCTCGTGTAGAAATTCCACTTTTGACAGGATACCTACCGTTGTATGTTACTTTGTTCTGGTAACATCAAACATTGCAGAATCCCCTAAATATGTAGTCAACAGGAGATTGACTTACCAAGTAATGAGGCAATAACATTAGGGAATAAGTTACTAAAAAATAATGTTTAAAAATATACAGAAAAATATAGGTGGTAATAGTGTTGCATGCCTATAATCCCAGCTATTGATTGAGGAGGCTGATGCAAGAGGATCAGAAATTCCAGACCAGCCTGGGCAACTTAGTGAGACCTGTCTCAAAATAAAAAATATAAAGGACTGAGGATGTAGCTCAGTGGTAACACACCCTGGATTGAGTCTCCAGTACACAACACACACTAAAATAAAATAAATACTGCATAGAAAATATTTGAGATATAATAAGAGATAAAATAAGCAGAGACAAAAATATGATATATACTGAGGTTACAATTTTATGCAGACTTGATAATTTCAGACTAAACTCTACAAATTATCATATGGCAAGAACAACTACTCATCACAATATGAGCTTTTAAAACACATTACAGTTGGCCCTTTCTATCCACAGGTTCCAAGTCTGCAAATTCAATTAACTGCAGATAGAAAATACTTGGAAAATAATTGCATCTGAACTGAACACACATAGACTTTTTACTTGCCTTTATTTCCTAAACAATACAGTATAACAACTATCTACATAGCATTTACATTGTAATAGGTATTACAAGTAATCTAGAGATGATTTAAAGTATATGGGAATACATAGTTAATATGCAAATACTATACCATTTTATATAAGTGTCTCAGAACCAATACCAAGAGATGACTGCACCTGTTCAAGTTGTCTCTTCCCACCAAAATATAAGCCCTTCTAAGGCATACATATTATTTAATTTGTATCTTCAATGTCTTCCATATATAGATACTTTAGTATTCACTGGATGACTAAATGAATCAGTGATTAGATATTGTTATTAAAATATATGCTGTGCTTTTATAGTGACCTTTCAATAAAATGTTTAATATGAAAATAATAGTCAGTATCTTTACTGGGTGGTGGGTTAACTTCTCTATCCATTTCCCACTTCAACCCTGTAACAACTTTATAAGGCAGATGCTGTTACTATTTTATATTTTATTATTGAGGAAATTTAGGCTCAGAGATGCAAAGCATCTTGCTCGACTGACAAGAATAACAGAACAGGCTCTTAGCAATTATATGATTAAGAAATTTAAGTTTATAGAGTGATGAAGAGGATCAGATGCTTCAGAGGGGCCGCTTGAAACAGAAGCAAGAGCAAAAGGGGTTTCTCTTTTCCCCCTATCCCCCAAATGTCCTCATTGTGTGCTCAGTTGCAAATATAACACTGAGCCATCATTCTCTGGTCAAGTAATCCTTTGCGTAGAAGTCTCCTCTCCATCTTTCAGAACCTCTGTTACTAGCAGTTATGCCAGTGTGAGGCAGCTCCTTTTAAAAAGGATTCCTTAATACCTTGACAAAAGGGGACACTTTCCTAGGACAGTCTCCATAGCAACCAGACATGCCTTTCCTCAAAGCAAGTTTCAAAGGTGGCACTTAGTATGCTCTTATGTCCAAGTTATGGAAGCCCATCCCTCTTAGAGCCAGTTCCCATGTCTAACATGGGATGTTTCTGTCTTGCCTCCCAGATATTTCAGGAAGGTGTATTAGCCATATCTTACTAAGTCATCAAACTCCATCTGTAATGTGGGAGCCATGTTCTGAAAGAACCTTGAGTTCTAGACACAGTAGGCAGGTATATGTTAATTCCTTCCTGGGTGCAGATTGTGTTAGCCCAGGTAAGAGAATAAAGCTTCAGATTGCAACCTAGCACCCTTTGCAGTTATAGAGAATAGCAGCTGGCATGGAATTTGTACCATCTTCCTTTTCTCTGTGGTTTTATGCAGCCACGTGGCTGGTGGCTGTAAATTCAAGTAATTCCCTTTTAATAGTAAATAAGCTCATTTTATCTTCAAATTTATGATGATGATGAAATATTAACACAAGGAGCAAGTACTTTATGGACCTCCGAATTGCTATTCTCTTTTATTTCAATAGTGTGTTCTTCTTAAAATACCAATATGATACCTGAAGTTGTAAAAATTAATGAAATGATACAGAATTTGGGGGTTGAATGCACTGAATATGTTCTGTGTTTGGAATTGAACAGAATGGCGAATATTAAAAAGTGAAATTTGATTTCCAGGGCCAGAAAAGGAGAAAATGTTCTCATCTTTCTGATGTACCTCATATCACTTTGCAGCTACAAGCCTAACTACTTTATTACCAGAGGTTTTTTAATGTCTAATTAAAGTTCAATCTTCCAAGCATTTTGACTTTTCTTGTAAGTGTTCAAATAAGACTGGGTGGTATTTTTGAGATGGAATTGATTTCCGTGGCAGTGTCCACACACAACTGAGTGGCACAGACATAATACATACTTCATCTGGAACTGTGAGCTGTGCGGGGTGTTTTCGTGAATAAAAAGCATCTTGTGTGGGCTGGGATTATAACTCAGTTTGCTTAGCATGAGGTCCTAGGTTCATTCCCCAGCACACACACAAAAAAAAAGATTAAAAAAAGAAATCTTGCATTTTATATGGTCACAGTGTATATTTTATGAAAGCTTCACATTTTTTATTTTGATTTTTGTCAACTTCACTGTCTCATCAGTCTCCCAAGAATATTGCCACTCTGATTTTGGTCAACTAAGGTGCTCATTAAAGGGGTAGGGAGTGGATGCCAACTGCAATACAAATTCAGTTCATGAAGCAAGCTGTTTTCTTACAAGAATCAGCATCAGCTGTCCTTGCTGATTTATTTTCTGACTAATTCTGCTAATATTATTATTTGCCTCACTCTTCGCTTTCTTACACACTGTGCCCCAGAAGAGGAGGAAAAAAAAAAACATAATCATTGAGCAGCCAGAAAGTTGTTACTCAGGCAATCAGAAAAGAAATATTACGAGATGGACATCTTACCTGTCTGTGATATGAGTAATGATTCCCACCCAGGGGCACTGATCTCTTCTTTTTTTAAACTCTTAAAGTTCTTGGTGTAGGCAGCACACAATTTAGTGATGGCGTTTAAGCTCTCTCCTTTTCCCCAAGATAATTTGTTCTTAAGGCACTATGTCAGAGATGGAAGACTGGCCTAGTCCTTTTGCCTTTTACTTCCCCAAATCCATTATGCTCTCGAAAGTTATGGAAAAGAGCTTCCTTTTATAGTTAGATTGCTGAGGGCAGGGGGTGGTTAATACAATAGGCCACCTATACTCATGGCCTATTCAACTTTCAGAAACCCCAAATCAATTTAAATAGACCAAAATTTAATACCTGATGATAGACTTTATTGTTTCCTAAGCTTCCAGGAAGGCCAATAACTCTTGTTGTCTCAGTGAAGTTGCAAATAATTCAAGACTGGAGAAAGTAAAGGCCAGAGCCAGCTGGACGTGCATGTCCCATAAATGTTGGTTGACTTGAGCCAGTTCCAAAATTCTAACAGATTCAATCACATTGCTCAGTGTCTTGGATCATAACCTATTAGTGGCCTATGGTCTTCTTTTTTATTCCTATTGATCGTTTTAAATGTTTATGATTCTAACCCACAATTTCCTCCCTTCCCTCCCCCCACCACCTCCTTCACCATGTTGAATGGGTATTAGAGTAGAAAATACTGTGCTTTGGCCTGGCACCATGGTGGTGCACGCCTGTAATCCCAGCCTCACAGGAGGCTGAGACAGAAGGATCCTGAGTTCAAATCCAGCTTCAGCAATGATGAGGTGCTGAGCAACTCAGTGACACCCTGTCTCTAAATAAAAAAATAAAAAATAGGGCTGGGGATGTGGATCTGTGGTTGAGTGCCCCTGAGTTCAATCACTGGTACCCATCATCCCCGCCAAAAAAGAAGAAAGAAAAGAAAAAACTGCTTTGAAAAATAGGATACTTGGGGCTGGGGATGTGGCTCAAGCGGTAGCGCGTTCGCCTGGCATGCGTGCTGCCCAGGTTCGATCCTCAGCACCACATACAAACAAAGATGTTGTGTCCGCCGATAACTAAAAAATAAATATTAAAAAAGTGTCTCTCTCTCTCTCTCTCTCTCTCTCTCTCTCCCCCCCCCCTCCCTCCCTCCCTCTCTCTTTTAAAAAAAAATTGAAAAATAGGGTACTTTACCAAAGAGTTTCTGATATCATAATATTAGAATAATATTAGAGCTGTAATTAAACAATGGATCATTGAAACTGGGCAAAGTGGTGCATGCCTGTAATCCCAACCTCTCAGGAGGCTGAGACAGGAGAATTGCAAGTTCAAAGCCAGCCTCAGCAAAACTGAAGTGCTAAGCAACTCAATGAGACCCTGTCTCTAAATAAAAATATACAAAATAGGGCTGGGGATGTGGCTCAGTAATTGAGTGTCCCTGAGTTCAATCCCTGGTACCAAAAAAGAAAAAAAAAAGATAATTGACAAAACTGTGGGAATCAAAATACCTAGACCCATGTTCAGAGTTACCAAGATGCCAGTAGTTTCAGTGAGGACAGAAAAGCAAGCCAAAAGAAAATCAGGAAGGTAGGGATCTGGATCGAGTCCATGACCAATTTAAAATAAGCAAGACTGCCTTCGGAGATACTGAAATCTTTAACATCACATTGAAAATATTTTCAGAATGTTTCAGAACACAATGCAACGTAAATAAAATTCTGATTTTAAGTGGAATTAAACAGTAGGAATACATTGCACAGTGAAGGTTGCCAGACTGTAGGATTTGTGGAGCAGGAAAATTAAATAGAATAATTAATTGGAGGATTACTCAGAGTTGCCAGCTCCTTACTTTTGCCACAGCCTGCTACCTCTGTCCTCCCTACTAAGATTCTATGGGTAATGAGGTTCCCATGTTAGACCTGAGCCAGAAAACGGTTTGTTTAAACATTTCAGAAGACACACAAAGAAAAATTTATTGTCGCCATGTGGATGTTACTGGTTGACTTTCTCATGTATAAGATTCCAGCTCTTCTCAGCCCTAGGTCCCCTGGGTTGACCTCCACCAAGTGACCCAGAGCCAGCATGGATGTGAAGCTATGTTCTGGACTGCTACCTCCAGAGCCATTATTTCCTTGACAGTGTTAGTTTGTTCTTGCTTTTCTTACAGGGATGCAAGAAAATATTAACCCATGATCTGGTTCCTGGGACATTTTATGTTTTCATGTTGTTGTGCCACATTCTTTTTAAATTGTCTTCTACTTTCAAAAGTGTGATCTCAAGTCTCTCTCACACCAAGCAACTATGGTAAAGGGCAAACAAAGCCTTCATCTAAAATCATCATTTCACGTAATGAAAAAGGTTGTTCAAGAGCAGACGTAGGAAGAATTTAATTGAAGATTAAAAGACAGAACTTTACATTAGAAAGATATAACTTTATGAAAATTTGTCTACATTATTCTGATTTTATTTTTTTATCCTGCTACCATAGACAGGGGGATATTGCATTCTAGACTCACTAAGGACCAGAATGTAGAAACCATGGTTGAACACTATAGCATTGGTAAACATTTGCTAGAAGATAAATTGAAAATTTTTCTAGTCAGATTAAGGTTTAGCTCCACTTTATTTTTGAGCATCTATGGTGCATGCCAAATCACCACATGAAGTTCTACTCAATAAGTTATTCTTTCATTCATTTAATGAACATTTATAGACTACTTATTCATTGTCATATACTGAATCGGGCACTTGGAATGTAAAATTATGTAAATATAGAATACAAATATAACAAAGGTTAATCAAAATGCAGAATGGAGAAAATCTGAGGTAGCAAAAGAAAATGGAAGTTAAAGAGCTATGTGTTATTGTCCCTGCTGGGCTTTTAGAAAGTTTTATGCCTGTGGGCATTTAGTATCCTTTCCTGTGAATGAGTATGACAAGGCATATTTGTCTTTTCTAGTATTTGTTTTGAAAACTAAGTATAATAGTGAAAATTATCTGAAGATCAAAGGTACACCACATATTGTAAGAAATGACATGATGATGTTGTAACTCATTTAAACTGTGATTTCTCCTACTACCTATTTTCACGGTAATAGACATAATGTATCCTTCATCTTTCTTAAAACCTTCAGAAAGGGATTCTTACACTAGTGACTTATTGAAGTAACCTTTGAAAGTATTTCTGGTATCACTGTCCACACTTCATGCTACTGATGAGCAAACTGAATACAAAGTAATCACACAGCTGCTTAGTGGTAGAACCTGGATTGCTAGTTCTGAGATCCCCCACTTGTCTGCACTGGGCACTTGTGGTTTATTTCACATTAGGAATTATGCACATGTGTAGCACATTTTCATCTCTAAGGGCATCAAGGCAGCTCTCAGCCGCCTGGTTCTGGAGGATAGAGGTGAGTAGGATACCAAGGACAGATGGCTCAGAGGCTCCAGAGGATTCTGTCTCTTCTAATCACTTGTTTTATTTGTCCTACTGACCATAGCCCTCGATGACCTTCTCCTCTCCTTTGACCTTTCTAACCCTCAATCTCCTGTCCTCTTGACACCATCCTGATGGAACTGATCAGTGCTCTGATGGCAGTTTTGCCTGCTGTTGACCTTGACCTATCAATCTGACCTTGTAATAACAATGCTTGACCCTTGATAAGAAGGAATAACTTAAATTGAACTGCCTGGCCTGAGAACTTTGAATTTAATTCTGCTGTTTTGGCTTGTGTAGCATTTTGGAAAAATCAAAATTTTAATGCCTTGATTGTAGACTTGCACGTTCTAATATGCCTTGTATTCCACCATTGCCTACTGAGTCACACCAGCCTTTTCTATACATCTCTCTCGTCTATTCCTGAAGGCATTTGAGAGGTCGCTGATAGCCTAGCATCTTCAGGCAGGTCTGGGTTCCTATGGGCAGACCACTTGAATTTTTCAGCTTACAATGAGTCTCAAAATCCAAACTATTGCCTGTAGCATTTCTCTTACTGGTCAGAGTTAAGTACTGATGTGGCCTGGATCATAGGATTCTGTATTTCATGGTGAATCTTAGGAGGTCCAAGAAAGTGTAGGCAGATCAGGGCAGTCCATAGGAAAAAAAAAAAAAAAAAAACAGTTCAAACAAACTCATTTAAAATATATCATTGTGTTGTGCTTGAAAATCTTGAAGGAAAAATTTGTTTTTAAGTGTCTGGGTTTTGGGGGCAGAAATGCCTAAACTAGCATATGAGGAAATAATATTTGGATAAACACAGAAGGGTTCCTTTATCATATTGGTTATAGGATTCTCCCAAGAATGACCTTTTCCCAGAGAAGGTGAAAGGTTATACAACAGTATGCTTTCTGTTGGCCCAATGTGATTTTTCACTTGAGTCCTCTTCAATGCAGGTTGCCAATTTGGCCTGTTCCATCTCCAACAACGAGGAAGGGGTGAAATTAGTCCGAATGGCAGCCACACAGATTGATAGCCTGTGTCCTCAGGTAAGCCTCCAATATTTTATCTTATAAGTCAGTCAATGACCTGATACTCAGGACTCCCTACACTCAAACCCTCATATCCCTTCTGTCCTTGTCTAAATTTCTTCTAACTGGATTATGTTACCCACCAATCATGGGCTCTTTAAAGTTCTGCCTTTCTTAAAAAGAACTTCTAACTATTCCATGTATTATTGTGGCAATTATTGTCTTTTCTACTCATATTGACTGATTCTGTTTGTTTTGGCTCATTATTTAAATGCTCACTGTCTATTTACCTTGTCTCAACAAGTAAATTATAAGCTTGCACAGGCAGAAAGGAAGAGTTATATTTCCTACTTATCTGCATTAAATAAATAGGAACTTGTCCAGTAAATTCCTCTTGAAACCTGAGGCTAATTACTGTATCTTAAAAAGAAGAAGCAAAACAAAAACGAATGGTAGTTGATAACCTACTGTATCTTTTGTGTTTGGCATTGTCCTGAACACTGACAACCCATGTATCTGTAGAATGTGCAGAGCACAATGTTTCAATATGGTCTTTCACCTGCTTGCTCCCCTCTTGGAGGAATGTGGTCATCATGTCCCTGGATTGTTTCTAACAAATAGGTCATCAATGCTGCTCTCACACTGGCTGCCCGGCCACAGAGCAAAGTTGCTCAGGATAACATGGACGTCTTCAAAGACCAGTGGGAGAAGCAGGTGCGAGTGCTAACTGAGGCTGTGGATGACATCACCTCGGTGGATGACTTCCTGTCTGTCTCAGGTAATCGCAGGCACCTTACCAGGCAGCTGGAAGAGGGAACAGGATGAGATAAGAAATATCTCACAGATGTCATGGGTCTTGTGATTCAAGTGCTCTCCTTGGCCCTTTGAGCAATGGATCATCTCTGCAAATGTGATTATAATACCCTCTTGAAAATTTTTATTTCTAGATACTGAGTCAAGTCATCAGAGGGGGAAAAACACAACTTTCTGATAAAGATGTCAGAGCCTGAACATATTATTTAAAGAGGTTTAGATTCCCTTTTGGTTTTTAAGCAGGAGGGATTTGGGGGTACATCTGAATCATCGTGTTAAAAAAGGTTACAGAGTATCAGATTGGCCTATGTGGTCTATGTCTTAAACACGGGCAATCAGTTATTCCAATTTGGCTATCTTAAGTGGGTCATTTTTCCAATAAGGGAAGGTCTGTGACGAGTCAGGTAGAAATATCAGGAACAGAATTAAGCCACTAGAAGGCACAGGAAAGCCATCAAGGCTCTGAGCATCTGTTAGGTTGCATAAGGAAATGAGTAAAAGGAAAGGGAACTAGTCATCACTATAATTGTAACTTTCTTCTTTGCAGTGAAGCCAGACTGCCAGGGTGCTAGCAGATTTGAATAACTATGAAGTCAATTTGACTTTTAATGGGACTCATCTTGCTGTTCAAGATCAGGTTACCAACCAGCAAAGGGGCCTTTTTTTTTTTTTTTTTTTGCAAACACCAGTTCACTGTAGGGAGGAGGTAACTAGAAACAGGAGTTATCATGAGGCATTAAAAGAACCAGGTGACCCTTGAAAACTCACATTGGCCAGGTGTTGGTTCTGCTGACAGTTTTGTAGAGCTCACTCCTGCCTAGCTCCTCAGCACAAGACACATCACTGCTGGTAGGAGCCAGGCCTAAGGGACCTCTGACTACAGCCATGCAGAAAGATTTCTGGAAGGAGGCTTCCATGTTTGGGCACTTTTCCTATTTGCCATCTTTCCTTTTCATGAAGAAACAGACAGTGAATTATATTAGACACTTGTTTGGGGGGGCTTGTCTGAGAGCAGTGTAGTTGAATCTATAGATCTGATTATCCAAAAGCCAAGTTTTCACTGATGGAGAACAAGATGAGGAAAAAAAAAATGAGCTACCACGTGCATCGGGTCTGTAATTTGCTGTATGCTTTAATTCTCACCAAAATTCTAATATAGATATTCGTATACTAAGTCTTCCTTTGAAAAAACGAAGCCAGTGAAAGGGGAAGTAACTTGGCAGAGATGGTATTGAATCTTGATCACTTTTTTTCAGAAACTACACGGTTCTCTATAAGTTAAGATTAGAAGGGAAATTTCTTTCCCTTGGTACTTTCTACTTTCTGCTTTTCTACTTTCACTTCAGATCCCTTCTCCCACCTCTGGTATTCTCATTCTGATTTCTAATCTTGTTCAGAAACCTGTCTTGTTTTTTCTTCCCAAGGTGCTTGGTTTTTGATGACTTGTCAAAGCAGCTCTTCATTTAAATATCGCCCTATCTAGGGGTTGGCTGGTTAAAAAAAAAAAAAAAAAGAACTCCACATGTTACCATTCCTTGAGTTTTTGCTTTGCTAACGGCTGAGCCCTCATACTGTAAAAAATGCCCCCCAAATACTTTTCTCGTAAAGTGCTTAGAAATTGTTTATGTAGATATGTTGAGGATTCAGGTGCTAGGGAATAGAAAGTTAGCTACCGATACTAAGTCTTCTTCTAGTGTCTACTCATTATTTATGAAGGTGACTGCAGGGTCCCCAGTTGGTGGCTGGCAGGCTCCCCACCCAACCTCAAACCTCACATAGCCAGCCTGATAGCTCCTGGAAATCTTCCTCTGAGTCCCCTTCAAAGTACAAATACATAGATAATATCCATACATTACCTTTTATTCAGAGAGGGATCATTTGGAAACTTAAAACTTTCCCAACTTCTCTTTTTCTTCAACATGTACAAAAATTTCTTGGGGGGGTGAGGTAAGGAGAAGCAATGTGAGCAGGCCTTATCTCAGGCTTTTTGAATACTGCAAAGCTTTTCTTAATTTCCTTCTCCCAAGCCCTGCCTCTGTCACCTTTCTCCCTGGCGTTCCTTTGTGCATCTCATTATTACCAGCAACAAGAACAGCTTTGGCTCTGGCAGATAACACCCTTGTGGTCCAACCCTAGTTGTACAAATGCCATGGCAGGCCATGAACAGATGCTGTCAGGGAGCCAGGTTGGCAGGGCCTGCTGGGGCATGCCTTCAGAGTTGACAATCAGGCAGTGGGCACCTTTCTACAGATACAGCCTGGCAAAAAAAAAAAAAAAAAAAAAATGACACAACCCACTCTTTCTGTTGCTAGGCTGTGGACACAGCCAAATAGTTGGGAAAGTGTTTTTCCTCTGATCTTTGAGATAGAACCAAACATTTTGCATCAGTATATTGCAAGTTTGGCCTAGGAGATGGTATTTTGGAACGACATGAATGGAATTGTATGTATCAGTTTCTTCTTGGGGACTATCTATTTCAGCCTGAAACTCTATTTTAAAAAATACGAAAAAAAAATTTTTTTAAAGACTATAGTTGTTTTCTTTCTTTTCTTCTTTCTTAAGGCTACCTGAACTTGTATATCTGAGTGTTTAATTTGTTCAGCTGAAATGCAACAAATTTGGGAGCAATGATGCTAGCTATTAACATTACAAGAGCAGAACCAATTTTCAGTGTGGCCTGGGCTCATAAAAATGTGAAATAGCTGCATTAGAACATTTAAACCTTTCCTACTGGGCAAAAGCTACATTTTTTAATAGTGTTTTAAAATGAGCACCTTGGCATTAGCCATGTGACAGTTTAATTCTTGGGTTTGGCTCACAAAATTATAGAAATCTAAGATTTGAAAAAACCCTTAACTCAATCCCATAATATCCAAGATTTGTTTTGTTTTTTTCTGTTTTTCCATTTATTTTTTTCTTTAGGATCTTGAATTTGTTTTTCTTTAAAAAATTCACACAGTGACTTTAGTTTAGAATTTAGAAATGGGAGCTTTGTGCTTTATAAAAATCAGGTAGTTTGGTCATCATTGATTAATTAAAATTTTTTTTAAATAACATATTTTCAAAAGGTTGCAAAAATCCAAGGACATTTATTACAAAATATGTTGCAGTCAAATATTTTATGACATGTTTATGCCCCTTGCTTGATATTAGAATGCACCATCGCATGTGCCTGGCAGTTTTTCCTAGCAATGTAATCTCTAGAATTATATTGAGTTTATTACTACCTTCACTTTTTTTTCCTTTCTTTTTGGAATAGCATTCCTCTATCTCCTTACTTTAGGAGGAATTATTCTTCTTCAAAATACCTTAGAATAAAAATGTGAAATAGATTGCTCCTCCCTCCCTCCCCATAGACGCTTAACCACTAAGCCACATTACCAGCCATTTCTATTTTATTTGAGACAGGGTCTTGCTAGGTTCCTTTGGGGCCTCTATAAGTTGCTGAGGTTTGCTTGAACTTGCAGTCCCCCTGCTTTAGTCTTCCAAATTGCTGTGTTACAGGTGTGCACCACCATGCCTGCTGGATTGCTCCTTTTTTCTCTTTTAAGAGAGAGAGAGAGAGAGAGAGAGAGAGAGAGAGAGAGAGAGAGAGAATTTTTTAATATTTCTTTTTTAGTAGTTTTTTTCCCCCGGCGACACAACATCTTTGTTTGTATGTGGTGCTGAGGATCGAACCCGGCCCGCACGCATGCCAGGCGAGCGCGCTACCGCTTGAGCCACATCCCCAGCCCCAATTGCTCCTTTTTAATGGACATGTTTATCCAATATCTTTTCCTTGATTATCTGCTATCTGTACAATGCTTTGAGGAATGAAAATATGAATCAAGAATAGATTTTGCCTTCAAATAATTCATTGCCCTTCTTGATTAAAAAAAATTATATACATATATACCCAGTCCTGTTTAGAAACACACTGATCTGAGGGTGCAGAAGTTATCTCATACACTCTAAGAGTCCATATATACAGTAAGCATAGTCTTCTGACCAAAGATTTCATGTCTATATGAACAGTTCTGGCTATTTTTCAAATACAATGTTAATGCTTTGGTGACCAAAATGCAATTTATTTTAAAGTATTCTCAACCCTATTGGCTTTTACATGTATATCATCCATTAATATAACAACTCTCATAAGAGAACTATTACTTGTTTTTCAATAAAAGGGGACCTGTAATTGGGGAAGCTTGGGAAATCCTAAGTATACTATCCTAATATTTCAAAAGAATAAATTGACTTGAAAAATTAGTCAATATATGTTTTTGGCATTTTTTCCTGTGTCTTCTATTCTATTTCATTGGTCTTCATGTTTATTTTGGTGCCAATACTATGTTTTTGTTACTATAGCTCTGTAGTATAATTTGAGATCTGGTATTGGGATGCCTCCTGCTTTGCTTTGCTTGCTAAGGATTGCTTTGACTATTCTGGGTCTCTTTATTTTTCAAAATGAATCTTATAACTTTTAACTTCTTATAACTTATAGCTTTTTCTCCTTCTATGAATGTCATTGGAATTTTGATGGGAATTGCATTGTATCTGTATAGTGCTTTTGGTAATATGGTCACTTTGACAATATTAATTTTGCCTATCCAAGAACATGGGAGGTATTTTTATCTTGTAAGTTCTTCTTTAATTTAATTTCTTTAATTATATATATAAAATATGTATAGTCTTCACATCTTTTATTAAATGACTGATTCCCAAGGTTTTTTTTTTTTTTTTTTTTTTTTTTTTGCTTTGTTTTGTTTTGAAGTTATTGTGAACGGGATAGCTTTCCTAATTTCATTTTCAGCAGATTCATCATTGGAGATTAGGAATACAATTGATTGATGGGTGATGATCTTGTGCCCTGCTATTTTCCTGAATTCATTTATGAGTTCTAAAAGTTTTCTGGGGGAGTTTTTTGGGTCTTCTAAATATAGGATCATGTTGTCAGCAAACAGGGATAATTTGGGTTCTTTTCCTGTTTATCTCCCTTTAATTTCCTTCCCTTGCCTGGTTGCTCTGGCCAGAGTTTCAAGGACTGTATTGAATAGGAGTGGTGAAAGTAGGCATCCTTGTCCTGTTCCTGTTTTTAAAGGAAATGCTTTCAGTTTTTCTCCATTCAGAATAATGTTCACCTTGGGTTTATCATATATACCCTTTACAGTGTTGGTTCAGGAACTTACTTTCTTAATTAGACTCCTGAAATACAAGAAGTAAAATAAAAAAATCAATGAGTGTGGTGGCATCAAATTAAAAAGCTTCTTCACAGCAAAGGAAACAATTGAGTGTGAAGAGAAAAGCCAAAGTGTGTGAGAAAATCCTTACCCCCTGCCACCTCAAATAGGGCATTCATATCCAGGACATACAAAGAACTCAAAAAACATAAAACATAATAATAAAAACCTAATCAATAAATTGGCCAAGTAACTGAACAGACACTTCTCAAAAAGAAGAAATACAAATTATCAACAAATATATGAAAGATGTTCAATATCTCTAGCAATTAGAGAAATACAAATTAAAACTACATTGAAATTTCATCTCACTCCAGTAAAAATGGAAATTATCAAGAATACAAGCAACAATAAATGTTAGCAAGGATGTAGGAGAAGAGGTACACTCATGCATTGCCGGTGGGACTGGAAATTGGTGCAACCACTGTGGAAAGCAGTATGGATATTCCTCAGAAAACTTGGAATGGAACCACCATATAACCCAGCTATCCCACCCTTGGGAATATATCCAAAGGACTTAAAATCAACAAACTACAGTGATGCAACCACATCACTTCACAATAGCCAACATATATAGCCAACCTTGGTGCCTTTCAACAGATAAAGCAAATGTGTTGTATATACACAATGGAGTTATTACTTAGCCATAAATAAAAATGACTTTATGACATTTGCTGGTAGATGGATAGAACTGGAGACTATCACGTAAAGTGAAATAAGCCAGGCCCCAAAAATCGAAGGTCAAAAGTTTTCTCTGCTATGCAGAAAGTAATCCAGAATAAGAGGGGGTAGGGATAAATAAAAAACAATATAAGATCAGTGGAGTAGACAAATTGGAATAAAGGGAAAGGAGGAGGGAGGGACTAGAGAAAGACACTGGAATAAATCTGACCTAACTTTCCTATGTGTATATATGAATACACCATACTGAATCTCACCATTATATATCCACAGACACTAATTTAAAAAAAATAAACTACAAAGAAATAGCAGAAATATCACTAAAATAGAGGGAAGAGAACAGGGAGAGGAAGGAGTAAAGGGAAAGGAGAAGAGCTGGGGACTGAATTAGAAAATTATATTCCGTGCTTTTAAATTATGTCAAAATGAACCCCTATTGTCATGCATATTTAAAAGAACCAATAAAAATTATTCAATTAGTAAAGTTAATAAGGTTAATATTTTATTCACAAGAAATCACTAACTTCTCTAACCACTTAACAAATTAGTTGATTGAGCTGATTAAAAAATGTTTTTGTTACCATGGACTTTCGGCCTATGCTGGTTTTTCTCCAAATAAAAGCTCATTTTTTTCTTGTCTTTTAATTAAAGTAGATGTATATTTCCATTTGGGGGAATAGTTGTTGTTTTTAAGCCCTACCAATTAATCTTAATATAGTGGGACATGAGTGCGCTTCTTCAAATTTTTAGAATTATTATTAAGTCCAGAGAGATTAATAACTGATATAATTAACAGAGTCCTCACTGTTTTACATTCGATTCCAAAATACTATCTTTTAAAAAAAAATGCACAGAAAAGCAGTGGCTATGTCTATTCTATTCTTAGAGGAAGGTGTTATTCAGAGAAGAGGGCACCCAGGTGCGAGGTTTAGGCAGGAAGCCCTTTCCAGCTGCTCCCTTCCAGGGGCCAGGGCACAGTATAATTGTCTCAAGGAATCCAGCAGGGCAGTAGAAGAGGCTTATTTCAATTTTTTTTTTTTTTGTATGTAAAATCCTTTGCCACGTTTTAGTTGAGTGAACATTTTCCTCAGGTTTCCTTTTGAGGTGAATTCATCTGTTCTAATCCAAAATCTCATGAAAGGATAGTTTTTAGAAGTTCCTTAATAAAAGTAAAAACTTCTTAAATCTATATTTTCACAACTCTGTGTGTGTGTGTGTGTGTGTGGTTGTTTTGTTTGTTTGTTGTTTGTTTTTTGTTTTTGTTTTTTTGGTTTGTTCGACTCAGAAAATTATCAGTCTTTTGAAAGTATCACTTTTTTTGAGTTTAAGAAAGCTGGATACTTGGATTTAAATACTTTGTTGTTTTTCTAATTTAATTTATATTTGAAATTAAAGAACTAGAGAATATAGAAATCAGAAACTTACAATGGGTGAGAAAATCAAATTGTATAAGGTTACAATGGAATATTTATGAAAAGCAAATTATACCTTCCAATTTTCTACCCAATTTCCAAATGAACAAATATTCCCTCTGAGTGCTGGATTTAATGAAAGTGGGAGGGATCCCTAGGGTTTGCTAGGTCCCTTTTCAACTCTCTTTCTTTGAGAACTTTAAACTCAGAACTAGTCCTGGAAACTTCTTAGATATATAATAATGTAATAATTCATTTAATTCTCTAACTATTCACTGTATTTAGCAATTATAATTTTTAAAGATTATCCTATTACTGAGGACCATTGGTAAACTTGTTCTGTTTAACTACTTAAAGCATGTGTGTTTGTGTCTAAATCTATTCATATGGCTATAAAAATATCATAAATGAGGTTGCTTATAAACAACAAAATGTACTTCTCACAATTCTGAAGGCTGAAAGTCCAAGATAGAGGTGTCCTGTGAAACCCTGCTTCCTTACAGACTTTTCAGTAACCTTATGTGACTTAAAGGGGTGAAGGAGGTCTCTAGGGTCTCTTTTATAAAGACACTAATCCTGTTCATGAGAGTTCTGTCTTCATAACCTCATCACCTGCCAAAGTCCTTACCTATTAGTACCAGATCTCGTACAGTATGAATTCATCACTCAGACCATTATACATCTCTGATTTCTACATTCTCTAGTTCTTTAATTTCAAACATAAATTAGAAGAGAAAAAAATAAAATATTTAAATTTATATTTAGAATTTTAACATTAATTTGGGGGAGGTGTGTGTGTGTGTGTGGGGGGGGTGTGTGTGTTTTCAGCTTAAAGTGCTTTTCTTTTTTTACATAGAATACCAAACTTTTTCTTTCTTCTTTTTTTTATTTTTGTTTTTGTTTTTGTTTCATTTCAGTGGTACTGGGGATTGAACCCAGAAGCCTTCTATCACTGAACCACACCCAGCCCTTTTATTTTTTATATTTTATTTGAGACATGGTCTCACTAATTTACTGAGAATTTGCAATGTTCCTTCCTGCCTCTGGAGTTGCTGGAACTATAACAGGCACCACCACGCCCAGCAGAATACTAGGCCTTTTAAACATTTTTTTTTAGAATTGTGCTGTTCAAAGGACATAATTACATACATGGTAGATAAAACATTGTTCCCTTGTTAGACTGTGAGATCAGGTGTTTTCTCTATGCCAGTAGAGAATGAAACTGCTCCTTCTCCTACATGTTATCTTCGTTGGGTAATGACAGGAGATGAGAGAGATGCTTGCCTTGACTGAAATCTGATGCAATCAGCCACAAGATTGGATTGGATTTTAATTGTGAGGGAACTCTATGATCTTCACCTCATGAATTTTCCCATTGCATATACCTGCTATATGACATGACTTTAAAATACTGGGTGATATTTATTCTGTCCCATCCCTTAAATCTTTCTGTCATAAACACACACACACACACACACACACATACACAGAGTGAAACAAACATGTAATCAAAGCTTCACTCGGTTCAAGTTTAGAAAGGATTCTACTAGGTCAGATTACTTGATGTTGGCTACCACAACAACTCCTACAAGACCCTCTGGGCAAAAAGTCTCAATCTTTGAAACAAAGAAAGGGCTAGCTATTCTTTATATCAGTGACAATGAAAGTCTCATCCCCAAAGTAGCAGCATTAACATCACTGGGAACTTCACAGAAACTCTGTCTTGGGCCCCACATCAGAGCTACTGAATCAGATATCCCAAAAGTAGCACAGAGCAGTCTGTGTGATGCTGCAAGCCTTCTGGCTGATGCTCTGGTTTTACAACTACTATTGTAATTATAAAGTATGCCCTTTAAGTACCATTTCAGTGTTATTAGGCATGCACTGATATATGCAAGGTGAGGACTCATGATAATTGTTGAGTTAATTTTAGATTGGCTATTAAGTTCTGAGTGATATAAAGCCATATAAATGTGTATGTATGCTCCCCACAGAAAATCACATCTTGGAGGATGTGAACAAATGTGTGATAGCCCTCCAAGAGGGGGATGTGGATACCCTGGACCGGACTGCGGGCGCCATCCGGGGACGGGCAGCTCGGGTGATACACATCATCAATGCTGAGATGGAGAACTATGAAGCTGGGGTTTATACTGAGAAGGTGCTAGAAGCTACAAAATTACTTTCTGAGACAGGTAAGCATGGATATTGGATCTGTCCAAAATGTTAATGCCATGATTAATTTCCATATCTGAATAAATCTGTTGTATTATTCTTAGAGACCTTTTTGTTTTTAAATTTTGCACATGTCATTGTAATCCTTTCTAAACTTGAACAGAGTGGAAGCTTTGTTTACATGTTTGTTTGATTGTATGTTTTTTTTATTACAGAAAAAAATATAATTATTTTATTGCATTATTTTCATTGTGCAATATAAGAGATAGAGTACTCGAATGTTCTTGCTTCTTGAATTTGAATTTGAATAACTTAAGCCAATAGCAGTTTTATTACTTTTTATGTGTGTATCATTTTATAGTGTTCATATGTCATCTCATTTGATTCTTATAAGGACTTTATGAAGTAGGCAGAGAAACTTTGATTGTTTCCAATTATTGATGAGCAAATGGAGGTTCGAATTCGCTAAGAGACTAGAATGAGATGACAAAGCTTGAAAATAGTTCCGATGTGATTGGAAGTTGTCATCTGAAACTTGAAAACCATTTTTCCATCTCTTGCTTCAGAGGACAAAGTCTTAAGGGGAAACGCTGGACAGTGGGTGGGAAGTAGCATAGATTGTACATGACTAGGACATGCTCCCAAAAAAGGAGGTGATGGCTGCTGAAGAAGGCTGGACTGTCAGCAGACTCCTTGACATGTCCTCCTCAAGGGTGTGTGCGTACTGGGGACTCACTGCTGCAGTAAGGAACAGTTACTCAGGGGAGCCTATCAGAGTGCTCAGGTGCATTGGGATAGAAAAACAACTCATTTCCACTGAGTTGGCAAAGCAATCTACTATTTGAAGAATGTCAAAGACTGGTCATCTTTCCTTTTATTAATTTAGATTTTGCTCTTGACTACAGTCTCTTGGCTTCAGAAGTCCCTTCTGCCTTGCATCTTTGCTTATGTGTGTGGGATGAGGGATGAGAACAGAGAGAATATTCCAAGAACAGGAAACTAGAGGATAGAAAAGGAGAACTTAAATTTATGTTGTATGGGGTTGTGAGCGAGTCATGAATTGGGTTGTAAGTATGTACAGAAGGGCCTCTGCCCTCGTGCCCTGAGGGGAGCCCTCTTGGATTTGTACATGGACTTTGGACATCACTATGCTTTTTAAACGTAGATGTCTCTGAAAGGTCACATAGAGCAGTGTTCCAAGTTCTGCATGAGAAGACATATTAGTGGAGATATGTTTCTTTCTATATGGATTTATCATTTAAAGACTTGTTTAGATATTTATTAGCCTGGAAATAGCAAGGTAAAATCAACTCATTTTCTCTGAAATATAAGACGATAGATTGTAATATCATCATAATGAGCACATGTAGAAATTGTTGCCGTTGAGAATTCTAGCAGACTTAGAATTTAAAATAATAATGAGAATAATAATATATCCATGCATTTTAATTAGCTGAGATTCAGTAAAGTTCTTTTTTTCAAATAGTCTTGCAATTACATTCAGTAGAGCAAACATAAGCAAATCATATAGTATTTCTTTCCTCAGATGGTGTTATAGTTTGTGTATGAGATGTATCCTGAAAAGCTCTTGTGTTGATGAAAGAATGTTCTGAGGTGAGATGATTAGATTATGAGAGTTGTGACCTAATCAGTGGATTTATCCATTGGGTGGATCAATAATGTGAATGGGTTGCTAGCTAATAGGCAGGAGGGTCATGGCTGGTGAAAGTAGGTCACTGTGGACATGTCCTTGGGTTATATTGTCCCTGCCTCCTCTCTCTCTCTCTCTCTTTCTGCTTCCTGACTGCCTTGAGCTGAACATTTTTCCTCTTCCATGCCCTTGCAACATGATGTTCTGCCTCAACTTGGGCCAAAGCAATGGAGTCAGCTGAACATGGACTGAACTTCTTAAACCATAAGCCAAAATAAACTTTTCCTTCTCTAAGGAGTTCTTGTCAGGTATTTTGATCACAGAGACAAAAATCTGACTAATAACACATTTGGGAAAAATAGAAGCAGGTATTTTACTCTTCAATTTAGAGACTTCTTTTTTAACCCTTGAAAGGAGATTCTGTCAAGTTTTTGTGATTCTTACCTGCTAGCTTGTCAGCTCTCTTCTCTTACAAAGTCTCAGCCTGGTGTGGTCTATCTAAAAATATAGTATTACTTGTTTGAGGCTGACCCTAAATAAAGAGTATAAGAGAAAAATAGAAGAATGGAAACACAAGTCTTGCTTACACATGACTGAGAGGAAGAAATTGTGGTAAATGAAAAATATAGAGCAAATTGCCAATTTATATGTGATTTGGTGCCCACAAAGAATTCAGGCACCATTCAGAAGACACATTTTTGTGTTTTCTCTTATTGTATCTTGGGTTACTTTAGTAAAAGGAGTGGTGTTTATGAGGTCAAAACCTTCTGAAAGGAAAGGTAATTGCTTAGTTGATTGAACTTTTAACATGATTTTCACCCAAACTCTAGGAGTGTAAATAATTTTCTAGTTGATTTTATTAAAAAAAAAAAATCCTCGGAGAAATAACCAATTCTTTCTGGATTGTGTTGTCACTAACCAAGACTTACCTCTTGTTCATTGTCAAACCATTTAGCATTCTCATCCCAATTCTTCCTCAAAATAGTTGGGCATTCTGGAAACTTTTCTAAGGAATTCTCCTTAGAGTGATATCTGCATTCCATTCCTAGGAGAATAGAGTGAATGAGTGAGAAATTTAGAATCTACTTTTCAGAATCTTTTGAAGGTAACTTGTGAAGTAACCAGATAGAAGAGATTGAAATAGTATTTATACAAAACTGTGAGAAATGATAAAAATAGGTGTCAAAGAAAAGTAGATGATATTGGGCTAAGAACTTACAAAGACATGTAAATTCTTTGGCCTCTTTCTCTAATCATTCTTCATTTCATAAACAAGAATATATTGCTTCTTTATAACTAAGTAGAGAGATTGCCACAGAAATGGAAACAAGCCACTAGCTTAACTAATTGCTAGTTAGAATTTCTGGTGAATAAGCTTGCACAGATCAAGGATATGAACTTTGAGGAAGACCACAGGATCAATCAATTACAGTAATACAAGGCTTCCTTGGTTAGTTCTAATGTGTGTCTATGCTAAGGAGATATATAGCCTCAAAATAAAAACTCCTGTGCATATGCTAAACCCTGTACTAATGCCAAATTTCTGCCTTTGGGTTAATATTTTATTTGAATTGATCACTTTTCTGTATAAACTTAGCAAATGTCATGAGAGTTACATTTGATTTGGGGGAGAGAACAAAGGCGTGGTAGGCAAGAAGGAGAAGACAAGGAGAAAGATGAGAAAAAAGAAAACAAATAAACTGTTATATGTT
The DNA here is from genome assembly GCF_021218885.2 of Marmota monax. NCBI lineage: Eukaryota > Metazoa > Chordata > Mammalia > Rodentia > Sciuridae > Marmota > Marmota monax. Next base: position 874,188 of record NW_026694465.1, on the reverse strand, counting down.
TTTTTTTTCTTTTTAAAATCTGAGTTGTTTGATTTAAGACCCTGAGCTCTGGGAGTTTTTAACCTCTGTGATACTGACCCTTTGGTCTGAGCAATTCTTTCTTGGGGGTTAGAGGCCTGTGCTTCCTGTGCATTGTAGAATGCTTAGATTCTGCCTCTACCCACTAGATGCTTGTAGCATCTGTTGCCTTTCCCACACTAAATTCTGATAATAAAAATTATCTCTAGACATTGCCAGATTCTTGTGTTGAGGGTGACAATACCCACTGTGAATCACTGGCCTAAGGTAAAGAAATATCCCCAAATAGAGGAAAGTTTGAGTAGGGCAAAATGGAGCCTGTGTACTAAAGACACAGAGTAGCGAAGGTCATGGTGTGGGAGTGTGTTGCAGAGAAGTATTTATAAAAGGGCAGTGTGCTTGGCTAAACCAGATATTTCTGCAGAAGGTGATCACCAACACTCCCTAGCCCCTGTTTATGCATGTGAGTGACTGCAGGGTGGGGCCACTAAAGGACGACTCCTACTCTGTGACATGATGGCCTTCCATGAGTGGCTATGAGGAGTGACAAAACCATCTGTGGTTTATTTTCCACGAATTATTTTCCTTCCTCAGTAAAGACAGTATTTGACATAAGAAGGCTTTTTGTGTTGATATGAATGCTAAGTAAAATGTAAGAAAATAATTTAATGGATTACTAGTATGCTAAAATTATAGGACAGCATCAAGCAGGGAGGAAGAGCAGGAAGAAAAGATTAACATTAAACAGATACATGAGGTGGGAGGGAAAGGGAGAGAAAAGGGAAATTGCATGGTAATGGAGGGAGACCCGCATGGTTATGCAAAATTACATATAAGAGGTTGTGAGGGGAATGGGAAAATAAACAAGGAGAGAAATGAATTACAGTAGATGGGGTAGAGAGAGAAGATGGGAGGGGAGGGGAGGGGAGATAGTAGAGGATAGGAAAGGTAGCAGAATACAACAGTTACTAATAGGGCATTATGTAAAAATGTGGATGTGTAACCGATGTGATTCTGCAATCTGTATTTGGGGTAAAATTGGGAGTTCATAACCCACTTGAATCAAATGTATGAAATATGATATGTCAAGAGCTTTGTAATGTTTTGAACAACCAATAAAAAAAAATTTACCTATTTATTTCTTAGGAAACTAACATAGCAATAACATGGATCTACTGCAGACCCAATAAATACTTACATAGCGTTTTTGATGGGGTCTTCAATAAAACCTGAATTATAACAAATTGCCAACGGCTTGGTAGTTAGTACACGCTTGACCAGACTCATCTTCAGAGATCTCATTTGCAAAGTCAGGTTGCTGCAGAAAGCTGAGGGGGGTAAAAATATATTAGTGACATCATATTAAGATATCCATAGAGTTGTTCATTCTTTGCTGAATGGATTATATTCAAATGTCATTTTTGTAAATTTGATAGCTGTAGCAGATTTGTGGCAATGTGACCATTATTGGGTTGAGAGTGCTCTGAGACTCTGCCAGACATTTCTTCTTTAGAGGACCAAAAAGGGAGACATTTAAGATGAAAATATTTTTAAATAAGTGTTCTGTTATTGATCATTCTGGAGGAAGAGGTTAAAATTCCATTATTTTGAAGAACACCTGGGCCAAACCAGTGGTACGATTTTTACTTCCAAGGTCTAGAACCTGAAGTTTAATAAAAGAGAAAGGAGATTGTTGACCTCCTTTCTGTATTGTTTACATAGGAAATGTAAGAGGATCAGCAAATAGAAAGCACTCAGCTGGAAATAATTTTGAAGGGTCCTTTTATCTCAGTTCAATGCAATAGAGTGAACCTAGCCTGCCAACTAACTTTCATCTTAAACAAATTAGTTGATCCCTCTGGGATACAGTTTGGTGTATTGCTTGATGTTTTATCACTCAAGGATGGCCAATATTATTAATCTTAGAATATGTATGTACATCTCTGTTCCTGGCCTCCTGGTGACCACTCTCCATAGGAACTCATAGTGCCTGTGAATCCTGTGTATAAACCCACTGCCCATCTGGATAGGTGCTTCATTGTTCTATCAGAACACATCTACACAGCTCCCACTATCCTCCCTATAATGTTCTTCATTTCCTCCTCCTCTTCCTTCTCAACATCTGTTTATTGAACTTATTCTTTAATGCTAACTCAGATCTCAGTTGGAAACCGAGAACTCTGTCTTTTGACGTATTTCCTCTTCAGAGTAAAAGGCTGCACTCATAACCAGGTTCAGTTCCTAGAGGCAGGTGCTTCTGTGTGAACTCACAGCCTAGAAGGCTTTTATCATACAATTAGCATTTAATATATATGCATTGATTAAATGAACATAGACCATTGGGATATTATTCAATTTTATTTTTATTTTTAATTTTTTAGTAGAGAATATGTTCATTGGTAACCTCAGGCTCACAGCCCAAGATTCCTAAATAAATGGAGAGAATTTTTCCCTTCCACTTTCTACATTTCAAAGAGGAGCAATCTGATTGGCTGTTTGGGGTGTGCTTCCTGCATTTGGACTCACAGTAGGATAGCATTTTACAATTGTATGGATTTGGACCATCTGCCCTATCCTTGTGGCTGGATTGGGGGAAGGGACACACGGAGGGAAATAATATCAATGTTAGAACAAGATGGTAGGGACAACTTATTGGGAAGACAAAAAAGTTAGGTATTATAGATGGGAAGGACTGTTCCAGTCTAAGTCACTTTTCCATGACTGACCTTGAAATTAGATTATGGAAGTAATGAACTTCTACAGAAGCTGTAATGACTGAGCTTGCTCAGCCTAGACATTTTAATATATTTTAAATGTGTTTTAATATAATCCTTACTATTGGTGTAAAGTATTTTATTTCTTTCTGAAAGGTCAAAATGATAGTGATATGGAGGAAATGATGTGCCTGTTGGTGGCTTTGATGGTCCTAGTGGTGGGAAGTAAGAAATATAGAAAGAATGAGAAGGAAATTTCAATCACTTAATACCCCTTAAAAAGGCAATGTGTAGTTTATCTCAATGCCTTTTCTATATGACTAAATCCTATACAATCTACGTTATCCCAGACAGCTGATTGATAAGGATTTTAAATATCTTCATTTATTTGCTTTGTCCTAAAAACACACGTGAAGTTTTCTGGCTCAGAGCATAAACTTGTTGACAGCACCAGTTCCTCACATTCCATTTTCCTTGTCAGGACAGTGTGGGTTCTGTGTATGCAGAAGAGTCTGCACTATAGGAAAAGAAACATAAAATTATGGACCTGGAAGTTACATAGCAATTGGTCTTTAACTTCCCCTTTCCTTCTCAGGGCAAGAGAGAAGTATTTGCCTCTTATTATAAACATATTCCTTCCAGAAAAGGCCCTACTTAGATTGGCACAACTCTTGGGACAGAAGTATATTGTTCCTGGTTTTATCCCCCCTTGAAATGTAAGCAAACATCTTGGAGGAAATAAAACTGTGAACCTCCCTCCAAGATATTTTTTTAGGGATGCTTTTGAGTTGTCCTTTGGATCAGGTCACCAGTCATTTTTGCTTAGACAACCCTAACCATACAGAAACCTGAAAATTGATTTTTCTACATGGTTTTGTTTGTAAATGATGTGTTCTGCGACAATTCAGACATGTGCAACTCATGCAGCACAGGGCCTGAAGAATCACCTCAGAAAATAAAACTTATGAAGAGAAAGGAAGATGCACAATTTTAACCTATTAATAAAATACACAACACGGAGGACAGATGGGCTAGGGTGGACATAGGAAGGCTCACAATTACATATTTATGTGTTATAAATTTGGGGACACAGAACAAAGAGCGTCCATTGTCAAAGAAAATACAAAAGGAAGGACATAAATCTGCATACCTACAATGTATCATAGCATGGCTTCAGAATCCTGGGAGCTTCACATAGGTGGTGTTTCCCTTCAAGGGAACCAGTACTAGCATCCATGTTGCTGGTAGTGGAGAAGAAGTAGATCCTGTATGTCATGTCCAGCAGGGTGAGGGCTGGTGCCTACTCGCAGTAGAGGCCAGGATGCACCTTGCACAAACTGAGGTAGTATGTAGCCCCATCACCAGGCTTCTCACAGAGGGGAATATGCCATATCAATGATGGGTGCTTCAGTTCGAGAGGTGAAGAATATACTGACAGGCACTTGTTTGAAAGCACATGTAGTATGTCACTGGAGTACTCCAGAAATTGTTTTGATAATGGAAGATGAAAACTTCTAAATGTAGCTGAATAACCAGAAATAACTGATGGACATAAGAACCAGAGAGGTTCTATTTATTATGGTCAAAGTGACCCTGAGATTCCCATCCTTCCCAGGTTTGTCTTCTAACATTAGCCAATTTCTTCCTTATCAGTGAAGTCCTCTAACTGTCCCATAAAACCTGCATCTTAACAAATTCCAATCCCATTCCTTACACCTATTACCTTTATTATCTGTGACATTCATTTGGTTCCAATATATGGCCTCATATTTCAAACTCTGCATTTGTCCATTTGTTTATTTATTGCCTGTTTTTTGTTTGTTTGTTTTGGCTTAAACAATTACAATTTTCTTATCATTCTTCTGGCTAAAGGTTCAAGATAAAGGTATTTATAGGATAGGTTTCTTGAGCTCTCTTTTTTTAAAATTTTTAAACTTTGATTTGTTACATGTGACAACAGAATGCATTACCATTCGTATTACACATATAGAGCACAATTTTTCATATCTCTGTTTGTACACAAAGTAGAGTCACATCCTTCTTGTCTTCTTACATGTACTTAGGGTAGTGATGACCGTCGCATTCCACCATCTTTCCTACCCCCTCCCTTCTCTTTTCCCCTCTGCCCTATCTAGAGTTCATTTAATCCTCCTATCTCCAACACCCTGCATAGTATGGATCAACATCCTTAATCAGAGAGATCATTCAGCATTTGGTCTTTTGCTGAGCCTTCTCTTTTGAACTTGAAGATGACCCCCTTCTTGTTGCCTCTTCACATGCTTATCTCTGTCTGATTTTGTGTTCTTGGTGTCTCTCTGTGTTCAAATTTCCTCTTCTTAGAAGGATATCGATCAGATTGGATTAAGATGATCCATAATGGCCTCATTTTAACTTAACTATCTCTTTAAATACTTTATAACCAAACACATTCATATTGTGAAGCACAAAGTGTATTGCCTGTTTTAATGCATGTGTTTGTTTTTCCTGTAGTCAATCAGTTTCAGGGCTGGGGACTTCTGGGAAAATGAGGCAGCATGAAGAACCCTACGCCACCCCTTCAAACCCCAATTCTTGCAATCAAGTCAGAAAGATTTCAGACACGTTGCTCTGAGTAACAGGCATGAGTTTATTAGAAGGGATAGGAAAAGGGGAAAAGGAGTAGGTTGAGAATTTGTTAAGGATGCACTTAAGGGAGAGAGTGTGTCCCCTCAGAGAGAAGAGGGGACAGCATGCCTCTCCTGTACTTCAGTTTTGTAGGGATCCCAGAGAAGTTTCCAGACAGTCCCACCCAGGTCCACCTCTTCACTTTTGACTGACAGCAGGATAACAACAGACTTTCAAGTCCCCACTGCCATAACAACTCTGGGTCACCTTGGCCCATGCTGAACAGTTCTAATTGGATTATTAACCATAAATCCTTCAGATTTTATGGTTAGAAGGAGTTATCCTTATCTCCCTGAGTTTTGAGATCTGGTTTGTGAAAAGGGTCAAGTCTCCCCCTTCAGAGTAACTTGGGTTCCTCCTATCAACATTATTTCATGTCTGTATTTCTCCTGTAGATAACAGGTAGTTTGCTGAGGAATGTGACATATCCTGTCTTCTTAAGCCAGGCAGGGCTGCAGGTAAATTGCTTCGTGGAAAATAAAATGGGGGGGGGTGTTCAGCACAGTGGCCCCATTTTGTAGAATTATTCCCTTAGCCTCGTGTTCCCACTATTCACATTTGTCTGTCCCCTAACAAGTCTATTGTGTGTATATCTTAAGACCTATGTCATGTGTATTGATTTTTTAATTAAATTTTAACCCCTTTAGATCTAAATCTGCCTCTTCATTTCTTCCAGCCTTGATTGGAGTTGAAGGCCAAATATGTTTATTAATATAAGTGAAACATAATGACAAATTGCTTTCTTTTAAGGGCATTTTTTTACCCTTTTAAAAATTATATACTTAATAATCAAAATCAGAATCTTTAACATCACTTGTAAGGAATTCTTAGCAAGTGTTTTACTACATCTTAACGCCATCTAAGTCTTTAAACCCCATTGATGCCAAATTAAACTGTATTTATCGAGCAAGGTTCTGATAAACACTGTAAGCTAAATAAGGCATCACACTCAATTCTTTATTCATTCCTCAAGTTTCAGAATTAAATGTGCCATCTTTCCTCTTAGGTTATAAACCGTTTGTGATTATTTTTGAGATGCTTATTTTAAACTATAAGAAAACCTTCCAAGCAAGCAGTTTCTTTCCTTGGGGAAAGGAGTTTGTGTCTAGACAAGAGCAGATGGATGCTCCCTGATTCTCTTAGGGTGGTTATCGTGAATGGAATTTAGAGTTGCTGTTGTTTTTTTTTCTTCTTCTCCTTTTTCTAAGCCATCCTTTTCATCTTTTATCAAACAATTCAGCTCATGGGTTATGTATGGCCTTCTGGAACTTGAATTTGATTTTGATGTTGGAAATGTACATTATAATTTTCCAAACATGAATTTATGAAAATAGTAGCCTTTTGGAACTCCCACAGAGAGATGACTGACGAGGAAAGAATACCCAAGGATGCACACAGGATGGAAGAGCTAGGACTGTCCAGCATGGTCATAGTGGTTTTCTGAAGAGGGAAAAGTAGTTGACGGATTGTCGTAAGGGAATAAGGAGCAGACTGAGTTGGGCTATTTTGCCTTTGCTTCTGGATTCCAGTATTCAATATCTTCCAACCTGAAGAAGCCCTATCAAGAGGGAACAAAGCCAGTGTATCATTGGTCTAGACAGGGGAAGATTTAAATATAGACAGAGTGCTTAAGTTTCATTTCTACATTGTCTCTGCCACATGTTTAAAAAGTATTTGAGGATACTTTACTCAAGATTTAAAATCAATCAGCTAGCATAAATTAAATAATTAAAGTGGTGTAAGTGTGAGATAGAAGGAAAATAGCCTCACAAGAATATATTAGCTTAAGCTAGGAGGTTTATTAGAAAGAGTGTTTTATTCGACAAACTGGATTTGAAATCTTTCTTTTCTTTTTTTTTTTGTGTGTGTACCCAATATCTCACACATGATAGGCAAGTGTTCTACAACTGAACTGTATCCCTAGCCCAAGTTTTAGCTTAATTAAAATTCTCTTCCCTATGGACCTGATAAATTTGTAATGAAACAATATCTATCATGGCCTTTTTGACAATCAAGACATAAAGAAAATTTCTAGAAGTGAGTTCATATAATTTTGCATTGAAGATAGATTTCATAGTAAATTCCTTATAAACAATGCAGCACTGTCACAAGGGTGATGTGGCCCTGCTGAGGAGAAAGAAGGGCATAAAACTGAGGGAGCTCAATTTGCAAGACAAATTGTAACAACTTACTAGTTTTCAGATTTACCATTCATCGTGTACTGTTTTCAGTTTATTTCATTATGTCACATAAGACCTGTTTTTTAGTAGTGAATCAATATGGTTGTACTCTCAATTCCTTTTCAAAGAATAATGGGTGAATTGGCCTACTGTAAACAAAGGAAAAGGATTAAATGATGGGCAGAAAAAGAGAGAAAATGTGAAATGTGACACTCATCATTTTATCCCTGAAAAACTTGATGACAAAAGAATTCTTTCCTCCATCCCATCATCTTTCTCTTCCAGTGGTAAGATTCTCTGTGCCTAAAGGATAACAAAGACTTAAGATGTAAAGGAAGAAGAAGTTGTGGACTCTGCCTAAAAGTGACTCATATGCAAAATAGTTGACATACTGAAATGCCAACCAACTTTAATGTACTAAGTACTGTAATTGTGTGTGTGTGTGTGTGTGCACGCGCGACTGCATGTATGCATGTAATTAGGATGTTATAAAATTGTGGAAAACTATATGCTTTGGGATATGTAAGAATTGAAGATGGCAATTAATTCTAAACTGAAGACTGAAAGTTGAGGAGGTGTCCATCTGACCAAAGAGAAGTGTATTTCAATATGAGAGAATAAATTACTTATGGGCATGTTGGTATGGCATGTTTTGTCTATGTCATATTTGAGACACAGGCATAATTCAATCTAATTGGAACACTTGAGTATATGTAGGAATAGGAGGTAAAACAAGCAGGAGAGAGATGAACTATAGATGCCAGATGCTTGTATGTGTCTGTATCTCATGAAAGATTTTAGAGTACCTTGGAATGTTTAGAGTCGGAGCAAGGGCTTTTTAGACAGTTTCTCAGAGACAATGGGATTGGCTGGCAGTTCACCTCCACCACCTCTAGTTAACCTTGGATTTTTCCCTGTCAGCAGTCCTACTTGCACTTTAGCACAACTTCTCATTCATTTGACTAACTCACCCTGTGCTCTGAAACTTCACCTCTGAAGTCTCTCTAGAGGATTCATTTCAAAACCTCCTTACCTATGGTTTAGGATCTCCATCAACACTGAAATGATGTGACCTTGATTTTTATATGCACATTTAATTCTGATTTCATTACACCTGGAATGCCATCATTTTGTGACCTAGTGTGCAGTCTGCATACAAAAGTATAGCTAGAATTTAAAGGTTTATTTTTAACTTTGATCGCCTTTTCAGGATAAAAGCTATTAAGAGCAATTCAGTATTTTTGATAAACAATAACAAAGTTTTGCCCACATTTTTGGATGCAAGTCAGAAAGTAGAAATAAAATTCTATTTATATAAACCTATATCAGAAACTCTTAATATATAATTCTATCTCAGAATTATTTGGGGGGCATGTAATTTTTCAGACACTACCAATGTGGTATGAGAATTCATAGTTAAATTAATACATAGGTTTTTACCAAGATGAATCATTGTTCTATAAACTCTTGTTTTTCTGACTTATCACTCTCAAAAGCAAAACAGAATAAAATTAAACTAGGAGTAAGAGGAACAAAATAGAAAAGCTATACAGGTTAAGAGCAGTAGAAATGTCCTAAATAATAGTAAGGTCCTAAATAAATAAACTTTGAATGTACTTAGGACTAGACCATAGAGAAAGATGTTCTTCCCCTTTTGTCTTTTTTTCCATGAAAAATTGATGATATTTCTGTTCTAGTACCTTCATAAAATGGCTTATTTCTACCTGCTCTGACAGTGCCAGGTCACTGACACCATAGTTGTTACCTGCGCCCTAGCATGTCACTGAGAGGTGCTGGGCTCCATGCCGATGACATAGAATGTGCCCTGCTCCAGATCTGGCATTTCAGAGCTTCTCATGAAAAGGGTCCCCCTAGGTATTATATTCCCTGTCCCTTGGGCACAGAATCAAGCCTGGAGGTAGCTAGAGCAAGATAATTTGTCACCTACTGTTTTTCTGCCTCCCATTTCTTCTTCAGAGTGACCTTGTACAAGGAAAACAGGAGTAGCAAACCCCGCTCTTGCCCCTTCAGACTCCAGAAAGATCGCCATGTGGATAGAAATATATTCATGGGGGTCAGGGTCTGGGCAGTGGGGGCTACCTGACTCCATTTTCTAGATGACATTTATGAAGGTAGAATACTAAACACTTTACCACAGTTCCAATTTCTAAGGGACTTCCTTACTTAATGCTCTTCTATAATATTTTGACCACAGAAGGGACTTTGTTTTTCAGAGCCTTTCTTCTAAAAGGAAGCGTACAACTTTGAGAATAACTTATTTCATTTAAAATATTTGAATTATAAAAAAGATTCAAAGATACAAGAACAGAGACTAAAATGATGACCTTCATTTCCCTCTCAAAGGTAAACACTATATGTAAGGTGACATAGTCTTTCAAGACATGTGAGGACATGTACAAATGCTTATATGTTTAAAGTATGCACAAGACTCTTTTGTGTATTTTTAAATTTTCCACAAATAATCATCTCTGTTCAGTTTGCTGACCTTAGGACTTACTTTAATATACTGGCTGAACCGCAGTTTGCATGCCTTGGTTCATTTTTGTCCCAGACATTATTGCTCATGCATCTGGAGTGAACATCTCACAACAGTTCCCCCTCAGTTGGAGGATTCAGAATAAGGCTGGGTTGTAGCTTATTGACAGGACTCTGAAAAGCAATTATTACCATTCTGAAATTTTATATAATTTTCTTCTTTATAACACTAGAATATATAACCTAACAAGGAACGAGTGTAAGCAAGAGACACAAAGACATTCTTGTGGCTGCAGCCTAGGGTTGCTCAGTGTGATTAATCAGCATCTCTGTAGAAGTTAATATTTGGCAATGCCCTAGATAATGTCCTCATTCACCATCTGGGAGTGGAAAGCTTCATTTTACTAGATTTTTTTAAAAGTGTTCACCAAAATGTGCAGTTGAATTAGGTCCCATTTATAATTTGTTTGCCTGAACCAATATGTATGAAAAACTCATTTTCTATGTTACTATATTTGTAATTATTAGTGAAGAAAAATATCTTATTGTATACATATTAGTATACAGTATATCAGTATATGGACTCTTTCTATGAATTGAGGGTTGCCTTTGTCAACTTTTTCTTTATTGATTTGTAAGTATATCTATCCTGTGTACATATAAGAGTACTAATCCTTATTAGTTATACAATTGAGGCAAACAGTTTTATGCTTCTAAGTGTTACCTGACAGTGTATCAATTTATAATTATTAAAGCAGCTTAACCATCAAATAGAATGGAATTCATAAAACTCAGAATTTTCAGTTTAAGAAAGAAAAAGAATCCGCAAATTTATTTAAGAAAAATATTCGCTCCTAAATGCCAAATACATTTTTAAAAAAATCTATTTTATGGTCAAAGAGGTGAAATTCATTTATCTGTATTTTTCATTCATGTAGAAAAAGTTTATTCACAACATAAAGGAATAATTAAAATAGTTGAGTTTAATGCATTGGTTTCAGAAATATAGTTTTCAAATATTTTAATTTAATTTTAATTGGCATAATAATTGTACATATTTATGAGGCACAGTGTGATGTTTTGATATGTGTATAAATTGTATAGTGATCAAATTAGCATAATTGGCATATCAATCACCTCAATTTTATATGATTAATATTTGTATCAGTACAGTTCCATATTCTCCAAATTTTTTTCCATCTAAATATAGTTCAAAAGCCCAAGTAAAACAAAATTCATATAGTATAGAGAACTCGTCATAATAATTCACACAGAGAAGGAAATTTACTCCATACATGCTTTTGGTTTTGATAGTGTTTATTAAAAGAGTTGTTACTGTTTTCCTCTAACCCTCCCTCTCTGTTTTTATTTTTTTTTTACATTTGACTTTTTTTGGTAGAAACACACTTTTCTTAGGATGTTTTATCTTGAACACTCTTCCCCTAAAGAGTAGAGTAATTTAGCAGAATTTCTCACACCAGTATTAAAATGGATGCATAAAGTTTCCGCAGAGCATGAAAATGAGTGTCAAGAGGGAATGAGGCCTGAAGATTCAGAAACAGGAATAGATGGATGATGTTTCTGTTTTATGGTCCTTGTAAATAAAATGAATCGTACTTTTGGCTTTTGTTTCCTAATTGGTTGTTACAAGGTAACAGCTGAGAAAATAGAATTACAATTTTCAAGAAACAGTGAATCAGCAGCAATTTTTAAGTCGTCAGTGGAAGTATTACAGACTTTCCACTAAGTTTATTTTCTTCAAATCTCCAGTGGGAGTTGAAGGTGTCCCTGTGAGAAGAAAGAGGTGTCATCATTCTAAAAACTTATATGCAAATTTTATTTCACATCAAAATGATCCTGGCAAAATGGGAAAATTTTCCTTTAAGTCCATTGGTTTTCTCTCAATGGGTCTTCCTGCTGGTCTCTGCTGTCTTTTTCCTCTTTCTTCTTATGAATCCTTCATAGCCTCCGTTCAATCCCATCTCCTACCACCATGTCTCAATTTCTGCATTTCCAATAAAAAAATGAAATGTATTGGGTCATTTCATTTGCATGCTGTTGTGAAGCCATGTGGGTTAAGACCAGCTGTTTACCGGTTATGACTATAATTTCTCATATTAGTTAAATGTTTATTGATACTTCTTATGGGCTAGATTCCATCCAGCTTTTGTATGCACTATCCCCACTGAATCCAGGCACAAGATCTTACTACATTTTATAGAAAAGCAGGTTGAGAAGGGCTAAGGAAACTTGGCCAAGATTTCACAGTTGGTAACCAGAAGTGGAATTCTGCTCAGGTTAGCATAACATGTACTTTATATTCCTATGCTACACCACACTACCTTGGATGGGTTATAAAAGTTTTCATTTTTGTAAACATCGCCATGCATGGTGTACATTTTATTTGCCACACAGAGGTAAGTGCCACAAAGATGACTAAATTGGACCAACCCCATCTGGCTGGCAAGGTCTACCACCTTGCCCAAGGGCTGCAATGAGAGAAGATTGCCTCATCTACTGCTTTTCTCTCTGTTTATCCCAGTGATGCCACGCTTTGCTGAACAAGTCGAGGTTGCCATTGAAGCCCTGAGTGCCAACGTCCCTCAACCATTTGAGGAGAATGAATTCATCGATGCCTCTCGCCTGGTGTATGACGGTGTTCGGGACATCAGAAAGGCTGTGCTGATGATCAGGGTATGTGAGGCCTCTGTAACACAGAGCTGATCTGAGTTTCTAGTAGGGATCCCAAGTGTCGTCTTCACTTTTTAATTACTCACTGCAACCTGGTAAATTGCTTGGCTCCTTACTTAGACCAGGTGGACCCTTTACTTAAAAAGGAATAAGTGATTCCAGCAAGCCCAGATAGGCACTGAATATCCTGCAGCCTTATGCCCTTCCTGCTTCTTGCATGCATTTCCTAAATTTAATTCCAACTGAGGAGTAACCCAGGTACTTTTCAATTGCCCCTTACTAACACTCTCTTCCTACAAGGCTCATGGACTATAAAGAAGTAAAGATTACTCAGCGTATTAGTGTTAGTATAGTAGCATTATTCTCATAGATAACTACATTCTCCTTATAAAAAAAATAATGCAAGCATTATAAATTGCTTCACATCAATTCTCCACCAGCACACAACTAACTGCCCACCGAAAACTTGAATTGTCAGGTGTGTCTTCCAAATCACAACTGAAGTAAATATGTATAGACATAGAACTAGAAAAAATATATAAAATATATATTATAACATATATATAATATATATATAAAATAATTGACATTTAAGCTCTTAACAAAGTTTGCTTTGTTTACCTAAAATATGCCTTAATCTAAGACAGTTTACCTCATTCCATTTAACTTCTGCATAATATTGCATTGAAAGATTTTTCCTCCTTACCTTATTTTTTTCCCTTCCTTATTTTTTCTCCTTACCTTACCTTAGATTTAGAATAATCAAACAAAAAATTTTATTAGCCATAGGACCCTTTCTTCAAAGTACATATGCAGAAGCTTCAATGACAGATACTTTTATAACTATTATCATTTACATGGGAAGGGGACTTCTGCTGTCCTAACTCCAAGAGCATGATATCTGACCGAAACACACAGGACCCACATTTTTTTTTTTAATTTTAAGTTTTTAGTTGTTGATAGACCTTTATTTATTTCTTATTTATATGTGGTGCTGAGAATTGAACCCAGTGTCTCACACATGCTAGGCAAGTACGCTACCACTGAGCCACATCCACAGCCCCTGGGACCCACATTTTTTAATTGAAAATTTCCTAGTATACACATTTAGAAAAGAGTAACAAGTGTCACTAATTATAACTTTAATCACATATTTTATTTAGCCCAGTATTTCAACATGTTGCCTTGGTCACATTTAAAGCACTCTCTAGCTCCACGTAGGTAGTGTCTGACACTGCATGAGGCAGTCCTTGACTCTGTCCTCACCCTCAACCTCCTGTTGTCTCTGTCACTGATCACTGAAACCACCAGCTATCTGTCTAGCACACTTAGGAATTATTCAGCATCTAAGTCAACACCCCCTTTTCAAAACCAAACAAAAAACCCTACTTGTACTGCAGCAGCCACCTAGGTCATTGCATGTAGTCCCTCAGGTATTTCGAGAACAATCTATGAAATATCGTCCCCTCTGGGCAACATAATCCAAGTTCTTTGAGGATTTCATAGATGGTGCTGATTCTTCTCCAATCCCTGATATCCTTGAACTCATTAGGCACAGTTCCCTTGGACTATAGCATTTCTGAAGCAATCCCAGCAGCCTGGAGTAGAGCAGGCTAGAAAGATCTAGAATTAGACCTTTATTGACCTCCATGCTCCTGCTGAAGCATCACCAGCTCTGCCACTTCAGAGTCCAAATACCATCTTCTCCTCTCACCTTTAGATCAGTATACCTGCTTTCATATTAAATAGAAGTCTCTTTCATAAGAATTTCAGATCCATCCCCAAAGCTCCCAGTAGATAAACTGTATCAGGCAGTATTAATTATACTAAAACACATGGAATTCAAATTTGGAATTTGGGGACCTGTGCTTTTCACTTGCCCTTCTTATGCCTGTGAAGCTCTTATCATCTTTCAAGGCCTGGTTTGAATGTCCTCTCTCCACATTTTACCCTTCACAATAATTACCCTATCTTTTAACGACCTATACCTATTTCTGCCTGTGATAGTATTTATTATACCATTTCCTTTTATGTCTATTACTTTCTCTAGACTGTGAAATTTGGGAAAGGAACAGCTGTCTTTTTTTTTTCCTCTCTCTCTCTTTCTTTTCATTATGGTGCTTTGTTTGGCATAGGGCCTAATACTGTGTGTGTGTGTGTGTGTGTGTGTGTGTGTTTTCAAGTGGGGAGAGATGTCTTGGAAGATAGGAAGGTGTCAGAGAAAAAAAAGATGTAAGAATTGGAGCCTTTTAAGCCCCTAACAAATTAGATCATTTTCCCCATTACCTACTAACTTGTGAAATAAGGTAATAGACCATGAGAGTTATGCTTTGAAAGCATTCGGCACTAAACCCCACTACAATCCTCAAGACATATTCCCTCTTTTGCCATTTTTCTGCTTTGTTAGCCTTCAGATTTTTGTGACAACCATTTATCTGAGAAGCTGAGAAATTTATAGACATCATTCATTTATTCATTCATGAGCTGTAAAAAAACACAATTTTAGATAAAATGCCATATCGTTGTCACATGAAGTGTTATTCCTCCATCTCAACATTTCAAGTGAGTTGATCAGAAGGATTTCACACCACTTAAAATTTAGGAAGAGAGAAATATACAGTATGTACAAATTGTTATTTTAAAAAATTGCTATCCATTCAACACTTGAATGGTTTCATTTTGTACTTAAATAATTTCTTGGTTTCTTCTTTGAATATAATTATTAAGTGTACAGTACTTAAAAAAAAATCCCAATGTATAAAGTTAGAAGAGAAACACAGTGAGATGAGTAGGAACTCTTTCTTGCTCAGCAAACCTGACTGTGCCCCTTCCCCAAGTCTTGATTATACTTTTAAAAAGAAAGAAATCTTTTTGAAAAAACAAAGGCAGATGCAGAAAGGACCTTGAAGGGTCAAACTCCCCATCACCTTGCCTCTCAGCAATCAATACATATTTAATGGTGATGTCGGTATCTGAGTGCTCCAAGCCAGCTCCAGGCAACTCTCGACAGTAGGCAGTGCTTGCCCTTCCCGTGTTCAGCCTCACCTTTCAGGACCCTACATCTCTCCTGGAGCAGGTCTACTCTTCCACCTCTTGATTCTATTTTTTTGTTTGTGCCTTGATGAGATTTACCTTCTGTGATCTGTCAGATGCATGGGAATTTTCTGATGATCCTCATAAGGTAGTGGAAAAATGAGTAGGCAATTCTGGCAGACCAATATACTGTCAGTTCTCATCATCTGCAGGAGTTAAGTTCTATAAATTCACCAAACACTGAATTAACGAATACTAAACTATTGCTCCTAGGGGAAATACAGAGTTAGGTTCCCGTGAGCCTCTGGTCACATTTTCACCACCTGACCAACACATGGCCTTGTTTCATGTGTACTTTGGTTTAAAGACAACTTCTTTATATATTGTTGATGCATAAATATTAAATCAGGGTCACTATCACTGACTCTCTCTCTCTCTCTCTCTCTCTCTCTCTCTCTCTCTTTTTTTTGGTACTGGGCATTGAACCCAGGGGTACTTTACTCCTGAGCTAGATCCCCAGTTCTTTTTTATTTTTTATTTTGAGATAGAGTCGTGCTAAATAGCTGAGAATGGCTTTAAACTTGCAGTATTTCTGCCTGAACCTCCCAAGTTGCTAAGATTACAGGCATGTGCCACAAGGCCCTGCACTAACTCATATTTGAATGACACAGGGGGTTTCTCTGTGACGCACATCACAGTCCCCTTACACATGGGGACACTAGACAATAACTCAGCATTACTTTTAGGGACCATTTGTCACATAGAAGTCAAAAGCACAAAAAGTGTGGCCCTAAATAGATCATGAAAGCAATACTTAGTCACAGCAAGGGAGCTTAGCTAAGAAGGCAGAGCACTATGTTGTTTGGCTTTAGCTGGGAACATACACATTAGGTGAGTTATTTTTTTATTTTTATTTTTTCACTTTCTCTCGCATGTCTGGGAATAACTACGAAAGCACCATGAACATTAATTTTGTGTATTACAAATTAATTGTAGTGAGGAGGCAAATCCACCAATAGCGAATCTTCAAGTAATGAGGACCACATATATATTTAAAAGACAGAGTTAAACATTTAATTTTGGAAACTAAGGTGAGTAGGTGGGGTAGAAGGTGGGAATGTCCTAGTATCAGAAAACCTGTATTCTACAAAATAGGATTTGCTCCTCACGACAATGACCCAGGAAAGTCTACAATGGTGTCTCTTCACTACACTTTTATCATTGGAACCCATTAATTTAGTTATATATGATATTTTCAAAGGTAGGCCAAAGAAATGATAGGGCCTGGGATAGTGTTCTGAGAAAAAGACTGTAGTTCAATTTTACATCTCCCAAACTGTGTGCCAATCAATGTCCCCTGGAGTGCTGCAAGACATTTTAGAGTTGAATATAATATACAGATGCCTCTTAGAATCTGTGCAAAATGTTGGCTGGAAGTAGTTTATGGTTCAGGCATTAGATGGCACATTGCTTTTTATGATGTGGTATGTTTGTGAAACTGAGTATATGGTGACCACTGTGTTTAAAATCAATCCCAAGAGTCAGTTGCTGTCCATTTGATTTCTCTGGTTTGAAAATTATGCAGCGTTAGTTGTTAGGTTACAAAGATGGGTAAATTGCTTGTACTAAACTGCTTAATTAAAAGAACTATTCAGGATTTTTATTTTTTATTTATTTTTAGAGTTAACGCACTATAAAAACATTACTGAGACCATGAGGATGCCATGAAACAGTAAAGTTTGAAATTTATGGCTTAACTAATTTTGGGTCATCAGCATACTAATTGCCTTCTCTGTAGTTTAGTTTCCTTAGCTGCCAATGGACACAAATATACTGAGCTAATAAAGAACTATCACAGATATAACACTTAGTAGGTTCCCAAGAATCAAGTCTTTTCCTCATCCTTCAAGGAGGAAGCTTATATAATGATCCAACTAAATAGAATTTGTTCAGTAAGTCCACAATATTATCAAAATTGGAGCCAGGGTGTTTCTCATAAGTTGAAAATAAAAGGTTGAAAAGATTTTAGAAACTTTCACGTATGTGAAAAAATTTTACTTAGTGTAAAATGGTTATAACCTAGCTAATCAACATGCTCTCATAAGTTCCTAGTTTTGTTTTCTTAATTAATTAGAACTAATTTAATATGATGTTTCTTTAAAGTGGTAATTCAGTCTGATCATTCATTTATGAAGTTTTTGTCGAATGCTTACAGGATGTCCCATGCTGTTAGAGCTGCCCTATATACAGAGGCAAACAAAGTAGACAAAAATCCCAATCTTCATGGAATTTAGAAATTTAGATTCCTTTGGTAGGAGACAGCGAATTTAAAAAAAAAAAAAAAAACATACTTAATGCCAAATATTGTGCCACAGTGAAAACCAGGATGGTATAAAGGAGACAGAACATGGGTAGGCATGGATTTTATGGAGGATGGTAAATGATTGACATTTTGAGAAGAGACCTGGAGGAGAAGGGAAGGAGACACAAGGTAGTTGGAGGGTGCATATTTCAGAAAGAGGGAACAGAACAGCAAGTGCAAAGTCTGGAGTTGGAAGCTCTGGCGGCCTGAGGACTACACTGAATGAGACGGGTGCCATCGGAGTCTCTGAGTGGTAAATAACATGATGTAGTTCAGTTCTTAAAAGGAGCACTCTGGCTACTCTGGTTAGGGTCAAAGTAGGGAGAGCGGTTAGGAGGTTTCCAGAGTAATCTAAGTTCCAGATGCTGTTGGCCAATTGACTGAGGAAAGTTTCACATATTTGCTTTAGATCTCTAATTTTAGTTTTTCGTTCGCCTCCCATTTTAGTGGTGTAGAGCTCTGTTGGAAAATCTTTTGTATCACCTCAAATCACCTGCCAACTATATTTTGTATATTTCTTTCAATGAAACTCTCATATACATGTGAGCTTTTCTTCAATGATCCTTATTACATTTTACTCACATGTTCAGGTGAAAGGATTCTGAATCTTTCAGCATGCTCTTGTTTTGCTTCTGAATAGAGGTGTTATAGAGATGGAGCACCAGAGGCAGTGAACTGATGATGTGATTAAATCCCATCATCTCCTTGGGCCTCGGTAATGGGCACAAGTTAATCTTATTGATTTAGACAGGAGATAATTTGGAGGCTGAATGCTTTGTGCTACTTTACAGATGAGACCCACTTTCACAGCTGAACAGTTAGATGGTAGTAGAACCAGGGAACCAGGAGTAGACCTCCAAGTCATATTTGTTTTCTGTGAAAGGCTCCCCTGGGAGTACCCGAGTGTAGAACTGACCTTGGCCCTTAGTCTCTAGCCTCTATTCCTGTGTGCTATACCTTTTGTTGACTTTTTTACTTTATCAGTCTGTTTAATACTATAAGTGTGATCTCTTTGAGGCCCCCTTTCTAATTTACTGTCTCCTTTAATTTATGGAAGTACTTGACCAACTGAAAAATTACACTTATACTTTTAAAATCCAACAATTTGAAAAACAAAGGCATGACTAGGACACACATTAGTACTTAGTTCACAAGCGACATGAGCACCGAACCATTTGTATGAATGACCTGGATGGATTTGCTGCATGTTTAAGACACATGAAAATATTTTAAACTCTTCTGTTTACCTGATGGTATTTGTGATGGTTAAGAGCATAGGCTCTGGAACCCTCAGCTTGTTCCTCATTTCTGCCTCTTGATGTGTGACACCTTGGAAATTTTGCTTAAAGACCCTGAGCCTGTTCATTCATCTGGCAAATGGGGATTAAGCTGGATGTAGTCCCAGCTACTTGGGAGTCTGAGGCAGGAGGATTATAAATTCAAGGCCAGACAGGGCAATTTACTAAGGCCCTGTCTCAAAATAAAATTTTTAAAAAGGGATGAGGATATACCTCATTGATAGAACATTTGCCTAGCATGTGTAAGGCTCTGGGCTCCATTCCTAGCACCAAACACACAAATCATACACACACACACACACACACATACACACATACACACACACACACACACCATTACCACCACCACCAAGAACAAAAAGGGTTTAAATTTATTCATTAAATCATTGTAAGGATTAAAACCTGTAGCTGAAAATCTGTCCTATAGTGGGTGGTAAACAATTGCTACTATTATTATTGCTGTGGTTATTATGTGTTGTTTTATTAAGCATACTAATGATCACCATCATTTGTAAATTTAGTTTAGTTTTATAGTTTGGAAAGCATTTTCATATACATCTGAGTTTAGGAGTCCCGTGGGGTAGGCAAAGCAATAACAATTGTAATCTCCATTTTATGTAAGACTCAGAAGCAGCAAAACTAAGTGACTTGGCAAAGACTTACAGCTTATGAGTGGCAAAGTTAGGCCCAAATCACTCAGGTCCCCTGGGTCCACATCCAGGTTATTATTTTTTTCATTTAAGAATTTTTCTTTATTTTGGTTCTTGGGCTGTGGTCACTTGAATCAGAGCTTATCATTATTAGCCTTATACTGCCAGGTTGTGTTTGTCATTGACTTGTCTCGTAAAATGTACAGCTCACTGAAATGTTTTGACTCAGTACTATCACATTTTCAGCACTGTCACATTCTGCAGGGTTTTTTTTTTTTATTGAGGTTTTCTTTTTTACTTTTCTCCTCCTTTTAAGAACTAATGATGAAAAGTGCTTGTAATCTTGTCATGTCATCTGTCAGCAGAATTTACCAACTTGCTGTAATTGTTTCACAGTACAATTCCAGAAGAGTGAGGAATGATCCCAGGATACTCTCGGTCCACAATGAAAATACAACCAGTTATTTGAATGAGGTTCTGCTTACCCCACCCCTGATTGTATTAATGGAATATTAATAGAATAGAACAGAACCTCTTTCTCCTCCCATTCTCTTAATATTCCTATAAAAGAAAATGGAACACGTGTAGATGACTGACTGAATGTTAATAAGGTTGATAGATAAAAGGAAAAATAAAAGTGATAATGCCAAAACATGGAAAAATTTCTGGGCATAATGTGATATTGGCACAAAGGACCCCATTTTACGCCTGTCTGACCAATCTCGAGGCTTCATCAATAACCACATCTGATTAATTACACTGAGGTAGCCAAAGAAATCAACAGAATAAAAAAAATGTGGCCCTTTGGATGAGGAATGGGCAGCTGCATCATCAGTACAGCTTGTGGTCTGTTCTGTTCTTTTCAAGGACAGAGCCCTGGAAGGTGGCCCTGCTCCAGTCAAGTGGAAGTTCATGGGTGACAGCGGATTTAAGAACCTCACACTGGTGTCCTCTCTTTTTGTGCTCCATCTTTATCATGTCCTGAGCTTTTCCTCATAGAGTCAACAGAGCATTAGGGTGGATGCCTCAAATCCACTCATTTAGAAGTCTTTGTACACGTTATAACCTCTTATGCCTCAGTTTACCTGCCTATAAAATGGAGAAAACCATGTCTACTTCATAGGAGTGTTCAGGAAACTTCATGAGTTAGTGTGAATAAAGCACTTAGAGAAAATAGTGACAGTCATATGGTACCATTTAATGCAATGTATCTAGTATTACTGCCATTAAAGATGGGGAGGATTTTTTGTTTTTGTTTTTGTTTGTTTTTTTTGGCTTGGCTTGTGGATTCTTCCATATCTTTCTCCTCAACACAGACTATGGGATTGGAAAGGATCTCTTGTCCTTTCATACCATTTTATAGCTCCAGTTCTTGCCTAAGTTGTAGTGTGTAAAAACAACAATTACAAAAATTAATAAAGAAGAGTGTGTTTGAAGTTAGACACACTTGGCTATTTAGAGCTAAATGCTGGTTCTGTTAACTACTTTAGGGACATGGGACCCATTGCTGAAACTACTTCAAACATTGTTCTTCTCATCTCTAAATACAGAATGATCCCTATTACATTGTGCTGATCTGATTGAAATTGACATATATGTGAGTTTTTTAATCCTTAGTGAATGTGTAGAAAGTGCTAGCTTCACTTTAAAAATATTTGTTGAATGAATTTATTTTGAATTCCTAAGTAATAATGATAGCAAGGATTTTTTTTTTTTTAAAAAATGTCTACTATATGCCAGATACTCTATAGAGAATACATCATTTATCTTCACAACAGTCATAGAGGTGGCTACTATTAACATGCATTTACAGAGGAGGGAGCTGAGAGATGTGAGAGTTTGCTCAGGCAACATTGTCCTGAGTGGCTTGTGATTTTGTGCCCAGCCAGACTCCGGCACTGACTGAAGACTATACTTGAACCTCTGCTTCTGATGGCTTAGTGAGCAATCCAGATGTTTCACCAGGTCAAGCCATTAGCCTGGAGATGGTTGATCCTTTTGCCCATTGAGAGCTGAAGAGATGGGATGGACCAAATAGGGCATTGTAGAAGAAGTATAGTCGTAACTTTTTCTATTGGTTCTCATTTTCTATCTTATCATAGATTTGGATGGGTAGAATTAATACAAAAATAAAACTCTTCTCAAAATTAGAAATCACGTCATGTGAAGAGTCAAACTTAGACTTGCTACACCTGCAGGAGGAAATAATAAAGAAAATAAACTTTTTAAAGCAAGTAAATTAGGGCAGCATGATTTTTTTCTGACTCTGTTCCAGCTGATAGCCACCCACAGGGCTGTACTATATGTAAGAAGCTGTAAGCTGCTTCCTGGAGGCTAGTTTAGCTTTTGCAATGAAAAAGTGTGTGGATGTGGGTGAAGTTTATAGATTTTAAATTCAAATTTTTGTAACATTTTTTTCTTCTTAATATTTAGACCCCAGAAGAACTAGAAGATGATTCTGACTTCGAGCAGGAAGATTACGACGTGCGTAGCCGGACAAGCGTTCAGACAGAGGATGACCAGCTCATTGCAGGGCAGAGTGCACGGGTGAGTGGACATTCAGGACTTTGAACACAGCACAGGACTGTGTTCACCAAAATGGTTTGAGGATATTTCTAAATTTCAGGAATTGTGACCCAAGAGATTCCCAGCCCAGAAATCTGTGTTCTTGTCTAGGGTGGTCTGTTAGCAATTCACATTCAATACAGTGAAAACAACCCCCATGGCTCTTGATTCATTCTCACCCTCCTCTTTCTCTTGTAGCAAAGCAAATTCTAATGTGTATAGTGGATTTAACTGGGGATGAGGGCCATAATTAGATAGTTACAAGACAGGGGACACTGTAATGCTCATATTTTGTCTTGCACAGTCACCATTTTCCTGAGTGATATTGCCAGGTTTACTAAAAACACAAGTAGTAGTGGCAGCAGGTCAATCAGGTACCACTCTGTTATTGGCCAGGACATTGCTTAATATTGTGGCTGAAGTTCTATGTTATTCAAGACCACATTGGTTTAAGGCCATCAAGTAGAGAAAGAAATTTAATTTTTAATACCTACCTATTGCCAGGGTAGATCCTTTGCCACGTGATAGAAAAAGAAATTCCACAGACTTAGTAGAAACATGCCAATGTAAGGCATAGAGCAGGAAGCAACAGACATTTGAGTGCTCCAGGTTATGGTCTACCATCGCGAAGGTCCAAAGAGGATCCTAGAGTTGGATCAGTCAGATTACCTGTATCTTTTGCAGAGTAGAAATAAGTAATCTAGGCAGGTAATGAGTGATAAAATCCCTAGGCATTGTGTAAAAGAGTGATAGTTCCCTCTCTTTAAGGTCTCAGTTTCCATTGAGTAAAAATAAACAAATTATAGTATAACTGAGAATTAGATACTCTAATTATCTGTGTTAAGTTTTACTTATTGAAGAGGAAGCATGAGATTGAGAAAGAGATGGTAAGAGATTTGGAGACCCTAGAAAGCTCATTCTACTTTGGGAATTGTCTAATAAGCAAAATAGGAAACAACCAATCAGAGATTAAAATGAAGAGGACTCAAAGGAGATGCTGAATCAAGAAAGACTTTGTACCTAACACTACATTTCATATATGTGCTTTATGATCTGATAGTCTCACCCAGCCATCAAATGGCCCAGAAAATATGGACACATATTGATAGGACAAATGTGAATATAAAAGTCAGAACATCAAAGACACAGTAATTTTAATAGATTTGAACTTGGATTATAAAACATACAATTAGGACCATGCTCAGAGTTACACATTGCTTGAATTCATGGAGTTTGAGACCCATCCTCTATAAAATGTGATTAAAAGACTTATGTGATAGGATTTCTTTGAGTATGAAATAAATAGGCACAATATTTGCCATGTAGTAAGTGCTCAGTAAAAGACACTCTGATACTTATTAATCTTCATAAAAGAAATACCTCTGATCACATGGGATGGCAGCAATAGAAGGTTCATAAATGGGCCCAGAGCCTCCTACTTTGAAAATTCCTTGCAGACTATTCAGTCTTCTCTAGAATGTTAAAAATTGGGAAGGTCATTAAGTAGGAATCTTTTGAGGCTATGTTGGCACAACATCAAGCTAATTAATCAATCAAAGAAACTCTTCTTCAAAATTAAGTAAAAACAGCATTTTTATCTCAATGACAAAAGGGGAGCTTGAGTAATTCATCCAAACATTAATCAATTCAAAGTTAATTTCATTGACTGATTGCAAGTTGGTATGGACACTTGCCTGGTTCCACAAATAAGTTTTCTCAAAGATCAAGATATAGTGCACATTTCTTATGTATGTTTTTAAATCACCATCTGTTCAAAATGGAAAGATTAATTCACTTTTTACAAGGAAGAAAAGAGTTTCAGTATACCTCTCTTTCATGCATACTATTTACATTAGACATAGTCAATGATCATGGATGGGAACAAAATTTAGATGCCCCCTGTCTTTATCATTTTTCACACCATCCTCTTTTTTTGAAAGTTTTTGCAGCATGAATTATGAACATGGCCCAAGATAGTAAGAACAAAGTACTTGTATAATGTAGTACTTGCAAATTTGTCTTTGAGATCTGTCACGTGGTCTATGTGATTAACTTGCAGCAGACAGCATTACTTATTGAGTCAGCCTACTTTAGCCTGTAATTATATGATGACAAATCGGAGAAGTAGAATTATGGCTCTTAAGTTGGAAATAAGAGGGTGCATTGAATTGCTGAGATGATAGATGGTCGAACTTTTGACCAGCAAAGTGTGATAAGCTGTTCAAAATTGTGAAGGAGGCAAACTTTGTCTTTGAAAAGAGGCATTAGCTCTTCTCAGCAGCCATTCCTCCATGTTAATGGTCCTATTTTGTGTTCTCATTCAGAGAAATTCTTCCTTTTTGTAAATGATAAATTAATCTAAAAGGAGGTTAAAGTGGGAAATACATTTTTTTATACCCTCCTTCAACATTGCTGTCAAATTCTGGAATTAGAGTATTTCTTATTTCCCTTGTATGTCCTTGTCTATTGTTCATCTACATTTTTAAAAAATCATTTCTCTTATTGGTGCATAATTCTACATGATAGTGGGAATCCTTATGCCTTATTTGTTCATGCACGTAACTTATTTTGATCAATTCATTCCCCTGTGCCTCACCTTTCCCTTCCCTCCTCCCTTCCCTGATCTACTTGTTCTACTATATGTGCCCCCCTTCCATTATTATTATTATCATTATTTTAATTAATGCATGATAATTATATATAAAAGCTGTATTCACTGTGCTATAGTCGTACATGGTTGTAGCAAAATTTGATTGATTTTGTTCCCTAGTCCTTCTCCATGCCCTTGGTTCTTCACCCTCCTCTCAATCCCCTTTCTCTACTTTATTGGTCTCCCTTCTATTTTCATGAGATCCCCCTTTTTATTTCTTTTCCCCCCATTTCTCTCCATTTTCCACGTTTGAGAGAAAACATTTGCCCCTTGACTTTCTGAGTCTGGCTTATTTCACTTAGCTAATGTTTTCCAGTTCCATCTATTTACCAGCAAATGACATAATTTCATTCTTCTTTATGGTTGAGTAAAACTCCATTGTGTATATATACCACATTTTCTTCATTTATTTTTCAGTTGACTGGCACCTAGACAAGTTCCATAACTTGGCTAATTTGAATTGTGCTGCTACAAACATTGTTATGCATATATCACTGTAGTGGGCTGATTTTAGTTTTTTTTCTATAAATACCAAGGAATGGGATAGCTGGGTTACATGGTGTCTGAAATATCTACATTTTAAGGGGGTGCAAGAGAAGAAATGGGAATAGGTAATGATGACAGCAATCTGATAATTCATGAAGGTTATCTTGCCCTCTGATCCTAGATGTGCCATCTTTTTCGGGGGGAGAGTGGGTACCAGGGACTGAACTCAGGGGTACTTGTCCACTGAGTCACATACCCAGCCCTATTTTGTATTTTATTTAGACACAGGTTCTCACTGAGTTGCTTAACACCTCCCGTTGATTAGGCTGGCTTTTGAACTCACGATCCTCCCAAGCGGCTGGGATTATAGGTGTGTGCCACTGAGCCCAGCTTATATGTGACATAAACCTTTTCTTCACAGACGGATGTAGTTAAAACTGGTCAGTGACACTTTGGGACACTTAACCTTGGCAACAGAATGTATTATCTGGAGTCATATAGATCTGATTTAAAAATATGTGCTTGGTAAATTTGTGCAATTTTGAGGTCACTCTCTTAACCTCTCTATGCCTCAGCTCTTTGCATATAGAGGGATGATGCACAGCTTTCTGCCTCCAAATACCATTAGGAGAACCACATTATATAAGGAACCACACAGGATGTGTCATATAACTGTGCTGAGATTATTAAGCTGGTGATGATGATGACGCTTCTAGCTTGAGATAGTCATTCATTAGAAGGCTGGCAAGTAATTTTGCCTAAAAAAGTTGGATAATTCAGGCAATCATGGGGGTTTTTATTTGAATTAGTGGGAAAGTTACCTCAATTTTCTGATTCACTTCATTTTCTAGCCTGACACTAATTCCAGTCAAATGACCCACTTTTTAACTACTTATATTTGTTTTCATGCTTTAAAACTAAGTGAGTAAAAGTGGGCTCATTGTGGTTTTAGCCCCTTTAATCATTTTTTAATAAAAAATTCTTGTACTTGAAGGCTTAATATTGGAGTCTTTACTCTGTGTTTAAGTAGGGAAGCCTAGCCAGTTTGGGACCCATACACTTCAAAAGTTATTTTTCTCCCAGAGATTGGAAAAATAACTGTATCAAATGCCCCTGGAGATTTAGGTTCGACTGGAGATTTAGATCTATTTGAATGTTTGCTGGCTTGTATCAGTGATTTCTTCTTTCATTTTAACAGATAGAGTTTATTACATTAATCAAAACAGATGGTTGACTATTCAGAGGAAAGCCTGGGAACCTGGGGTGAAGGGTAGCAGTGCATGTGGATTTGAATCTCTGATGCCCCCAATTTGAGCCCCAGCTCAGCCAGATCAACAATCTGGAGAACAAGGTTGGAATGGATGGAAGCAGCAGAAACTCTCAGACTGCCCCGGTGATCACATCACACAAACAGAAAAGCTGATTTGTCTCCTTTCCCCTTGGCTATGAAAATAATTTCTCTCATGTTCCCTTAGTTTGAGGAAATGAACAATTGCATGTTATATATTTTGTATTGAATTTGATTTTAATGTGGCCAGCCTGTATATTTTTTTTCACATTACAAAGGCTTCAATGTGTTAACATTTCAAACTGCTGAGTTACATTGATAAGACCTAATTAAAACTCATGTGTTGAATTTTAATTTGATTAACTTGCAAATTTTGCAGTTTGTGATCTACTGTTTATAGATAACCTTTTTTTAAATTCCAGTTTCAGAAAAGGTCAATTATGAATTTTTAAAAGCCAAGAGCATTTTAAGAATATTTAGGAAAATACTCCAGATCATTGATAGCTACATAAGCAGAAACAAATGTAATGACACTTGCACCCAAGTCACACATCATTAAGTGCATTATGCGGGTCGAGTACCCCTACAGTCAAAATAACATCTTCCTGTCCGAATCTGCTTTGAAAGGGCCAGTTTTCCTTCAGACTTGTGTCCTTAAAAATGCTTGTCATTTCTGGCAATTCCTCTTGAATTATGTTGATGCAGTGAGTTGGAAAATGTTTAAGCAGTCAATCAAAAGGTATTTATTGGGTTTCTGGGCCGAGCAGGATATGAAGGTCTGTACCTTAAGAAAGGAGAGAGAAGCCAGGAGCAGGGCTTTACTAGAAATTAATGAGAGAGCAAGGCAAGGCAGATAATATCCAAGCACTAAATTGTGCATTGGAAACTCAAGTGCTGTAGTTGACAGAAAAATGTACACCCTTCCATGCACAAATTAACCTTTTGGGATAATGAAAGGTACATTGTTTTCCATCTGGGGACTGAATGTTGAGTGTTGAGTCTGCCACTAGTCTGTTGTGTTTTTTGTATTTGTTTTTTTTTTAAGGACCTGTGCCATCTAAATAAAATGATCAGCTCTTTTATATATGGAGGACAAATGAGTCTAGAAGAGTTTTAGGACATCAAATAGGGAAGCTTCAAAGGAAAAAAAAAAGTGTACATTTAACTTCTTCATATCTAAGCCTATTGAAATCCAATGGAATGACTGCCTTGTTATTAATGTTGTACCAAAAATGTGAGCTTATGACAAACTCTTTTGTATATTATACATCTTTTTAAAGCATACAAAAAAGACCTTAAATATTTTTCTTTTTTTTATTTTTTAATTTTTTTTATTGGTTGTTCAAAACATTACAAAGCTCATGACATATCATCTTTCATACATTTGATTCAAGTGAGTTATGAACTCCCATTTTTACCCCAAATACAAATTGCAGAATTACATCAGTTACACATTCACATTTTTACATAATGCCATATTTGTGACTGTTGTATTCTGCTGCCTTTCCTATCCCCTACTATCCCCCCTCCTCTCCCCTCCCATCTTCCCTCTCTACCTCATCTGTTGTTGTTCAGTTCTCTCCCTTGTTTTTCCCCCCCTTTCCCCTCACAACCTCTTATATTTGATTTCATATAACATTGAGGGTTTCCTTCCATTTCCATGCAATTTCCCTTCTCTCTCCCTTTCCCTCCCACCACTCATCTCTGTTTAATGTTAATCTTTTCCTCATGCTCTTCCTCCCTGCTCTGTTCTTAGTTGCTCTCCTTAAATCAAAGAAGAAATTTGGCATTTGTTTTTTAAGGATTGGCTAGCTTCACTTAGCATAATCTGCTCTAATGCCATCCATTTCCCTGCAAATTCCATGATTTTGTCATTTTTTAGTGCTGCATAATACTCCATTGTGTATAAATGCCACATTTTTTTTATCCATTCATCTATTGAAGGGCATCTAGGTTGGTTCCACAGTCTAGCTATTGTGAATTGTGCTGCTATGATCATTGATGTGGCAGTATCCCTATAGCACGCTCTTTTAAGGTCCTAAGGGAATAGTCTGAGAAGGGCAATAGCTGGGTCAAACGGTGGTTCCATTCCCAGCTTTCCCAGGAATCTCCATACTGCTTTCCATATTGGCTGCACCAATTTGCAGTCCCACAAGCAATGTACAAGTGTGCCCTTTTCCCCACATCCTCGCCAGCACTTATTGTTGTTTGACTTCATAATGGCTGCCAATCTTACTGGAGTGAGATGGTATCTTAGGGTGGTTTTGATTTGCATTTCTCTGACTGCTAGAGATGGTGAGCATTTTTTCATGTACTTGTTGATTGATTGTATGTCCTCCTCTGAGAAGTGTCTGTTCAGGTCCTTGGCCCATTTGTTGATTGGGTTGTTTGTTCTCTTATTGTCTAATTTTTGGAGTTCTTTGTATACTCTGGATATTAGGGCTCTATCTGAAGTGTGAGGAGTAAAGATTTGTTCCCAGGATGTAGGCTCCCTATTTACTTCTCTTATTGTTTCTCTTGCTGAGAGTTTAAGTAAGTCCCATTTGTTTATTCTTGTTATTAACTCTTGGGCTATGGGCGTCCTATTAAGGAATTTAGAGCCCGACCCCACAATATGTAGATCGGAGCCAACATTTTCTTCTATCAGGCGCAGAGTCTCTGATTTTATATCAAGCTCTTTGATCCATTTTGAGTTAACTTTTGTGCATGGCGAGAGAAAGGGGTTCAGCTTCATTTTGTTGCATATGGATTTCCAGTTTTCCCAGCACCATTTGTTGAAGATGCTATCCTTCCTCCATTGCATGCCTTTAGCCCCTTTATCAAATATAAGGTAGTTGTAGTTTTGTGGATTGGTCTCTGTGTCCTCTATTCTGTACCATTGGTCCACCTGCCTGTTTTGGTACCAGTACCATGCTGTTTTTGTTACTATTGCTCTGTAGTATAGTTTGAAGTCTGGTATCGCTATACCGCCTGATTTACACTTCCTGCTTAGAATTGCTTTTGCTATTCTGGGTCTTTTATTTTTCCATATGAATTTCATGATTGCTTTCTCTATTTCTACAAGAAATGCCATTGGGATTTTGATTGGCATCGCATTAAACCTGTAGAGAACTTTGGGTAATATCGCCATTTTGATGATGTTAGTTCTGCCTATCCATGAAGAGGGTACATTTTTCCATCTTCTAAGATCTTCTTCTATCTCTCTCTTTAGGGTTCTGTAGTTTTCATTGTACAAATCTTTCACCTCTTTTGTTAGGTTGATTCCCAAGTATTTTATTTTATTTTTTTTGAGGATATTGTGAATGGAGTGGTTGTCCTCATTTCCATTTCAAAGGATTTGTCGCTGATATACAGGAATGCCTTTGATTTATGCATGTTGATTTTGTATCCTGCCACTTTGCTGAATTCATTTATTAACTCTAGCAGTTTCTTTGTAGACCCTTTTGGGTCTGTTAGATATATTATCATATCATCCGCAAATAGTGATAATTTAAGTTCTTCTTTTCCTATTTTTATGCCTTTAATTTCTTTCATCTATCTAATTGCTCTGGCCAGTGTTTCAAGAACTATGTTGAACAGAAGTGGTAAGAGAGGGCATCCCTGTCTTGTTCCAGATTTTAGGGGGAATGCCTTCAGTTTTTCTCCATTTAGAATGATGCTAGCCTGAGGCTTAGCATATATAGCTTTTACAATGTTGAGGTAAGTTCCTGTTATCCCTAGTTTTTCTAGTGTTTTGAACATAAAGGGATGCTGTATTTTGTCGAATGCTTTTTCTGCATCTATTGAGATCATCATATGGTTCTTATCTTTAAGTCTATTGATGTGATGAATAACATTTATTGATTTCCATTTATTGAACCAGCCTTGCATCCCAGGGATGAATCCTACTTGATCATGGTGCACAATTTTTTTGATATGCTTTTGTATTCGATTCGCCAAGATTTTATTAAGAATTTTTGCATCTAAGTTTATTAGAGATATTGGTCTGTAGTTTTCTTTCTTTGAAGTGTCTTTGTCTGGTTTCAGGATCAGGGTGATATTGGCCTCATAGAATGAATTTGGAAGAGCTCCTTCTTTTTCTTGAAAAAGCTTGAAAAGTATTGGTATTAAGTCTTCTTTGAAGGTTTTGCAAAACTCCGCTGTATACCCATCCGGTCCAGGGCTTTTCTTGGTTGGTAGTCTTTTGATGGCTTCTTCTATTTCTTCCTTTGTTATTGGTCTGTTTAAATTGTGTGTGTCTCCCTGACTCAATCTGGGCAGATCATATGACTTAAGAAATTTATCGATATCTTCACTATTTTCTATTTTATTGGAATACAGGGTTTCAAAATACTTTCTAATTATCTTCTGTATTTCTGTAGTGTCTGTTGTGATATTGCCTTTTTCATCCCGTATGTTAGTAATTTGAATTCTCTCTCTTCTTCTCTTCGTTAGCATGGCTAAGGGTCTGTCGATCTTATTTATTTTTTCAAAGAACCAACTTTTAGTTTTATCAATTTTTTCAATGTTTTTTTTGTTTCAATTTCGTTGATTTCCACTCTGATTTTGATTATTTCTTGTCTTCTACTACATTTGCTGTTGTTTTGCTCTTCCTTTTCTAGGGATTTGAGATGAAGTGTGAGTTCATTTATTTGTTGGTTTTTTTTTTTTTTTTGAGGAATGAACTCCAGGAAATGAATTTCCCTCTTAAAACTGCTTTCATTGTGTCCCATAGATTCTGGTATGTTGTGTCTGTATTGTCATTTATCTCTAAGAATTTTTTTTAATTTCCTCCTTTATGTCTTCTGTAACCCATTGGTCATTCAGTAGCATATTGTTCATTTTCCAGGTGATGCAGGATTTTTCCTTCCTTCTTTTATCATTGATTTCCAGTTTCATTCCATTATGATCAGATATGGTGCATGGTATTATCTCTACAGCTTTATATTTACTAAGAGTTGCCCTATGGCATAATATATGGTCTATCTTTGAGTAGGATCCATGTGCTGCTGAGAAGAACGTGTATCCACTTGATGATGGTTGATATATTCTATATATGTTAAGTCTAGGTTATTGATTGTGCTATTGAGTTCTATAGTTTCTTTATTCAGCTTTTGTCTAAAGGATCTGTCTAATGGCAAGAGCGGTGTGTTGAAGTCACCCATAATTATTGTGTTGTAGTCTATTTGACTCTTGAACTTGAGGAGAGTTTGTTTTATGAATGTTGCAGCACCATTGTTTGGTGCACACAAATTGATAATTGCTATGTCTTGTTGGTGGATGGTTCTTTTTAACAGTATATAGTGTCCTTCTTTATCCCTTTTGATTAACTTAGGTTTGCAGTTGATTTTATTCGATATGAGTATGGCCACTCCTGCTTGCTTCTGAGGGCCATGTGAGTGGTATGATTTTTCCCAACCTTTCACCTTCAGCCTGTGTATGTCTTTTCCTATCATATGAGTCTCCTGAAGGCAGCATATTGTTGGATTTTTTTTAATCCAGGTTACTAGCCTATGTCTCTTGATTTGTGAATTTAAGCCATTAACATTTAAGGTTACAATTGAAATATGGTTTGTACTTCCAGTCATGTTTATTTATTTATTTATTTTTGTTTGGCTAGTTTTTCCTCTTTGGTTATTTTTCTCCCCCTTTACTGAGATACCTCCCACTGTTAATATTGGGCACTATTTTTCAATTTCTCTTCTTGTAGTATTTTGCTCAAAATGCTTTGCAGTGCTGGTTTTCTGGCTGTGAATTCTTTTAGCTTTTGTTTATCATGAAATATTTTAATTTCATTGTCAAATCTGAAGCTTAATTTTGCTGGATACAGTATTCTTGGTTGGAATCCATTATTTTTCAGCGTTTGAAATACGTTGTTCCAGGATCTTCTCGCTTTCAAAGTCTGTGATGAAAAATCAGTCGTTAACCTAATTGGTTTACCCCTGAATGTAATCTGTCTTCTTTCTCTGGTAGCTTTTAATATTCTCTCCTTGTTCTGTATGTTGGCTATCTTCATAATTATATGTCTTGGAGTTGGTCTATTAAGGTTTTGAATGTTTGGGGTCCTGTAGGCTTCCAGGATTTGGCAATCCATTCCATCTTTCATCTCTGGGAAGTTTTCTAGGATTATTTCATTTAATAGGTTGTCCATTCCTTTGGTTTGAACCTCTATACCTTCTTCTATCCCAATGACTCTCAAGTTTGGTTTTTTTATGATATCCCATAACTCTTGGATAGATTGCTCGTGAGATTTAAGCATCCTTTCTGTGTTGACTATATTCTTTTCAAGTTGATAAACCTTGTCTTCATTATCTGATGTTCTGATTTCTACTTGATCTAGTCTATTTGTAATATTCTCGTCAGAGTTTTTAATTTGGTTTATGGTTTCCTGCATTTCTAGGATTACTGTTTTTTTTTTTTTTTTTTAATCTCTATCTCCTGGTAAAGCTCGTTCTTTGCAGTTTGAATTTGTTTGTTTAATTCATTTTCAAAATATACTTTCATTGCTTGGACTTGCTGTCTCATGTCTTCTCTAATATTCCGTTCCATCTGAGTTAGGTATTCCTTGAGTTCTTTCCCTGTCCATGTTTCTGATGCTTCTAGGTCCTCCTGTAGATTTAAGTTGTCCTGCATTGTTTGTAATCATTTTTTCCCTTGTTTTTTCATGTTGTTCACGTTACTTTCCAGCTGTGTTTGACTGCTGTGTAATTGCTTTCTCCTATAAATTTGTTTTGGTTTTGTATATCTCTGTTGTCTCTCCTTTGTGGTGGGAGATTATGCCTAGAAATGTTGGGCTTTATTGTACTTTAAAGCTGATTCATTCTATTCATAAAAGGCTTCCGGGTTCTGTATGCATATTGTGATTTGTTGTTTGTTCTTAGGACTATATGTTTAGGTTAGGTGCTATGATGGTATGAGGGTTAGTATGTCTTGGCTACTTTAGAAGATTGCTCTACTGAAGGGGGACACTAACAGGTGATTGGATCAGGGTGTTGGTATTAGCTAGGTATTTAGGAGCCCTATAGACAGCCTCGCAACATTCATCTATTTGCATTTAGACAATTACACGTAATGGAAGACGTAATGCTTGGGATGAAAGTTGGGGGGTAGGGGAATGAAGGTGCTCTTAAAAAGAAAGAAGGAGAGAGAGATAGATAGATTAGATGAGAATGAAAAGAACAATAAAACTTGAAACGGGAAAGAAAGAAAGAAGGAAAAGGGGAGAAAGGAACAGAGAGAGAAGAAGAAAAAAAAATTGAAGTCTTAGAGATCCATTTTCTTCTCCTCCAGTAGGCTGGGCTGTGCCCTCCGAGCGGAGCCTCTGCCCTCTGCGTGCAGATAGCAATCCCTGTAAGGCGGCTCCTGGAAGACTCTCAGTCTTGTCAGTCCAGAGCCGTTTCACTTCTCCGGCCCTTCCCCCCCTTCCTCCTGTCAGCCAGCCAGTCAGGTCCTGTTCACTAGAAGTGGTTCCCTAGAGATCTAGTTACACTTGCAGCCCCACTGCGCGTCCCATTTAAGCCCCAGTGATGTGGTAAACTGGCGGCTAAGACCTTGGGAGTCACTGCTGGTGATATGGGGGGTTGGGGGTCGGGAATCCCCTCTGCTTCCCTACAGACACGTCCCCAGAAAGATCCCTGAGGTTTCCTGGCTGCTTGTATCTGGATGGGGTGGGAGTCACACACCTGCTGAAGTGGATTCTGCTGGGGAGGAATTCTGTCGGCCGAACTCCGATGAGGTCACCTCTCTGCTATGGCAGGCCCCAGGCTCCTTGCCGGAGTGTCCGAAGGGAGGGGTGGGACTGGTCCGTCCCCGGTTGGCCTCAGCTCCCAGCTCGCTATTTCATGAAGGCTTGGCTAAAGACCTCTTCCTGCCAAGCTGCGTCTCAGAGGCTAGCCACCCAGTCACGGTGGCTGCGGGCGGGCAGGCGGCCATGCTGCGGCGCGCGGACAGCGGCTGGTGGATCTGGACCTCTGTGTCTTGTGGCGGGGATTCACTCATCTGGGGCAAACTGTCACTTCCAAAAATCCTAGTAACTCCCGGCCCGTCTCTCTTCGGTGGAATTTTGCTAGGAGATTCTCCGCAAGTAGAATCTAAGCGTATCTATGCGTCTTTCTGACCCCATCACTGAAGGGGTATTGAAAGCGCTGCCTCTCCACCCACCGCCATGTTGGATCTCTCCTTAAATATTTTTCAAAATTCAGTATTTTAAATATTTTAGCTAGACTGTTTATACATTCTTTCTTTTTAATATATGAGTTATAATTTGCCCACATGCACACACTGATACTTAATAGTCACCAACAGGATGCATGGAAGTTAGTAGACCTGACTGCTTGTTGATAAGAAGATGCAACATCTGGGTAGCCGCTTGTCCAAAGACACATGCCAATCATATGAAGACATCTTTTCAATGGATTTATGAAACCCAGCACCAAGATACACAGCTTGGTGTGCAGTATTTTTTATTTCAGTGAGTCTTGCTGACTGTACCAGGGATCCTTGTGGAGCATGTAAGCTACATGTTCTCATATGGTGAGCTGGTGGTGCACAAGGTGTTAACTGGGTTTGAGTTAAATTTCTACAGCTTATAAATTGTGTGTAATATTAGGAATTAAATCAATTTCTCTAGGCCACGATATCATCCTTAATAAAATGGGGATAATAATGATATTACAATGATTAAAAGTAGATTGTTATTATGTGTACACAGACTATCACAGCTCCAGTATACATGTAAGTACACAAGCAATGAGGCCAATCTTCAGTTTATAACTAACCACATGGACTCTGGGATCTTCCCTTTTCTTGTTGACAACTGAATAATAAGCTAAGGAGAGGTGGAAAGGAAAACTAGAGGCAACAAAAATTATCCTGTAATGTAAACAATAATACCACACGTGTTGGCTTTCATTTTTTTGGTGGACAAAACATTTGTTGCCCATTATAAGATTTTTGAGGTAATTATTTATTGCTACTATCTTGTGTCTGAAAAAATTAAGGATATGATTCATGCAACAATTAGGTCTTAACCCAACTTAGTGACATCTCCAGTTTTCATGAGTTCATGTCCACTAATATTTCTGTAATACCTCAGCTGTCTTCCTTCCACATAATTCACTTGTGTTGGGTGGAGCTTTACCATTTAGATAACAGTTCCCTTGAGTAATTTTACTTGTTCGTTGAAAAAACTATTGATCCCCCAAATCAAAACTCTTTTGTCTCTCTCCTGGAAATTACCGATGTTCCAGAAGTAGAGAAAGGACTGAACAAGTAGCCACAGGCTTCTATCTGCAAACCAGGTTGTATGTGGTCTGGGAGGGTTTCATGAGGTGATGTCCAACGTTTCATTCTGGGCCTGCTACAGAAGTGGTGTTAAACCAATACCGTCATTTCTTGTTATTTCTGGTAATTATGTTCTATAAAGTAGCTAGGAATGCTTAATGAGCGAATACATAATCATTGTTCCTAGGGGATATGTAAGGATAGATTCCTGAGATGGCAATTCAAAATCTTTTCTCCATCCAATTAATGCATGGCCATGTTTAATGGGTGTTAGTTTACATTCTTAATTCATAAACATTGAACTCAAGACCGATGGCACTGACACATGCCTAAAGGGAATTTATCTATCACATGAATTTTTCTCTGTAAGGCACCTCACAGCATTTTGGCACTACACTTGGGAGCCATTTTACACAGCAAAATCGCCAGCAAAATATACAAAGATTCAAAAAGTATGGCACTAAATAGACCACAAAAAGGATACTTGTTTACAGTATGAGACCTGAAAATGGGAAGGCAGAGAATTGCCTTGTTCAACCTCATCTGGGAATATGCACATGGGTGACTCAAATTTTTGCTGCTTTTCCCATTTTTTGCAAGTGATTGTGAAAGTGCGGCACATATTGATCTTGAGTATACAAATATATTTTAGAGAGTAGGCAAATTTGCAAATGAAGAATCTGTGAATAATGAGAAGGAAGCCTACAGTTCTTTCTCTTCTATATTCCCTTACCCAGCAAGTATTGAAAATTGACCTTTGTTTCCTAATTCTATACAATGTTGAACATCATTAATCTCAAGATACAAAATCTGAAATGCTCTGAAATTCAAAAGCTGGTGAATGATGATAAGTCAAAAAAATTCAGATTTTGGAACATTTTAGGTTTGTTGGATTAGGATGCTCAGCCAGTACAGTCTATGCAAATACTCAAAAAAAAAAAAAAAACCCACATCAAATCTGAAACACTACTACACTAACACTACTTGTCTCAAAACATTTCAGATAAGGGATATTTAATCTGACTTTCTCCCATTGTGACCCCTCTGTGTACACACTCAAAAGCTCTATAGTGAGCCATGGTCATCCTGGATTTCTAGAGAGGAAGTGGGAAATGCTGAGATTAGGCATGCCGCCCTGAAATGCCCTAAGTCGGTCTGTTTGGCATCTTTCTGTAGATGCCTTCATTTACACTTATGAAAAGTCTCCCCTACCCCACCCAACTTGGATGCTCAGATATTGTTTAAAATTCTTCTCCTTCCCAGCAACAGAAGGCCTTTTTTCTTTTTTTTCCCCCATCTCTGAACAGATTTCAGTGTTGAAAGAGGTGCATTCTTTCATCTGGTAAAAGTTTCCTGAGACCAAATATAAAAATTGTCAAGAATAGATTCTTTTGAACAAACATATGTCATCAAAGAGACAGAGAAGTTCTGTTACTGTCAGTGTGTGTGTACTTTGGATGTCTCTGTGTAATTTTTTTTTGTATATGGGAGTAG
Organism: Marmota monax; assembly: GCF_021218885.2. NCBI lineage: Eukaryota > Metazoa > Chordata > Mammalia > Rodentia > Sciuridae > Marmota > Marmota monax. Next base: position 836,338 of record NW_026694465.1, on the reverse strand, counting down.
GGCATGGGGAATTGGGGGGCCCTCACCAACCTGTGCTCCTGGCCTCCCTGGGATGGAGGAGACATACTTTCTAGAATGGCAGAGCATCTCATAGACCATGTCAGGGACTGGCTCTGCCATCCACAGGAGGCAGAGTCAACTACAGCCTGCACTTCCCTTGTCTCACCATTAGTCACACTTTGTTCCGTAACCCACACAGGCCATCATGGCGCAACTACCACAAGAGGAGAAGGCAAAAATAGCTGAGCAGGTGGAGATATTCCACCAAGAGAAAAGCAAGCTGGACGCTGAAGTGGCCAAGTGGGACGACAGCGGCAATGACATCATTGTTCTGGCCAAGCAGATGTGTATGATCATGATGGAAATGACAGACTTCACAAGGTGAGGCCCAGACATAGGAGGTGAAGGTTTTTTTGTTTTATGTTTTTTTTTTTTTCTTTAAACCCAGACCTATTGGCCTCTGGCAAATATGTACTTGAGAGGACATGTAAAAACCTGCTGAAAAATTAAAATACTGTATCAAAGCAAGGTGCTGTGCTTTCGTAAGGGTTTCATATAAATTTACGTGGATAAGTAAAAAGGGTCTGGATGTAATTCCTGGCATAATAGGTCCTTTTGGTCAAAGAGAACAGATTCATTTATGAATTTGTTATTACTTTAATTATCCTAAGTCATAAAATAAAATCCCAGAGGATGGGTGATTCATCTTTGGTTGGTGCTATTTTGGAATGTGTTTCAATATCACTTTGAAGATTTGTTAATATTCCTTTGGATGATAATATTCTTTTGGAAAAATTCTGTGTGTGTGTATGTGTGTATTTATGTGCGTGTGCACATGTATGTATTGTAATTTCAGCTCATGATCTAGCATAAATTTCTACTCAAATTTACCCTTACATACAAAAATTGGGTACAACAATCTAAAATCCTAGAATTTTGTCAGGGAACTTAAAATCTGTATGATTGTTATTCCCTTTGGCTCTGATCACTACTTTTGATAAATCAAGGGACCACTCAGGAATTTGTCAGGAGCCTTTTCTTCACCAGGGGTCATTGCTTGTTCCACCACTGCACTTTGATCTCTTCTTTAAAAGCAGTGACAACTCTTCCTGCTCTTCCTACCGCACAGAGAGAGCAAACAAGGGGAGAACATTCCTAAATTTTTAGTTAGGCTATCAGGGGATTGGGGGCAAGTATCTTACTGTCATTATTTCTTTGCAAAATAGTGAAATAATACTTGTCTTATTAATTTCACAGGAAAAAAAATTTTTAATTCAAAGAGGTAATTCAAGTATAAATTATGCTGCCAAACTAATGTAAGCTATCATTTTTCTGTTTTTTTTTAAAATACAGAGACACATACACAAGATGTTTTTTTTTCTCTTTTTTTTTCGTAAGATGTTTTAGTGATTCAACATGGTTTTTGTTATTAAACTATGTAAGATATATGACAGTATCAAGACATCACCTTTTGGGTGACCAAGTTTTTAATGGTTGTTGAATGCTTCTAATAAGAAAAGGCCAGAATTGATCATAGGTTATAATAAAACATGGAATATCTCTGCGTCATCCCCTTTACCCTTTGCCTCTGGCCAATATGTACTTGAGGACATTGCTTGGCTCTTTCTCCAAATATTTTAAAATTGTTTTTGACTTCAATGAAATAACTTTAGTGTTATGAGGGTGACCTTCAAGACTTTAAATGTCATCACATTCATTAGAAATTCAAATTCGTACATTTGGTTAGTCTGTGTCGACTTCACCTATTTATTTCAAATGTCTGAGCTGTTATTTAAGTCTGAATTTCCTACAAATCAGACTGTCATGGCAGCCTCAGTCATTGCTTCTCAAGGCCTGTGATGACTTAATTTGTTCACTTTCTACATTTTATTAGTATTTTATCTGATGGATATTATGCAATCCATTAATCACATCAATGGAACAAATAATCTCATTAGTTTAAAGTGAATAATGAATCTAGTCATGTTGCTGGTTATTTAGATCAGGAGAACATTTTATAGTTCTTGAAATTAGATATAACTGTGGTCAAGGGAGAGACATGTATTTGAGGAATCTTATTAAGTGATGTTAAATAAGACAGACTTTTTATTAGTGAAAGTATAGTTTTGAAAGTGAAAAGAAGGCTGCTGCGCTTTCCTAGGGATTTCATATAATCATTTTTGTGTCGATTTGAGTAATGAAATGTCCAGGATGCTACTGCTTATCATTTTTCTAGCTACATGATAAGTCATTTTGCGAGGGAAAGGGAGGAGTCTGGTAATTAATGACTGGAAAACCAGGCTAGGGTGTGAATTGGAAATACCACAGGGGGAGAGCAGAAGCTTCTCTGCTGCCTCCATCTGCAGAACCTTTACAAAGAGGCAGATGATTGGTGCCTTTTTTGGTGGCTTCTCACCTAAGTTCACTCCACTTGATTTTGTGCATTATTGTAATTGCCCTTGCATCTTCCCCTTCAAGAAGGAATAATGTCAGTTTCATAGATCTAGATATCTCTATGGACTATTTTTTTATGATTTAGAGGAAAGGGTATAGCTGATTAGAAATTTTAGTTTTCCTATTCTTCTCAATTCATATGTTTAGAGGGCATGTGGGAACAACAACAAAAAAAAAAACACCCTTGCATTCATTATCTTGTTGTTTTATTCGTATCACCGACTAATTCATTAATTTGATTCAGTAATCTCAATGATACCCACTCCATTATTATTAAAATTGGAGAGGTTCTGCCTCATTATTCATGTAATAACTTCTTCATGGAGGATAAACCTGATTATGCCCATGTCTTTTTCCTGCTCAGTTCTTGACTGTCATCTCATGGACACTGGCAGAAGCACTGTCCTACACAAGGGTGAATTCATGTTTTCATGTCATTTTTTTGAGAAGGAAATAGCATGGGCCAGTCTTGTGCCCCAGTCATGAGAGTTGTGTGGACAGCACAATGCTGTCATAAGAAGTGAGAACAGAGAACAGAATGGAAACTAAGGGCAAAAAATTTTGAGGATGAGGATGTAATCAACTGTAAAATACTGAGCACTAAACTAAAAAAAAAAAAAAAAGTCATGCAATCACTCCATACTTCCCAAAATGAAGTTTTTGCTCAAGTGTTTAGTCCATCAGCCTAGGTAGCACTCAACTCTCAGTTCTAGTTCTCTACTCATATCAATTCAGGCCACATCTGAGCCTTAAAGAACAACTTTTCAGCCATCTTTGTATGGAAACTTTCAATGCTTCCCCTTTATGCAGAATAAAAAACTTGGTGCTTGCCCTTCAATGCCTACTGTATCTGTCTCTCTGTTGTATGAATTTAAAATTTTGACCTCAGTGCCATAATCTAAATGGTATCCTGATAGAGAGCAATTCATGGCTCTGCAATCCCACCTAACTTCTCAGGATTCTCCGGAATAATTCAAATGCTTGACTGTGCATCTCCATACTGCTTCAGCTGACTGGAACTATTTCCCAAGCATATTTTATGAAGCCTATCCTACAGAAAAGAGACTTCTATGGTTCAATATATTTGCAAATACCTTCCTTATATGCTGCATTTCATTACTAGAGAGTTACATTTGATATAAATAATTAGACTTATTGAAAAGGCTATAGAAAGGAAACCTTTGTAACTTGGATTAACCCAGAATTTGAATCCTGAGGACATGAACTCAATGTACTGACACATTGATTTTTCAGATTAAGACATATTAATTTTTAAAAAAATATATGTGAATTAGTTGGCAAATGGGAGATAGAAGTACTATAGTAATGGTTTTCCTTGACTTTTTTGGAGTGAATATTTCATGGGAAAGACTCCAAATATTGACCGACCTTTGTTTAGGAATCAGCTCTGATCAAATGAGAGAAGTTAGAAGAATCTGTAGAGATAATTCGACTACTTGATTCTCTAAGAAAACCAAAAGTGTGTTCCAGATGTGACAATAAGATGACTCCTCTGGTTAAGAACTCCTATCCCTAAAGCACCTTTTAAAACTCCCCCAAATAATCTAGTCTAGGGTTGGGAAACACAAGTGGTGGACCATTGTTTTCAGACTGGGAGCTGTAGCCAATGGGCCAGTCTCCTTATCAATACTTCCAAATAGGAAGAATAGGAAGACTCACCCATCCAAGGCTTCCAACCCTCCTGGGCCTGATTCTCTCATTTGTTTCAGTGGGCACTTTATCATTATCTAGATGAATAATCTCTCCTCCTCTTCCTCCTCCTCTTCCTCCTCTTCCTCCTCTTCCTCTTCCTCCTCTTCCTTCCCCTTCTCATTTAGACTTGTGTAGTTCACTAGCTATATGGGACTAAGTTTATTGTGAACTATATCATAAAGTTTACCATTAGGACCAATTTATTAACGTACAGTTCTATGGCATTAAGCACATTTACATTGTTGTGCACCTATCACCACCATCTGCCTGCAGAACATTTCCATCTTCCTTAAACAGATACTCTGTACTCCCTTGTATACTAGGTCCCCAATACCCTCTCCTCACAGCCCATGGAAACCACCATTCTGCTTTGTCTCTGTGATTTTGACATATAAGTGCAATCATCCATTTCATGTTTATTTCATTTAGAAAAATGTTTTCGAGACTCACTTATGTTGTAGCATGTGCCAGAATGTCCTCCTTTTATAAGGACAAATAGTATTCCATTCTATGGATTTACCACTATTTGTTTATATATTCATCTGTTAATGGGTTCCATCCATCTTTTGGCTATTATGAATAATACTGCTCTGAACAAAGGTGTGCAAATATCTGGTCAAGTCCCTGCTTTCATCTCTTTTGGGATATACCCAGAGGAGGTATTGTGAGATCATATAGTGATTCTATTTCTAATTTTTAGAGTCACCAACACCATTTTCTATGGTGCCTGTCCCATTTTATATCCCCACCAACAGTTTCTCCATATTCTTGCTACTGCTTATTATTTCCTTCCCTCTTCCTTCTTTTCCTCCCTCCCTCTCTCCCTTCTTCTTTCTTTCATAATAATCATCCATGGTTATGGAGTAGTATCTCATTGTGGTTTTGGTTTTCATTACCCTAATGGTTAGCAGTATTGAACATTTTTTCTCTTGTACTTTTTTGACCATTATATATTTTCCTTGGAGAAATGTTGGTTCAAGCCTTTACACATTTTCTAGTGCAGTTTTGTTATTGTTTCTGAGTTTAGGAATCCTTTATATTTTATGGATACTTACTTTTGTTTTTACCAGATAATACAATTTTCAAATATTTCTTCCCAGCTCAGCTTGGCCCAGCCCAGCACAAGTTATTTTCTTCATTTCCTTTTAGGGTTTTTTTATTATTAGTGTGTAGAAACACAACTGACTTTTACATTTTGATTTTGTGCCCTACAACTTTTGTGAATTCATTTACTAGTTCTAATAGATTTATTTTTATAAAAATAGAGCATTATAGTTATACATAGTAATTAGATTTATCCCAACAAAATCATACATGCATGGAATTCAGTTTTAGGGCATCCCCACCCTCACCCCTATTCTCCTTCCTGTACTGGTCTTCCTTTCACATGTATTGATTTATTTTTGACTAGTTCTTTCTCCTTATACATAAAGGTGAAATTCCATATGGTATATTTATATATGCACATAGCATGCTTTTTTTTTCTTAATTCATTCTGCATTTCTTCTGCTTTATAATCCCTTCTCTCTATCTTCCTCTCAGTCTCCATCTTCTACTATACTCACTTTCCCTATATTTTTATTACATCTGTTCCTTCCCTTCTTTTTATTTTACTCTATTTTCCACAGATAAGAGAAAATATTTGACCTTTGAGTTTCTGAGTCTGGCTTATTTCATTAGCATGATAATTCTCCATGTCCATCCATATATTAGCAAATGCCGAAGTTTCATTCTTCTTCATGGCTGAGTAAAATCCATTTGTGTATACCCCACAATTTTTTTATACATTAATCTAGTCACCAGCATCTGGGTTGATTCCAAAATTTTGCTGTAGTTAACTGTACTTCTAGAAATGTTTATGTGGCCACATAGCTGTAGTATGCTGATTTTAAGTCCTTTGGGACTTATATACAGAGAAGTGGGATAACTGGGTCAAATGGTGGTTCCATTCAAAGTTTTCTGAGGAATCTCCATACTGCTTTCCAGAGTAGATGTACTAGTTTGCAGTCAAACCAACAAGTGTACCTTTCCCCTACATCCTCACCAGCATTTGTTATTTGCATTCTTAATATTTTTTTTTTTTTTGAGAGAGAGAGAGAGAGAGAGAGAGAGAGAGAGAGAATTTTTTAACATTTATGTTTTAGTTTTCGGTAGACACAACATGTCCATTTTACTTTTATGTGGTGCTGAGGATCGAACCCAGCGCCCCGCGCATGCCAGGCGAGCATGCTACCACTTGAGCCACATCCCCAGCCCATGCATTCTTAATAATTACTATTCTGACTAGAGTGAGATGAATCTTAATGTAGTTTTGAGTGTCATTTCCCTGATTGCTGGAGATGTTGAACATTTTTTTCCAAATATTTGCTGGTCATTTGTATGTTTCTATTTCCAGTGTTTCATGTTTTATGAGCCATTATTCTTTTCTCATAATTCCAATTGTTTCTTCTTATTTCTTTCTAAATTCTTAAGCCAGACAATAGGTTTTGTTTTTATTTCTTTTGCATATATATATATATATATATATATATATATATATATATATAGCCTTTCACATAAGAGAAACACATTTAGCAAAAAGTACACAACTGTCACTCAGAACCCATAAGTTCCATCCTGTTTCTTTGTGTAGAGTACCTTTTGAGCATGTCACTTCATCTTCCCTCTTGGATTCTAGTCTTCAACTAGAAAATGAGGCAATATCTGATCTTAAAACTTTTATTAGGCTCTCTAAATTTGATTAAACAGTACTCAGGCTGGATCTCTATCAAGCTTGTGATTCTAAGAAATTGAATTGAGTCTCCAAAGTCAACTTGGAAGTTCTCAAACATTTTTTTTTTTCCTAACAATATTCTGGTGAGTCCATGAACTATAGTCTCCAATAGAATAAAAAGGACATGCTTCTTTTCACAATTAGGCTAAAAGAAGGGGGCCTGGCCCTCATGCAAATATAAAATCTTGATAGGCATTCTTTACCAACTTAGCACATTCCATGAGGATCAATCAGTTGTTGAAGATATCTTGTAAGTTTCACAAGGAAGCATTTTCTTAGATTCTTTGAAAGTCTTGAAATAAACACACATTTCCTTAGCAATGAAAAATCAAGCAGAGTGCAGCTCTTAATGACTAAGTTAAGATAAAGGCAAAAAGTAACAAGTAGTATGTCTGAGTGAAACTGCAGAAGGGATATTCTAAGCTCTGCAAGTTACAGAGAAATACATAGTAATGAGAATGTTATTAAGCACTGACACATTCTGCATCTAAGCTTTCATTTGTTAAAGAGAGGAACAAAATAAAAAGAAGGAAGCTTATTTAGAGATAATTTAAAAATTATGTTAGAGAATAGGAAACAGATTGTCACAGAATCTTTAATTCATCCATATCATCCATATTACATAAAATTCACATGGAAAATCTCAGTTCATATTTTAAAATCTTAATGGCAACTGAAAACTCAGTGTACTTTGTGGAAGAGTTAATGTGACTATGGTAAAATGAAATATCTTAAATTTATAATCTTCCAATGTGTGTGTTTAAACATTAATATGAACCTCATATATTTTGCTTGTAGCTACTAATGTAGAAAAATGCCATAAGGAAAATTGGGAGAGAAATGGAACAAAATGCCCTTCATTTACATTTATTTACTGAAAATTATCTGAAGTCTTCCTATGCAATGTTGTTATGTAAGGATAGTGATAACTACTCACTTAGAAGAACCCAGTCCACTCTAAGTCACTTCTGTGTAGTTGTCCTCTACTTATCACCATATTTCTGACAATGGAATGTAATTATGTCACCTTAAAAATGCATTGATTTTTTTTAGAAGCACATAAGGAGATCAGGGTAAGTAACAATGCTAAAAAATAAGGCTAAACCTATGTAATCTAGTTTTTATTTTACTTTAAAGAGAACAAAAAAGTGATATCACATGCTACATTTTGTTTAAAGGTTCATGATGCAGCAAAATTCCCTTTTCCCTCAAAACAAATATTTAAAATTAAAGTTCACCTAATTAGGTAATCTAATATTAAGTGGCTTACCTAAAAGAAAACCTTATGTTGGGGCAATGATTTAGAAGCATAAAGATATTTATAATCATAGTGTTTTGTGTGTTCCTTCACAAATTATTACCAGAAAGATAAAATATATGAGATTGTGAAATTCTTAAATTGCCAAAATTCTAGCCAAAGAGTCCCCTATTACCTGCAAGGGATAGTTGCTTTTCAAAGTGCCTTACTAGATTTAAAAATAAAATAATATTAGATAAAGATGGTGGGTGGTAGATGTAGTATGGAACACAAGGCATGTTTTTTTTTGTTTGTTTGTTTTTGTTTTTGTAGTGGAGGATTGAACCCAGGGCCGCTTAACCACTGGGCCATATCCCTAGCCGTTTTTAAAATATTTTATTTAGAGACAGAGTCTCGCTAAATCGCTTAGGTCCTCCTAATTTGCTGAGGCTGGCTTTGAACTGGTGATCTTTCTGCCTCAGCCTCCAGAACCACTGGGATTACAGGCATGAGTGTGTGCTTTTTATTTTGGCTAGACTCTGCTTAAATTTTAGAATTTCTCAGTCGTGACCCGTGTCAGCTTGGATGAGGCCATTGATCATTCTGGGCCCATTTTGTCCTTCTATCAAATGGAAACGATGATCACTACTTACTAGTGTTATAAGGCACAGTGGAGCAGTGTGTGCCACAGCCTCAGGTGCATGCTGCCTTTACACAGCACTGGAGATAATCATCTTCACTAATTGACTATGGTTTGAAAAATATAGAAATTAATGAATCATTTAAATGTGCACATGCATATCAAAATATGGGAAAAGGCATGGAAATGAAGTGAGCTATTAACATGGAAATTGAATCAAGAAAACATTCAAAATTCCACTGACAGGCCAGCACCAAATCAAATACAAAGCCAGAGCTCTGGACAAAGGATATGGTGGGTTTGTCTGTTTCCTGTCATTAAGTACATCTCTAATTATGTTGTGTATATTGCTTCAGAGGCAAAGGCCCTTTGAAAAATACATCTGATGTCATTAACGCCGCCAAGAAGATTGCTGAAGCAGGTTCCCGAATGGACAAATTAGCTCGCGCTGTGGCTGATCAGGTAATCTGAGAGGGAAGAGCGGGCACATGTTCAGAGGAATCATTCATTAGCACCTGGGTTCTGTAATCAGTTTTATACACACTATTAAATGCTCTGAGGAATGAATGGCAATCAATCACGAATGTTTTGCAAACTAGACTCGGCTGAGACCAAGTTGATGACAAAGGTGATTCAGCTCAGGTAAGACTGACTCCTTAGTTTATGAATGAAATCTTAACTTTGTTTTCTGTTTTTTTTTTTTTCTTGGACTAGAGATTGAACCTAGGAGTCTCTACTGCTGAGCCACATCTCTAGCTCTTTTATTATATTTTGAGATGGGACTCACTATATTGCCCAGGCTGGCCTCCAATTTAGGATCCTTCTGCCTCCGCCTCTGGGGTAACTGGGATTACAGGCATGCACCACCACCCCAGGCTCATGACCAAAATTTAATATCAACTACTGGTTAGGAGATGTAGTGCATGAAGAGTCACAGATTACCCCAGCTTTTCCCTTTCAGAATGATACTTTATTCTTCATAATGGGCATAAAAACAGACAAAACAAAATTTTATTTTTTTCACTTTTGGCCTCTTGGCTTAAATCTCATCTTTTTCAGAGATTGCCTACTTAATCCTTTGGTTTTGCTTTCATAATACTTAACACATTTTAAAAGATTTTTTATTACTCTTTGGGTTGTACATCTTTGTGGACAAACTTCATGAATGAGTTGATGAGAAAAAAGAGAAACCTTCCTTGTGGGCAGGGAGCTAGATTAGCAGAAACTTTGAGGCATGGTGGATCATGATTTGATGGTTTGTGGAAGAAGCAGAAGGCAACGAACGACCCCACGTGGTTTGAATGTTAACTGGGAGATGGACAGCAAGGGGCACATGGAGATGAAAGGGTAGGAACAGAAATTGGAGAATTTGGCAGAACATCATGGTTTTACATGTAGTGGTAAGGGAGCAAAACTTTATAATTTATTATTTAATATTTTTCTTATTGGAACACTCTTCAGGATTCAGTTAATTTATGCCCTAGTGTAAATGGGTTTATCCACATAATCAAGAATCCCTACATTTCAGCTATATTTTATCTCAGATTTAAAGGCATCAGTGAAAAAAAATAAAATTCTCTAAGTATCTCATATCCTTTCAGACCAAACTAGGATACATATTAAAATAGTCCTCAATCTCACCTGAAATATTTATTTTCCTACTTTTCATATTATTTGGCTTAAATTGGAACTATAAATATTTTGTTGTAAATATTTTGTTGTGATAATGTTCCATTTCTTGTAAGGGTACTTCAGGCAGTATACTTCTTTGAGTAACTAGTGATTATTCCTTTAACCAACTGTTCAGAAGAATTGACAGTTTGAACCATTTCAACTGGAATGTGTCTTAGACTATAAAATAAACTTCTGAAGTAAAAATATTCCATGTACTCTTATTGAAAGATGTATAAGGGTGATTTCTTCTCCATAGATGCCTCTAAGTCTCCTGGTTTTTGAGATTTTTTTTTTCTTACTATAGTTTTTCTCCCTCAAATCTTAATACTAGAGTCATTCCTCTACTTGTTCAATGTTTCAGTCTACTTAAATGCAACAGCAAAATTTACTCACAAAGGCTAAAAGAATCTCTGCATGGTTAAACTATTACTATTTCATTTAAGATAAGAGCCAACAAATTTTGATTTTAATTGTATTTATATATAGGATGGCTAATCTAAGGGAATGTTTTTTTATTTACTTTTGAATTTCTGGAAAACCAACGAGTTAATTAAGTATTGCCACAATTTCAGAATAGACTACAATTTGTAGGCATTGAGAACCATACCCTTCGCTATTGCTGATTTCAAGGTAATATCAAATTTAAGGCTTCACAGTGGAAGTTGAACTTTTTTATGTAAAGTCCCATATATATTCCATAAAGTTCATGTAAAAGAGAAGTCAGACAATGAACAGAAATTGAAAATATGCAAATCAAAAATTCACCAACCAGGAAAGAAGACAACTTATTTTTTCTTTTCTTTTCTTTTTTTGGTACTGGGGATTGATATCAGGGACACTCAACCACTGAGCCACATCCCCAGCTTTATTTTGTATTTTTATTTAGAGACAAGGTCTCATAGAGTTGCTTAGCACTTCACTTTTGCTAAGGCTGGCTTTGAACTCTCAATCCTCCTGCCTCAGCCTACTGAGCTGCTGGGAAAGGTAGCCACAGTTGTGTTTGTAAATGTTGAGGGAAGTTGGGAATTGTGGGGTAACCAGAGACTTATGATTATAGAAGTCTTGTTAGGAAGGACTTCCTGGGAGTTTAAGTTGCTTTTTTTTTTTTTTTAACTGAATCTCAATGGTTGAAAGCTGCTCAATATATTTAGGCTCCTACTGTCAAAAGTTTAAGTTGCAAAAATTGCTTCTGTTTTTACATATTTTAGACTTTTATTTTTAACAACGCAACATGAAGCATAGCTCCAAACAGTTTGAATATGTGGCATGCACAACACCAACACACACATACACACACACACACACACACACACACTCTCCCAGGACTTTAGATTTATTTTGAGATTAAGTTACAAAGTATTTAAATGATATTAAAAATTATTTTTAAAATAAATAGATGAAGCTTAAACCTAACATAATTTTGAATAGTCTTACTTGTGGTTAGTATGAGGCACCTTGAAATTTTCATTAATATTTTTTCTAATTAGGACATTTCTTTCTCAAATTCTGTACCTATTTCCATGACACAGGAGCCATTTTTCTTGGTCTATCATGCCATTTTTAATATGTGTTTTAAGTACTTCCATTTAAATAGAAGAGAATGAGCATTACCAAAGAATGAATTGGTTACCTTTATTTTTCCTGAAAATATTTTTATGAAGATTGAGATATGCATGCAATATAAAGCTTTTACAGACTGTTGCATTTTTAATTACTGCTCCATTGAGATAGAACTCTCAATTTAATTTGCTGCAAGGTATTTGTATCGAAAGCCTTGTCAGCCCTCCGGGGAGATATCATTTTAAAGTTAATTCCTTCTACTCTATGGGTCTCTGGAGTAGGATAAATATTACAGTATTAAATACTTGTAGGAAGCTAAAAACAGTCTCTGTGGGATTCTTTCTTGATAAATGCAGTTAGTGGAAAATACGCCACAATGGTAAGTGTTATATATAAAAGAAACCCATTTATTGTTTATTCAATAAATGGTTTTGTCAAACTACTTGTTTTCAGTGTGGATGTGAGAACTCCCTCCCTTGAGCTTGAAGGAAACTTAGCTTAGAGTCTTTCTCCCATACTCTTGTTCTAAATAAGACACTGCAATTTTAGCTGCAGGTATTTATTTCACATAGCATTTTATCAAGGAACTTGTGATTACATGTCCTTTTACGAGTGCCAAATCAAACCAGAGCAATTAAATGGCCTGGAAGTGATTCAAGCTAAAACATTTGATAGCAATAGAAATATATTTCTATTATTCAGTAGCCTTTGGCATTAAAGCCTCAGTGTTGTTTTAGGGAGTTATGTAACTATCTAAAGTGTTCAGCAAAACTCAATGTGTACTTGATGGACATCTACCCACTTTAGTCACAAGGAAAATTCATACTCCCAGCACGACGTGACCTTGGTGAAGCCATTGAAAGAGTTCTGTTGTTTCTCTTATGAGTTTATTTCAACTGGCTTCACACTTATTATATCAACTTTATTTCTCTTACAATGGTCATGAACCATTTCAGAATCTCTCCTGTATACAGAGTTTATTATGTTGCTAAAATTTTGATAAATACAGAAATACAAAAAGCATAAGCTTCTTTTAGTGAATGAGGCATTTCTTACAAGAAATCAATACTTTTTTAAATTAACCATTGTGAAATTCTCCTATGCTGTGTAGAGACATTGCCACATAGCTCAATTTACTTCCGGCATCCAATTTACTTCCTCCGCATTCAAATAACTTTCCAAGTAGCAAGAGTTGAAGAAAACTGGGGAAAAAACACAACTCTGTAGAGTGCTTAGTTTTCTTAAGAGTTTTAGATAATAATAATGGTAAATTATATATTAATAAATATATATATGCACTTATAAATATTTACAGAAATTCAAATAGAACTTTCTAGAAAATCCTGAATGGTCTCTATAAAATCTTACCAAGTAGAGCTAGCCAGTCTAAACTACTGACCAAGTCCTTTCTCAGTCCTTATGAAAATGTTAAGTGAATGTAATTTAGGTACATGACACTGAAACTTTTTCATCCTGCAACTTTTATACAGCAAATGTTAGGAACTGAAGGGTACTTACTGAGATCACTTTTTTGTTGTTGTTATTGTTTTATAGTGTCCTGATTCAGCATGTAAGCAGGATTTATTAGCCTACCTTCAACGAATTGCCTTGTATTGCCATCAGCTCAATATCTGCAGCAAAGTGAAGGCTGAAGTTCAGAATCTAGGAGGAGAGCTCATTGTATCAGGGGTAAGCCGGGACCTGGGCTTCACAATGTAAAGTCCCCACTGTTGTGTTTCTAAGGCAAGCCTTCTTGGCAACAGTACTGCTAAAAACACCAAACTACAGTGATTCACAGGGAGTTTCTTTTTTAAAAAAAAAAAATAAATGTTATCACCATTATTCCAGACCTTACAATAACTCACAAAGAGCAATTTGATTTTCCAATTACCCTGTGTTTATACTAGCCTTGTAAAATCTCCATTCTTCACAAGAAAACTAATTTCATAGTCTGGAAACTCATTGCCAAGCTGTGACTATTATAATTATTTGGGGCTTTTGTATATTTACTCATTGTGAGTCTACTTCCCTTTGTTAGTCCTAGTAATTTTCATTCTGTGTTCAGGAGCCAGCCCCTCTATTTGTGGACTGTGTTCACGTTAGAGATGATGAAAATAATAGGAATCCATTGATCAGGTTCCAATGCATACTAGGTTATCGTAACCCTTGAAAGTTAAAGGATGTTTAAATTTAATATAGTTGATGTGCTGTTGCCAAAATCCAACATAATTGTTGAACACTAACAATTATATATTCGTTGCTAAGTCTCTACAGTGTTTCCCTTCTCATGAAAATATAATTACACTAAACCATTTCCATCAAATACACGGAAATAAGAAGCCATCAAATGCATAGGAACAAGAAGTTCAATGAATACTTAGAAGAATCATGATTTCTTGGCAAGATTTCCAAATGTATGTGTTGAGGTTCTTCACCTTGGCTTCTTCTCCCTCATCCCCTTTCTCTCAACACAGGATGCCATTTATTATAAATTATTTGCAAGTTCAGAAGTGTGGCTCTGTCACCTGAGTTCTTTTCCCAGTGAACCATGATGTTGCCATTTTAAGTGTAGAATTGCCAGGAAAGAAAACATTATAGACATGATGAATGTGAACATCAGACAAGTCACAAAACTCAATTCTTCCTGAAACTATTTTTAGAAATTCAGCAATTGGATCACTTGATTAAAATCTGTGGAAAAAAAATCATAAAGTCATTCTTGGAGCCAAATTTTTCAATTCCTATGTTGTTTGGCTTGTGGAAATCATAGCTGGGAAAAGAGCTGATCTGGCTTGCATGGCGAGTCCATCTGGAAAGCCTGATCCATGAAGTCCTACCTTACAGCTCAATACATTGGCTATTTTGTGCCTCTTCCCAAAGCACAGTCACCTCTTTGCATTTCCAAAATGATCCTGCTTCAACATTCTTCCACAACCAAGAGCAATCTGTCTTGCAATGTGTCCTTCCTGCCAAGCTGGTTAGTTATCAATATTCTCTCGCCAAGAAGTGATCAAAACATTGCATCTCCCTTGCTTCCTTTCTTATCTTCAGCCTTGATGGTAGAGTTTCCCATACCACTCTGCTTTCATGTCCATCTGTATACAGCACCTGTGGAACCAAGTGCTTTTTGTTCAGCTTGCCTTGTGTGCTTTCATTTGTTACTTTCCAAATCTTATTATTTACATGGATGCACAAAGCATCTTTGTGGATCTTAGACTCCACGAACTCATCTGGGCAATATTTTCCTGGCAGAGCTGCTCTCCATCATCCTCTGAGTACCCATTGTTCGTCACTGCCTTCAGAGCTTCATTTCCATTGTCTTTTTCTCATTTAGATGTAGTCCAAACCATCACTGGCTTTTGTCACTTGCACTGTTGGCATTTGCAGAGGTGTTTGACATTGAGAACACCATCAAGAAGCCTGTGTCTTTCTTTGAGTCTCATTGGCAAAGTTCATAAATCCTTGCATGGGAGAAGGCTTCTTTTGGAGGAATGTCATACTTTATAATGATTCTGAGTCAAATGCATTGTTAGAGTTTGCTATTATATTGCTCAGTTACAGGCCTGCTCTCGGCCTCCTCATGATTTTTTGTTTTGTTTTGTTTTTGTTTTTTTCTGAGCTTGATTGCTGTGTGGTGCCACACCCGCATCTGTAGATTGCTGTCTTTGCCACTTCTGCTTCCATCTTATTCTTCATCCTCCTTCACTAATGGCCAATGGAGAAAAAAAAAAAAAAATCAACATGCTTACTGTGCAAAATAGCCACAAATGACTGCCTTCAAAGTTCTAAAAAAGTCAAGAATGTGAGACCCCATACACACAGATTTTCAATGATTTTGCCAAGAAAATTGCACCCACGTTTGGACCCCATTTGTTTTGTTGTCTGTTGTGACAATCGGTCACTATATTTTTCAGGAGAAGCCAGTGTAGTTTCATGTGTAATCAAGAAAAGAAGATACTTGAATCTTCTTTCCTTTTTGGTGTGTTTATGTCTGTGGGATTCAACAACGTGGCTTCTTCTCTGAAATATATGAAAACCCCAGGAAAATTGTATTTGTTACAAGTCAAAGTCTCCACCAAAAGAGTAGAGATTTGAACAGATTATTTACATTTGCCAAGAAAAATGATTTGAATTTCAAAACAGAGAGCCACATGTTTTTATGGTCTTATGCTGGCACATTGGACATATGTTAAGCAATTATGTGCCATATCAGCATATTTATGTTCTATGTGATTCTACATGTGCAGCCTGGGAAAGACCTATGGTGCTGTGTCTGCTTTGGTTTGAGAGTCGGGGAAGGAAAACTACTCAACATGGGAGAGAACGGGTGCAAAAGCTCTATGAGTCATGATGGGAAACTAGAGTAATTAGATAAATAAAGTACTCTGAGATGTATGTCTGTGTATGCTTATTCACAAATCAGCTCTCTGTAAAGCACCATTAACTTTCTGGCTGGCAACCAATTTTTTAAGCTATTGGTTTAGACATTTCTCAACAGCCTAAAGGTACCATCCTTTCCGAATTTAAAGGTAGAAGATGTATTTGTGAGCAAATTAATTCAACTTGGTTATAAAAGAAGTGATTGGTTGTAAAAGAAAAAAAACTTTTTAGATTATTGGAATGATGGATATGTTAGAACAAATGTAGAAGAAACTGTTTCAGAAGATGAAATAGCCAGTTAGTCTATAAACTGGCTTTGTTTGCTTAGGTTAATGTTCATTTATTTCAAAGTATTAAGCCAGTTGACATGTATTTTAGAAAGATGAATAAAAAAGGAAGAAAGGATGAAAGGAAGAAGGAAAGAAAGAGTAGGAGTTAGGGTAGGAGTGAAGAGGAGTGAAGAAAAAAGAAAAGAAGAGAGAAAAGAAAGGGAACCTTAACCATGGTATATCAAAAATTAGTTTTTGTATGTAAATGTTCACTAAATGTGACAGCTTTATATCATCATGGGAGAAAATTTGAGCCAGATATTTTAAGTATATAAATACTATTATGAATATAAACAAATGTCAATGTCATGATATGGAAATTACCTATATATTTAATTATCATATTTTGAAATCTAATTTTTATTCATTGATTTCAGAGAATTTAATGGGTACTTTTAAAGTTAATAAAGAAATGTATACCTGGATCTCAAGAAATAAAAATCATCTCATGACTTTCAATGATTTTTATCTGTCAAAAATGTATATGTTGTGTGTTATTCTGAATGAGATTGGAAACACTAATGTATTGTTTTCATGAACCTCAAGTGTTCTGATAAAAGTGAAAAGATTCCCCTAAGCATTTTTAAAAGGCTGTAATACATTAGGAGTGCCATTATAGCAATTAAGCCAGAACAAAAGAGCAGGAAAGAAATTTAATATTTTAGTGAGAGATGGAGGGACTAGGATTTAACTTATAGCTGACTATACACAGAAAGCATATTAATTTTAACTGATTTTATTACATATACATTTTTTTCTCCACATGAACCAAATATACGAACAGAGTTCAGAGATGAGGTATGTTAGTCGCCTAAGTCTTCAGGCTTTGTGAGGGGATCCCTGACCCATTCTTAATTCCAAGGGATGGTGAGACTTACCCTAATACACATTTTAGTTCTTTGCCATTTAAACCTCTTATCAAATCTGAATACGTCTCAGTTGGATATTGGGGAACAGTTTGATAAGCTGAGCAAGTATAATTTGTGACACTGGTAAGATCTGTTGGTAAAGAGAAAAATTGAGGAATAAGGGATCAATTGCAAGTCAGACTGCACATATTATTTTTTAAAAATTTGGCTCAATTAAAATCATGAGTGGAATGAATAAGAAAGAGAGTGGAATGAATTTGACCTAACTTTCCTATGTATATATATGAATACATGTGAATCTCCACATCATGTGCAACCACAAGACTGGGATGCCAATTAGAAGACGATGTATTCCATGTTTAAATAAATATGTCAAAATATAATCTACTGTCCTATATAACTAAAAAGAACAAATAAAAAATAATTTAAAAATTGCCATGATGTTCATGGTGATGAGTAAGAAATATTTCTAAAATATTGGAAATTAATGATTTCCAAGTCAGTCTTTTCTGACAGTGGCATGTAATCAAAAATGCTCATCTATGTTCATCTATACACAAAACAAACACACTCAATGTGACATTTCCTGTCTTAACTCTTTCAATGTGCAATAGTAAAATGACTTTTATGTCTGATCTAATGCAGTTTAGGAGAAATAAAATGAGGAGATATATTTGCACAGTGCAACGTGTGTGTGTGTGTGTGTGTGTGTGTGTGTGTGTGTGGATAGATAGGTAGATAAATAGATACACAAATACTTTCCCATCATATATATGATATATTGATGAGAAATGCATTAGGACAGTTCTGTATTCCCAGTATACCAAAAAACAAGTGCCAGTATTTTGAAAAAGAATGAAATAGTCATGGGAACAAGCATTACATCTAATTGTGCAGACCTGTAGTTGAAGGAACCCTTTTTGTGGAGTATTTTTATATCTTCTGATTCTGTCTATAGTCAATTCTTGATTCTTTCCACTGATCAAAGTGTAGCAGTAATAGAAAAAAATATAAATTGCTAGCTATTTCAATTTGGGTTTGGAATGTATTTCTGTGCTTCATTTGAAAGGATACGTGTTCAAGAAATTCACAGCAGTTCAGAAGAATTTTATCCAGACATCCCAGAGAGTGGATCATTCATTAAGTATTCAGACTGAAAGGACCTTTCCTGATCTAGGAAGAATTGGAATGTCCAGATCTAGAAAGAGTACAATAAAACCAATTTCAGATTGCAAATCTGGATGGAGGCATAGTGTAGAAACTCAGTGACAGGTAGAAAATGAAATGGGTATTTATTTTGCACACATTTTGTTAATAAGGTGGGTTGTCGCATGATTTAATCTTTCTCCCAAAAGCCTTCCCTTTCAATCTATTATGTTAGTAAAACTATAACTACTTACATCTGATTCCTGCACTGAATCTTGCTGTTACATTCAGATCTGTGGATGTGGTCACTGATTTTTGCACAGACCTTCCCAGGGAATTCATTCTCCCAGGATTATAAAAGTAACATTTAGCCAATTCAAAACTATTAATTTTGGGAAAAGTAAAAAATTAATAGGGATTTTAATAAGAAAAGCAAACATCTCCTTGAAAGGCAGTCATCATAGGAAGGGTATCAGTTTCCCCACAACTGTGTCTGCTGTCTGAATCTAGGCAGTGTAGGTCTAAGAAGGATGGGACACCGATCCATTTATTAAGAAGTGAATCTATTGTTATGCATGCTGTGATGCTGACCCTGAACTTACCAATATGATCAAGTCTGTTCATAAAAAAATTAGTTATTCACTAATGAAGTGAAACTAGTGTGTGGTCCTCCTGACATGATTTTATGCAGAGGAAAAGACTGTGTTCCAGTGTTCTTGTTTTAAAAGAAGAAAACAGACTTAGCTGGGGCAAAGCTAGGACATGAACCAAACAAATCACTCCCTTTACTTAAAATGGACACATGGATTGACCTAACTTTAAACTACTCAGTACACTGATTTGGGTTGTGTCACCTGAACTTGGGGACTGAGGAGTTATTTCTATTTTAGTTTGAAGACATTATTGCTTGTAAGAGTAGACAGGCTTAGTGGTTTTTAACTGAGTGGCTCTACCCCAGAAATATCAGTATCATAACTTGTCATTCAATCAATGAGCTTTTGTTCCTTTGGGTCTTAGAAGTTTTTCAAGTTTTGAGAGTCTGTTATTAAAAGAAGGAAGGAAAATAATTGATATCTTAATCTGTTATCAATTAATGCCTCAGATTTCAGTTAATATTCTGAGGATTATATGGCAGCCAATTAACAGTAATATTTTACAGAAACTTGGAAATTATACACCTGGGATGTACCCATATGAGAGAAGATAATTGCAATTATCTTGGGATATCCATGAAACCTAGACAGATCTATGGAATAAGTACTGGTTTATGAAGTATCCACATAAGATATATTCTAATCTTACTTATCCATATGTGGTAATTATCTGATTTTATTTTTAATTGTTCTCAATTTAAAGACTTCTTTAAAAAAATAAAAATATTATTTAAAATAATACTCAGAGAAGTGTTTTAGGAAACTTCCACCCCCATTCTACCCCCACACAATTTTTAGTCAGTTTTGGATATGTAAGAGCAAATGCAGACATACCTGCTCCGTAAACTTGAACCAAATAATCATAAGGCCAATATGTTGAATCAATACCTTTATTTGGAAATAGTATCTTTATATTTAGTCCCTGATTTCTGATATTCCTGTGTATACTAGGATTTGTCATTTTAGTCAAGAATAGATTATTTGTGATATTTTTCTTATTCCTACTTGGACCTGCCTCAAGAATTTCTGGGTTAAAGGATATTGAAGAAAAAAGTGAAAATGTGAACAAGTTGATATAAATATTAAATAGGTTAAAAAGGAGAAGATGGATATTAACCAATATGCTTATTATAAGATTATCTAAGGATTTTATTATTATTTTTGTACGTCTTTTCATTGCCTACGATGGTCAAGAAGATAAAGAAGGGCTGGGGATATAGCTCAGTTGGTAGAGTGCTTTTCTCACATGCACAAGGCCCTGGGTTCAATCCCTAGCACCTAAAAAAAAAAAAAAAAAAAAAAAAGAATAAAGGCATTAAAAAAGTCCCATAGCAAAACTGGGTGTTTCTTCAGTGTTTGATGTGATAAAATTTTGACATCAATATTTTTCTATGAAAGATCAGTGTTTCCACAAGTTGTCAAGATATACAGTGGAAAGTTCTACTGCAGAGACTTCTCATTTTACAGCAAAGCCTTCTCAGATTGTGAAGATTATTAATACTGCTATTAGTGAAATGAATGAAGCCCATAGATGAGACAGTATTTCATACTGAATATGTATCAAGATAATTCCAGTTTCTGATGACTAACAATCAGGACTTCAAAGAGTTGCATTTATTTCTTGTTCACATAAGTTGTTTTTTTTTTTTCCTAATTCGCTGAACTCAATAGTTCTATGGCATCCCTACTATGTAAAAGGCATAATGACAAATATTCGTTGAATCAGGGCATTCAAAATTTTCCATATCTCTAATACCAAATAATTTCCATGAAAAGGATAAACATTTTGTTCCTTGTGCTTTTATTAGACTGTGTATTCAGTTTTTTTTTTTTTCTTTTCATTTAGTTTCTCAGCTTACTGAAATACTCAGCATTCTTTGCAGGAATAGAAAATATCTGTTGATGGCTATCTCTGTGTATTCACTGTTTTCTTGGTTTACTACATTCTAGAAATAAAAGTGTGTTTAACTTACTGTTGTCTACATTCTGTCTCTACAGATTATTTTGTCGAGTGCTTTCTCTAGCTTAATTTAAATGATTTATAAAATATGGCTTTGATCACAGCCCTTAGAAGAGAAATATGTGCCACATTATGGTCCATGTATCTTATAAATAGGAAAGGCTTCTGGATGGGCAATGTGGAGTTTCCTTAGTTCAGATTTCTTTTATTACTTTAGAACACATCATCTTACAACAGCCATTTTCCTTCTAGGCAATACATATATTTCAAATACTTCATTCTAATCTTATTTTCTTGAAGGCAAGCTTTCTTAATTTGGACTTTTAATCTTTCCTTTCATCAAAAATACTGTATCTTGTTTTATTACTTTTCTCTGAATACCCTCATCTGTGCTGATGCATTGCTGATAATGAACTTGACTGGAACTCTGGCTAGATGTTTTGTCAAATCTTTACAACCTGTCCCTTGACCTCTTTCATCCATCGTCTTTGGCAAATCTATTTTGAGACTGAGAGAGATCCTGGAGAGATTCCAGTCCACATCATCTTCTAAGAACCTCTTATTCCTTTCGACCAAATTTCTATATGTGTGAGACACCATGGTCAAATAAAATGAAAACATGATCTCTTTATCTGGAAACTCCGGTTTCAAATCTGCTGCTATAAACATTTATTAGAGGCTGTCTTACTGAGGTATTTCTCTTCAAGAGGAATAATGTGGGTCCAGTTGGATGACAGTTGCCTTATCAGTCCTTCCATGATGAATTACTTCATAAAGGCATCTGCAAATTATTCTTTTGGAACATACAAATTATTCCACTTCTTTCTTCTTCATCCTCTGTACTAAAGAAGTTAAATTGACTTTATTACCCCAAACAAAATTTTTAAACCAGACTTACATCTACTAAAATTATAATTGTGACTAATTATGGGGATTCTTGGCTACTGAAATATTATAAACACTTCATCTTTCATCTTGAAGAACAACTCATTGATTATGTGATATCATGGGAATTCTGCATTAAATCCTCAGTTTTGGTAAGACTTAGGTTTTTGAACAATGTCAAGAAGTTAGATCCAAAGAGAATTGAAAATTATCTTATCCTGGCATTGCATCCTGTGTCAGATCAAGTTATCTCATCCTAAGTAATATTCATTACCAAAGGCATTATCACAGTCAATCATACTAAATTCGCTTAAAAGGTCAGCACAGTTTACAACTCTGCATCCTTTTGATGCAGCCTAGTTTTGCATTGGGTTCCTGAAGTCATGCTACATTTCCAGACAATAATTAATAAGAAATATTAGTAGGTTGTGACCTAAGTTTAGATTATTCTATTTCAATATTTAAACAGTGTTTGACTCCATTTTTATTTTAATATCTTAATGTTGGGAGAAGTATAACATCTTTTGGGGTGTAGTAAAAATCTTAAAAATATTTATTGGAAGAATGGACCATTGCACCATTCATCTTGGTCTTTAAAATTTTTTATAAGATGCGAGATGAGTGAAGTAAGTATAATAATCATTTTTGATACTGATAAATAATGGTTAATGATTAGCATATTCCTTACAATAGGAAATGTCCTATTTTCTAAAATTAAATAGGACTATTATAAATTATAAAAGATCAAGGATAAGCCAACTAGTCAATGATCCAATATGTAAAAATTGAGAGAAAACAGAACTTAATAGGGCCATTAATTACAAAATCTGATAAATATATGCTTTTATATGTAGAATTTTAATTTAGACTTAGAATTGTAGAAATGGACAGAGAATAATAGAGTGATGAAAATATGTGTATAGAGTAGCTTTTCTTTCTCTAATAAGTACAGAAAAAAAAATCAACTACAAAAATATACCCTTTTTATATAGTTAATATTTTTTTTATTTTGCATTATCTTTATTTCTTTAAAGACATTCTTTAAATGTCTTTTTAACATTTATTTGAAGCATAAGATGGGAGTGTTGTTGCTGAATCCAAAATCAGTTTGAATTTAGTAACTTCTGTCTTTCAAACTGCTCCTAATCTGTCAATTTTGCTTAATTTTAAATTATGATTATTATAACACACTTATGTATTTAATAAGAATGACAGGATTAGAAATACGACTATATTGGCTCAAAAAATAAAAAATTCCCAAATTTGGAGTTATCTGCATATGGAAACAGGCTTTGGGATTTACCCACTTGTGATGCCACAAATTGTAAGCTATTATTTTGCATATTTGCTTTTGCTAAAATACTGTGGGAAGAGATGATTTCACTTTTCCTATATTCCACTAGGCAGTTGAAGGTCTGGCTCCTATGTGAATTGTTTCAGGACCTGCCTGTTCTTCAGCATCACCCATTACTTAGGTTTTGCCATAATGCCCTCTTGACAACTTTTAGTATTTTCTATTTTTAAACTTCTAAATCGACATTTAAAATATATATATATATATATATATATATATATATATATATATATATATATATATATATTACTATAGATTACTATAGTACTCTATACATCATTCTGATATCTTGTCTGATTCCCCATTAGACTTGGACTCAGACATTAAACAATGCTACAACTATAGGACTATAACAGAAATGCTTATGCGAAACACATTTGGTCAGTTAGCATCATGGGTCACATGGGCTGTGCCTCTGAGAGTGAAGGAGCAGGGAATCTGATGACTGTAGAAATCTTGCCATTTGATTTTTTTTAATGGTTTTGAAGGTGGCCTTGGACTACCTTTTTTAGATATAGAGTCTATTTGGTACTCACAGAAAAACTTTCAAGATTGTCAGTAACACTTTGTATTGAGGAAGCTCTAAGAAAGGATTCTAAAGGTAGAAACAGGCATTGGTTATTGGCTTATCTTTTAAATTATACACTTCGTGCAACCCCTTCTGGGGGGCATAAAGGAAATTAGAAAG
This sequence comes from Marmota monax, assembly GCF_021218885.2. Lineage (NCBI taxonomy): Eukaryota > Metazoa > Chordata > Mammalia > Rodentia > Sciuridae > Marmota > Marmota monax. Next base: position 812,023 of record NW_026694465.1, on the reverse strand, counting down.
AGTTGCAGTTCTAACAACAATCAATGCATCCCATTGAAAGTGGTAAGTATCCCTTTAGTACCATGTTACTGGCTGGACATGCCAAGGCTGGGAGCTTGACGAAGGTCACATAGCAGGGCCATGGAACCTTAAAGAAAGGCATCTGGGATTCCCACTTACTGTTCCAGGCTTTAAGAGCTGCAGCCCTTGCTTTCTCTCTTGGTGATGATGCTGGATGCTTTAAATAGGGGATTCATCCCCCCCGGAGGAGCCCCATTATAATTTTCCCTGACAAGGCAGGGTGCGTCTTCATCCTCCTCCTAGATGGTCCCTTTTGATTCGTTCAAGAACCAAAGAGGAATCCAAATGACAGTGCTGCCTGATGTCATGAAGGCCTGCACATTTCTCTTTCAGCACCTAATTCTTTCATATGCCTCTTTCTCCCAAGTAGTTACCATTCCCTCTTCCACCTCCCTAATCCCTTCCCAAGTAAGGTACGGGTTTTTTGTTTTGTTTTGTTTTGTTTTTCTTTTGCTCTCTCTCTCACTCTCTCTTTTCTGTATCTCTCGGAAATCAGACAGGAGTTCAGAGCACTTTCACTACCTTTTATGAGGTAGATTGTGATGTCATAGATGGGGGCAGGGCTAGTCAACTTTCTACCCACCTCCCAACCTGTGCTGAGGGAGCTCCGATCGGGAGTGGAAGCAGTGATTCCTCCATGGTGAGTAACTTTGCTTTCTAATCTAATGTCTCTGTACTCATTATTTCTGAAGGAAGTGGGGGGGCAGGTTTCAGGGAAGTGACCACGTGTCCACTTAAGCCCTCTTTACTTACCATTAATCAACTTCGGCAAAGGGCCGATTTATCTATTCTTTACATGGTTTAGGAATTCCACAACACAGACTCACTCTTCAATCATGATCTAAACTTGAGAAGCGAAAATTATATTTCCAATTCCTTTATTTCTCAGTCTTTCTTCCAATTGGGAGGGAGAGCCATTGCATATATGGAATGAATCCATTCTGCAGTCCCTTTGTGAGCTTCTCTACAGAGAGCCAGTCAGGAGGAGGTACTCTTCTTCATTTGGGAAGATTTCAGGGTCATAGAATATCCTTTATTGATGTTTGTTGAGAAACATTAAGCTCTTCTCAAATTCTGGGGGTTAAAAATCTGAGGAAACTGATACATGAGGATTATCAACAAACAGTTTTAAAAAAATGAAAGCTTTCTCATGCCATGACTAAAATGTTCATTACAATAAAATCATTTGTCCTACAAGTTAAAAGCACAGTCATTTCAGGGTGTCACAACCAAATTTGCTACCATTTTGTTGTTTTTGTTGCATGCCATAATACTGATGCTGTTTTGTAGTCTCTTGCTAGTTAAGAGGTGTGAAAAGCTGCTGTTCTTTGTTCTCATTTGGGTTCTATTACTGATTAGTCCTTTTATATGCCTTCGTGTTTAGAAAGAAAAGATCAACTGGAGTGAGCATTTTTCTCTGCCTCTTTGCTTGTTCTCTCACGGGTACCCATTAAAACTTTGCAAGATGTAAGGTTTGTGTGAAAGGGCAAAGGGATCCTTGGAAGTGGTTAAATCTTTAATGGATATCCAAGCAACAGGGCAAATGCTTTTAAAAAGGATTTGACCATCAGAATGTTAAGCCCTGTTACTTATCATGGGGTGAGATGAACACATCTTGGTGTGGATTATGGGTATTTTGAAATACATAAAAAGAGGATCATTCACGTTTCTCAAAGCATGCATCCCTAGTCAAGTAGCCATGTGTAAACACTGGCACTGGAGAACTGGGGGACAGTTGGAAGGGAGGGTTTCTCCTCAAGTTTCTCTATTATGTGTAGCTCACCCTCAAAGTTATGCACTTTTATACTAAAAACATGGGAACAGATACTGACTGCCCTTTCTGGTACCCTGAATTTGGGAGTAGGGAGGGCTTCCAGAGATTATTTTCCCTCCTGAGCTTTCTAATATGAGGAAGTAACTATAATTATAGAGATTTCTGGCCTGATAAGGAAAGGTAGGGCCCTAACTGGCCAATAGGAAGATTTGGGTTGTAATTGCCAGCAGTCAACCTAATGTTACAACATGGGTGAAGGTGATGTGTGTTGGGTTATCCCTCTCAAGTCTCTGATCTACTTTTTTATTAAAAGTACTATACTCCTGAAACCCAGGTAGAAGCAACCCTTCAGTGCTAGAATAATCTGATGTCTAATCATAGCTCAAGTTTTTAATGTCTTTTATCAACCCCTCATACAGCTGCCAGGTAAGAAATGCTCCTATTTTATAAACTCTTGGAACACAATCATCTTTAAACTTCGTGAGTGAAGAGCGGTTGTGTTGTGCGCTTGTGCAAATTTGGAGCGTCTATCATGGAATGCCTTGTGCATGCACTTGTTTATCTTCATGTGCATGTGTCATTATTAGTGGTGTTCAGTGTTTTTTTATTCATTTTGTATGTATTAAAATTATAATTTAAAAATACATACATACATACATATATTGTGCTGTAAAGGAGTCAGTGAAGTGTAACAGAAGCTGCTTAAACTAGGGTCTAAGCACTGGTATTTTGGTCCTCTCTGCATCATCGATGATTAAGCAACTCAGAGTAAATTGCTTAGATCTTTCAGGTGTCAGTTTTTCTCATCTGTAAAATGATGATAGATGATCTGAAAGATGTAGCCCAAAATATCTCCATTCTAAAATTCTGAGGGTTTATGATATATTTTTGAGGAAATTATTTGTGGGAAAAGATAGTTATTGGACATATAATTATTCAATCCAGAGAAAAACATTTCAGTCCCTACTAGGTTTTAAAACTTACCCTCTATCTGATGTAGTGTTATTTGGTTAATGATATATATGAGTAGCTCAATGTTCTTTTAAATGCACAATGTCATTTGACCAACTTGCTCAATATAAGCCATCACTACAGATAAATATCTGCAGAGATATAGAATCCACGGTAGGTAGCTATGTGTTGACTTAGAACACGAATTTCCTTTTTAACTCTATACTTTTACGTGTTTCTACTTATTTGGGATTAAAAATTAGTCCTTATTTACAAGGCAACGGATCTGGCTCATTGGGAACTTCAGAATTCAAAATGACTTAGACGATATTGCAGTAGTGCCTATGTGGTATTGGAAAGGAGTGGTGAATAGAGAACTGGGGTACTGAACTATGTGTTATGGTATACATGTTCAGCCTGGCTCCTGATCCTTAGGAATGTACAGCCTCTTTGGGGAGTGCAGACAAGTGTCAACTTAAAAGTAAAGACGGGAAGAGTTCAAATAACTAAGAAATGTGCCATGGTATATAGGTGGCTGGACTACACTGGGATGATTGTGAGAAGCTGAGGTGAGGCATTTTACTGACTTTAAAGGGTGGCTGAGATTTGTGTTATACCGAAGGAAGTTATCATGGAAGCATTTCAGGTTTGCAAGACCACAGGAGTTGAGGATAAATTTTGGTTAAGACATGCCATATATCAAAATCACTGTATAGTTCATCTCCTTACTTCTTCAGATTATTATTATAATTATTAAAGCATATTAATTGTACACAGTATTGGGTTTCTATGAGACATTTGAGTTCCACATCCTTGTTGAACACTTTTCCCTGAGCATGTGCTGATTTTACAATAAAAGAAATATTTGTTTAGAAGAGCTGAAGAGGCTGCTAGTAAATGAACTGCAGTTTATTAAGTTTATAAACTAACTCTGAGAGGGTCTAATTTTCTGATGAAAGTGAAAAGAGATCCTCTTTTGGAAATATTTCCTAAACCTGAAGAAAGGTTTAGAAAGTGATATAGTGTTGGAAATGTGCATAAGCTAATGAGAACCCATGTAATGAAGATGGTGTCACTTTTCTGTGTACTGAACAAGAATCATGTCAGATTCCGCCCCTGAACAGATGCTGTAGATGAGGTTAAGCACTGAGTGAAACATCACATGATTAAGCAAGTCTCTTTTTTGAAACACTTGGGAAAAGGAGATTATTGATTTGGATATGATTTACCCACATTGATGAACAAGAGTGCTTGCATTCTAAAGCCTCTTTGTTGCTTTCACAGATGATTTGCAGTGTATACTTGGCATCGCATAGAGGGAACTATGCTTTTGTATATCGTGCCATCCAAATTCTTTCCAAGTTATTACTTTGACCTTTCTAACAGACTGGAGTTTCACAAATAAAAGTTTTGTTTCTCCTAACTCCTTTCTCAGATTCTAACGATCTTAGGACTTCATAAATAAATAAGGGCTTGGTTTAGATCACTCCGTAAAATGTCTCTTAATTTCTTAATGTGACATAAAAATTAGCTTTGTAGAATTTATTATCTCAGGAAATCACTTTCAAAGGCTAAACTTGTCTATCTGGGAACAATGAAATGATATGATCAAAGGCAGTTTTACAAAGCCAGGAATGCTCTTTTAGAACTAATTTTTGAAAAAAAAAACAAAAAAGTTCAAAAAAATAAGAGTTAAATAAAATTCTGTGAAACAAATTCATTATAGATTATTACAAGAAAGTAGGACTATTTGTCTTGACAGAACAATGATAAGGATGGCAATTGTTCCCCTTCCCTACCCTCAAGTGTTCCTGGAGATCATTTTTAAAATAAAGGATCAGGTAGACCTGCAGTCAATAAACATTGAGTATATAACATGTGATAGCCACTGTCCCATGGGACAGTGAAATCATGGAATCCAGACAGATGTACAAGTAACTACATTATAATAACCTCTCTGAAAGAATATATATAAGGCGATTTGAGCATTCTTATAGAAAAGGGGAAGCTTAATAAAGGATATATGCATGTGTGTATTGAATATATTCTAGACTGACGTTATCTGAAAATGCCAGAGATGGGTGAAAAGATAAAGAAAAGCAAAAGATGAAATTCGAATGGTAGGTTGGGCAGACATTTGTATGACCCATGCTGATTTTAAATCAGTGGTTTTCAAAATGATGAGAATTATCTGCATGTCAAACTCAGCAAAGGGGTAGGAGGAGCCTATGAAAAGGCAGAGGCTACTCTGTAGACCACTTGAATCAGCATACTTGGTAGTAGGTTCTTGGAATCTGTAATGAACTACCCACTTGCTAACACACACCAGGTGGTTCGTTTTCACACCAAAGTTTCAGAATCTCTACGAGGCAACAAAACTGACTCATGTGTCTGTGTTCTTTGAAGAAGTTTCAGAAAAAAAAATTAGTAATAAAAGATCTGGGACAAATAGGAACTGGAGGTAATATAAGAATATCTTGAGAAAATTGGTTTAAACATTTTGGTTAGACATGAGAACAAAACTTCCTAATAATGATGGTTATTATATATAAAGAATGACTAAATAATGCTATTAAATCTCAAAGGAGGGGTGTGAGACTATAAACATTCAAGAGGCTGTCTTTCATCTTTCTTTTGTTTTGTTCCCATACAAAGAGTCGATGAAGATCCAAAATAATTTGTAAAACAGCTCCCAAGTGGTGTGGAGATGAGAGAGAGGAAATAGTTCAGAGAAACTGTTTCTGAATGCTATTCTTTGGAAGAGCTATTTGACTACTTTATTTCAATTAAATAAATGTCATTTAAAAAAAATACTAGCATTCTTGTCATGACTGAAAAGCATCATGCTCATGCCAACGCAGTATGTGACCTATATGGTCTATGTTGAAAATTATTAAAAACGTAATTATATGTTTGAATCAATAATCAATTAGAAATTGTAAATTTGTCCTTTTTTTTCCTTAATGGACAACATCTATTACTTTACAACCATCAGTCCATGTACAAAGTTAAGAAGTGCTCAAAGATGTAGAGAGAGGGGACACTTGAGAGATATTTCACATTTTACTGAGACATCATAATGAGCCCTGGTCTGTAAGAAGGCAGATCTCTCTTCACAACATCAAGAACAAGTTCTGGAATTAACCTCCTCATTGCTTTGCATACAGATGATTGATTACAGGTTGCCAGAATTTTATATTTGAGAATGCTTTTGGAAATCAGGAAAGGATGGGGAATCCTGTTTTTTTTTTTGTTGTTGTTGTTGTTTGTTTGTTTGTTTTGTGATATAGTGCATTTCTTTATTTTTTTATTTTTATTTTTTCTCCTTTTTTATTAGTTACACATGACTGTACAATGATCTTGATAATTCACACATTTGAATCAAATGGGGTATAATTTCTCATTTTTCTGATTGTACAGGTTGCAGAATCACATTGGTCATACAGTCACCTATATACGTACAGTGGAATCCTGTTTTTATCTGGGTTTTTGTTGTTGTTGCTGTTTTTTTTTTTTTTTTTTAGTCAATGACAGTGTTTTGTCTTGGCAGAGTTGGAGATACTGTCACCTTCTAGAAGCAACTTCTAAGATGCCAAATTAGTTTTGGCATACTAAGTTAATGATGTTTAAAAAAAAAGTGATTCTAGCAGATATTTCTTACCAATGATGTGTAGCTCTGTCAAGGTAAATACAACTTCAAGTGCATCTAAGAAGATGCACCAAGGGAAATTATTTACTTCAAGGCCCATTTTACCTGAATAAAAGCTGAATAGACAATAGTAACAATCATATGGTTTTGTTGTTAGAGATCTGAAAATGTAACATAAAGAAGACAATAATTTCTTAAATAATGTTAAAATGGTAAGCTGGATATTGCTATTCAGTGAGAATTTGAAAACTATTTCATATCATCTGGCTGTTATTGGTCAACACTAACCTTCTCTCTGGGCTTTTCTTTTTTATATAAAACTTGTAATTGTAATATCAGTAATATCTGATATTACGTAGAAGGACAATCTCATGTAGCAAATACCAACAATTATTCTTTCTAGTTAAGATACATCGAAGATTTCATAGGTGCCAAGCACTGTGCTAAAGCTTCTTAAATACACTATGGAGTTCAGTTTTGATAATGGTCTCATGGAGAAGACAGTGTCAGCCCCATCAGAAATATTAGGGAAAAAGATTAGAGAATTTTCGTGTTTCCAGGAGGTCAAAGTCAGCAATTGTGTTCTCCACAGCGTGGTGTGCTTCTGTTATTCCTTGTCTGACACATCAGTGTGATTATTTGATTATTTTTCTCCATTAAGTTGTAAGCTAGTTAAGAATGTGTTTGTCAACTGGCTCCTTGAACAATGAGCACATAGCACGAGCTAATGTATTAGGCTCACTTTGTTTTGCACTGGAAATTCCTAAAAACTGATCCTGAAGTCTATCATTCATTCACTCTTTCCTTTATTTATTTATTTTTTTAATCTTTTTTTAGTTGAAGTTGGACACAATACTTTTATTTTATTTATTTATTTTTATGTGGTGCCGAGGATAGAACCTAGGGCCCTGCACATTCTTGGCGAGTGCTCTACCACCGATCCACAACCCCAGCTCCTTTATTTATTTTTACATGAAATGCTAGACTTCAAAGCACATTGCTTTTTAGCATTTGGAGCCACCAATTAAGTAATCAAAATTTTTTTCGAGCTAACTGAATTTCTTTATAATTTATTTTGTTAAATTTTTTAAATTTTATTATACATAAGATTTTAAGATTATGGCATGGAAATATATAGAATTTCTTCCCAAAAGAGCTAAATTAATCATACTGGTTCTTTTGAAAGGAGTTGGAAAGTAACATGGTTGCTTTCATTTGCCCTCCTACCTGAACATTATGACACGTGAAATTGTTAAATAATTACACTTAAATATGAAATATTGATTTATAGCTAAGCATCCTAAAGTATTAATGTCCCCTAATAGTCTTTACAATTTATAATAGATTTTCACATGTTTTAATAGATTTAGATCCAACCACATATGATAAATCTGTAAATTCAGAGTTGTTTCTCTCACAACTCATATATATTTATATGTAGTTCAGGGAGACTACACGGAGTCTTCCAGGACCCCAGACTCTGAATTTATGGTCTGTTACATTTAGTACGTGACTTCACTTCTGAAGTTTGTCTTTTGGCTCAAGACACCTTCTAGTGTTTCATCTTTCCATTTTCTATGCAGGAAGAAGTGAGAAGATAAAATTATACACTTACTTGCTATGCTAGCAACCCTTAAGGAGGTTTCCCAGAATACCTGCCCTTCACCCCCTGCAATTTCTGCTTTCATCACCATGGCTACCTTTAGATGTAAGAGAGACTAGGAAATAAAGTGTTTTAGTTAGGCCAGTTGCTGCCCTGATTAAAAAGGGGAGGCCATGACAGGGGCTCATGGAATATTGGGTGGTCAACCAAGGCAGGATTCCAAAAACAAAGATGAAATTATCCCCATAAAATTAGATTAGAAACTGACAAGAATTCAGGAAGGAGAAAACAAAACCTATTCTTATACTAGCCAGGATACCTTGGCAGACCTATTCTTTGCAGGTTTTTGAAACTCAAATTTAGGTGTTATGCAAATAGTCTAATGTGCTTTCTTGCCTTCTACATTTTTGAGAGAATTAAGACAGGTAATTTGCTGCCTACCTTCTAGACAATAGGATGCCAGATTTTATGTGAGGAGGAAGGCTTTGTTTCCCAGAAGCCTTCTTTTGTAGAGTCACAGTCAGATGGAAGCTGACATGAATTATCTGAGTATCCCAATGATCCCCATCTTATGAGAGATCTGGAAACAAACAAACAGATAAAACAACAACAACAACAAAAAGGGTGAGTTAGGCTAGGGTGGTAGCCCTTGCCAGAGAATGCAAGAACTGAATTCTGGCTTTTGAGCAAGTTGATCCACCTCTTAGAAGCTTCATTTTTCTCAGGTATAAAATAAAAATGAGATGTGTATCTACCAGGTTATTCGTATCAAAATGTGTTGATTAATACCACACACTTAGCACAGGGATCTTAATGTGGTAGTGGTAAATACATGCGCACCAATATTGGTCATTTTGTCTTGTCCAAGAGAATGTATATATAGTTTGGTGATGTAGTTGCCCTCCTCCTCTCTTTCATCATGTCCATCCTCAATTAAACTGCTGGATACACAGCACCGAATAACCACCAAGGGTCTCTACCCTTACAGAGATTCCATTCTTCTGTCATTAGAAGTTCTAGAGGGATCACTTAGAGAGGTAATGTTTAAAAATAGGGAAGGGAATGGCCTCAAAAAGAAAGTATTGATTTTCACAATTCTGTCTGTAAAAGAATCACAAGAGTAGCCATTAGAAGTGGAAATTCCAAGACTCTGCTTCCACACTTTAGAAAATAAGGGTTGAGAAAGACTAGGGGGCTCATTTTGGTTAGCCATTGTAGGATGCTTCGCAACATCTCTGAACTTTGCTCACTGATGTCAATAGCACCCCCTTCCTCCCCAGCTGTGATATTCAAATGTCTTCAGATACTGTCAAATGTTCCCTAGTTTGGGGAACAAAATTGCCTTTGAATGAGAACCATAGGGCTGGTTGCAATCCTGACCTTTCATCCACCATTTGAAATGCAGATGACAGGCACCATAGTTCCAGATTCACCTCCAAACTGACTCTTAGCAAGGGCATGGAGGTGCACTTTCCTACAAGCAAGACTCCAGAGAACCTGTCACAGTTGTCCATTGATGATCACTTTCTTACCCTTTTTGAAGGTCTGCATCCATCTCCCTTCCTGTTTACTAGACATGTTTGCATTTCTACTCCCAAAAGCAATGAAGGGTTTCAATGAGAATGTTTAGAAAAAAGTTTGAAAAAGGTAAAATTTGACTTCAATTTCTTACTTTTTGCAAACAAAGGTAGTAAGATAAAAATTTTCAATTTTGTAGCACTTAAAAAAAAAACTTTCCATGTATCATTACCCACTACTTTATCATTGCGTAGTACTTTCTGCATATGTTTTAATCTCTATGTGGTGAGGAAGCCAGTAAGTATATCTTAAAATGTAAGCAAAAAGGGAAGTGATAGGTAGTTTATGTTCTTCCTAAAAAAATTTTTTTAAATAATAAAATGAAGTACATTAGGCTACTATTCTCCTTGAGAGTCAAATTACTCATTTTTTTTTTTTAAAGATAGTACTTATGAAGAGTAATTCTGCAATGTGGAAATGAGTGGCAGGTGAGCCCTGAAACAGGAAGCTGTAGGTAGGAACTGAATATTTTTCATGGCTTAGCATTTTTTTTTTTCTTAAAGCGATTTGGAGAGCTGTGACAGGTGGCATCCCCAGATACAGCAGACATCACTCTCTTAAAGATGCACCTAGAATGCATTTGAAGAATTTACCTTGCATTTTTCACTGGGTAGGGTAAAGAAATAATGAGGTTGCCTTTATATCTTGTAATAAGTATGAAGGTGATTTAACTTTGTCAGCGGCCTGATTCATAGGGACTTCAAGATAGGGATTGTGCCTTGAGGAAAACTTTCATCTTAATACTAAACATAATTTTTAGTAGGGGCAAGATACTGTATCACACCATCTCCAACCCTTTCATGTTCCTCTGTGTTCCCCGGTTAAAAGTTATCATCTTGAAATTAAGGAAGTACTTTTCCTCCTACCCCAGAAGAAGTTTTCAAATTTCAGTGGTTTGAGGTTTTCTTTCAAAAGAACCACTAATATTTTTTTCCAGAATATTTTTTTGGCAATACTGTTATGCATTTTCAGCCTTTTGAGGATTCTCTTTCCTTTAATCTGTAATTTTGAAAGTCTCTTGTATAGCTTGGCCTCTTTTGCAAGGGAACAGATAATATGTTGTCCATCCATAGAGGTTCTTTGTTGGACCAAAGACATAATATTTCCAGTTTTAGATCGAAGGGAACCCTCAGGTGCTTTTGCTGCATCTTCCCTAAAGTACATTCACTCCAGGAGAGACAGAATAGAAGGTTCCAAACTAGGCCATGCCCTGGCAGGCACCTGTATGGGGAAGTATCCTGGCTTCTAAGGAGAAAAGAACCACTTTAAATGTCCTTTATTTCTTCTTTTATTTAAAATCAGTTGGAGCTGTGGTGTACCATTAAACACACTATTCCCAAGGACAGAGGTCATGAGCTTGAATTGCTGGTAATTGTTTATTAGCTAGCAAGTTTCTTCTCCCTAAGCCTCAGTGCCTGTTTATAGAATGGTGTAGATAAAGTTGGTGTATTGCTTTTGTTTTTAAAATGAGTGTTAAGTGATAGTAACATATAAGAAAGATCTAACTGGGGTATTTCAATATGTATTGAATCTACAAAATCTAAAATTTTCTCTTTAGAGAAATACTCAACAATTTTTATTTTTCAGTAGGCTCATCTTACACTCAATTTAAGGGACAGCCTAAGCCAAGAATCTATCACTGTGCTAACCAAACACTAAACCCAATATGTCCACCTAACCCCAATATGAATTTCTGTGTTGCTAGCCTTTTTGGGGAGAGTATACTAGAAAAGGGCAAGGAGGAATGTGTTTGCAAAGAGCCAGACGTTTAACTATGTATGAGACAAGACCAATACATAGACAAAGCTTTTGAGGACAAAATTGTTTTGAGTAGCCAATGATTTGATTCTAGCAAGAAAGGCAGCCAGAATTGAGATGGAATCATGAAATACAGTTTCATCGGTGAACTTTCATATTTGTAGGAATGGTCTCCCTTCATTTCTTTGTTGGATTTATCTCTTTGGGGGACACACTCCATAGCCAGTGTTAAGTCCCCAATAGTGCGGTTCCTATGACCTATTTCCTTTGAAAAATCATATTTTCAGACTATTCTCTATAAATGGAAAAATTGAGATTGTAAGTAGGACCACTCCATTGATATTTCATCATCTCTGTCAAGGAGAAGAAAACACACCACCTTTTGGTAGTACTTTGTTCTCGCCTTGCTGGGGCTGATGATACCTGCATGCTACTCCAGTCATCTATAGAATACTTGCTTCAATGCGCAGGGTTCCTTGAGTCTGAAGCATTCGGATGTTGTAGTAAATTAAGATGAAAATCCCCAAGAGACTCAGAGGTTATATGCTAATCTTCTATATTCTCATATGTCTTTTAAATTTAAAAACTATTCAAAGTTTATCTTCTCACATGGATTTCAGAATAACTTGTAAAATACATTGTTATTATTAACCCCATTTTATAACTTGAAGAAACTGAAATTCAGAGAGATTATTAGAGCATACACAACTTTTACAGGCAGTAACTGGCACAGCCAAGATTCAAATCCAGTTTCTCTCATGTGTAGTCTTGTGTTTTGTGCAAGGTAAGAATGGTACTGGTTTCTTTGTGCTCCCTAGACTATAAATCGAACAAGAAACACAGGTCATAGTATGTGTCAGATGCTGTAGTGATGATAACAGCTGATGTATTTGGGTTCTTACACATTATACCTGTTGGTCTAACATTATATCATGGTGTCCACTGTGTGATAAATTAAATGACTATGTTGTGGAAATGAAGAATAATTTTTCTTAATTTCTTTGATAAATAGGAAATGGTATATATGATATCTAGTTCTAATATTCAGGAGAACTGGAGGATGTATTTAATCAAATTTTCTTTGAATATTCATAGATTTTTTTTTTGTTTTTAGTTGCTGGCAAGAAAATCAGAAATGAGATAATGATGTCTTTGCCACTTGCTTAGTTCAGATCTAATGTAAATCAAGATTGCAAGATTGGAAGTTTGTGTGACTTTTGTCTCCTTTGTGGCTTAAGAAAATCCACCCTCATTACTGCCTGGTCACGTAACTAACATTTATAAGCCGTTAAAGCATATACTTACTACTAGATCAATGCCACCAGGTACCCAGAATGAAGATAATCAGGCAGGAAAACTTTGTGGTAGATTATAGATTAGTCTGGTTGAGATGGCATGGTATCTCAACCTACTTCTATTAGATATGAATATTATGAACCCAGGTTCACAGAAAAGTTAACTTTTCTATTTCAGCTTCCTCATGTACAAAGAAGGAATGATGACATTTACATTATACTATTTTGAGGGTTAATAATTTGTTTGAGCACTATCATTATACCGAACAAACAGCTCAGTGCCTTGCAGATGCTGGTACTATTAATAAGGGAGGTGGATTTTTTTTTTAAACCTAAGTCTTTTGTAATAGAAAGCAATAATTAAGTATAAAGACTTTAAGTGTGGCTCATTTCTGAGCAAAGGCTGATCTTCAAACTGCCACTCAGGGTACAGTAGGAGGAAGAACTTGTATCACAGTTGGCTACTGTTTCCTTTCTCCAGAATATCCCACCTTCTACTCTCCTGATAATCTTATGCCATTGGGTGTAGTGGAAGAAAGAACAGGTAGAAGGAATGAGTTATCGGACTAGCCAATGTACTTTAGCTTTGTGTCTTTGGTCAAGCATTTTCATTTCTTATTTCCCCATTCATAATGTTTATTATTAACAATATATAATGAATGGCTATGGCAGGCTCAAATGCCAGGTGCTGTTTTAGATGTTTGGAACATAGCATGTAAGTGGGAAACAATAAACAAGAGAAGAAAATGCATATTGGATGGTGATAATTGTAGGAAAAATATAGAAGTAGGGGGAGAGGACAACAAATTGAAGCATGGAAGGGATAGAATTGTAATTTGAAATGTATGGCTAAGGACAGTTTTCCCTAAGATGCTGATATTTGAATCAAGATTGGAAGTGAGAGAGCAGGCCTTATAGATATCTGGAGAAAGAGTGTTCTATGCAGAGAAAACACTAAATGCTAAGGCCTTGCATCCTAACATGACTGGTTTGAGCAACAGCCAAAAGATCAACATTTAGAGGTTGAGTGAACAAGAAAAAAATCAGAAATATTAAGGACCACTGGCTATCCAACCAGATTTTGCCCTGAATTTTACTCAGACTGAACCAAGGACACCCCCCTAGAGGATGATGGTAACAGAATAACATCATTTTTGTTTATTTAACAGAACATTCAGGTTGTTATCTAATAATGAAGATGGAAGGAAGCAAGGAGAGTAGTTTGGGGCAATTACGATAACAATCTAGCAAGTGTCTGATGAATTGGTCAAGGTGGTTAAGAGTGGAGAAGGTGAGACAAGGTCAAATACTGAATGTTTTAAAGATGTTACTGATGGAATTTGATGACAGATTAGATATTAAGTCAGAGAGAACAAGGTGTAGCCTAAAACTCTGGGTAGCCTATCTAAATAGTAGGAGGAATGGTAGGAATTCTCCCTCCCCCTGAGAGAAGACAGTGGAAGAAGTAGATCTGGGGGAGGAGTAGAATGGAGTGCAGAACTCTTGCTGTCTCTGAAAGATTGAGAGGAGTCAATAAGAAAATATATGCAGAAATTGAATTGTTCTCCAAATGCTAAGAAGTCATCTTTATGAAGATAACTCTTTCAAGCACCTGAAATAGAATCTATATGGAAATTAACTAAAAGAGTTAATGGTTACATCTCATTGAGTTGTAGGAAACCACCTGAATCTGTGACTGTACACAGTGATCACTTGAAAATGATTTGAATATGTGTTAACATTGGCAGTGGGTTTATAGCATACAATGGAAAAAGTAGTGACCAGGAAGAAAAAAAAAAATGATTCAGAGGGTATTATTCTGTGTCTACTCAAAAAATGTTTCAAAGTAGACTGGAAAAATGTGTTTAATTATAAAAGCCATGGATCAACTGCTCAAATTTAAAACTAATTTAATTAAAATTACTGGATTTTAAACATGCATTATATTGAAGACCTCTTATGAGCACTTGAATAATGATACCATTTCTTCTTGTCTTAATTCTCATTTCTATAATGAAAGAAGAGTTGAAATTTTTGGGTTAATGTAGTGAATTATTTTATATAGCTATGTATGTGTCTAAAATTTCACTTTAGTTTTCTGCATTATATTTAAGAGATAATTAGTCTTAAATTGTGTAAGAAAATTATGATATTGGAGGAAAAAGTAATATTAATGTACTACAGCAGCCCCAGTTTAAACACAGTGTTACATTCCAAGACCCCCAGTGGATCCTGAAACAACAGACCACATGGAACCCTGTGTATTATACTGAGAACCCTTGGCTACTAAAGTGTCTGATGTGTAGATAGACTGGAAAATGGTTTGACTCTTGTCCTGGGCAAGACAGAGAAGATTTCAGCATGCTGTTCAGAACAGTGTGCAGTTTAAAACTTAAGTATTGTTTATTTTTGGAATTTTCTGTGTAATATTTTCAGACTGAGATTGAATATGGGTAATTGAATCTATGAAAAACAAAACCATGTTTATAGCAGCTCAATTCACAATAGCTAAACTACGGAACCAACCCAGATGTCCTTCAGTAGATGAATGGGTAAAAAAATGTAGTCTGTATATTCAATATATATTCAGTTTTTAAAGAAGAATGAAATTATGGCATTTGCTGGTAAATGGATGGAGTTGGAGAATCTCATGCTAAGCAAAATAAACCAATCCCAAGAACCCAAAGGCTAAATAGTTTCTCTGATATGTAGATGATAATTCACAATAGAGGGACCCCAGGGAAGAATAGAGTTACCTTAGATTAGGTAGAAGGGAGTGATGGGAGGGTAGAGGAGAGGATATGGGCATAGGAAAGATAATAGAATGAACAGATATTATTACCTTATGTACATATACCACTGCATGGCTGATGTGATTCTACAACATATACAATCAGAAAAACAAGAAATTATACCCCATTTATATATATATCAAAGTGCATAAATCCATTCTATGGTAATGTATAACTAATTAAAACAAATATTTTTTTTTAAAAAAAGAAGCAAAATCATGAATAAGGAGAGCTACTTATTTTTAATCAAAGTCTTCTGTGCAGTCCTCCATGTATACTTGGAAGGGCCATGGAGCATATGGTAAATGGTTTCGTCTTAATTGCTGACTTTCCTCCATTGCTAATGTTTGATTGGGCTGTATGTTGAATGAATTCTGAGACCTTGTCCAATACTAGCAGAAAAGAAGACTGTGATTGATCAGGCAGGTCTGATAAGGGTTCCAATGAAGTGGCAGTGAGTGTGACACCCATTAATCACCCTTGCTTCACTGCCTCTGGAAGGGGCTTAGATCATTGATGAGTACTGGTTGTCTTATGGATGCCCATTGCTTTTTGTGATGCCTATCCTACTTGCTGTTTCCCAACTTTTACAAACCTGAGCCCAGGCAATGTCCTTCCTTTGGTTTTTACTTTTAATCATCTTGGATTTTAAAAATTTTTGGAAGGCATATTCTTAAAACATGCCCCTTGCTACGTTGTTATTTGGATAATAAATGTGTGCACATTAGGAAAAGGGTCAGCAAGAGTAGTTGTCTTATGTTCTGACAGGGGGCTTATGTTTGATGAGCTATTCAAGTAATGCTAAAGAACTGAGATTCTATTGGTGGTTTCAGAGGATGAGATGAGATCAGTCTTAGCTGGAGATGTAAGGTACTAGATGGCAGTGCTTCCAGTTTGAATGAAAGATGAAAAATTTATGAATTTTTCATCTATTTGGTAGCAAGTAGATTTAAGGGTTAGAAAAGCAAGACTAGGGATCCCCATTTTGGGAACCAACTAAACAAAATTTAAAAGACACAGTGGTGATTTGAGGAAAGATAGATCACAGTAATACTAAAAGCCAAGATTCATTATTAAGGGCTTACTTATACCATGGGGAAGGCACTCAGCTTTAAGGACATTATCTCATTTAGCATTTGATCCTAGGAAGGGCTATTTTCATTTTAATGATAGATTTGAGGCCGAACAAGGTTGAGGAGCTTATTCAAGATCAAGTTGTTAGTGATCACTCTAATCGGAACTTGAACTCAGGCTTGGAGTGATAGTCTAGGCTTTCATTGCTAGGAGAGAAGAAAGGACAGAAAGCGAGCGGCAGCAGAAGGCAGGAAGCATAGCATGATTATAAGAATTGTATTTCCTGAGGAGACGTGATCACATGCAGAAAGAAGAGACTGAGGTCCTGAGAGGCTGCACGCACTCACTGGGGATGGATCTCTTCCACCCTTCCTTACTCTCTTCACCCAAGACCTGGTAGCAGCAGAAGCTTTGGCTACCGTTTTCCATATACCTGATGAAGAGTGGGGCCTGGCAAGGATAGCAATTTACTTTCCAAACCTATAAATAGTACCATATTATGACACAGTTCCTAGTGGTTGTATATGAAAAGAAGTGAAAAGATGAAGAATACTTCCAAATCAAATCAAGCTCACTTTTGCAAGGCAGAGTCCTCTGCTAACCAGTCACAAACTCTGATTGTCCTGGATTCCTGTAGTCTATACTCCTCTGAGTCATATGCTTTGCATGCCAGAGCCTGGGAACCATTTTGCAAATTGTTAAATAGCCTTCAGCACTTATCAGCAGACACTATGTTCATACAAAGTTAGGCACTTCTGATAGTGAGGGGTCCATGGATCTTTGATCCATTTTGTCAAGACTTAGTTTCTCTTCATTTTTAGACAAGAATTCCTCTTACATTGGCTCCTGGTCATGATGCTGCTAACTGGGGAGAGAGAATTGTGGGAATAAAGGGATCAATATAGTGATGCTCTACTATAGGGACATCAAAAAAGGAGCCTTAGCTCCTTGAAGAGTTGTTATGAGATGTAAATGTTGTAACGACACATAATGGGCCATGATCAGAGATGACATGATCAATTAATGCACGGTGTGCTGATGTGACATAGAAGCCCAGCAAGATCTATTTACAGTGGGTATCTGCAAATCAATTGGCATTTCTTCCTCTGATGAATTTATTTCCTCATGGTTCTTTTGTTATATGTAAGAAAACAATTTAGAGAAGATCTCTAGGCCAGTAGATCCTGAAGTGTGGGAAAATAAAGGAACCTAAAAGGAAGGAAGAAATCCAGAAAAAAAAAAAAGGAGGTGAAGGATGTCCTAGATGACCAGGCATATTCCTGTTCAACACTTTCCAAGAGCCAACCTACCTCAATACTCCTACATCTCTTTGAGATCCCAAGTTTAGCAAAAAATGTCTAGTTTGGGGTTCAGCAAAAACTGTTTAGCTTTTAATAGTAGGGAAACATGGCTCTCAGCCATATTTAGGAAATTTGTTGACTGTAATTAAGCCTTCATGGGAGTCCCCAAGGTTTACTTACTTATAATTGAAAAAATGCAAATGAAGATAGTTAATCAGTGGACTGGCCGACTATGAAGTGCTGCTGTCTACCTAAATGAATTGAAAAGGAAGACACAAGTATGTCCAGTTGAGAAAGTTACCTGAGAACCAATTGGTAAATTTCTCAGCAAGACCCTGGGGATTTTTTTCTTAGCCTGAGATTGCAGTGCCTTTCTGCTAAGGTCTTTGCCAATTTAATCTTGAGCCTTTACGTACAGATTTCCTAACAATTGGCCTTCCACCAGCTGCCTCTCTGGCACCACTCAAAGAAGCCCTGCAGAAAAATAACAGACCTCTCCTTTATATCATGATCTACTCCTTAAAACTGTAAAATACTTAATTTTCAAGACCCAAGAAATCAAATAGGAATGCCCTTAGGATTCAGTAACTTTTCAGATACATTAGATATCAGATCAGTTAGATATCAGTATGTTAGATATCACAGTATATGCTGTGATATTAATTGTTTTAATGCATTTTTCTAATAATAAGTATATCAAAGCTGTGATGGTCATTTTTACCTCAGATATTATACTTGTTAATGTATGCAGTTAATTTTTAATGCCCAATTTTTAGATCATCCATTAAAATGCTTTGCACTTAATGATTAGATCCTCTCACTAATGATTTCATGAATTGCCAACACATTATATGGTCAAATCAAAAATGCACAATCTATCCCACAAAATTAGTTGTGAGAGCAAAAGAGTTAATGCAGTGTTGTTTAGCTAGAAATATTTGTCGACATCCTGATAAATAGTATAATAAAAACAAAAAGTATTAAACAATGTAAACATAAAGTACAATGGATGATGTATCTGTGCTATAAACTATATCAAGTTTGAATCTGACAATTCTGTCAAAATGTAACCTCTTGGAGGAGAGAGGTAAGTATGTTTCCTTTCCTGTGCCACTTAGCGGATTCTAAGAGAGCCAAGTGCCATGATTGATTAATAGTGTCTGCCATGGACACTATAAGGGTGAGTGGTAAATTGCTGCCCTGTGTTCGCCACTGTCCCTGTCTTAAGAGGAAGGAAGCAAGCTTTGGTAGCTTACTTCATTGTTGATATTTGAGGAGGAAGAATGACTGGAGCAGGGCTCTGAAATGAGGGCTTGCTATAAAAGAAATGTCTTTTTTTTTTTTTTTTTTTTGCGAGTGTATAAACATCTTGAGACGACTTAAGTGGAGAAAGATACGATTAGGCTAGACCTTTTCACCATGTCTTTGTTTGCTTGAGTTATTTATTGCCCAGGACATGGTAGAGTTTTTAAAAAGTGTTATTGATATAGACTCTGGAAAAAAGTAGGCAGATATTTCAAGGTATTTCAAATGTATCACAGTTTCTAAGGAGATCAAATACCTCTTCAAAGTCTCATGGATTTTTTTAAACATGAAATGTTCCTCTTGGCGGATAATAGGCTCCAGTGCTCTAGGTTTCTAGCCTTCCATTCATTAACAGCAAAGCTGACTTGTAGCAAAATCTCTCCCCGCCCCCCCCCCCCACACACAAGCAATTTGTGACTGCTTTTGGGGAAATGATAGTTTAAATATAAATAAATGGCCAGCTCCATTGGAAAGATTCCAGTTTTCTCATGGTGTTTGCTTTCAGTTTATTGTCAATTCTTTCATCACAACTTCCTTCCCTGAAATGTGTAGGATAGCCCCATTAAAATACTTCTTGTTCTTAATATATTAAAACCATTGTCATTCCCATTAAAGATGTTGCAAAGTGGCTAATAGGGAGTTTACCCATATTGGGGGAACTGTTTTAGCATTCTCATATACAGTGCTACAAGCAGTGACTTGAGATAATGAAAACAAAAATCCCTGACCCAGGAATTTCTATGCATTTTGAAGTGATCAAGGCATATTTCCTTAGTATTTATATTTCACAAACACCTTTCATTTGGATTTGGCTTATTCTGTTTATTTTAGCCTGTAGTCCCATGATATTTACATTATTTTAAATCTAGTAATAGATTGATTTTACTTTGGATTTCCATGAACTGTCATTTATGTTTCATTAATTTTTGGAAGCAAACAATCAGTTTCTTTTCTTTCTTTTTTTTTTTGAGAAGATATACAATCTGAAAATGGACCCGTCTCTACATGTGTACATAAATAGATAAATACAGAATGCACAGTGTAGTTCTAACTCTCTTCTGAAATGGTGAGCCTGGCCTTTACAAACTAACATCTTAAGACATTTACTGTGTTAGATTCAGTTAATTCAGTGTGTGCTCTACCCTTTCACATTAGTTTTGCATTTTTTGACCTTGCTAGTTTGTTTTGGCTATTGTGCTTTGTTTTAAAAAAATGAATCAAACTGTTAAGTCTAAACTGCTAAATCTATGAGTTGCTGATTTGCCCAGGAAGTGTTCCCCATTATCATAAAGGATAAAGAATTCTTAATTGCTTAGCTACTCCATAGATAGTCAAGGCTACTTTCTTTTCAAATAAGTTATTTCTTGATGTTGTCATGTCTTAGATTATTAAAAGGATATTGATTTTTATCTTGAAAGTCTTATATAATAATAGTTTCAGTAAATTTATTTTTTAGATTTTTACCTAGGGAGGGAAAGTGGACTTAATATTTCTTTAAAATTTTATTAGCTCTCTCTTCCCCCTGCCCCCCCCAAAAAGCAAAGGTCAATGTTCTCTCTGATAAGTAGATATCTCTCTTTATAAAAACAGAGTGTAGATAGCATGCCCACTATGAAGCTCATTTCCCCTGTCCTATCCCTACCTGAATCAGAATAGATTTACTGTTTCTTTTGTTCCTTGGACACCTCACATCATATTACAAAACTTATTGCAGAGTGTTATACTTTTGAGTTTACATGACTTCTTTCGTCTTTGCACTGTGAGCTCTTATAGTTCTGCACCTGTATGGATTTATGTGTGTATACCCAGCACTTACGAGCAGTGGATGGCACAAAATAGAGATTAAGTAGGTGTCTGAAGAAATACTTGGAGATGGAGAAATGTCGAGGTAGAAAGACAAAGGGGTAGGCTGAATGAAAAGGGGCTAATGAGAATTCAGCGTTTCAAGAGATGTGTTTGCACTTCTGAAAGATTATGATTAAGCTATTCACTCATATTCTGTTTCTGTTGCAATGTAAGTCCACCTTTAAGGAAATAGCATGTAACCTATGACATGAGTTTTCAGGAATATCCAGATGATTATGCAAGTGTCAAGACAGTCGTTTCAAACACATTTGGTGGTCTTCAGCTTTGAAGTGATAAAGGAATTAGGCAACATAAGTATTGATTAAATGACAAGAAAAGCCAGAGTTCAGAAAGTTCTTCCTTCTAGTCTTTCCATTCATTAAAAAAAAAAAAGAAAGAAAGAATGATGTGGAAAAGAGAAATCTGACTTTGTATTAGAAGTTGAATTGGGTTAAGAAGAGTGAGAATAGAGGTAAGAAAAAAAAACAGAAAATGCCTTAAAGAAACAGCTCTCTCACCCTTATTTGCTTTTCATGGACTGTAATAGAACAAGATGTGAGGAAACATCTGTTGCCTTTTTTAAAATAGTACTTTGATATTTTAAAAGAATAGTGACGGAATTAAGAGAATTCTAATTTCTATGGCAAGAGACAGCAGACACCTATGGGATGGAAAAGGCACAGTTAGGCTAGCACAGCACAAAAGATGTTTGGATAGAGGATTCTCCTTCAAAGCATGCTTTTTGGAATTTGTGTGATGTAATTGTTAGAGCATGGGTTCTGGATAGGCTTTCTGAATTTAAATGTTGGCTTTATCACTTATTGCAGTGTGACGTTGAGCAAACCATGAGTCCTGTAAGTCCCAACTGGGATCATACTATTACCAATCCCAAGGGTGTTTTATTTATTTATTTATTTATTTATTTATTTATTTATGGTTCTGGGGATTGAACCCTTGCATATGAGTGCTTGCATATGAGGCAAGCACTCTACCAAATGAGCTATATCCCCAGCCCCCACCCCCCAAGGGTGTTTTTGAGGTTGAATGAAAGAAAGAAAACTTGAGGAGTTGGTCCAGAGACAAGTACATGAACTCATTTGCTAATTGTAGGCTCTTTTTTTTAAAATGAGCTGAAAATGAACAGTTTCTTTTAGACTAGATATAGGAACTTAATGCAGTCATCAAAGAAATTGAAATATCCTCCTAAACAGGAAAAGATTGACAGGTCTTTTCAGCAAAAACAGACATCTATGTAATGTAGGCTGGCTTGAGGAAGAACTGAGCTGTGGTTGCCTTTGGAGGCCATTTTAAAGCTAGCAAGGCAAGCCCAGATATAGGCTTAGAGCATTAATTAGAGTAGCAAAGCCCAGCCTAACAGAACAGATGGTTAGAGCTGGGTAATAAATATGCTTCTCAGAAACTGGGCAAGTATAAGAGAAATTAGTAGAGGTAAAAATTTGGGCTCCATTGTCCTGAGGATGCCAAGAGGGACTAGGAAGGATTAAACACTGGGTTGGGACAAACTCAGGACCAGAGGTCTAGGCAAAGAGTATTTAGGATCTGAATCATGGGATTGAAAAATTCAGACCAGGTGAGATAGAGATACTCATGAAATTAAGTCATGGGATTAACAGGATGTTGATAGGTTTAAGGACCGTTTTCCAGGTGGGCAAGGGTAAATAGAAGCAGGTTTGTTTTGAATTATAGATAGTAACTGAAAAATAACAGCCCATAAATGTCCAATATATAGTAATGCTATATAGTAGGTTCAGATGCTGAGCTTTGGGGAGAGGTGTGTTTTTGTCCTAATTCCAACTATATATTACTAAAGGAGCAAGTTAACATTACAGAAGCTTCAATTTCTTCACCTATAAAATGAGGGTAATAATACCTACTTTAAGGATTTGGAAAATTTAATTGCAAAATTTAATTCAAAGAATTAAGGCACCTAGTAGGTGCTCAATTTTTGTTATTATTAAAACTTCATTTGCATATCTTGTTTGAAAATGCCACTATTATAGTCTAAATTACCAAATAGAATGCAATTATGATAAACAGGGGTTCCTAAACCTTGTATGAAATTTTTTTTTGCCATATAACTTTGCTCTTTCTCATGTCTCGTTTGGGGAAGTGAAGTTTAGTAAAAACTAAACCAATTGAAAACCAGGTCTTATTACCATTTTGGACAAACATAAAGAAAACCATTTTAAAAATAAAATAACTCATTATGCTTTAAAGTTACCTAAATTACAAAAGTGAGTATAGTAGCAAAGGGTAAAGTTTATGTTTTTGGAATTCACCATTTTAAAATGTCACATTTTGTATTAATAATCTTAGACTGATCATATTGTCTGTGTAATTTTGTTCTAGTTGGCCGGGTTCCCTCACCTCCTCATTTTACCTTTCCCCAAACTCAAGATCTGCATTAGCAGGCAGCTTGAATGAAGTCACTGGCTTTATAGTGGAGAGCTATCTCACTCTCAACCCATGTATTAGGTTTATTCACAGGATTCCTGCATCAGGCTGGGAGAGCACATGGGTTCTGGAGAAGAGACAGGCTCTCATTTTTTTGCTGCAGAATTAGACACCATCTATCTGAAAATGGAATCTGTGGTAAAAATCTCCAGATTACTTGTATCCTTCTCTTTGGATCTGCTCAATTCTCCCAAGACTCACTCTCCAGAATCATTTAATAATATAATAGACATATCTTGTCCTATTCTATTTCTACTAATTCAATTACCACAAAATAAATCAACCAAACTATCTCTGACATATCATTTTACCCTCTTTACCCGTAGCACAGAATAGATTGGACTAACTTTATGAATGAATGTTACTCCTTTTTGAAACCTGACAGACTTTCCGGAAACTATCATTTGGACCAGAGAGGTATCGAGGGGTAGAGTGGGGTTCTCTTGTTGCTTTTACCACATTCATGACTGACGTGCTCCTGATTGTCCCAACATTTTGCTGTCTCATCTTTGCCCTTCATTATTTATACTTCTACCTGACGGTTGAATGAGAAAGATGAAACAGTGAAATTCAGTCAGATAACTAGCTCTGATGTTACAAGCTAGTAAATAAATGGTGGAAGTCCTAAAATCATTGGATAAAATAAGCCTTCAGATTGTCTTTGGGTTTCATTAATCCAGTGGTTTTCAAACTTTGGCATGTATCAGAATCCCCTGGATGGCTAGTTAAAACAAAGATGTAAGTCTTTGATTCAGCAAGCTTTGGATTGGGCCTGAAAAATTCTACCAGTTCCCAGGCGATACTGATGCTGCTGGCTTAGTGCTCTCCCTTGAGAACCACTGCACTAAATCCATGTTTGGCCTCTCCTGTTAACATGAATAATCTAGGATTTGCTTTTTAAGCTAACTCTTGAAAATTGGGCTGTATAAATGAAACATCATGGGTTAAAAAGTTATTTGGGTATATGTGCACCTTGTACAATGGTCTGTAAGCATTTGGTTAAAGGAGTCAATTATATGTCAGTGAATTGTGGTTCTGGAAGTATCTTTGCTTCTCTATATTATGTAGGGTCAATATAGTACTGACCTTTAATTTTTTTTAATCATAAAGCATTCCTTCTTTGGTATTACAAGGGGTTCATATGGACAAAGCATCTTCCATTATTTTCCCAGTGATCAGACTCTATGAATATTTTTGGTGCTGGAAGAATTGAGCTCATTTGATTACCATAATATTTTTAACCCAGTTCAACTTTTTTTTTTTCTTAAAAAAGCTTAAATAAAGAAAATGGAACAAAGAAAAGCCAGAGTGGCGTTGGATTCAACTTCTTTTGACCCCAGTCACTGCATGGAACACATTTTTTTCTCACAAGAAATGATAGGAAGTTAAAGTGAATGTCAGTCACATCAGTGGGGGAGCCACAGGGTTTAGTGCCTCTCAGCTTAAACACTACTAATCACCCAGCCCTCAGAAGGTTCTGTGCCTCATTTTCCCATTCTTTAATGCACTTACAGCCCATGACTTACAGGTTATATAGCAAGCATTTTTTTTTTTAACTCTAAAGGATACCTTTCCTTATTTGATATTACAAGAAGTTTGATGAATGATCAAATGAGGTTGGAGTAAGACTTGCAGTCTACCTTTTCTTTCACTAGATCCTGGAAGAAAGGGAGTTTGAAAAATGTCTGGTTCAGGCAGTGAGACTGAAAGAAGCATCAGACAGACACTGAATGGCCTGATACACACTATGTAGCACTCTAACTAGTAAAGTGTAGGAAAGAAGGAATCTAAACATCCCTGGTCTGGTGTTGGGTCTCTAAACTTATTTGCAAATTGGGACTTGTCATCGCTTGCTTGCTTCTTTCTTTCTTTCTTTATTATGGGAACTGAACCCAGGGGTGGTTTACCACTGAGCTACATCCCCAGACTTCTTGATTTTTGAGACAGGGTCTTGCTAAGTTGCTTAAGGCCTTGTTAAGTTGCTGAGGCTGGCTTTGAATTTGCATTCCCCCCTGTCTTAGCCTCCCAAATCTCTGGGATTAAAGGTGTGTGCCATCAAGCCTAGCTCTCATAGAATTTTAAAAATCTCTCCAACTCAGTATAGTGACAGTGTGGACTAGTAGTATAGTCTTCAAGTACTTTGCTACTTAAGCTATGTAAACTTCTGCAAGTTACTGGACAATCTCATTGGAAAAAAAAAAGCAACGATGATAATACCTTCTTCTTCATAGAGTTTTTGTGAAAGTTAAATAGGGAAATACTTAAAAAATTCTGGGAACAGTGTTTGGCACGTATTAACGTGGGGAATATGGGGATCTTGCTGAATGCTGGCTAAACCTATAAGATTCTGACATAATTATTGATATTATTATAGGAGATATTTTCATGACCTAGAAATAGTTAAATGGATACCACAAGCTCAATTTTAAAAAAGCCAAACCACTCTGGGATTCTTCCTGTGCTTTAGCTCCTTTCATCCTCACCAAACCCAAGCTCAGGATGTAGAAATAGTCATAGCTAGGTAGGAAGATACAGAAGTAGGGTCATATCATTGAAATGTGACCCTTTATGACTTTTTATTCCTCAGTGCCTAGCAAATGCTTTTCAAATATTGGGTAACTGTCACTATTACTAATGAGCCTAATAATAATATATTGCTCTTTGGAACAACTTATGTTACTTTAGAATTTGTATATGCTAAAAAGAAGGGTTTGTCTTTAGCGGTATTGAGATTTTAGAAAGTTAGGTATCATAGGGAAACTTTTTTATGTTTGTTTACTTTGAGATCAGATATAGGAGAAGACAGGTGGCTGATTTATAGGCTGTTCACTTTCTCTTGTAAGAATTTGCTTATTTTCAGCCATACCGTTTGCTTGAACAAGCAAAACATTGTTTTGTGAAACTGCACCACCTTCTTGTGAACTGGGGGCCTCAATTAACCGAGGTCTGTCTTATTCTTTTCCTACTCTAGCTGGACAGTGCTACGTCGCTTATCCAGGCAGCTAAAAACCTGATGAATGCTGTTGTCCTCACGGTCAAAGCATCCTATGTGGCCTCAACCAAATACCAGAAGGTCTATGGGACCGCAGCTGTCAACTCACCAGTTGTATCTTGGAAGATGAAGGCTCCAGAGAAGAAGCCCCTTGTGAAGAGAGAAAAGCCTGAAGAATTCCAGACCCGGGTTAGGAGAGGTTCTCAAAAGAAACATATTTCACCTGTGCAGGCTTTAAGTGAATTCAAAGCAATGGATTCCTTCTAGGATGATTTGGCTTTAACAAGAAAGATTTTCCTTTCTTTTTAGTTTTCTTTTTCCTTTCTTTTTCATTTTAATTCCATTTTTGTATGCATACCTGCCAACTCGTATGCCTCTGGCATGGGGAAATTAAGAGAGCAGTGTCTGTTTGCATGTAAGATGAGATGTGATCAATACTACTGATCCATCTGCAGCCCGGGGAGGAGGGGACAGGGGAATTCCTGTCCTGAGGTGGCACAGAGCTGTCCTTTGTAACATTCTCTTAAAAGTTGGGCAAAGAGTTCGCATTGCAATGTTTACGGGAGTGGGAGGGATGGGGGAAAAATAAACTTAACTCTACAAAAGCAAACTCTAATGCATGCAAGAATCATTAGGTTGGCAGGTATATTCATAAGTGAAAAACCTGGAAGTGTAATGGTAGAACATAAAACTTGTATTGCTTCTGTTTCAGTGCAAACATGTACTAGCCAATACGCTTAAGTGTGTGGCCCACAAAATCGAACAATTGAACTTTGACGTCATACCCATGATCTTATGTGGATTTTTTAACTGAGGAGAAACTAGTCCAGCCTAAAATGTTTCTTTTAATCTGTATTCTGTTCTTTCTCTTCTGATAGTGCCATTACTAGTGCTCATGTTATCATTTTTTCCCCTTTACTAAAAATGATAAACATTTATTTGAGATAATTAAAATCCTTCTGGGGGCACTGGAAGCACAATATGGTGACTGATCTTTCTTTCTTTCTTTCTTTTTTAAAATTCGAACTATGATTTTGCTAGAAATAGAAGGCCCAGTGGTGGAATGTTAGAGGAATAAAAACTGACAGTGTGTGAAGGTTTAGAGGCAAATGCATAGGTGTAGCTTGGAGTGCTGGTATCTAATATACCATTGTATTCACTAACTCAAAATAAACACATTTAATCTTGATATCCGAAGAATGTCTTCTTTTTTTTTTTTTTTTGTTAAATGTGTACTTAATAAAAGATGTAGAGAATCCTTAAAAAATGGATTTTAAATGCTTTTTGTTTTGGTTTGCTTTTACATACTAGAGGTAAAATAGGTGAAATATAAATCATTCGGTCATTTTTAAAGTCTAAAAAATTTCTTTTGTTTTACTTTGTGGTTTGTTTTCCCATTTGTTTTTCATTCAATTTCAAATGGAATTTATAAGAAATTCTTATATTAAGACTTTTCTGGGCCATGCTTGGCCCTGGGCTAAAATTGAAAAACTTAATATGTTCTCAGAGAGAATGATAATCCAGTTTTTAAAAAAGAGAAGCCCATTAATTTCAGAATTTTATTCACTTAGAATTTTTTTTCTCTCAATTGGGAAAACAGAGCCTCTATCCTATAACTAAGAGGGCATGTGTTATTTTTCAGCTATAGACTGAAAAGTGTGGGGGAAAGCACCCAATTATTCTCTTGAGTAACTGGAACTCCTCATTAGAATGATTCCTACAAGTTATCCAATATTATCTGCCTCCAGAAGGTTCCTGGTAAAATACACATGCATTTTCTTATCAATGTGATAATACATGGGGAAATCAAGGACGCCTAACCTTACGTTAGCCTGTGTGCAAGATCTCACAGAGAAGGAGCAGGCTAGTTCTGGAAAGGAGGGAGGAGCTTGGGGCTGGGACTGTAGCTCAGTGGTAGAGTACGTGCTTTGCATGTGTGAGGTACTGGGTTCCATCCTCAGCATCACATAAAAATAAAGATATTTTTTGGAAAAAAAGAAAGGGAAGAGCTTAGTCTAAAATCTCCTTTGGAAATGGTCTGTTTAAACTACTGCCTATCACTACTGCAACCTACATTAAGATGGGGAGGTGGTTTTTATGGAGGAGCCACCTGACTTTGAATATAGAATCATTTTTTGGGGGGGGGCAAAATGTATTTTATTAACATAATTCTTTTGAATCACAACATAATGTAGGAAAATAACTAGAAGTTGAAGAAGAAAGATGTCCCCCAAGGCCCTATTGATGACAGTATATAGGTTTATGGGCACTGGGCCATTGTCCTGGGCTTTAATCCAGGTATTCTGTCTTCTCTGTCTTCAAGTTCCTACTCCAGCATGTGCTTTTTAACAGTATATACTATGAGTTTTAAAGTACATATGAGTAAATTTTCATAAAATGTTAATCATTGCCTGGCACAGAGTAAACACTGGAAGTTCATTGTTCTGTTATATCTCAATTAACACAAATGTTATCACAGTTGGATAAATTTCTTTCAGTTTTTAAGGTCTTAAGCTTTATCTTTCTTTTTTTAAAAATTTTTCATTGAATTTTTTAAAAATAAATGACAGCGGAATGCATTACAATTCTTTTTTTTCTTTTTCTATTCATTTTATTTTTTAAATACATGATAGTGGAATGTATTATAATTCTTATTATTCATATAGAGTACAGTTTTTCATATATTTGTATATAAAGTATGTTCAAGCCAATTCATGTCTTTATACATGTACTTTGGGGTTATTTTTTTGCATTTGAATTCTTATTACACATATATACCACAGTTTTTCATATCTCTGGTTGTATATAAAGAAGGTTGACACCAATTCGTGTCTTCATACATGTACTTTGGATAATGATGTCCATCACATTTCACCATCCTTGCTAACCCCTGTCCTCTCCCTTCCCCTCTGGTTTAATTCCCACCCCTCTGTCCTATCTAGAATTCTTCTATTCCTCCCATGCTCCACCTCCCCACCCCACAATGAATCAGCCTCCTTATATCAAAAAACATTGGGCATTTGGTTTTGGGGGGATTGGCTAACTTCACTTAGCATTATCTTTTCCAATGCCATCCATTTACCTGCAAATGCCATGATTTTATTCTCTTTTATTTCTGAGTAACATTCCATTGTGTATATCTCTCACCATGCATAAAACTCAACTCAAAGTGGATCAAGGACCTAGGAATTAAACCAGAGACTCTATGTCTAATAGAAGAAAAGTAGGCCCCAACTTCCATAATAAGACTCCTATAGCGCAAGAATCAATAAATGAGATGGAATCAAACTAAAAAGTTTCTTCTCAGCAAAAGAAACAATCTATGAGGTGAATAGAGAGCCTACATCCTGGGAGCAAATTTTTACCCCTCACACATCAGATAGAGCACTAATCTCTAGGGTATATAAAGTTAACTCAAAAAGCTAAGCACCAAAAACAAACCAACAAACAAACAAACTAATAACCCAATTAACAAATGGGCCAAGGAGCTGAACAGACACTTCTCAGAAGAGGATACACAATCAACAAATATATGAAAAAATGTTCATCATCTCTAGCAATTAGAGAAATGCAACTCAAAACTACACTAAGATATCATCTCACTCCAGTCAGAATGGCAGCTATTATGAAGACAAACAACAATAAGTATTGGCGAGGATGCGGGGGGAAAGGTACACTCATAAATTGCTGTTGGGACTGAAAATTGATGCAGCCAATATGGAAAGCAGTATGGCGATTCCTTGGAAAACTGGAAATGGAACCACCATTTGACCCAGCTATCCTATCCCTCTCTTTGGTCTATACTCAAAGGACTTAAAAACAGCATGCTACAGGGACACAGCCACATCGATGTTCATAGCACCACAATTCACAATAGTTAAACTGTGGAACCAACCTAGATGCCCTTCAGTAGATGAATGAATTAAAAAACTGAGGATAGAATCATTAGATAACTGATAACTAGTCTGCTCCCTTGCATAAGCTTTCAGAATGCTAACAGAGGCATTCATTCACTAGTAAATATTTAAGGAAGGTCTTCTTTGAGCCTGGTGCTGGGCTGAGCACACTACCTAGTAAACTTATCATGGAGGGATGGGGGAAGGCTTCCTTACTAGTTAGCACATAGTAAGGCATAGTAGCAACTAACATACCACTTTCACCCATTGGCCAGAACAACAAAGTGTATTCTTAGTAATATATTGTCAATTCTGAGAAATCTGAACTTCTTGGAAACAGCAGTAAAAATACTCTTTTGAGAAGCTTTTCCCTAAAAAAGATACTCATTCTGTTTTTCTGCTTCCTGAGAGTTTCTTTGGAAACCGGGGAAATCTCTTTTTCACCTTTGTCTACAGGATTGAAGCCAGTAAAGAATGCAAATAATATCAACATAGTGATGATGATTGTGTGGAAAAAGTAAACAACTATTTATAGGTCCCCAAAGAAATGTAATTAGCACAATTAACTCTTCTGGGTTCAAATATTATTCTGTTTTTTTA
This sequence comes from Marmota monax, assembly GCF_021218885.2. NCBI lineage: Eukaryota > Metazoa > Chordata > Mammalia > Rodentia > Sciuridae > Marmota > Marmota monax. The sequence continues at coordinate 781,075 of NW_026694465.1, read as the reverse complement.
TGGGCCAAAGGAAGTAACTGTTCTTCAGACTAACCAAAAAAAACCTTAAAATTTAAAAGCTTCTTGGCAAATCCTGAGAAAAAGCCAGCAGGTATCAGAAGAACATGTAGAGAATGCCCTTGAACTTTGGCTCATAAAATTTTATGTAGATATTTAAATGCATTTTTATGAACAATGTTTATGTGTATGTTTCTGGAAATGAATCCCAATTTTGCTTAGTCCTTGGTTTCAGTTCTTACTATTGCCCAAAGCCTAGGTCCTTGTACCTGATGCCAATACAATAATGAGGACACCATTTTGAGATAAAGGAAAAAGAAGGTATATTGCTTTGCCAGCAAAGGAGAAACACAGGGGACTCCTATCCCAAAGGCTGAGATTCTGCCTATCACTAGGAACAGGGGCTTTTATAGAGGTGGCTCAAAGGCTACATTCCATGTGTTCTGTGTCTTGAGTGGCAATTCACTTGTTAATTTGGGAGATAGTCATTTCTGAGTTCTTCTGGTACCACACCAAAGTCTGGATTACTTTGTTCCTATGGTGGGTGTGTACTCAGGGACAGATTAATCTGCCTAAAATTAGAAAGGTATACTCCTATTTCCCCAGAGATTAGGGAGGGGGAGAGATTAGAGAAGAGCAAGGAGAGAGAAAGAGAAAGAAACATGTCCATTTTAAAAATAAATTGCAGTGGCAGAGCAGCAAGGGCTCTATTCAAGGAATAAAGTAGATGACTATTCCATTACCAAGCCAAATCACTATTCTTCCCACCATTGCTCTTCTAATCAAGGAGCACAAAAATGTACAAAGATTTATAAGGCAAGTTTTCAACACTACAGCAATAAAACAGTTGGTGAATTTCCTGTTCTTGAGAAACATAGTCCAGCTGGGAAGATATTATATAGATAGGAAAAAAAAAGAAAGAAATAGGAATAATAGAAGCAAATAAACCAAGAAATTATACTCAAAGTGCCAAATGAATAAGACAGGGAAATAACACTGGGTGGAACTATAGAAATCAGAACTTACTGGAAACTACAGTATTTGGAGACACATTAAAGGAAGAGGTAATATTTAGAAATGACTAAATAATAAAAATGTTCTCAAAGAATAGAAGGTATAAATGAATGGATTTTGTAGGAGGGATGACTGAGATGGGAATTGAAGGGGAAAAAAAAAAGAATGGCATACTCTCAGGTTAGAAAACAAGTTCAATCACAAGAGAATGTGGGAGTCCTGAAGAGGATCAGTGGGAATAGGGGATGTGAAATCATAGAATGGGGCTAAACTAGGAGGTCATGAAGAAGTGTGACCATTATCTAACAGGTAATATGGAGCTTTCAAGTGAGATGGCAACACAAATACTGATACTGGTCAGAGGGGCATCTCTGATAGAAATTTATAAGGACAAACAGTAGATAATGGGGCAAGAGAATAATTACTGGATATTATTTTCTTTGGTGAGATAAGAGAGAAATCTGAAGAATATCTAAACTATTACACATTAAGAAAGGTAGTATAGTATGTATGAGGAGACACAGAATAAGCAACTGATCCCAAGCAAAATGGAGTATTTCCTAAAGAGGCAGTGATTTTGGATGCAAGATAATGAATATTTCTGACGGGAGAAAACTAAAAAAAAAAAAAAAAATCTCAGTTTCTTTTACTTCACTCTTCTAGAAAAAATCTTTATATTCTTTTACGGGCCTGGAGTGTTCAGGGAAAGGTAGGTTATTATCTACATAAGATCTGTAGTTTCTCTCCCTTAAGTGTAGAAGAACATAATGTCACCATTAATTTTAGAAGTCAACTCTGTAACCAGATGGTCATGATTTAACCCATAGGAAAATAGACTGTGCAAGTATCATCATGACCGTGATCAATTTTTGAGCATCACTTATATGTAGAGCTTGAGCCAGAAAAGTCTATTGAATGATGTGTAGAACAGTGTTTCTAAGCAAAAGAATTCATTCAAAAATATTGATTTGATTTGATAAATTATAGTCCCTAAATTAACTGCTAATAGGTTCGCATTCTTTTGATTTCTATTTCTGGGTCTTCATCCAAATTAGAGAGGTCAGTGCTTACTCTTCATTTGAATATTGTATAACCTGTTAGAAGTAATTACAGGGAGTGAATTAACTACAGAAAGCTGGTAATAAATACCGGCATGGAGGAGTGACATCAGAAAAACAGTGGACTTTCTAGAAACACAAGGTAAACAAAAACATATTGATCATAGTACCTTTGTGGAAACTTTAGAAGGTTTAAGGGTTTGCAGCAACCTAGAGAATGCCCAACCGAGGGACAAAAACACAATATGACAGGAAAATGTGGGGCATATTTGTTTGACTTGCTCCAGCCATTCCCTTGCACAGTATGGTCAAGAGGGAGGCCACCCAAATCCCGCTGCTTCTCCTACAAGGGAAGGAAAATCATGGAACTTTTTCCAATGTTTTGTCCTGTCTGGTGGCTGCTAGAAGGAACAGTCTCTGTCTGACCTAAACTGAAGAACAAATGGGAATAGTGTCATAGTTTGAATTCAGCTAGGAGGCCACTCAAAACAATGTCAGGCATCATAGAGATAACAAACCACAGAAAATTCTAACCCCATGGGCACCTGGAGGCAAGAGATTATATGCAGAGAAATACAATAGAATATTTAAGACTCTGAGGCAGGGTGAGATTCTTAGAGAATACAAGACTTTTAAAAGCAGCTGTACACATAGGGACTTGGGAGGAAAAGAAAACAGAGGCCCAGGGAAGAGATGTGTTTAGAGATGGGATGAAAATTAAGCCTTCACTCAAGGCTTATCAGTGAAGGTCACTCCTGCATAATCCAATCTGCAAAAATAATTAGTGGCTATTTCTTCAAATACCAAAATATCTGTTATGTAAATAGACTACCTAAGAGCATTAAATTCAAAGTAAAAATACATAACATGAAAATAATAACCAGAAGAGAACAGGGTTGACTATCCTAATGTCTGACCAAAAGCAGACTTTTAAGTCAAGACTGTTATAAAAGAAAAAGGATGCTATATATAATTATGAACAAAGTCAAGAAGATATTATAAACAGAAACATCATCAAACATTAGAGACACTAAAAAAATCACAATTGACAGAATTAATGAAAATAAAATCACAATTGACAGAATTAAAGGGAAAATATGTAGCTTTATAATAAAAATAGGAGACTTTAATGAAGACCATTATGGAAGTTCTCAAGAAAGTGATTGAATATCAATAAAGAAACAGAGGACTTGGATACTACTATACATCCATTGGACCTAGCAGACATACTTAACCATCCCAACAGCAGCAGAACACATATTTTTCTCAAATCACATGGAATATTCTGCATGTTAGACCATATGTTATGTTATAAACAAAATAGAAAATAGAGGAAAAATCAACATAAATAATTGGTTTTTTGGAAATATTAAAAAAAAAAACTTACAAGCTTTTAGCTAGATTAACCAAGGGGGAACAAAAGAGGGTAGAGACGACTGAAATAACCAAAATCATAAATAAAAAATTCCTCTTGATTTCATAAAAACAAAAAAGTTTATAAATAAAGAATAGCATAGCAACTATATGACAACAAATTGAATAACCTAGATGTAATGAGTAAATTTCAAAAAAGGAAAAGAAAAACAATAGCAACATTGAATCATGAACAAATCCTAAAAGGCCTATAACTAGTAGCAAAATTGTTTGAATTAGTAATCAAAAAACTTTCCAATTAAGAAAAGCCAACAACCAGAAGACTTTACTGGTGAGTTCTGAAAATTGTTTCACAAATAATTATCACAATCTGCCGCGTCCGGCCAAGGGAGCTGAGTCCGGCGAGGGACGGCGAGGTTAAAAGACACACAGGACACCAAGGTTCTTCATCCAGGAGTCAATAATAATCTTTATTGCTAACATACCTTTTTTTATATCCCAAGCAGCAGAAGTGGAAAACTACCCAAAAGCAGGAGGGAGGGGGGAGAAATTTAGTTTCAACATCTATTATTGTTAGGTACCGAAACCTCCCTTAACAATAAGTCCATCAGACCAGAAAAGGTCAAGGCATTCCCGTGGGATACATATGTCTCAGACGGATAAGCAGGAACAGAAAAACCGCAAGTTCGCCATGGCCTTGTGAGCTGGCCACACTGGCATGCAGAACAAACTAGTGGAGGTAAGGCTCCAGGGGCCAGGGTGGACCTGCTGCCAACACAATCTCACCAAACTCTTAGGGGGAAAAATGAAAGTAAGAAAAGAAAATTCCAACTCATTATAGGGCTATCATTACCCTGATATCAAAGCCAGACAGAGGACAAAAAAGTTACACCATCAATGTCTTGGATGTTAATTAAAAGGATGACATTGTTTGAATATGGTTTGTCCCCTCTGAAACTCAGGTTGAAATTTAATATCAATGACAAGATATTAAGACGTGGAACCAGATGAACATTTTAGAAGTGATCAGACCTTAGTATTTATCCCGAATAATTAAAGTCATTATATTATAGCAATACATGCATACCCATGTTTATAGCAGCACAATTCACAATAGCCAAACTGTGGAATCAGGCTAGGTGTTCATCAATGGATGAATGCATAAAGAAAATGTACTGTAGATACACAATGGAGATTCAGACATAAAGAAAAATGAAATTATGTAATTTGTTCCTACAAATGGATGAAACTGGAGACTATCATGTGAAGTGAAATAAATTAAACTCAGAAGGTCAGGGTCATGTTTTCTCTCATATGGAAGCTAGAGAGGAAAATGGAAAAGAAACATGGGGATAGATCTCATGAAAATCAAAGGGAGATCAGTAGAGAAAAGGGACCAAGGGATGGGAGGTAGTGATGGAGGGAGAAAGTGCTGGAAAATGATACTGAACTACTTCTATTTTTATATTGTGTATTGTGTGCATGTAAAAATATGTACCAACAAATCACATCATTATGTACAACTATAAGGCATCAATTAAAAATGTGGGGGAAATAAAAAAATAAAATAAAAAAGAAGTTATTAGAGATCTGCCTTCAAAAATTTGTTAATCCTTTTATGCAACTAATGGATTGATTGATTAATGATCTAATTGCTTATTTTGATAGTGGCTCTGCTATAGAAACCAGTTTGGCTCAGTCTCTTATGCATACACTCTCTTGCCTTAGGGTGCCTTGTGCCATCTTGAGACTGCCACAAAGAAATCATTATCTTGGATCTGAAGCATGAGGCAAAATAATCTTCTTTTATAACTTGCAAGTCTGTGATACTTTGTTATTAAAAACAGGAAAAATGCATATGACAAGAATTATGACACCATGACCACATTAGATTTATTATTGGAATGAAAAAAATGGTTCAAAATTAAAAAAATCAATTAGTGTAATATACTACCTTAACAATTAAAATTAGCCCTTTTATGATCAGAGACACACAACAAACCCAAAACATGAAACTTCTAAAAGTAAAAAATGCCATATATGAACATACCACAGCTTGTGTTGTATCCAATCGTTAAAGACAAGCTTCTCCTCCAATGTCAGAAACAAGACAGGGGAATCACTCTTATCACTTCTCTAGAATTAGTCATCCTAAACCAGGCACTTAGTAAATAAAAAGATATTAAACACATCCTAATTGAAAAGGAAGAAGTCGGGCTGGGGTTGTGGTTCAGTGGTAGAGCACTTGCCTCACACGTGTGAGGCACTGGATTTGATCCTCCGCACCACATAAAAATAAACAAACAAAATAAAGGTATTGTGTCCATCTACAACTAAGAAAAAAATTTAAAAAAGAAAACGAAGAAGTAAAATTAACTCGACTTACAGATGACATGATCTAGTATGTACAAAATTCTGTACACTGTGAAAAAACTTTAAAAAATAAAAAACCCACAAATTGCATGATGTAAAAGCAACATGAAAAAACTAGTTGTAGTTCTACACACCAGAAATGAACAAACTAAATCAGAAATTAGGAAAATAATTCCATGTGTAATAGCCTGAAAAAGAGTAAATAAGACTTGTACAATGAAATTTACAAAAATATTGCAAAAATAAATTAAATAGAAGTAAATGAAAAGATATCCTTATACATGGATTAATGAATTAATATTGTTCAGATCTCAACACTACCCCAAATGATCCACAGATTCAAACAATCCATTTCTAAACCCCAGCAATACTTTTTAATTCAATGGAATCTCATGATACCTCAAATAGCCAAAAAATCTGGAAAAGAACAAAGCTTGAGGCACTTTACTTCCTGAATTTAAAATTTACTACTGTAGGCATAAAGACAGCCAGATAGACCAATGGAATTGAATAGAAAGCCCCAAAATGAACATTTCTACGTGTACAGTGTTGTGGTTTGGATGTGAGTGTCCCCCAAAAGCTCACATGTGAGACAATTCAAGAAGATCCAGAGGAGAAATGATTGAGTTATCGCCTTAACCTAATCAGTAAATTAATCTCTAATAGGATTAACTGAGTGGTAACTGGAGGCAGGTGGGTGTGGCTGGAGGAAGTGGTTCATTGGGAGTGTGGCTATGGGGTATATATTTTGTATCTCAAGAGTGGAGACTCTCTACTTCTCGATCACCTTGATGTGAGCAGCTTCCCTCTGCCACACACTCCACCATGTTGAGTCTCATCTTGAGCCCCAAGAAATGGAGCCTGCCTTCTATGGACTAAGACCTCTGAATCTGTGAGCCCTCATAATAAACCTTTTCTTTTGTATAGTGTTTTGGGTCAGATCCATTTAGTCACTGCAGTGAAAAATCTGATTAAACATATAGTCAAGTTATTTTTGACAAGGGTGACAAGAGTATTCAATGGGGGAAAGGAGAGACTTTTCAACAAATTGACCTGAACACCTGGATATCCAGGTACAAAATAATGAATGTGGACCCTTACTGAACACCATATACAAAAATTAATTCAAAATGTATCAAAGAACTGAATGTAAGGTCTAAAACTATAAAGCCTTTAAAAGAAAACATAGGCAAAAGCTTTATCATATTGATTTTTGTGATGATTTCTTGGATACAACACCAAGATTGCAAGCAGCAAAAGAAAAACAGAGTGGACTACATCAATATTCTTAAGACTGTCTCACAATGGCTAACAAGTATATGAAAAGGTGCTCAATATTATTAGCCATCAGGGAAACACAAATTAAAAGTACACTGAGATATCCTCTCACCCCAATTAGAATGTCTGTTGCAATAAAGACAGAAAATAAATGCTGGTGAAAATATAGAGAAACTCATTGGTGGTGTAAATTAGTACAGCCATTATATGGAGAACAGTAGAGAAGCAAGGGAGTTGAACAAGTAATTTTTCAAAAAGGTTATACAAATAGTTAATAAGTATTTGATGTACATTTCATTAAGGAGGTACATTAAGGAAATGTACATCAAAACAATAATAACATGTTACTTTCTACACATGAGAATATCTACTATAAAAACAAAGGAGAGCCAAAAAAAGAAAATGATAAATGTTGTCATGCATGTGGAGAAACTGGAACCCTTGTACATTGTTGTTGAGAATATATATAGTGGTACAGGTGCTATGGAAAACAGTATAGCTATAGCAATTCCTTAAAAAATTAGATAAAAAATTGCCACATGTAATTCAGCTATTATATATTTTTTCTAATATACACAAAATAATTGAAAGTAGGGTCTCAAGATGATATTTTTACACCCATGTTCATAGTAGCATTCCTTGCAATAGGCCTAAGTGTGGAACAATCCAAGTGTGCATTGATGGATGAGTGGAGAAACAAAATGTTGTATACCCATACAATGGAATATTACCCACCTTAAAAAGGAATGAAATCTGATACATGCTATGGTGTGGATAAACCTTGAAAAAATCATGGTAAGTCATAAAAGGACAAATATGATTCTTTTTATATGTGGTTCCTAGAGATGAGGTGGTTGTCAGGAGATGGGGAAGGAGGGCATGGGGAGTTATTGTTTATTGTTTAATGGACATCAACTTTCAGTTTTGCAACATGGGAAAATTTCTGGAAATGGATAGTAGTGATGGTTGCACAACAATGTGAGTAAAATTAATACCACTAAGTTATATATTTAAAAAACATTAAGATGGTAAGTTTTATTTGTATTTTACTACAATTAAAAAAATAAACATAGTAGTGCTATTGATGGTCTTAGGAGTTCCAGATGTTTGAAGTCTTATACCCTCTCTTGCAAAAGCCGTTTTCCATCTCTGCTTTGGATTCACACCTAAAAACTTAGGTTAGTAATGTGTGTAACATTAGAAAGCTTAAATCTGTCATTTTAAAATTGTTCACAATTTTTCACTGAGGTAATTGGCAAAATTAATTATGTTAGTACTTAGGGAAGGATGCATTTCAAAAAAGTACTGACCTCAGTAGAAGCTCATAAATTTAGGAAGGGTTTAGGAAATGAAGGTCATTCCACAGTAATTAAATATATCTCTTTAGAAATGAAAATAGTAAAAGAGAACATTCAAATCTAAATTGAGTTCAAGAGCTCACAATCATTTGACTGAGTTTGGAGATGAAGAAGTTTCTGGTAAACATCCTAACTCCCCCCCCCCCATCACATACACAATGTTCTCTGTCATGAAGAATGGTGTGAAGGATGAAATTTGAGGTCTGGAGGCAGTAGGAAGGTAACCTCATCTAGCTTCCTCTGTTCTTGATTAAAAATTTATATGTGTTCCTTAGAATCAGTTACAATTCTTGGAGGAAAAATTAAATAACTCTTAATTGTACAAGCCACATATCAACTATTTAAAACAAACACTTAGACCACTGCAGATAAAGTTCCCCTCTCATTTACTCCTGATGTGGCCCGTGTCTCCTGCTTTCTTTCTCAAACCTATTTATGTGAGTATATAATGAATAATGCAATTTTATTTACATGTACACACATTTATGAGCCCATAGCAGGCATAGTAATACAATGCATTTTTATTTATTTTTATCTTTGCAGTACTGGCAATTGAATCCGAGGTCTCACACATGCTAGGCAAACAGTGTACCATTGAGCTCCATTCATAGCCCTTTCAGATTTTTTTTTTTTTAATTTTGTTATAGCTTCTTGATAAATTGCAGAGGCCTGCTTCAAACTTGTGATTCTGCTGCCTCAGTCTCCAAAGTAGCTGAAATTACAGGCATGCATGAATGTGCCCCACCTGTTATGCATTTTTGTTATCATCTTTTCTAAAGACCTCTTGTAGGAATCCTAGCAAGAAATAGGGCAGACCATGCCTCCTTTTTTATAGTAGTGATAATGCCAGAGTGCCAGGAAATTGGATTACAGGCAAAGACAATAAGCCTGAAAAAACTAATAATCTGAGGTACTTGTGAAAGGGACATTAAATGTGTGTTCATGTAATAGATGGTGGGGAAATATCAGGTCCATCCCTGAGTTAATACTTTGTGTGTTTGATATTTGAGAATGCAGAGTGTCATAAATCAATCCAGTATTAGATTTGCATTGAGAATGTTCATTTGTGGGATATAAAGGAGGGTCTGCTTTATCCCACAAATGAACAGAAAGGGCAAAATCCCTAACAACTTGAAAAGAAAAGGCATCTTAATCCTACCATTCCTTCATGTTCCTGTACTGAGTAGAGATAAAACCAATGTTTGTAGCATTGTGTGATGTGAAGAAGGGACAGCATATACATACAAAGAACAAGCCATGGCAGGAACATGTATGGGAGTGAGGGAGAGACTGTCACCATTTTAACCTTTATTACCAAAACAGAAAAATGAGATATAACAGGATATTGTTATCCTCTGAGCCTGAGTCACTTACTCACATCAGACAAGAATATATTGCTTCGAAATTTATCAAAAGTAGTTAGAAACTTTTGTTCTTCCTGAGCTACTCATTTGAAATCTTGTGTTCCAACAAGTGTTTTTAAAGCAGCTTCTGCAATTATATTCTATAGAGACCTCAAAGGGGAACGTAGGGATTTTAATACCTTGTAAGAGCTAAAATGTGAAAAAAAGTAGTTTGCATGATCTCAAGAAGGGATTTGGCAAACTTTTTTTTTTTGTAAAAGGCCAGGTAGTAAATATTTTCAGCTTTGGTGGCTGTACCAACAGATGGCCAAATTGCAGATATTCAACTTGGCCACTACTTTGCAAGAACAGCCACAGACAATGAGTAAATAAGTACAGCTGTGTTCCAACAAAACTTTATTCACAAAAGCAATTGGCAGGCTGGATTTGGTGCACAAGCCATACTAATCTGTGTTTCTTTGATCTCCCACAAATTTTCCTAATATCTAATATCCATAAATATTCATTTTACTCTTTCAATTTGACAGCTTTTCCTCTTCTTATGTCCCTTAAAAAATGTGAAGTAAACCATAAAAGGAAGACAATATGTGCTGACAGTTCTAAACTCATCACTAGGAATTCATTAAACAACTATTTATTGAATGCCACAAGTATGCCACACACTATACTAAGTAGAGGAACAATTTATGGCTGGTACTAAGAAGCTTGTAGAGATGTGACAATAGGCAGTAAAGAGAAAAATATAGAGAACTTATGAGAAAGATGGACTCAGGATTCAATTGTGATGGTACACTTCTAGCCAAACCCTATGGGAACCTGGTTTGGGGGAGCTGGTTGGGAGGTGAGAGGGTTGGGGTGCATGTGAACCATGGAGATCCATATTTCAGATTTTCCAAAAGGCTCAAGGAGAGCTATATATCTTAAGATTGTTCCCTTCTCTTTTGAGGTAACCAGTCTGGTATACCATGGAAGAGGGTTTGCTCTTCATAGAATAGTCCAGATCCCTCCTGAGGCTCTAATCCCTTATTCACCGAGTAATTTGCGGTTGAAATTTGAGGGTGATGCTGAGTGCCAGCTTACATGGAATCTTGTTTTCCTGCACCACTGCCTGGCTGTCATGATTCCACCCTCCCATAGTTAGTAAAGAGGTACCCAGAAGAAGAGTGAGCCAGGTAGGAATTGACAATTATTAAACATGTCAGACACCTGATATTGTCGTAGGAACTCCTCCACAAATCTGAGTTTCTAATAACTCCATTTTGCAGAAGATAAAGTCTAGTCTTAGAGGATAAACAACTCAGCTAATAACTGTATGCCACAATTCAAATTTAGGTCTGTGGAGTTTTAGAGTCCTAGCTTCTTCCCGTGTGTCTTTAATCTCCCTCAGATTCATAACACCCAGAGACATATATTTTGTTCAGAATCAAATCATTAACAAAAGAAAAACAAAGTAATAAAAGTAGCTAAGTAACAATGAAAAGATGATATATATATATACATATATATATATATGTATGAAGAAACATTATTTAAAATATGAAGACTATGATTTCAGTGGATTATAGAACAACATAATGAGAAAAGGTGGGTTTAATGTGATTAGTAAAAAAAAAATAGGTGTTTGTGTGTGGGTGAGACAGTGGGGGAGAGAGAGAAAAAAAAAAAATATATATATATATATATATATATATATATATTTATTCTATCATTAATGGTTTTACCATGTCTTAAATATAAGACAGATTGGAATTTATTTCATAGATTATTTGGCAACCCTGAGTGGGATTTGAAGATTTTATACAAACAGGAAACATATTCTTTTTTAGACAGATGTAGCTTTTGATCCTGACCACTTTATCAATTAACTATGGGGCCTATACTTTTTGCGTCTTAGTTTCCATCTTTGCAAAATTAATGTCATTATATAATCAATTAATAGCTCAAAATGACTATCCCAGATCAAACAAGCAAGTGAGGAGTGTATGATAGGAATCACCAACCCGTTATCTTTCAGGTTTTTAATGATGATAGTATACTGTCTGTGATTTTCCTAGGGCTGTGTTGTTGTCAATACTATACCATTCCAGAAGTTTCTAGGGTTCCCAGCTATTTTGTTTATGCCCACATTCGTGGATCAGTGAGCCTATATGGGAATTCAGTTAGTTTCAAGACATGCTTTAATAAGTAAGAGGGAAAAAAAATCACAGGGTGGGTCTGCAGAACACTGTTCCCACTGAAAGATAGTTTTAGGCTGATCTTCAATTTCCACCAGATCTTTATCAGCCTCTGTCTTTTCAGAGGAACCTAGTACAATTTTAGATCTCCAGAACTAATATCAATCAACCAAGATGTAGCATCCAGCAATTTCTGAAATATTTGGTGATTTTGCTTTGGTCAGTGCACAGATATCATACCTATGATATAAGTACCTCTGGAGAGTATGTGGAGGGAGATTTATAGTGTTTTATTGTATCAGGGTCCCTTCCTCAAGTGTACCATGTTCATATTTCTGAGGGGGATGCAGGGAGAGTCTGAAATAATTTAGCTCTGAGTTACACCCCGTGGCTGAAATTCAAGTCTTGTTTTTACTCACCAATTCTTAAGTTTTCCACTTGATACATCAAGTAGGAGGTCATTGATTTTTAAGTGATGTCATGATAAGTTAGCCCAGGGAACAGATCTTTTAAGGCAGTGATTATTCAGACCCTATTCTTTCTTATAGTAATTGCACTTTACTTATATCTAACTATTAAGAAGAGGCACTGGCTGCTTGTAATTCTGAGATTTCATTTTCTGCACCAAAATCAGGAAGCCCATATCAATAGCACCATCTCCTACTATCATGCAGGTGTTAGAGCAGGTAGATAGATAGGTAGACATGAACAGTGTCTCGTATGAGTGATGAAAAAAATCACCTCTTCTCCAGTAACCCAGGACCCTGCTCACACATCACGTACTTCATGACCAGATACAGAAACCTGAGTTTTGAGGTGAAACTTGATTCACTGCTTCTGCTGCCATGTGGGGTCTGCATAAGCTGCAAGCCTCTGCAGCTGAGAAGCATTGCAGCTTTGGTGAACCCTCCAGTGTTGCAGCAGACCGTCCATTTCTTCTCTGTTTAGGGTTCTTCTCCTTTTATGGTTCTTGTCGGGTGAATGAAATCCAAGACCAGGATCAGTGAATGTAAGAAGTAGGATTTATTGAGTAGATATGAGCAGAACTCTCACAGTAAAGGAGGGGACCCACCTCTCTCAGAGTGTGCTCAGTTAGGGGTTTACACAGCCCTTGGGTCACTGATATTGGTCTAAATTTATAATAATGAATGCCATTAGTTCAAACTTATGCTAATTAGGGTCTGGAAGTGTACTAATGCTATTGGTCAATCCTCGAGTACTGACTTCCATTCAGGTCTGCCTCACTTCTATTTTCTCATCTCAGATCAGGAAGTAGAAGGTTGAAGTCATCCTATGGGGTTAGGGTGCTATGGAGCAGGCTTCTGCACTAACCAGGCAGCCCACCATGCCCAGGCCTGGTCTCTTGAGGATGATGGTAGGCATGCACTGGCTCGCCTTGGCTCACTTCAGCGCTGGATCCCCCTGCTTCAGGCCCACAGTGCCTGTATGGTGGACTCCACTGGCTGCAATGCTTTTGGGCTATGCTCCAACCTACCTGATTGCCACTCTGCCATTCCAGGGCTCCACTGCTGCTTCTTGGCAGGGACCAGTAGGCCAAGCCAGAGGAAACAAGTCAATACTACCTTCTTAAAATTAAAAAGAATGGGGTATAACCAGCTTAAGGGACTTTCCTACTTTGGAACATGCTCAGAACAATGAAGCATTGTTCTTTGGGTTACCCAGGTACATTGTGATATCACTCATATTATGATTTTTTACACTCCCAGCCATGAGTTTCACTTAGATAGGGCTGGCAAATCTTCCAACATGGGATACCAATGCAAGCACACTAAACCATAATTACCACCCAAGTACATAGTACATGAGCAGGGAGGTCTCCCCACCAAATTAAAACCCTAGAGGAAAGCCACTGGCTGCCATCTCTCCTGAGACTGACCTAATTCTCATTCTCTGGAGTACATACTTTAATTTTGGTAGGTAAACACTCTGTATTGACTTAATCTGTGCCTCCTAACTGATATTGTTCTTTCTTTGGGGAAAACAAGAACTGAGGAAACCCTTGGCTTGGTTTCAGGCAAACAGACAAAAGTCACTAGAGAAGTTTTCAAGATATTGGTGTGCTTTCCTCATTAATGTACTTTTAGATTTCTTAGGAAATGAAAATCCTTCTGGTCTACCAGGAGACATATCAGATAAGGGGAGAGAGGTTGGAAAACTTGCTGCAAGAAAAATTAATTCCAATATTTCTGTTCCTGTAAACTTGGGGATTTCTTCCTTTCACTAGAGAAGTGTAGGCAAATAAATTTCATTGACTGTAGGATTCTACCAAATAATAATAAAAATCTGTTAGAACTACCTCCAACTATTCAAGCTAATGGAGTGAACCCATAATCTTCAATAAGTGCATACATCCTTATCAACATTACAACTCCAATACAACATTATTTTTATCCTCCTTGGCCCATTGTTCTTAGAATTAATTTCTGCACATATACCACACATTTTTCTTCATATGACTTGGCAAATCCCTGAAATTATCTATATGTGTGAATCATCTTCTCCTGCATCAGACTGTGCCCTTTTTCTCACTGGAATGTGACTGGTATTCATTTTAAAGACTGTAAGGACCAGTTTTTAAAGATTCAGTCATCCCCTTCATAGAGTGTTTCTTCAGATGAGGTAATTAAAGGCTTTTAAACAGGGAAGGGAATCTCAGACAAATTAGGAATGAATTCCTCTGGAGAAAGAAGTTTAAGGAGACTTGGGGATTCAAGTAACCTGTTCATCTAAGCACAACTAAACATCTCTACCCTAAGCACTGGTCCTGTTCCTTGTCATCCATGCTATATATGTAAGATGCTTGACAAAGATCAATTCAATTTACACTGTAATATCAACTTTGGTACTTAATTTTTAACTACATCACTCATTCACTCATTCATTAATTCATTCATTCATTCATAGTGCTGGGGATTGAATCCAGGGCCTTGTGCATGTGAGCAAGCATTCTCCAACTGAGCTATATCCCCAGCCTCAATCCTTTGTTTATGAAATAAAAAGTATTATTTTGAAAACATCTTACAATCTATTTAGTTCTGTCTCTTGAACTGAGAGTTTAAGGCCCTCAGTCTGTCATTTCTTTCTGTATTCTCTCCAGTACAGTAAGAAATGGCCAGGCAATTGCATAGTTCTTATTGTAATTGTCATTACTATAGTGGTTAAGTTTATTAGCATTTGGTTTCCCAAGGACTCACCTTTATTTTTTGAATTATTATTATTGTTTTTATTATTGTCTTTATGTGTTTGTGGTGTTGATGTTTGAAATCAGGATCTTGTACATGTTAGGCAAGTGTTCTATCACTTGAACTACATACTTGGCCTTCATGCCTTACCCCCAAACTACCACTGATGGTAATTGTACTTAGAAAGCCACTATGTTCCCTGTACAATGGTTTGTATGTGGAATGTCCCCCAAAGGCTTGTGTGTTAAAGGATTAGTCTCCATCTTGGCTCTGTTGGAAGATGGTGGAAACCTTTAAGAGGTGGAGTATAAGTGAAGGTTTCAGGCCATTAAGCTCCTGAAAGGCGTTGTGTGATGTCAGTTTCTTTCTCTCTCTCCTTTGTACCTTGTCATGAAGTAAACAGCCTCCTCCAACACATGCTCCTACCATGAAATAGCACTACCTTGTTACAGGCCCCAAAACAACTGGGCCAAATGACCATGGACTGGAACCTTTAAAACTCTAAGTCAAAATAAACCTTTCTCTTTTTAAGTTGATCATCTTGGGTGATTTGTTACAGTGGTAGAAAGTTATGGTTAGCCCACCATGAATTATCAAAATCCCGTTTACAATGTCAACAAGGTCACACTTGCTCAAAAGTTGAATCAAATCTCCAATCCCATTTTCCAAAATTTAAGACTCAGTTGACTAGTACCATCCGGGTTTCAATTTGAAACCAACCAGGAAAACATATCCATGTTGGATAGTACAAGGAGAGTATCTCGTATGTTAACAATTTGTTGTAATGTCTGGAGGATCAAAGTGAGAAGTGGCTGTTGGAAGAGGAGAAATTAAAACTTTCTATGACTGTCACTCTTAGATCAAGTGGTAAATTCCCTGGGTGATAAGCTTGTCTTTTCTTCATTTATGGAGATGTTATTATTCCTGAACTTGGAAAAATTACTGAAGAGTTTTCCAATGAGCTCAGGGTTTCTGAAATTTACAGTTTTCTTGACTTTCCTGATATGAAAGAGTAGGTAGAACTGCTTAGGAGCCAGAAGCAGAGACTTCTGCCTTCCTCCTGATTCCTAATCTCCTTCCAGTTCTTCCTACGGGTCAAACTAAACAAGAAGCTAAAAAATGAAGTAGCCTGAGAAATGTAGTTTTCACTACTTTAGTCCCAAAAATTCAGAGCCGAATGCAGAAGGGGTGAGGAGATGAGAATGAGCAATGATCATTGAATATTGATGGGTCTCAAATGAATAATTTAACATATAAAATTTCATTTTTCAGGTTCATATAGAAGCCTATGATTGTAGTTTATATTTCACAAACCGATTAAAGATATTAGCTCTCAGCCAGTGCTTCAAATTCCAACTAGCTTATATGTCAAACATGGTGACTTCCAACTACATATTTTTGTTTTGAGAAGCTCTTAGGTTTTATATCTGTAAAATGGAGGATGCTCTCCTTATTAAATGCTGTCAACAGCGGTGGCACTTAAGTACCCCCTACAATGACAATATCATTGAAGGTAATGCTCTCTACAGAGTGATGAAGATGAGAACTATCACTGATGACTTTTTTCTATAGTGAGCTAATTCATGGTTTTTCTCAGATTTTGAAAGTGACCCAAGATTCAGATTTTGAAAATCCCACCTAATTCTCCAAATGTTAATAATTGCTACTGAAGATAATGAGGGTTTTTAGAAGGAAAGTGACATAATGCTGTGTTGGTCCTGGCATTCTGGAGGGAGGGTGACCAATGGGTGAAAAGAATAGTACCAGCAGATCAGCATCATTTATGACAATGTTTGGTGAGGTGTTAAGATTTAGGTAGGAGATGTCCCCTAAAAGCTCATGTATGAGACAATTAAAGGAAGTTTAGAGGGGAAATGATTTGCTTTTGAGAGCCTTAAGCTAATCATTGCATTAATCCACTGATAGGGGTTAACTGGGTGGTAACTATGGCTTGTGGAGTGTGACTGGAGGAGGTGAGTCTCTGAGGATGTGCCTTTGGGGTATATTTTGTCCCTGGTGAGTGAGAGCTCTCTCTGCTTCCTGATGACATGTCCTGAGCTGCTTTCCTCCACTACATACTTTCACCTTGATGTCCTGCCTCACCTTGGGCCCCCAGAGCAATGGAGTTGGCCATCTATGAACTGAGACTTCTAAAACTATGAGCCCCCAAATAAACTTATCCTCTTCTGAAATTATTCTTGTCAGTTCCTTTGGTTATAGCAATGAAAAAGCTAACTAAAACACTAGAAATGGAATGAGTTACAGTATTTAGTTAAGACATTTGTAATCTAAGATATTCCCTGATCCAAAGAAACTTACTATTTAACTAGGATGTGATTGAAATTATTCCTCTGATGACAAGATTGCTGAAATACAAGTAAAACAATTTGATTCCTTGGTGCAAAGACTGAGGGAGAACAGATATTAAGGACATCCTTTAACAGAAATAGAAAAATCAGGAGGAAATACCCAACTTAAAGAGAGATGAAGGCATTCATTTTTCTTTCTTTTCCTTTTTTCCTTCTTTGGAAAGGAAGAGTTAAAATATATTTATAATATTAGGGAATTCTCTTTCCTTTTTTATTTTTCTATTGAGAAATAGGAAAATCCCACCTATTTTTTCAAATTTTATAAAATATTAAAGTGTACCCTCCTCTACTTTCACTCTTTCCCTTATACAGATTTTTAATTTCCTAGACAGTCCATCTGCCAGTGAAATTTGGTCTCATACTAAAGCATGTACTCAACTTATAATCAGTACCACTGTTGTCAAAATTAAGACTGGAATTGGTGCTTAAGAGCCACACCAAAGATGGCTGTGCCCAAGCTGTGAAATTTTGAGCAGCGTCACTTCCTTTCTTTAAGTATATAGGGTGAACCATGAAGACGGTATATTTCAAATGTGAGCTTCCTTGACTGGAAAGACTACCTCGAAAACCCAGAATGTCAGAAGTAGAAGAAAGGTCCTTGACAGAGAGTATGGGTGTTTATTTGATCTACACACTGCTCTGGTATTCTTCACTGTGTTTTTGTTTAATTTGGTCATTAAAGCATCCTTTGAAGTCATGTTTGCTCAGCTCAGGAATTCTGCTAGCAGCAATGCCTGATCATCAGCAGGCTTTTGATTGGTGCCTCAAGACAAAGTAGGTCTCTGAACTTGTCTCCTTTTGTAAGTCAATTCATACTTCCACATCAGTCAACTGGTAATTTTTTTTTCTCTTTTTCCCACATGAACTCTGTGGAAAAATTGGGAAGCTGCAACATTGCCAATGCAAAAAACAAACCAACAACAACAGAAAAAAAATACTATATTATTTGACCCTTTTTGCCTTGACCAACTGAAGAATTCAGCCTCAACTGAAATCATTTATATAGAACAAAAATAAAAACAAAACTATGTACTACACTTACATGCACACACAATTACACAAAACACAAGGTAGACAAATATATACATACTTAATTTCTAATTATCTTGACAGTAAAGCAAATCATTGTGGCTACATAAACCATGCATATATTATAACATTCTACCTTAAAAATGGACATTCTACCTTAAAATGTGTGGGTGTATGTGTGTGTGGAATTACTTATAGTCCAACTTCTGAGAATTAAAAATCTAAAAACCCTTGTGCACATTGTTAATTCGTGTATTTATGATTTTTTTTGATGTGGATCTCTCTTGCTTTCTTTTAAACAAAAGTAGTGTTCATCATAGCCCTCCTGGCTTACAGATGATTAAATAGAAGGATATGTAAGGCATTACATCAATTTCCTAAAATAAAATGAAATAAAACTTGTCTCATTTTATAGTAGGCTTGAATTCTGGGGCATAAACTACCATAATTATTCCCACTCCCACCTTTGTACAACTGTCAAGTCATGAAAATACTTCATGGCTTCTCTATCTAAGGAAAGAAAATTCAAGAAATTGAAACTTAGAGAGCTCTGACACTTCTGGGAAGAAAGTATTAAAGAAAAAATTTAACAGAATTATACACTGAGCAAGATGTGGACCTGGATGAGTAGATTCGGCATTGGAGTATGTTTGGAAACATATTGTGCATGATGATCTGCTGTTTAATTTTTATAAGATGAGCCTACATGGCCAACATTAGGCTCTACTAATATATTGATGAGGCTAAGAACTCAAGTGGATTCTGGGGATGGGTGGATTCTGGGGATGGGTGAATGAAAGTGAAGACAGGAAGTAGTAAGCTAGTAAATGCTTGACAAGTAACTGCCTAGAAAAAACAAAGCCTAAAATATCCTATATAGCATTTGCCCATTTCCCTATCACCATACACCTATCATGGCTAATTTCAAGTATCCACATGACATCACTGAATGCAGTACTGAGAGAAGCAGTACACAGTCAGTCCTGTGAGTCAGGAAGAGCTACCCTAGCACACCACTGACACCTGATCAGAAAGTGACTGAGTTATGTTGAACATCATAGTTTGAAAGATGAAGAATCTTTTTATGTTATCTCTGGCCAACTCTTCAACAGAGAGCTAAAGACAATTTTCTCTTAGCATAGTGTTTTTTCTTGCTCTGGTTGACAAGATACCATTCATTTTTTTGTGTGTATTTAGCACTTAGCCAAGCATCAATTTGATGTGTAAAATAGATGATGTCCAGAGACCAGAAAAATGTAAATTCAAGTAAACACTAGAGTTTCCCTATCCTGCCTGCTTAAATTAATATATATATATATATATATATATATATATATATATATATTAATTATAATATATATGTATATAATTACTTATGGGATGTGGGACTTTGTGTTAATGCAACCGCGGAATAAAACTGGAAAGAGACTAGGCGAGAACTTGTTCATAAACGTTTTATGAAAGCTCCATTCTCTAAATAGAATTTGGACAAGGTGTTGCCTGCCTGTCATGGTGCTGCTCGCTACACAACATAAGGACAACAAAGGTTTTGGGGAAAAACATGTCTATCTACTTTCAGGATAACTAAGATGACACATCCACTAAAAAAAAAATGTTTCCTGGCACTTATAACAATTTCTCTTAGGACTATGATATTTGTTCATAAGAGATGCTTGGCAAGACAAATTATCCAGGTTTTTCTCTTTCTTTTCCCCCAAAACTCATCGTACTCAAAGTATGATCTATGAACCAGCAATATTCACTTTACCTGGGGGCTTATTAGAAAACAGAATCTTAATTCCCAATCCATAACAAATGAGTCTATTTAAACAATATCTAGAGGTTTTTGTGTGGAAATTAAAATTTGGGAGACATTTATGCCTAAATCAGTGTTTAAAAGGTCTTCTTTAGTTGTATGGGGTTTTCCTTCTCATTAAAATATAAGAATGTTGAGTCTTCATAATTAGGCTACAGCTGGTGACTAAACATATTACCCATATTAATCTAAGTAATGATCAATTCTATATGCATGCTAAGGGTTTGCTTTTGTCTTTAGGACACAGAATTGAATATACTCTATGCTCACAATTTTGTAACATGTATCCAAATAAAAATTTCTGGAAGTAAATGTATCAAAATGCTAATAATGTTTGTGTCAGGGTAGTGGAATTGAAGGTATTTCTTTTTTAAAAAATAACTCTCGAATGTTCTACCAAAAGGTGTCATGGTAAAAATTTTAAAAAGAAAAACAACACAGAAATCTTCTGTGAGTTTCTCTAATGTGTAATCAATAGGTAGTTACTTAAGATGTATGCTTATACGGCTGCACAGCAATGTTATATAATTAATTATTATAAATACTTGTTTAGCATCTCTTTTTACCACTGAACTGCCATCTACATAAAACAAGAAATATTTCTATCATGGTATCTGGGAATAAATACTTGCGCAATAAGTCTCTATTGAATGAGGGAAAATCAAGGAGGGGGAATAAATATCATTTGGGATTGGCTTCATGAAGAACAGTTATAAATTGTAAGATTAGAGAAGTAAGATTTTACTTACCTCAATCTTGTTTCAGAATCTTTTATTTCCCACACCTCCTCCACTTATTGCCCTATTTGGGGTTTCAAGCTCTCAACATATTCATATCCAACTCCCACCCCCAATGAAGCCGAGATACATAGTATAAGACAATTCAGAATCCTCAGTTTGTGACAGACTCATGTCATGGTTTCACACCTGTAATCTGTTCTTTTATCTTTTCCTTCCTACTGGTTTGTTTCCAATACAATACTTCACACTGTGAGCCTATCATTCAATCTAACAGAATCAGTGACAATGATTAAACATACCTATGGGCTTCCTATTTGTTCTCCTCTATAACTACCATGCTGACTTGAGGGACATTCTACACACATCTAAAATAATGCTATCACATATTTATACCCAAGTTAAATAATATTCTGTTTAATTTTCTTATTCTTGAACTTCATGAAGAGGCACCATGCCTCCTGGAGTTACTAGAACTTACTTTGTGTCACATAAAAATTTATAATAAGGCTTCATCTATGACACTGCATACAGATGCACTTCATTCATTTCATTGAAGCATATCTCAGATGAGTTTCCACCAGTGTTTTCAAAACTAGACAAGGGAGTTCTGGTAAGCCTAATAGGTGACTTGGTTTTTATTTTTTTCCCCAAAATATATGTGTTCTGAAAGATTTGATCCACTAACTATGAATTTCTATACTTATCTGCTAAACAATATTTTTCTTAACATAAAAAATGAGGGAAAATTATTTTTATAATTAGATGTTCTTAATAATGCCTTCAGTAATTCTTTATATTAGACAACCAGAAATAATGGACTAGTTTAGGAGAAATATTTCTGATTTTAATGTTATTCTGTATCATATATGAAACAGTTGTTGAAGGAGATGAGATCTTACAGGATTCCAACTGTAAGTAAGTTTTTCTTAAAATAGCTTGGTGTATAAAAATTGTAAATCTTTCTAAGTCCTAAACTTTTCTCTCTCTTTCTCACTTAAATTCATGAATTAAATTTGGGTGGTTTTGCATGTCTCTAATATCAGTGACTTGACTTGGGAGACTGAGGCAGGGGGATAGCAAGTTTGAGGTCAGCCTCAGCAACTTACCAAGACTCACTCTAAAATTAATTAATTAATTACAAATTCTGGGAATGTAATTTGGTTGTAGAGTACTCTTGGGTTCAATTTTCAGTACTGCAAAATATAAATAAACATAAATAAATAAATTTAGTTAGCTAAAGGAGTCTTTTATTATAATTTAAGAATATTGGAAAATTCCTACAAGACCATATGAAAGGGATAGCCTTGAGATGAAATAAGAAGTATGGCACAAATCAGTGAGCTATAGTATAATAGACCCACATGTGACAGAAACTTTTTGCCTGGATAAAATAGCAATAACTAGAAATCCTAAGAGAATGGCTCTGCTTTCCATATACCCTTGCTATCCTTCCATGAAATAAAAAAGAGACAAACAGTGGACAAACAGAGATCATGGATTTTGACTAGAAGCAAAGTTTATTGATATGTACCTTGTTCACATTAAACTTTTTCTAGAAAGCATAGCACATATACTCTGGGCTTCACTTTCCTTCCCTGGAGCAGTTTCAAATCCCTTCTAGTCATTCATATATGGTGATTGGATGCACTCTTTTCTCTTGCCAGTCACGGGGTGAGATACAAGTCTCACACAGCTGATAGCTCACTCTCATGAAGCTGCAGACCTTAAAGAGCCCCAGACTTTGCCAGACTGCTATAAAACCCAGGGATGAAAACTTTTAGAATTATCTTCACAAATGCCTTTGGTTTGTCTTTTTTCTACATTTCTCCAAGGACAGACTAATTAGTTTTGTTTTTATGAAAATAAATCTCTAATGTCAGATATTCAAGTAGGGTAGAGCAGAAAAAAATAACATTCAATTTGGAGTACATTGAGATACTGTGGGCTGAATTCTTGGTTCAACCACAAGCACTGTGATTACAGGTGATTTAAGGCAAGGGATTTTACCATCAAATGTCTTTTCTCCTCCAGAAATGGGAATAATGATAAGTAGCTAAGAGTATTGTAATAATTAACTTATTCAATGCCTGTGAAAAATTCTATTATTGTAGGCACTTAATGAAGGCACATGGATGAGGTAGACCAGAGGGGGAGATGACATGGAAAACTGCTAAGTATAGTCTTCCAAGAACAGTAAATGGCTTCATTTTACAGATAGGCACAGTCAAGAAAGACACTTTGTTCAAGGGGACAATGTGCATTGATATACATTTTAGAAATCTATTTAAATATAAGAAAAGGTGAACATAGAAGGAAAAGAATTTATGAGATTTAAACAAATGGACAAAGAGTATAGTGGGCTTTGTGGAACATCATTTTATTATGAAGGTGAGCACTTGCCGTTCAGTCTACCTTCTACCTTTTACCTTCTCTTGTGATTTAGTTAAAATCTCTGTGGTAGTCTTTTTGGTTTTTTGTTTCATTTTGTTTTCAGGTTAAGAGTCTAGGGCCAGACATTTGCATTGATCTCTACTGAGGTTAAGGATTCTTTCAGTGAAGAAGGGGAGTCATTGTCATGTCTTCTAATGTGTTCTAGCTTCATAGCTCCTCCTAAAAGAGCATAACCCTCAAGGTAAATGTTATGCAGATTCTGAGGTGAGCCCATGGGGGAGATATGTGCAGAATTTATCTAAGAGGGCTCCTACCTTTATGGTAGCCACTTAATCCATTCAGGGTTTGGTTATTCGGCCTATATTTAAATCTTCAGGAACACAAGTCCCTCCAAATTCTTCACTAAGTCTCTTAGAGTCATCTTTACTGCCTCCTAGAATGTAGTCTTTTAAAAAAGTACCAGCTGGATACACCTGTAATCCCAGCTATTTGGAAGACTGATGTGAGAGGATAGATAACAAGTTCAAGGCCAGCCTTAGCAACCTTCCCCAAGATAAACTAAAAAGGGCTGTGTAGGTAACCCAGTGGTAGAGCATGTATGAGGCCCCGGGTTTGCTCCCCAGAAACACACACACACACACACACACACACATATACCAATGAACCAAATAAAACCCCAAACCATACCACCACCAAACTCAAAACCTCCTCCCCATCGGGTTATATAGATAGAAGGGAAAACTATGTTAATGATGAGGAACTTTGAAACTCATATGATCTAGCTTCCTTTCTGACACAAAAGTTCCCCTTTAAACTATGGTTTTGGGGACCTAAGCTTGTAGGTCTATCTCAGAGATGATCTGGAGAGCTGATTGTGTTCATCCTTTATTTGTTAATTCAGCAAAACATAGAAAGATATGTTTCAGTCAAGGTAGGCAGACCAAGCGGCCCGATGAGGGGGCACAGCCGCCCGATGACGTGGTAGACAGACCACCCCAACTGGAGGAAGGGCCCAGCCGCCCGCCCGTGCAGTCACCTGACCAAGCTCTGGACAAACATAAGATTTCCCCAACACCCCCCACCTCACCAAACACCTTATGAGAAAAACTGATGGAACTCATCTTGGAAAATTCCCCCAACTCTTAAAACCCACCAACTGGTGGGCGTGGCTACCAGCTCGGTTCTGCAGCGGATCAGGCACCTGGTTTACATCTCAGAGAATAAGAGTAGAGAGGCCACAGGTGGAAGTTCAAGTCCTCTCACACTGACTACCACCACCATCCTGAACCCAGAGACTCAAGCTAGGAATAGACAACGCCAACTGGAAGAAAAGAAAAACAAAACAAAACAAAACAAAAAAAAAAAAACAGAGTTCTGAGAGACTTTTTTTTCTTTCTTTTTTTCTCTTCTCTCTCTCTTTTCATTCGTTCATCCAGTCTCCTCTATCCTTCCCCTCTGGTCCTCGTAACCTAAACATATGTGAAACCAAGAATTGTGCATGAAAAAGGTTTTTAACAACTGAATCACCAAAATAATATAATATAGAGGAATTGCATATGCCCCACCTCCCTCCCCCCTTTTTATTTCTTTTCTTTTTTCTCTTATTTTCTTTTTCCCGCTCTCTTTTTTCTCTTTCTTTCCTTGTTATTTGTTTTTCTCCTTCTTACTCCCTCTATCCCACTTGCAACCCCCTAAATTTTACTATTTATAAGTAGGGTAATCTTATAGATACAGATAGGAATTTGAATCTATACATTCTTCCATAAATTACCCATCTATTGGTTAGAGCTTTCCAAAGTTACTAAGTTAGATTAACCCCATACCCTCACTCCTTTCCCCCTAAACATAACATCCTACACCTGAAATTCAGTTTTCTTCCAGCTACCAGAAATGGTATGCCTTTCATGAAACTAATGACTATATTTATAAATGATAATCAAAAACAACATTTGTAGACATAGAGTCTAGCTATAAATGTAGTAATAAGGAAAATGTGTGCTTACATGATGTACTATTGATATTGAGAACTGTTAACATTGTCTTTCTCCACAAAAGGGAAACTTTGCAACTATACAAGAGCAATATAAATATATAGGGGGAAAATCAATAACACAACAGTTTCACAAAGCAGTATGAAAAGACAAGGAAAGAAAGGACCACAAGCAATGCAGGTCAACTCAACTTTAGAAGAGGTAATATCTGCAGCAGATGGAATGTCAGATAAAGAATTCAGGATATACATGCTTCAGATGATCTGGAGTATCAAGGAAGACATTAGACAGCAAAATCAGACAATGAAAGATCATTTTGACAATGAATTACATAAACAAATCCAAGAAGCAAAAGATCAACTATACAGGGAGATAGAGGTTATAAAAAACAAAGAGAAATCCTAGAAATGCAGGAGGCAATAAACCATATTAAAAACTCAAATGAGAGTACTACCAGCAGAGTAGAACACTAAGAAGATAGAACATCAGACAATGAAGACAAAGTATTTCAACTTGAAAAGAACATACACAGCTCAGCGAGACTATTAAAAAACCATGAGCAGAACATCCAAGAAATATGGGATAACATAACGAGACCAAACTTAAGAGTTATTGGGATACAGGAAGGTATAGAGGTCCAAACCAAAGGAATGAGCAATCTGTTCAATTAAATAATACGAGAAAACTTCCCAGACTTGAAGAATAAAACAGAATTACAAATCCTAGAAGCCTACAGGATGCCAAATGTGCAAAATCATAAGAGATCCACACCAAGACACATTATAATGAAGATGCCCAACATACAGAACAAGGAGAGAATTTTAAAAGCTACAAGAGAAAGGAAGCAGATTGCATTTAGGGGTAAACCAATCAGGATAACAGCTGATCTTTCAACACAGACTCTGAAAGCTAGAAGATCCTGGAACAACATATTCAAACACTGCAAGAAAATGGGTTCCAACCAAGAATCATGTATCCAGTGAAATTAACCCTAAATGTTAATGGCTTAAACTCACCAATCAAGAGACACAGGCTAGTAGAATGGATCAAAAAAAAAAAAAAAAAGATCCAACAATATGCTGCCTACAGGAGATACATTTGATAGGAAAAGACATACATAGACTGAAGGTAAAAGGTTGGGAAAAATCATATCACTCATATGGACCTCAGAAACAAGCAGGAGTGTCCATACTCATATCAAATAAAATAGAATTCAAGCCAAAGTTAATCAAAGGGGATAAAGAAGGACACTACATACTGCTCAAGGGAACCATACACCAACAAGACATAACAGTCATAAATACATATGCCCCAAACTATGGTGCAGCTATGTTCATCAAACAAACTCTTCTCAAGTTCAAGAGTCAAATAGACCACAATACAATAATTATGGGAGACTTCAACACACCTGTCTCACCACTGTACAGATCTTCCAAACAAAAGTTGAATAAAGAAACTATAGAACTCAATAATACAATTAATAACCTATACTTAATTGACATATATAGAATATACCACCCAACATCAAGCACTTACACTTTTCTCTCAGCAGCACATGGATCCTTCTCAAAAATAGACCATATATTATGTCACAGGGCAACTCTTAGAAATTATACAGGAGTAGAGATAATACCATGCATCCTATCTGATCATAATGGAATGAAACTGGAAATCAACGATAAAAGAAGGAAGGAAAAATCATGCATCACTTGGAGAATGAACAATAGGTTACTGAATGATCAATGGGTTACAGAAGATATCAAGGAGGAAATTAAAAAATTCTTAGAGATAAATGAAAACACAGACACAACATATCGGAATCTATGGGACAAAATGAAAGCAATTCTAAGAGGAAAATTCATTGCTTGGAGTTCATTCCTTAAAAAAAGAAAAAACAAACAAATAAATGATCTCACACTTCATCTCAAAACCCTTGAAAAAGAAGAGCAAAACAACAGGAAAAGTAGTAGAAGGCAAGAAATAATTAAAATCAGAGCTGAAATCAATGACATTGAAACAAAAGAAACAATTGAAAAAATAGACAAAACTAAAAGTTGGTTCTTTGAAAAAATAAATAAGATTGACAGACCCTTAGCCATGCTAAAGAAGAGAAGAAGAGAGAGAACTCAAATTACTAGCATACGGGATGAAAAAGGCAATATCACAACGGACACTACAGAAATACAGAAGATAATTAGAAATTATTTTGAATCTTTATACTCCAATAAAATAGAAGATAGTGAAGGCATCAATAAATTTCTTAAGTCATATGATCTGCCCAGATTGAGACAGGAGGATATACACAACCTAAACAGACCAATATCAATTGAGGAAATAGAAGAAGCCATCAGAAGACTACCAACTAAGAAAAGCCCAGGACTGGATGGGTATACAGCAGAGTTTTACAAAACCTTTAAAGAAGAACTAATACCAATACTTATCAAGTTATTTCAGGAAATAGAAAAAGAGGGAGAACTTCCAAATTCATTCTACGAGGCCAATATCACCCTGATTCCTAAACCAGACAAAGACACTTCAAAGAAAGAAAACTACAGACCAATATCTCTAATGAACATAGATGCAAAATTCTGGCAAATCAGATACAGAAACATATCAAAAAGATCATGCATCATGATCAAGTAGGATTCACCCCTGGGATGCAAGGCTGGTTCAATATACGGAAATCAATAAATGTTATTCACCACATCAATAGACTTAAGAACCATATCATCATCTCGATAGATGCAGAAAAAGCATTCGACAAAGTACAGCATCCCTTTATGTTCAAACACTAGAAAAACTAGGGATAACAGGAACATACCTCAATATTGTAAAAGCTATCTATGCTAAGCCTCAGGCTAGCATCATTCTGAATGGAGAAAAATTGAAGGCATTCCCTCTAAAATCTGGAACAAGACAGGGATGCCCTCTCTCACCACTTCTGTTCAACACAGTTCTCGAAACACTGGCCAGAGCAATTAGATAGATGAAAGAAATTAAAGGCATAAAAATAGGAAAACAAGAACTTAAATTATCACTATTTGCAGGTGACATGATTCTATACCTAGCAGACCCAAAAGAGTCTACAAAGAAACTATTAGAGCTAATAAATGAATTCAGCAAAGTGGCAGGATATAAAATCAACACACATAAATCAAAGGCATTCCTGTATATCAGCAACAAAACTTCTGAAATGGAAATGAGGACAACCACCCCATTCATAATATCCTTAAAAAAATAAAATATTTGGGAATCAACCTAACAAAAGAGGTGAAAGATTTGTACAATGAAAACTATAGGACCCTAAAGAGAGAAATAGAAGAAGATCTTAGAAGATGGAAAAATATACCCTGTTCATGGATAGGCAGAACTAACATCATCAAAATGCGATATTACCAAAAGTTCTCTATAGATTTAATGCAATGCCAATCAAAATCCCAACGGCATTTCTTGTAGAAATAGGTAAAGCAATCATGAAATTCATTTGGAAAAATAAAAGACCCAGAATAGCAAAAGCAATTCTAAGCAGGAAGTGCGAATCAGGCGGTATAGCGATACCAGACTTCAAACTATACTACAGAGCAATAGTAACAAAAACAGCATGGTACTGGTACCAAAACAGGCGGGTGGAACAATGGTAAAGAATAGAGGACACAGAGACCAATCCACAAAATTACAACTATCTTATATTTGATAAAGGGGCTAAAAGCATGCAATGGAGGAAGGATAGCATCTTCAACAAATGGTGCTGGGAAAACTGGAAATCCATATGCAACAAAATGAAGCTGAACCCCTTTCTCTTGCCATGCACAAAAGTTAACTCAAAATGGATCAAGGAGCTTGATATCAAATCAGAGACTCTGCATCTGATAGAAGAAAAAGTTGGCTCCAATCTACATATTGTGGGGTCAGGCTCTAAATTTCTTAATAGGACACCCATAGCACAAGAGTTAAAAACAAGAATCAACAAATGGAACTTACTCAAACTAAAAAGTTTTTTTTTTTTCTCAGCAAGAGAAACAATAAGAGAGGTAAATTGGGAGCCTACATCATGGGAACAAATCTTTACTCCTCACACTTCAGATAGAGCCATAATATCCAGAGTATACAAAGAACTCAAAAAATTAAACAATAAGAAAACAAATGACCCAATCAACAAATGGGCCAAGGACCTGAACAGACACTTCTCAGAGGAGGACATACAATCAATCAACAAGTACATGAAAAAATGCTCACCATCTCTAGCAGTCAGAGAAATGCAAATCAAAACCACCCTAAGATACCATCTCACTCCAGTAAGATTGGCAGCCATTATGAAGTCAAACAACAACAAGTGCTGGCGAGGATGTGGGGAAAAGGGTACACTTGTACATTGCTGGTGGGACTGCAAATTGGTGCAGCCAATTTGGAAAGCAGTATGGAGATTCCTTGGAAAGCTGGGAATGGAACCACCATTTGACCCAGCTATTCCCCTTCTCGGACTATTCCCTAAAGACCTTAAAAGAGCATACTATAGGGATACTGCTACATCGATGTTCATAGCAGCACAATTCACAATAGCTAGACTGTAGAACCAACCTAGATGCCCTTCAATAGATGAATAGGTAAAAAAAAAATGTGGCATTTATACACAATGGAGTATTACACAGCGCTAAAAAATGACAAAATCATGGCATTTGCTGGGAAATGGATGGCATTAGAACAGATTATGCTAAGTGAAGCTAGCCAATCCCTAAAAAAAAAATGCCAAATGTCTTCTTTGATATAAGGAGAACAACTAAGAACAGAGCAGGGACGAAGAGCATGAGAAGAAGATGAACATTAAACAGGAATGAGAGGTGGGAGGGAAAGGGAGAGAGAAGGGAAATTGCATGGAAATGGAATGAGACCCTCATTTTTATACAAAATTACATATAAGAGGAAGTGAGAGGAAAGGGATAAAAAAACAAGGGAGAGAAATGAATTACAGTAGATGGGGTAGAGAGAGAAGATTGGAGGGGAGGGGAGGGGAGGGGGGATAGTAGAGGATAGGAAAGGCAGCAGAACACAACAGACACTAGTATGGCAGTATGTATAAAAGTGGATGTGTAACTGGTGTGATTCTGCAATCTGTATATGGGGTAAAAATGGGAGTTCATAACCCACTTGAATAAAATGTATGAAATATGATATGTTAAGAGCTTTGTAATGTTTTGAACAACTAATAATAAAAATTAAAAAAAAGAGAAATGAAGTCTCAGCCCTTAAAAAAGAGTATATGATTATATTTAACTTTAAGATTTTTTTGGGTAAATTATTAAGGTTATTTTTTGCCATAGTCCAGCTGAGCTGCCTAAGTCTGGCTGGGCAAAATAACCGAGAGGTGACAAGCAACTTGAAGGTTGAAGCAGGAACTACTTTATTGCGAGTGAACTCAGCAGGAACTGAGAACTCAAAGTAGCAGGCACCCAAGATAGTAGGAGCCGCCTCTCTGCCAGACCGCAGAGGTACATATACGCAACTAATTACACACAGCTTAACTTAATTGACATCATCTAGACACAGCAGTCAGTCATTAAGGAATCCTCATCATCTTAGTGGCTCACTGGCGTTGGCTCACAAACCACTCCTCCTGGCATACTGCCAGGAGCCATCTTAAGTTGATTGTGGCCCTCAACAATTTTTGGTAACATTATCAGGGAATCCAAGTTTTTGTATTCTCAAGAGACACCTTGTATCAGGTCCCTTTCTCCAAAAATTCATAGGCTATGTAGTTTCAAAATTTTCGACTTTTCCCATAATAAGATGTGGCATTTGGGTGGAATCTGACTCACTCAGGGGTGCTCATGTCTAATGGGTGCTCAGTGTAGTTACTTTCTTTGGCAACTGGAAGTATGACTGAGGCTATAATGAAAATATGATCTTCTGATGACAGGGACCTATTTAAGAGGTTCTTTTTACTTGCATAAGGTGGTAGAGTAGAAAATGACTTCAATTTTAACTGATTTGACCCTACTCCACCATTTACCACTGTAAGGCAATGAGCAGGTTGTTAATCCACAGTAAGCCTCAGTTCCCCCATTTGTAAAAAACAGGTGATAAGAGTACCTTGTTCACAAGGATGTGGTGTTAAATGGGAATAATATTTACAATTGGTATAGAATCAGGCCCAATGTATTAAATAAGCGTAGCCATTAGAAAAGATCTACTAATTAAGTAAGGGTTATTATTATTATTTGTATGTTATATTTATTCTCCCAGGTCTCCAGGTTGTCTGTTGGCCATTTACACTCTCTGTGAGCAGATGGAGGACTGCATTCTCTCACCCATGCTGTGAGAGCCCATACAGCACAAGCCCAGGGATCCTGCAAGAAGAAGTAAGGCATAAATTCAAGACATTGTAAGAGGATCTTGCTGAACTGAGCCTGGAATTACATGAAAAGAAATCTTTTAAGAGTTATTTTCTATTCAAAAAGGACTTGCTGCATTATTAAATTCCACCATACTGGGAGCTTTGCTCCTTCACATTCGAACTTTCAAATCTTACTTATTACTGCTCCAGCCTAGATGGGGTGGAGGAAGCTGAGAAAGAAATGCTGGCCAGTAGATCATAAAGGAGATATTCGCAGGGATGAGAATAGCAGGAGCTTTCCACCTACATTTGCCAGTTGCTTTAAACTTTTCAAAACACTCATTCCTGCCTTCTCTGTTGGGGTTGGTAGCAAGGAGCTTGGTTCATGGTGAAGCCAGGACCCCTACATATAAAACTCCTAGATAATAAAACATCTATGCCCTGCCTACTCATCCCGCCTCCTAAAGGTATTCAGAATCATGAGGACATTGTAGCTATTTATATAGGTACATTTACTTACTCAATATCCATCATTTGTAATATATGCTGAATATCTTATATACATTATCTATGTAATTTTAAAACAATTCTTTGAAATAGCTGGAGTTTTTTTTCATATCACTTATTCAAAGTCCTATAGATAGTAAGTAGCAGAACTTGAATTTCAACATAGAAATTTAAAACAAAATTCGTGGTTTGAGAACTCTACTGAAATGTTGGAAGACTCGGTCCTGTGCTTGGAAGTTAACAAGAGACTCAGCAATTGGTGGAAGCTTCTCTCCTCAGCTGTAAAGACAGATGAGACTCTTGGGAGGAGAATAACATTGCACTCTTGCCACAGTCTGGCTGGGCACAATTCACGAGCCACTTATCAAGCAGGAATGAACTTTATTTTTAGACCGGCACAGGCAGCACCACAGGAGCTCTTCAGGAATTCCCTCAGAGCCCAACTGCCACTACTGGCTTCCAGTGAGCCTCTCAACCCCCGCCCCTCCCGCTCTTGAGGCTGATTGGCTGGGTCGCATGGGCGGAGCCAAAGAGTCCCCCAATGAGCAGCTCCGTGGTCTGAAAGGGCGGGGAAACAGCCCAATGAGCATCACCGCAGAGGAGCCAATCAGCTGGCAGCTGGAAGTTTGCTGGGGCCCCTTCGGCTGTGGCTCTCAACACACTCTGTGTTTATTTAAATGGATTAAGTCAACTCTAAGAGACAAAGAGAACAGAGAAGCCTGGGAAGGAGTAGTTCTAAAGAAAATGGAGGAGAGGAAATAAATACATCCACACACATGAAGACTGTATCATTCAGAGAGCTGACCAGTTTGTAGTCAATGAGGGTTCCATAAAAGAAACCATGGTGGAATGAGATGAACATCATTACCCTCGGTGCATGTATGATTGCACTGCACGAATGGTGTGCTCTACTTCATATATAACCAGAGAAATAAAAAGTTGTGCTCCATTTGTGTACATTGAATCAAAATGCATTCTGTTGTCATGTATGACAAATTAGAATAAATTAAAAAAAAGAAAGGAGCCTTAATAAAGTGTAATCTGTAACCTGTTTTCCTAAATACAGAATTTACTAAGTTAAATGGATCTTGGCCTCTGCCAGCTGGAGCCTATATAGGGAAAAATATAAACAGAGAAATAACCCTTAATGAGTCAGTCTGAATTTGTGGTGCTCCTTAGCCTGAAGAGATTTCAGAACAGTGAACTGGAGAACGAATAAGAGATGTATTTTAGAAGTAATGAATAGTCATTAATAAATGTTAATTGAATAATTGAGCTTATCTAGAACATTTATTTTTGTCCTATTGATTCTAGAATGAAACAAAAGAAACATAAGTTCTCTAAATCAAAAATTTCTCATTTTTAACCAATTGATATTTTTGCCCAGCAGGCAATGTGAATCCTTTGAGAAAAATGGGTGAGGCATGGTAATGATGTGGCTTTTCCTTTCTGGGTCATGGAGGATTCACCATTAACCTTTCCTTAACCACTTCCTGCTGTTTCTGTGCTGAGAAAAGTGATATTAACTTCCCTCTTTTCACCTGGGTCTTATGTCTTTTTTATTGTTTGCCTCTTCTTAAATTACACCTATCCACCAGGCTGCACTCTAATCTTATCTACCTCATATGACCTTCTGTGAACTCTGCTCAGCCTGTCCAAAAATGTTCAGCCCTGCCATGATCTCCCAAGATCTTGCGCTCCTTGGAGTGTAAGAACTGAGGTCTGTGCCTCTCTTACACTCCCCAACAGCATTCTGAGGGTGTGATTAATAAACTTTCACTGAGTAACTACAGCATTGACCATTTTATCAACCACAAATTATTAGAAAACTTTAAGAAGTGCACCCAAATACAGAATTTCTTGGCCTAACTTATACCTTTGGTTTTCTACTCAAATATGTTTCAATTCCACAGAAAAGAACCCAGCTTTAATCAGATCACTTGTTGGGTTGGGCGAGATTATAGTTATTGTCAAGATTTGGCTATCCTTTTACCAACTCAGCCAATGGCTGCCATTGGCAGCTAAATTCATGAGGGAGCATTCTCCTGACTCAAACCCTCATCCCCATATTGTTGGAATTCCAATTTTCTATATAAATTCTTATTCCTAACAGATGAGATAGAAATGGAATGTTTTGTTTTAAGCATACTGAAAGATGCAGCAGATTCTCATTGTTCATGTAGTTATTGTCAGTTATTACCTATAAAGTTGTCACTAATATTGAATAAGTGAATGTTGAATCATTGCTCCAAATGGTAAATTCAGGGTGAGGTTTTTGAGAGCTGCTAAGATGTTTTTCTCAACCAATTGACACCTAACTTTGTTTGATGGGTATTTATGTTGATACATCTTAGTTTATATTGTTGATTCATTAAAATCAAACTCATAGCTGGGTGTGGTGGTGCACATCTGTAATCCCAGTGACTCAGGAGTCTGAGGCAGGAGGATCACAAGTTTGAGAACAGCCTGGGTAACTTAGCAAGACCATGTCTGAAAAAAAAGGGGGGGTGGTGCTGGGAATGTAGCCTAGTGGTAAAGTAGCCTTGTGTTAAATCCCCACCAGAACCACAAACAATCAAACAAATCAAACTCACAACCAACTCTGTAACTGATGCCAGAATGCAGTTTCTTTGTAAATTTTCTCTTCAAAGTATATCAAAGCCTTCTTTTGTTTGTTATCATTAGACTTCACTTCAGCACTACACTGGGGCCCATTTTAAATGGTGACATCACCAACAGAAGATGCAAAAATGTAAGAATCACAGCAAAATATACACTGTAAAAATACTTGTCTGAAGTATTAAAAAACTGAAACAGGAAGACAGGGCAATGCTCTTTTGAACCCCAGCTGGGAATGGGCACTTTGGCAACTCAAATATTTTATCACTCTGTGCAGATATGTGACGATCAATAACCACAAAAGTGTTCAAGTATTGATTTGGGGGCTAAATTTCAGCATGAAGGCAAATTGGCAAATACAAAATGAGTGGATAATGAGGACTGATGGTACCTTAAAATCGTATCTACTATTGGCATTTGCATCCTGTCTTGGATTTGGGGACTCTCCATTTATCCACTCCAGTAAAATGACCCATGTTCATTTATAAGGCAAGGAAAATCCATACATTAACTAAATCGAAGGGATTTCAAGCCGTTAGAGCCATTTTAACATGTTCAATTATGCTTTACCACTCGAGAAGTTCTTAGGGCTTTACAGAAATTGGAGCTCAGAAGAACAGAGGTTTTGCTATCATAGTGTTCTAAATTTAAAACCAGATGATGCTGCTGATTAGCTGAGGATCCTCAGGAAAGTTACCTACCTTATGCACACAAGCTGCCTTATTTCTAAAACCAAAAATACAATACTTCCTTTGCAGAGTTTGAAACAACTATGTGGAAAATGTCTTCTATGAGTACATATTGAGTTCAGTGTTCTCTTTCCCCCTGCAATCCAGTTGCAATGACATTTAGAGGTGGGGCCTTTGCTGGGTGTTAGGTTATGAGGATGGACCTCTCATGAAAAGGATTAGTGCTCTTATATAAAAGACTTGAGAGGATTTAATTGCACTTCCACCATGTGGGGACACAGCCAGTAGGCATTATTGCTGATAGAAAGTATGTTCTCACCAGACACTAAAACTGTTAGCACTTTGATCTTGGACTTTCTAGCCCCCAGTGTTGGGAAAAGGTACAATGGCAGCTACACCCCCAAAAAACCCAACATGGCACCTGAGGAGCTTCTCTTCCTGCCTCTCCCTTTCCTGTCAGCGCCAAAAACCCCCACCGGCGCCAATTTCAAATCTTGCTGGAAGGAAACCTTAGCCCCAATAAGAACTAATTTCGTGGGCTCCGGAACTGACATCTGGAGGAACTTACCAATAAACGAGTGACCTGTCATTTACCTAAGCCCTGCCACCTCCCCTTAGATCTATATAAGCCCACAGCCTTTTGTAATAAAGTGGAACTCTCCCAGGCGAAATGTCTTGCGTGGAGGAATTCTTTCACCCAGAACCATAAAAAAATAAAAAATAACTTAGTTTAGGTAATTTCTTGTAGTATCCTAAATGGACTAAGATACACTTCTTCCCAAATTTTTGTTATAGAAAATTGACTATCCTCAGAATCTCTGAGTGGTTCCAATTTATAAGATTTTTTTAAATGAGATAATTTTAAAAGCAATCTCTCTATTCCAGCAATAGAATTTAAAATTCATCAGCTCAGGTAACATAGAGGTTATGCCTACGAACACAACTTTTAGGAAATCATCTTTTTTTCTATCCCACTATTAGTTGGTTCATAGAAAGTTACATAGTTGTGATGAGTAGATTTATGGGATTACTTAGTCAAATATAGGATGCCTAGACACGTGGCCAACTATTATTCTGAGTGTGTATGAGAGTTTTTTTTTTTTTTTTGTGGATGAGATTAACATATGAGTTGGTGGAATGAATAAAGCAGATTGCCCTCCCTAAGGTGCATGGTCCTCATTAATCACTTGAAGACCTGAATAGAATTAAACATTTGAATAAGAGGAAACTCAAACTTTTCTAGACTTTGGATTTAGACTATAACATCTGCTCTTCTTGGTTCCTGAGCTTTCAGTCTGCTGTTTCAGACTGGAATTTACATCATTGGCTCTCCTAATTCTCAGAACTTATGATTCAATTCGTATTAGAACTACACAATGGTTCTCCTGCACAGGCAATTTGCTACTACAAATCTTGGAACTTCTGAATGTTCATAATCATTTTAGCAAATTCTTTAAAATATATCTCTATACTCATACAGACACTACTAAAAAAATGTGTGCTCATGTACTTCCACCCATATATACACATACACGTACATACACAAATACCCTATTGGGTCTGTTTCTCTGGAGAATCGTGACTAACATAATAGTTGACTACAGTGGACCAAGTGAATAGTTTGGGGTGATTTTACTGTTTCCCACAGTGTTATGGTAGTTGCTATGATATACTTCCCAGATTGCCTTCAGGAATAATGACATTGATACCTACTTCAGTAAGTAAGAGTTCTACTACAGACAATTTTCAGTTGTCAGTCCATTCAGGGATTATTATCCTGGGTCATGCCCTCTTCCTGAGATGGTCGATGTTCCATTAGAGGATAATAATTGACACAGAGTATAATGTATAACTTTCTCACATCAAGTTGAAAGAATTCTCAAGGTCCATCTTGGCTATAGCACAAACTATGGGTTGAACCTCAGATTCTCTCTCTCTTCAATCTTCTTTACCTTATACCCTGAGTTGTTAATTCCTCTCTGTTACAGTGTTAATTCTCTATTACAGTGTAGGCTTCCAGGCATTCCAAACTCCAGCAGAATCCAGTTTAAGTCCTGCTTCTATTGAGATGCCTTCTTGACACTTCCAGTTCATATTTTACTAGCAGTGCTTAGCATATTACTTAATGTGTTTTTAAAAATGCACATCCACAGGTGCATCTGTCCCTCAAATTTGTTTTAATTGGCTCAAACATTAAGACATCTAGTTATAAATGAATTAGGTGTGGTATGGTATGTATTTCTTTTTTAATTTTTTAAATTCATTTTATTTTTTTATTATTAGTTGTTCAAAACATTACAAAGCTCTTGACATATCATATTTCATACATTTGATTCAAGTGGGTTATGAACTCCCAATTTTCCCACATATATAGATTGCAGAATCACATCGGTTACACATCCACGTTTTTACATACTGCCATACTAGTGTCTATTGTATTCTGCTTCCTTTCCTATCCTCTACTATCCCCCTCCCCTCCCCTCCCCTCCCATCTTCTCTCTATATATGGTATGTATTTCACAGTGAATGATAAATCCCACTACTCCACCTTATCTTCTCCATACCATTTTTACAATTTTTTAAAATTACTCAGAACACTCTGAAGATGCTTCAGAACCCTCATAATTACTCTGTACCATCTTATATTCTGTGGTTTTATTTGGGGTGTTTACAGATGTGACATAAATTCCTAGAAAGCATGTGCCTTTTAATTATCTTTTGTTAAAATATGTGGGGTTCTCCCATCATGCACATGATCCATTTTTCTATGCATAGGAAGATGTGGTTTCTATGAGACCACTGATATTTAGCATCCCTTTTCTGTTATACATGATTAGATATTGGTTGTAACTTAAGAAAGATTTATGCATGTGTTAGTCATCTTTTCTTCACTGTAACTAAAATACCTGACAAGAACAACTTAGAGAGGAAAATTTATTTTCATTGCCAACTCCATTGCCTTGGACCTGAGTTAAGGCAGAACATCACGATGAAGGAAAACCACCCAGTATGACAGCCAGGAAACAGAAAGAGCCAGAAGCCAGGGACAAAATATAATTGCCAAGGGCATGCTCCCAGTGATTTACTTCCTTCAATCATACCCCATCTACCTACAGTTAACACTTAGTAACCCATTCAAATTATTAATCCATCAAATGAACTAATATACTGATCAGGTTACAGCTCTCATAATCTAATCAGTTCACCTCTGAATATTCCTGTATTGTCACATGAACTTTTTTGTGGACACCTCATATCCAAATCATAACAATTTTCAAATCAAGAATTTAATTCAAATACACCAAATAAATTCACAATAGTTTCATGTTATGTTTAGAGGAATTAATTTAAAAAAATTGGCTAAAACACTTGAATCAGTAATAAATAAAAATTATATATTTAATATTTATTGAATATTATATTTAATATTCATATTAAATATATATGTATCTAACTGAAATACCTATACTTTTAAAATACAAATGATGTTCATTAATAGTTTTAAATTGTAGTCTTTAAAGCAACAATCTAATTGGTTGTAATCCAGAACTAAGAAGCAGGAGGTTCCAATGTGAAAATGTAAAGATGGGATAAATCAAATTCTGCTTTAAAATCTGTTAATATTTCCAGGTTGTATTAAATGTCCTCATTTTTTTTTTTTTTTTGCAGGGGCAAGTATCAGGGATTGAACTCAGGGTCACTCAACCACTGAGCCACATCCCCAGCCTTATTTTGTATTCTATTTAGAGACAGGGTCTCACTGAGTTGCTTAGTGCCTTGCTTTTTTGCTGAGGCTGGTTTTTGAAATTGTGATCCTCCTGCCTCAGCCTCCCAAGCCTCTGGGATTATAGGCATGTGCCACTGTGCCGGGCAATTTCCTCATTCTTAATTGAAGGTAGGCCTACTGGACAGTAGTAGTAATACTGTTATACCTCAGTGTACCAGGCAGGGTGAAGGTATGTAATGCAATTCCAGCTCTAAGAAAGCTTGTTTTATCTAAAGAGATTTTTGTGTAGTGTGTGTTTGTGTGTGTGTGTGTGTGCACACGTGTATTTTAACCAAGCTCCTCTTCCCTTGTAGTGTTATATTAAACAAGAAAACAAAATAATGAGTGGATATATAAATGTTTAGGAAAAAAAAATCAATGAAGCACAAAATGTCCACTTCTGTCTGTTATGCACAGTAGGGAAAAAACAGTTAATTAATCAAAACTCCCAAACAAGAATGATAAAT
Source organism: Marmota monax (assembly GCF_021218885.2). NCBI lineage: Eukaryota > Metazoa > Chordata > Mammalia > Rodentia > Sciuridae > Marmota > Marmota monax. The sequence continues at coordinate 741,167 of NW_026694465.1, read as the reverse complement.
TATAATATATCAACCCCATAGAACTGTATGCAGACATTAAACTACCTAAAAAAATACATGTAGAACAATACAAAAAATATGTCTAGGAAATAACAACAAAATACAGTAAGCAAAATGGTGTGCTAGAATTACAACTCTAAAAAATGGGTATACATTTGGACAAAGTCTGCATGAAAATCAAAACAGTTGTTTCAAAGTGATAGAATTATAGATAATATTTTCCCCTTAAAACGTTCTTAAATGTTACATATTTCTTTCACAACACAAAAACTGTGTGTATGAAAAGAATTATAATGAATAAAGCAATCAGAGATTGTCTTGAAGCAAAGCAGTAACATGAAATCAAGACAATGTAGATGGAAGTTATATCGCACTTTTAAAAATCTGCTTCAAGCAGAGAGCATTTTCCAGAAACTTAAAATGGTGGCTCAAAAATCGGCATTGACACCACCATGGTATATAAGGGATGGAAGAGGGGTGTGGGGTGATGGGTCTACTGTCCACTCTTCAAGACGTTTTCTCCTTCCCTTCCTCTGAGTTCAGCATTGGTTCCTGTTATTTTGCACATTATTAGCAACTTCATTTCCACCATCTTCTCTGCTCCTTACAGCAAATTAATAGGCAACTTCCCCAAAACTCCCTAAGCACACTCATATATTGGGGAGGAATGCCAGCAAGGAGGTCCTTTTTCATGTTTCAGAGTTTTGCATTGTGATGCATCAAAGTACATGGAGAGCTGCCAGTAGGAAAGAAAGAGATGGCGAGAGAATCTCTGCAGTTGGTTCTATAGCTATGGAAATGTATCCGGCTAAGCTATTATAGTATAAGTTATTTATACTACTTTAAATATGCCTTTTTAAAAATTGTGGTTGAATCTATGGGGGGGAGCATGAATTATTTTTAAATTATAAAATATTGAAAATGGTGGGTCTTTGCCCTATGTTATAATATGTTGCTGATTTAAATTCTACTCCCAAGTCTATATTTAACTGAAAATGATTTAAAATACAGGCTCATGGCTATAAATGATATATAATCTATTGTTATTATACTATATTAGTTACAAATTAAATTAAACTTTTTTTCATACTGATACCAGCTTATGCATTTATTCTACCAGGTAGTACTTTACCCTAAAATTGTCATATATATATTTTCCAAGTTCTAGAGGATAAAGTATTACCACTTACAGTTTCATACATTCATACTGTTATTTGAGTTTCACAAGACTGCCTGTAGCTGCCCTGCATATTTCAAAACAAATATTCACAAAAAAGTTTGTATTAGAACCTATGTTTGAGTCAGAATATAATGGTACAAAGTTCTCAATATTTGGTGACCAGAAAAATGGACTATGAGAATTGCTAATGCTCTTCAAAAAATATGTGTGGCTGTTTCCCTTATAGTCACATGCAACAATTATACATCTGGGTGCCCTTTTGTGTTATTGTGGTCCTGTGATTTGCTTTGGCCAATGAAATATATACAGAACTAACATATATCACCTATAAGAGTGAAACTGATATTTTCCTTTCTTCCCTTTTCCTCTGCTTCACTGATTCAAACTCACTTTACAAGATTAAGCCTTGGTCGGTTTGGAAATGTAAAAAACTGAGATGAGCAGAGCTGCCCACCTATCTATGGTGAACATATAGCATGAGGAGAAGAAGCATCTTTTTTGCTAAACCACTGGGATTTTTGGAGTTGTTTGTTACCACAGTATTATAGAGCTGTCTTGACCGAATGGCAGTGAGTGAGCATCTGAGAAGTTATCCAGCCTTTAGAAAATATTATATTATTTAGCATTTGACACAGAGGAAATATATATGAATAGTACATGTAACTATGAATTATGGTACATGAACTCATCACCCAATTTAAGAACTGAAATAGTCATACATTGTTTGAAACTTTTCTTATGATTCCCCTATATACTAATACCTCTGCTCCTCCCTGGATATAACTACTATCTTACAACAATTATACATCTGTGTGCATCACTGTCTTGATTCTTTATTGATACATATGAGTAAGGAAAAACCCCACAGGATGTAGGTGACTATGCAGATAATGATACTTTTGTAAAATACTCATATTTTGATCACATTCTTTTGTATAAGGAATACTATTGTACTACTAGTAGCTAATACTTACTGACATTATTAGCAACTTTTGTTTTAATAGCTTTAGATGCATTAATTCCTTTCTATGAGGTAGGAATTATGCTTATTGACCTTTTTCAAAAGATGAAGTAGATAAGGTGAGAAACTAAATGCCTTATTCAGTCAGACATATTAAAACAACAGATCATTTGTCTCTGGTGTTATTGTGGCTGTAACAAATTATCACCAATATGAAAACCCAATTTAACAAATTTATTCTCTTGCATTCTGGATTTCCAAAGTACAATATGGGTCTTACTTGTGTTGGCATGGCTGACTTCTTTCCAGAGGCTCTAGGGAATAATCCATCTCCTTTTCCTTGCCAGGTTCTATATATAATCCACGTACATTCCTTAGCTTGTGGTCCCTTCCTCTCTCTCTTCAAAGCTAGCACCCAGAATTTGTACCTATGCCTCATTCTTTAACTTTTAAGGGTCTTTATTATATTGGGCTTACCTAGCTCATCTAAAATTATCTCTCCAACTCAAGACTCTTAATTAAATCTCATCTGTAAGTCCCCTTTATTATGTTAATTAGCACATTTATAGGTTCCTTACTCTACCTACCACAAGTCCAAAGTATGTCATATTAGTAACCATGGTATATTGCCTTATGTGTCATTTTAAAATCAGTATCATCAGTAGCCTCAACAAAACACATATTCTAAAACTAACCATTGGTATACAAAAATCATACATTCACTAAGAATTCTCATCTTCTACTTTGGATCTAATCTATCCATTCTTCAATCAGCTTTATAATAGGGAGACTTATACACTGGAAGAGGTGTAGAGTCCTATCCCTGCTACTTACTAGGTATTATTATCAGTATTTAAAAAATAAACTACAGGAGGAAGTTTAAGTAATTTGCTTGATAAAAACATAGCAAATAAATGGTGGGTTATTTTCATATGGCATGTTATATCTCATGACACAAATTTTGCTAAATAAGTGTAATTGTTAGTTTGAGAAGAGGTCAATGTTGGTGGGTGTTGTGAGTTTGAGAAGAGATAAATCACAGTGCATTTGAGTGTGTGGGAAACTATTGTGGAGACTGAATCGTGTCTGAAGAATATGAACATATAGTTATAGAATTAAAGTAAACCCATACTGATTCCTTAATCTGGGATAGGGAATTATTAGATATTTTGAAAAAAAATTATTAAAACTCTCAAATGGTGCAACAACTAAAACCTCAGTCATTACAAATAAACATCCATATTTACTTTTTGTATCTAAGAAGACAATGAAAGATAGAGCAAAGAGGCAGTTTGGCTTGGGACCTTGGGACCTAAGAAACAACTTGGTGTTGAGTTCCTTGTGTTTCCATTTTACCTCTTATATCCCAAATGGAAGCTGAAGAAACTGGGAACACAGAGATGCTAATGGGAGAGGTAGGGAGCCCAAAAAAGCTTGCTCTAGGAAAGGGATAGCCTCACAAGTACAAAACTGTAAGACAATAATAACTGCTACAACCAGAAAGAGAAAACTATGTTCTTACCCACACTCATACCAGGAAAGGCAAAGTGGAAAGCCATGACTTCTTCCTTCGGAGACACTGAGACCCTGGAGAGAAGGTTGAATGGGGACCCAGGAGTTTCATCACCACTAATGATGTCAGCTCAGACCATATGGTGGGTCTGTATTTCTACTGGAAAACAGTGAATGAGGCAACACATATCAATTCCTCTGATGGCAACACATATCAATTCCTGTTGGAGGATCAGATGAGACCAAGTAGGGAGTCAAGAATTTCACCACTGCAAGTAGTGACCACATCAGAGAAGGCCCAGAGAGGAGCACTGAAGAGGTAAGACTACCCAGTATGGACAGGGAGATGGGAGTGGAAGCCAAAACTTCCACGAAATTGAAAGTAACAAAGACCATCTTCCTTCAGTATCAGTGGATGTTATAGGTCACATACTGTGTGACTCCATTTACAAAATTTTCTTGAAATACCAACATTAGAGAAACAGAGAACAGGTTAGTAATTAGGAAGGATTAAGAGAGTAAAGAGTAAAGGAGAAATATTTCTGTAGTAATAGAATTATCTTGAGTGTATCAATGATTATATCCCATTTAATTTTATGTTACAGTTTTTCAAGATGCTGTCACCTAGGGAAATATCTTTAAAGTGAATACCAGACCTTTCTCTATTGTTTCTTACAATTTCTGAATCTATATTTATCTAAAACATTTTTTAATTAAGAAGAAAATCTTGAAAAGGCAATATCTGCTATACTTTGAAAACCATGATATTGATGTGATATGCTGTATTATGACTAGGAGACTATGGTATAGGTTTGGTTGTAAGAGGAGTAGATTCAGCTTCTTTGAATTTTCAGTACACTCAGAAGTGACGATTGCTCTGTGTTTTTTTTCATGGTAACGAAAATCAAAAAGTCAACAGAATTAGTTTGAAATCCAAACCATGAAATTACTATATGAAATAAAACTGCCCCACAACCTACATTATTCAAGATCACTTATCAGTGCCACCATTCTGAAAGAAATGTTTTATAAGTAAAACAAAATTATAATAAAAACTTTTGTGTAGTGAACGCACAACCAGAGTTTTGTAGGATGGTTATCAAATCGCTGTGACTCCAACAGTCTGATGCCCATAAGATATTCAGGGTGTTCCCTTTAGGGCTTTTGGAAAAACCATTCACTGTTCTCTCTTTTCTGTTTTTTAAAATTTCTATTACACATTCTGTTGACATAGTAATACCAATCCACTGTTGATGTCTTGAAGCTGTCATACTTTCCCAGGGCTATTGTATAAAAGGGTGAGAGAGTGGTCTACCATTTTTGAGCATCAAGTGATTCAGGCGGTGTGAGAAATCAAGTCACAGAAGCTACACAAAAGTCATCCAGCATGTATGTATATTTTTTTCTGTTCTTATCTCTATGATCATGTTAAATTACTAATATTTCAGAATAGTGTATCATAATCAAAAGGTAGTTTTTGTAAGCATCATGGCAACCACAAATCAAAAATCTATGATAGAAAAATTAAAAAAATAATAATTAGGAAGAAATCAAAATATACTATAGAATAAATTATGACTATGAAGGTATAATATAGGTGAGAAAAAAATTAACTACAATAAAATGAGAAAACAAACTACAAAATGGCTGGTAATAAGGCCTTACCTTTCTATATGTTCCTTGCATGTAAAATGGATCAAATTCTCCAATTAAAAGGCATTGAATGACTGAATGGTTTTTTTAAAAAAATAAAGACCCAACCATATGTTACTTACAAGAAATTCACTTCACCTCTAAGGATACTCATAGACTGAAAGTGAAGGAGTGGAATAAGACATAGGCAAATGGACCCAATAAAAATAAGCAACCAAACAAACAGAAAAGCAGGAGCAGCCATAGTCTCATCAGATAAAATAGACTTTAAATCAAAAAGTGTTGTGGTTTGGATGTGGATTGTTCTCAGAATCTCCTGTGTTAGGCAATGCAGCAAGGTTCAGGGATATAAAGATTAGATTGTGAGGGCTCTATCAGATCAGTGGATTAATCTATTTCATGGATTAATAATTTGAATGGATTTACTGGGAGGTGGTGAAAACAATAGTCAGGTGGGACATGGTTGGAGGAAGTAGGTCACTGGGGACTTGGCCTCAGGGTCTATATCTGTCCTTGGTCCCTTCTTCCCCCTCTACTCTTTCTCTCTGCTTTCTGGCTGCCCTGAACTGAGCTGCTTTCCTCCACCATGCCCTGATGCCATAATGTTCTGCCTCACTCAAGGCTCAGAGCAAGAGTCAACTAACCATGGACTGAGACCTTTGAAAACATGAACCCCAAATGAACCTTTCCTCCTCTAAATTGTTCTTGACAGATATTTTGATGACAGTGATGAAAAGCTAACACAAAAAACAATAAAAAGAGTTAGGAAGGTCATTATAAAAATGATAAAAGGATCAATTTAGCAAGAGGAAATAACTTTAAATGTATGTTTACTCTCTATATGTGTGTGTATATATATGTGTATATACACATATATATGTACATCAATATGCACTTGAATATATAAAGAAATATTAAAAGACTTCAAGGAGAGATGACTCCAGTACAATAATAGTTGGAACTTTAATACCCCACTTTCAGCAATGGACATTTTTCTCCTTATCACATGGAACATCATCCAGGAGAGAACATATCACAGGACACAAAACAAGTCTTAACAAACTTAAAAACATTTGAAATTATATTCAATATCTTTTCCAACTACAATACAATAAAATTATAAATCAATAACAAGAAAAAACTTTGGAATCTTGTACCAACCACATATAAATTAACTTAATTTGGAATAAGCAACAGATTAAGAAAACTATAAAGAGAGAAATTCATAAAATTTCTTTAAATATGTGATAATGGAAGCACAACCTGTCCAAACCTTTGTGATACAACAAAAGCAGTACTAAGAGGGATGTTTGTAGCAATTAATGCATACATTTAAAAAAGCAGAAAGATCTCAGATAAAGAACCTATCACTCTTTCTCCATGAAGTAGAAAAACGAGAACAACTATATGCAAAATTTGTCAAAGAAAAGAACTTATAAAAATTAAGGCAGAAATAAATTAAATGAAAAAGAAAAAATGATATAATGATATTTTACATAAGAATTTATGAAATATTTAGTGTATTCCTCACAATTTATCAATTAATTATGATTTGAGTTTGGCTTTTGATATTTCCTTGTTAAATTCTCAGAGAGTAAGTTCATCTCTAATCTCTTGGGAGGGAGGGTCCTGTTTTTATCATCATGAAATGACCACATTAATAGCATCACACAATATAAGTTAAGAAACTAAAATCCAAATAGATTATATCTGATTGTTCACAATTAAATTCCAGTTATTGGCAGAACTACCAACTCTATCACTCTCCTCTGAGGATTTCCAAAATTTGAGAAAGTGAACACAAATGCATCAGTACAATTTTTTTTTTTCTATTATCACCTAGCACTTTGGAAATGTTCACAGAAATACATGGCATTTGCAGGTAAATGGATGGCATTGGAGAAGATAATGCTAAGTGAAGTCAGGAAATCCCCAAAAAAGAAATGCCAAATGTTTTCTCTGACATAAGGAGGCTGACTTATCATAGTGGGGTAGGGAGGGGGAACATGGGACGAATAGATGAATTTTAGATAGGGAAGAGGGGAGGGACGGAAAGGGAGGAGGGAAAGGATTAGCAAGGATGGTGGAACGTGATGGACATCATTATCCAAAGTACATATATGAAGACACGAATTACATGTCAATCTACTTTACATACAGAGATACAAAAAATTGTGTTATATGTGTGTAATAAGAATTGTAATGCAAAAAAACCAAGTGCATGTATAAAGACATGAATTGACATGAACATACTTTATACAAAGATATCAAAAATTGTGCTCTATATGTGTAATAAGAATTGTAATACATTCCGCTGTTGTGTATTTTAAAAAATAAAATCAATAAAAAAATTTTAAAAAAGAAAGAAATACAATGGGCTATCCTTCTCATACAAAATGTTTGACCATTTTTAAAAATTTCCCTACAAATATTCCATGTTTTGCTGTGCCCATATTCTGAACAAATGAACTACTGTTGTTCTGAAGACTCCATGGAGGATTGGTTGAGAACTGTACCAGAATCTGCAGATGCTCAAGGCCCTTATGTAGAATGACACAGTATTTGCCTATAATGTACTGTTCCCTTTAATTCATTTCTGGATTGCTTATAACACTTAATGCAATATAAAGACTATATAAATACTTGTAAAACTACATTAATTAGGGAATATTGATAAGGAAAAAAAATCTGTATATGCTCAGTATAGACACAATGTTTTAGAAAATACTTTTGATCCATGCTTGATTGATTCTGTGTATGAAGAATTCACAAACATGGAAGGCCAACTGTACTTACCTGACTTGCAGAAAAAGAGAAATGAGAGATGATTTGAATCATGTGATTTTTGTCCTGGCCTAAAACAAATAGGAAAAATGCAAGTTGCAATCTAATCAAGAAGTTTTTTCTTTGGTAGGTTGTTTTCTATAATGTATCCAAACCCAGAGAGCCTGCTATCCTGCTTGTGGCCTATAAAAATATAAAGAATTAGGACAATCGTTCTGTTCAGTTGAGACCTCCACTGTTCTCCCTATGGGAACTTCCTAATTGATACATGTTCAAATAAGACTGAAATTGAGAAAGAGAAAGCACCAACTATTTTGAAATAATGAGAATCTTTCCCAGGTTTTATACACTAACTGGAACTTGTGCTACTACCTTGAGTATTGTAATTCCCTCATGAACAAAATTGGCCTAAATAATTATCCAATGCTTGGAGCAACACAAGAGTTCTTGGACTTCTACATTTTCAATAAATGGAAAATGTGCAGGGAAGAGAGGAAAAGTAAAATTTATTTAATAGTTATCAATTAAAGAAAAATAGTAAATTAATAGTAAATTAAATAGTAAATTAAATTAATTTACTAAAAATAGTAAATTAATAGTAAATTAATAAATTAATACTCAGTTTCATCATTTAACAAAATAATGAGGTTGTTAAAGCTTCTTAAACTCTTTAACCCAATTTAACTCTCTTTTCCACATCCTGATGCCCAGTAGATGCCTTTTCTTGATCCTGTAATTTAGAGTGTTTGCATTCACAGGGTTGTAAATTAAAGTATTAGCTGTCAATTAATGCATTAGCCAATTAAAGTTAGTGCCACTTCAAAAGTATTTGCATATAATCTGGGGGCTTTTGAAAGCTTTAAAGATTTAAGTGAAGTCTCTGTCCTGGTACATGCTCAGTCCTGAGCTTTTCTACTTAGGTGGGTATCTCAATGACAGGCATTCAAAGGGGACTTGACATTCATGACTAACCTTAGGTAAAACTATCAGGACTGAATTATGAATTTTCCACCTGCTTTAATATGGAATCATTTTATTTTGTTTCTTTGTATTTGCTGATTTAGAAAGAACACAAATATTTGCTCCCTGTTTTTGACATTGTTTTGAAGATAAGGCATCTATATATAACATGGAGAAAAGTTACCTCTCATTCATTTAGGAAGTATTTTTGGGAGACTTTCCATGTTTCAGGAGCGCTGATACATTCTGGTGATACAAAGGCAGGTGAAGTGCTGTTCCTGCTGTTTTCTATTTGATGATTATCTGAATGTTGCATTTAATACTCCACCAAAACATGTTGCTAAATAAAAAAAAAAGAATTATATTTGGAAATTTGGGGAGAAGAAAGCAAATGAAAGGAGAAAGAAGGGTAGGAACCTAAAGGCTAGAGAAACAAGTTGGTAGGATCACAAGATGGGGTCTAGAAAACAGAGTGATGGATAGTGTGAGTCCTATATGGAGGAATCCATTTCTCTGTTGGAGAGAAATGAGTGGATCTGTAGGAGGGCAAGTAAAGGTCAGTGTTTAAACATTTCCAAGCCAATTCTCTGCCAGTTGTTTGGGCAACTTTTACCCAAAGGAGAACTTCTGATGTTTAGTAGATGGTTGACACCAGAGGATACTCTTCTCAATGCAGATGAGAACCTTCCTCCATTGAACTAGCATCTTACCTGTTATCTACCACATGATATTTCAGGGCTCCGTTTGAACATAGTATGTATTTCGTATAAAGATATGTATTAATACACAGGAGGAAAACTCTTCAGGTCCTAGCTAAAGGGTGGCATATCAGGCCAGTTACCTCTCATTCATTTAGCAAGTATTTTGGGAGACTTTCCATGTTTCAGGAGCGCTGATATATTCTGGTGATACAAAGGCAGGTGAAGTGCTGTTCCTGCTGTAAGCACTGTATCCACAAAGAGGAATAATTACCGCTTATACGTTCAGTGCCAAAATAGAAATTAGAGCAAAGGGCTATGGAAGATTTCCCTGGAACACAGCAGAGGGGAAGGATTCATTCTTTCTAAGAAGACATAAAGGGGAAATTGCAGATCACACCATTTTTGAACTAGCCTTGGAAAGATAAAATAGTGAATTAGGCAGAAAGGGGGCAAAAGTAATTCAAAACATGGTGGGCAGTATGTTTTGAATGACAGTATGTTTAGACTGTGTTTTATTAGGATAAACCATGTAGATAACTTAGTGGACAGATCAAATCAAGAAGCACAGCATATGAATCTCCTGGAAGAACCAGTAAAGGACATATAGGTATGTGGACCAAAAATAAAAGCAAGCTAAGTGCATTATTAGTCAGTTTTTTTTTTCACCGTGACCAAAATATCTGATAAGATAACTTAGAGGAGGAAATGTTTATTTTGACTCACAGTTTCAGAGGTTTCAATCCATGATCAGCTGGTTCCATTGCTTTGGGCCTAAAAGTGAGGCATAAATCATAAAAGAAGGGTGCAGCAGAGGAAAGCTTCAGCTCACAGCAGTCAGGAGAGAAAGGGAGAGGGAGAAGGAGAGAGAAAGAGAAAGAAAGGAGAAGGGACGGGGATAAGATACAGTACCCAAGAGCATGCCTCCAGTGACCTTCTTCCTCCGACCATCCCTTATCTGTCCACAGTTTCTACTACCTTCCAATAGACCATTCAAATTATTAATACATCACATGGACTAACCCACTAATGGTTAGAGCTATCATGATTCAATTGCTTTCCAAAACCCCCACCTCTGGACATTGTTGCATAGAGATCCAGGTCTTCAGCACATGAGCTTTTGGGGAATATTCCAGATTCAAACCATAATGCCAAGGGCCAAGGTTCAGAAAAAGATCAGGAGTGGGCACTGTCATTAGATACCTGTGAAAGAGGAAAATAGACAAAGTGACTTATAAATGAAAGTAGGCCATTTGGTGAGAAAATTAGGGAGGAGTTGATGCCTTTTATATATATATATATATTTTTGATGGACCTCTTAAATTTATTCGTTTATTTATATGCAGTGCTGAGAATTGAATCAGTGCCTCACACATACTAGGCAAGTGCTCTACAATTGAGCACCAGTCCCAGCCCAAGAAGTGATGCCTTTTGGGGATATAATTTCAATGCAATCTTGAGATAGAATATGCCTGGTGTCTTTCCTCCCCAGCCTATTTAATTTGTCTTTTGCCAAAAAAGATGATCTGTAGTATGTCATCAATATGTTTTCTGAATGCCTGGCTTCTACTGGGTTTGTACAAAAGGGAACATCAATAAAACAATGGTAGGAGGGAAGAGACAGAGGTCAGGGGTTCCCAGTTTCCTTACTGTTAGGGCACTTTGGGTTGGTATGGTCATGAAATGATCACTCTTCTGAGGTGGTCCCTTTATGACTCTCCTTCTGGGATGCCATGAAGTCCTCCTTCTTCTCATCCTTTTGGTAGCTCCTCAGGGCTCCCATAGCACTAACTCCAGAGTACTGCACCATCTCTTGTAAATTTCTTCTCTGTAAATAAAATTTCCTTAAATTATAATAACTTTAGATATGTCTCTTTCTCACTGGGACTCACGCATATTTAGAGCAGGAAGGAAAATTAAGAAGTGCATTGGACTTAAAGACTGGAGACAGTAAATACAGGACACTCATTCAAGATGTTTAACTGTGAAAGGTAACTGAGGAACAGGGTTGTGAATTGAAGTGGGGCCAGAATGGAAAGAAAATATTTTGGATGGAAAGATGTGATCTTTTTTTAATCTATTGAGCCTAGGATACATCCTGTCCTTTATGTATTAATTAGAATAAAAGAAGCATCTGTCTAGTGGGCTTTTCACACACCCTAGAGTTTGGCAAATTCTCATTTCTCACTCTATCTTCCTTTAATTGCCACATATGGGAAAAAAGAAAGTGGGAGTCACAACTCTTTTTGAACTCAGAACCTGAGTCTAGCATTTCCAGTTCTAATCGCTAAACTAAATAATAAAAAGTATAGTTTTTAGTCAGAATCTCTGCAAAACCATAAAATGACAATGAAGAAACTTCCATGTAATAAATCCTTGCAGGTACAGACAGGGCTGAAGTTATTGCTAGCCAGAAGATGAGTCACACAGGGGAAGGAATAAGAGAAGGAGACATAAGTAGGCATAATGAGGGACAGTAATTACACTATCATCTAGTAGTTCATGGAAAAATTTGGGCATCACCTTGTAACACTCTCATCATGGTAGACACTGGCAGTGGAAAATGCACATTGTATTTTGTGTTCCCAAATTTAGTTTTCTGATTTACGTACTTGCCTGTTTTCACAGAATTGACTCCTGGAAGAGAAGCAATTCAAGACAGTTAGAAGGGTTTTTTCACCTAATGGAAAATGCAAGTGATAAGCACACTATAGTTCATTTAGGGGGAAGAGATGACTGAAAAAAACAGACATTTACAAATCATTTATCTGTAGATGCAAATCCACTGGACAATCCATTTGAGTTTGAGAAGGAGTTCATGTCCTAACTTGGATATAAAATTCCTTAAGGTCTTGTGATCTATCTTGGTTTCAAGGTTCTCACAGCTTGCAATACAGACTCTGAAAACTTCCAACAGTTTTTTTTAAATCAGATAACCCCATCAATTACCCAAAAGTGCTAGGTGCTGAGGATGATATGAGGTAAAATACAGTTGGCTTTGAAGGTCTATGGTGTTTTTATTTCACTGATATTTCTAAAATGTTTCAAATGACTGTAATACACAGAGAAATGACCATGGACTTGAGTTAGGTATTAACAGAATAATGGCAAAATACATGGCTTTGTATAATATAAGTGAATTTACAGCCAATCACCTCCAAAAAAAGTAAAGAAACAGTGTAACAGATCATTGGAGAATTATGACACATTAGTTGGCACTACTCAATTGTTGATGACATACCTGAATTCAGATATTATTAGAAAAGCCAGGACAGAAAGTCAGTAATAGAAGGAAAGTAAAACTAAATGGAAGGATAGATATTTCTCCAGACTTGAAGGTATTCAGTACACTCACATCTCCTATTTTTTCAAATAAATGGCTCCATCTTTCACTTGTTCAATATTAGCATTCCATTGTCTCCATCCTTTTCTGCTTAATTTTCTCAAGAGTCTTGGGAAACTTTTGTGTCTAAAGGTGTTTCAGCAGCAGTGAGTCCAGTTGCCACCGTTTCTCACTGCTATTGTGGGTAATTTTCACTTGATGGGTCCTATTAGCCTATTGTTCCATTGGTGTGAATGCTTATTTAGATTTCTGTGGAGGCCTCTAGAGTTTTTGTGGGATTATTCCTAGTTCTCCAGTGCAAGGATCTTCTTTCTTTGGGTTCTCAGTATCATTGCTCTTAAAAATCAGTTATTTCAGAAAGCATTGTGTCAGGACTCATACCCCTATTTGTTCCCTCCAACTTCTAGAAAAATTATCTGCTTTTTCTGTTAGTTACCATCTCTCTCAAGGATGTGATAGGTTTTCTTTAAATTTTTACAAATCAAAGGTTCTTTTCATTTCCTCTTTTATGAACAATTAGGTAGGTTAGATTCTTCTAAAAAAACAAACCTCAAAACCCTACCATTTAAGGATGACCACCCTTTAATTCCAAACAATATTATATTTTAGATTATAATACAAAAATATGACATCTCTCTAGCATAAGAAGAAGAAAGTAACAAAATTTAAAAAGAAGTACAATTTATACCTTTGCAATGTACACTCTGGCAGGACACCTAGCCTTATAACATTTCATTGTTCCTACAACTGTACCAGTGCTTTAAAAATGTTATCTAACACAAGAGTTCCCACTTTATAGGGAACAAAATTTCACATCAGAGAGGTAGATATTGCTACAGTTTGTATCTAGAATGTTCCCCAAATGGCCTATTATTAATGGTTTGGTCCCTGGATTGGTGCTATTAGAAAGTGGTGGAACCTTTAAGATGTGGAACCTAGTGGCAGGTCATTGTGGGCATGTCCTCAAAGAGGACTATGGGATGCCCATCTTCCTCTTTCTATTTCAATTTCTGGCAATGAGGAGAACAGGTCTCCTCTACCATATGCACTCACCATGATGTACTGTGCCAACATACACCCAAACCAAAAGGGCTGATTGGTCATGAACTAAAACAATGAGCTAAAATAACACTTCTTTTTCTTTTCTTTTTTTTCCAAATCTTGGATATTTTGTTACAGAATCAAGAAGCTGACTGACATAGTACTTATCAAGTTGACATCTCTACCAACACAGGTGAGTCAGAACTTAAACTTAGATGTCCAAAGTCATAGCTATACTCCGCCTATCAAATTGCTAGATGTAAACTCAGTAGTGCTATGAGGCATACGAGAAGTCCAATCCATAGCTTTAAAGTTGTTTGCATTAATGGGAAAGGGGAAAATTGCCAGACTCAAATATGTGAAAGAGTTGAATACTAATGTAAGTATCATATAAGACAATAATAAATTAAATTTAACCAAAGTCTAGAAGTAATAGGAGGACTTCTCAGAGCTTTCTATTCAACACACCTACTTAATATTCATACGACAATGGTTGACAGATTTCTGCCATCAAAAACCCTTTAAAAATGCAAAGTCCTTTACTTATACTGTGCAAATTGGCTCACTCAACGCCAGCTCCAACTCTCATTTCGTGTGTTTTTCTGCCATTAAGAGGTTGGAAAGCTAAAATTTTTTAGCATGGGTTCTCTGTATGACCTAAATTCCACCAATCAAGTACACCATCTAATAGTTGGAAGAGGAAGCAGGCAATGTGAAAGAGAGTCCACAAGTAGGAAATGGCCTCTTCTGAGGCAAGTAGGTAGCACAGATGTCATTGTAGAGCAGAACAAACTGGTTAAAATCGTTTTATTTTCTAGAAGCTTTTTCTCTTGATTATCTAGTATGTAGACTACTAGAAAGATTTTCTAACAAACCCTTCTGCCTAATAAACCTATGTATAGGAGATTGTAACATCTGCAACTCAGAACCTTGAAAAGTATAATGACTGTTTTTAAGAATGTATGAAAGGTAGGATGATGTAGTTGGCAATAGGGACTGGAACACGGTTCATCTATAACACATTGTAGTGAAAGAGTTATTAGGATATCATCTTTGGTCACTGAGGAAGATTACCTATAAAAGGCAAAGCCAAGTTTGAGTAAGCCATATTGAAAGTTAAAGAATATTAATGACAGTAGGATGGGCTGTTTCTGCCAGTTAAACTTCAGGGTTAAAGTCCTGGCCGAAGAACCAGAGTTTCTATAACTGTTCTCAAGAATTTTATATAGATATTTGCTGACTTATGATAATGCAACTTTATGTGTTTTTTATTTATTTTGTTGTTGTTTCTACTTGGATTTATAATAGTGGAAACAATAGACATTCAGTATAAATTGTGCTTTAAAGTTTGAATGTTGATCATTTCCTGGGGTAATAATATGCAGTATGATACTCTTGTGATCCTCAGCAGCAGCAGAAAGCCACGGCTCCCTGTCAGCCACAGGATCACAAGTGTCAACAACTGATACTGTATAGTGGACTATGTTGTTAGGTTGTGATGCTTGGTAGGTTAGTGTACTCAAAGCATTTTTACTTACAATATTTTCAACTCTCATTGGGCTTATTTAGACATACCCCCATCCTAAGTGGAGAAGCATTTGTGAAACTTTATTGAATTTTACAGATAGTTCTAGAAGCTACTCCCCACCCACCAGATTGAGGAGGCACTTCCTGTCTTACTTAAAATCTTTTAATCAATTATTTCGCAATAGAATATCTACTTTCTCCATATCCACCGTATCCACTATATTACTATGGACATTTCCCATATTGACCTAAAAGAACAAAAGAAATTCAATTCCAGAAGGACAAACTGTTTGCTAATTTATATTGGCAAATGCCTGCGATTAGGTTTACGAAAAGTAAACATAAAGTAGCTTATGTTAAGTGAAACTGAAATGTCTATAATTCTTTAGTTTTGTCAAAGTATAAATACAAAGGCATATAGAGGATAAAAAGATGAAATGGACATACCAAGTGCTGAGAGGGCTTCTCTATGTCCAAAAAGATAATGATGAGATTAAGAAATGTCAGTGTACATATATGCATGTATGTAGGTATATACAAATATCCCTGCTTCTCTGGTTGACCTCTGACTGATATAATGGGTCAACAAGTTACCATATATGCTATCTGAGATGCTACCACAAACTGGAATGCTACAAAGTTGAGCTTGCTCAGCATGATACAGTCTCCATAGGAAATAAGATATGTAAGATTGAGTCTAAGCATGTCTCAAAGATCAAAGAATATTGCATGGTCATATGACTAAAATTCTCAATGCTATTCCTGCAGCTGCACTGTCACTTCTAAACAAACTATGTTCTCATAATGAATACCTCTATTATCAATTAATTTTGGGGGAGCTTTATTTATAGATAATTCAGCCTAATATATGGACATCAGCCAAAGGTTGATTGTTTCTCTCTATGATGCTTCTCAAGGATAAACCTGAACAATATAAGAGATTTTAATTCTGGGCAAAAAGTACTAACTAAACATGATTATCATCTTTCTTTGAAAGAAGACACTGTATCAAATGGATATACATTAATATCGTAGAAAAGAACAGAAAATGGTTTACAAAGATGTTTTTAAACTTAGAATTAAAGGAAATATTGAGGGACTGTGGTTGTGGCTCAGCAGTAGAGCACTTGCCTAGCACATTCGAGGCACTGGGTTTGATCCTCAGTACCACATAAAATAAATGAATAAAATAAAGATTTTTTTAAAAGGAAATATTGAATAATTATTGAAAAAGAGATTTTGGTGGAGATTAATGGATATAAATTGATCCCCAAATGCTTATGTGTTGAAGGCTTGGTCCCAGGTGTAGTGCTATTGGAAATGGTGGAAACATTAGAAGGTGGGGCCTACTTAGACGAGTTGGGTTAATGGTGGTGGCATGTCCTTGAAGGGTGTATCTTGTCCATGACCCCTTCCTATCTCTCTCTATTACCTGGCTACCATGAGGTGAGCAGCTTTGCTCTTTCACGTGCTTCCCCATGATATATTGCCTCATCACAGGCTCAGAAAAAATGGAGCCAGCTGACCATGGACCGAAATCTCTGAAACCATGAGCCAAAATAAATCTTTTCTCCTTTAAGTTGTTTTTCCCAGATATTTTGTCACAGAGATAAAAAAGCTAACAAATGCATTTCCTAAAGTTGTCCACAAAGTAAGGATATGTGTGCTCAAGTGGACCCTGCCAATGATTATCATAAGTCTTTGTAATCACCTGAACAAGATAGCTGTTGGTATAAATTCGTCTATATGCCTTGCCACCCTACATTTGCATAAATAAAGGAATAAAGGTGATTGTGGTCACAGTGAGGCAATCTAAGCATAGACTCAAAAACATGAATTTCTCACTAGACTGAACAGGTAAGTGCCACTGCAGAGTACTCCATCTGCCAGCAATAGAGATTAATGTTACATCACAATACAGTCTCAAACCCCAGGGCACTAACTGGCAACTCATGGCGGGTCAATTGCATGAGATCCCCTCTTTTCCCCATAGAAATGAGAGTGATTTATTCTCACTGGAAAAGATATTAATGTTTAGACTCTGCAGGAATATGGATTTGCCTTCCCTGCATGCTCTATGTATTTATCCCCCCTGTGAATTTAACAGATGCCCTGTTCACTGTCACAGTATGCCCTACAACACTGCTTCTGACCAACTAACCATTTTACAACTTACCAGGGATATTAGGATCTGCTCTTACTGGGACCTGGAGAGAATAGACTTGAAGATGGATGAATCAAAAAAAAAAAGAAGAAGAAAGAATAGGAAAAACTTGGGGGAGACAGTATGGTGGAAAAAGCTTGTGGCTCAGAGCCCAAAATGTTTGTGTCTGATTTCTACGACTTCCTCAGTCTTTGGCCACTGGCAGATTACGTAACCTTTATGCCCATTGGATTATTGTGATATCAGATTTTAATTTTAAAAATCAACACTTTAAAAGCTTAGGTTCTTATTTCTACCCACTAAACCCAAGTTTATATTTGAGTTATTGAGAGAGGAAATCTCAGACACTGGGATAGAGGGGAAGCTGATCACAGGTCACAGGTATTCCCTTGAGACATTCAAGTTTGTCCCTGGTTTTTGGTTAACCATCTATGAAGATGTTGTATGTGTTCTCTTGTTCCTAACCTTGAAAACTGCTTTGTTGTTTTCTTCTATGTTCAGGTGAAATATTTAGCTGATGATCAAATCTGAGCCTTAAAGGACTTGCTAATACTTCAAGCCTACTTGTCATGGTATTTTCTATCTTCCCAGTTTAGAACCAGAATGTAAGGAGAGAGGATTATCTACAAAGTTTTCTAATAACTGGAGTTCTGTTTAACATGTTCCCTTTGTTCTGACCTACCCTCCCCTACATAGGCCTTATAATATCCTCTCTGGCTGTACATAGGGCTTAAGGACTTTTCACAAGACATCCCGGTGTTCCCTTTCTTTACTCTGTCTGACTCTTCTCTCCTCTTTTGTTGTTCCCTTTCCTACCATGAAGTCTTCAGTCCCAGAATCAGGTGGGCTGGCTCCCGTTCTTTTCATCCCCAAATTATTTTATAGATAAGCTCTAGTCTTTCAGGAGACTATTCAAACTCCAAATAGTGTGGACACATCAACTCAAATACTTTTCTTTTTTGCTAGTTTCAAATAAATGGGGAAAAAGACAAAAAGATTAAGA
This sequence comes from Marmota monax, assembly GCF_021218885.2. NCBI lineage: Eukaryota > Metazoa > Chordata > Mammalia > Rodentia > Sciuridae > Marmota > Marmota monax. Next base: position 722,341 of record NW_026694465.1, on the reverse strand, counting down.
AAAGTAGAGAGAGAATATACACACAGAGGCATTTATAAAATCTCTATTATGCCCCACGATAAGGAGAGACAGGGGGAGATATCAAAACACGGAAACATAAATAGAAATATATATTCATATATACTAGGTAAGGATTTGCAGTGAGATAATTAGAGATAGCCTTCAAGAAGACTAAATTGAAAAGTTTCCAACAGTGTCTATAGATAAAGAAAACAGGTTGCCTTGAAATAAACCTCTTTTGTTTAGAAATAGCCATCACAGTAGCTATCTTGTCACTGAAATACAAGACAAATATCTTATTCATTGTTCATGGTGAAGACTCACTGTGTGGACTGATGCCAACCGGAATCTTTCAAACTGAAATGTTAACTATTCTTTTTATAAATATAAAAACTCCTCAATGATGAAAGCTGAACTGTGTGTGGGGAGGCTGTTTGATGCTCTTCGTGGGAGTTAGAGAGCAGGACTTTCATCTTTCCTATGGAGGTGATCTGACAGCAGAGCGGATGCCTCAATGTGAAAGTGAAGGTTCGTGAACTGCTATTAACTGGGGAGAAACCTTGCGGTAACCCAGGTGAGGAAGGCCACACTTCGTATTAGCCAAGTCATGAGAAGATGAACAATATGCAGGAGAATTTGAGAAAAACAGCAGTTGAGAGAAGAGTCAGATGCTGGAGGTGACAAAGGGCTGGTGCAGCATGTAAGCCCTCCTTGGTTGAGTGTTGGAGAAAGTAGGGGAGATGCAGGCCCCTCACATTTTTCTGTTTGTTTAAGACTTTCCTGGTTTTAGCTCTAAGAGTTCTGTATCCCTGTTCCTGAAAGGTGAGTGATGGCTGGTGCCCCCAGCTTCCGCATGTGTTATGAGGTACTAGTCCTGGGCTGGAGAAGCCAGAGGTGAGGACCCCCAATATGCTGGAGATAAGGCTGGTGAGTGGTCTTCAGGCTGGATTGTAGAGGCACTTGAGATTCAGGTGAAAAAAGTCATTGTTCTATGAACCCTCAGTGCTATAGTAGATCAATAGGTTATCATATGTTCAACCCCAAGGATAATGGATTAGAGAGAAGGTGGAAGAAAGAGGGTCCATTAAAGAGTCAGGCAGATGAACTCAGCCTAGATAAGGGTGATGATAGGAATGTGAATGTCTTCTAAAGGGAACACTTTGATCAAACAGCTTGTATGAAAAGTAGGAGATTTAATATGGATTCTTTTCTCTTTTTTTAATTAAAAAAAGAAAGGGGACTTGAGGCAGATAGTCATCCTCATATAATGTTCTTGAGCTTTAGTTACATGAAGTGAGCCTCTCTCAGAGATGTAGAGGAAGATGTCCATGAACTTGCATGGCCTGACCCTGCACGTGATGCCATTAAAGTGTGCAAACCAGCATTCCCCTCTCATGACTCTCTGTTGCCAGCAATCTCTTGGGAAGCAAAGATTTGCTTTGCATGTTTACATTGGTGGTAATTGGCAGATTAGAATATTTGAAAAAAAAATGATGCCCGGCTGTGTAGAGAAAATGAAACAGCAGCATATTCATGCTGTATTTTCTAAGCCAAAAAATACACTCACATATTTAGAAACACGCAGTCAGACTTCAGGGCTCACACACAGTGTTGCATAGTCACATATGCTCTGACGCATGTATACAGTCATGCACATGTCCACACATATACACATACTTCTATGCTTTTTTTTTTTTAAAAAAAAAGTCAGGTCAGCAGTAAGGAAAGAAGATTTTTAAGGAAAATAGATGGATCAAAGAAAAAAGTCACCTTTGCTTTGTTGAATTTATAAGAAGCTCTTTTGCAAAGGGTATTGATTTATCATCAGGTAAATAGTTTCATCTCCCATGAAATCCCATAAGCCCTACAGCAGTTACTGAGAATGCTCTTAGCTAAAGGTCCCTTGGAAATGGCAGGTAGCAAGATATCAACTTCCAAGATCAAAAGAGGACTCCTAACCATTTAATAGCTAATCAACTTGTGAGACAACTGATTTTTGAGTCCTCCACAAAAAGACAGTGGTCAGTTTAAGCCCTGGACAGACTGTCCTGCCTGTAAGGAAGGGACCAAAGGTTGGGAGGAGAAAAAAGAAAAGATATTTGGCTAAATACACCCTACGTGAATGGTTCCGATCTAAATTAAAAAAATAAAATAGGGTAATGCAGAAGACATTTTTAAATATAAATAAACACATATATGATACATAAAGGCATAGATAGATGGGAATACAGATACAAATATAGATGTAGATATGTTAAGAATAGAAGTAGAAAAAGAAGTAAAATACAGTGGAGAAGATCTAAGGCAGTTTATCTGTGTTCTGATGATAGGGTCTATGGGTTTTTTGTGGGGAATTTTGACCCTAACCCTAACCCTAACCCTAACCCTGATGATAGGGTCTATGGTTTTTTTTTGGTGGGAAATTTTAACAGTGATTTCAGAGAGTCTTGTGGGACAGACCTAAGTCTGTTCCCTTAGAGATGTCAAGTGGTCACACACTACCACTAGTGGTCTACCACTAGATCCAGGAATCTTTCATAATAACTTGTCTACTCAAGAAACAGAAGGTTGCCCACAGAGTGAGCCCTAAAGCCTGATGCCGTAATCCCACTGTGACTTAGAAGTATGTAGGGGTCTGGGCTAAAGAAAAGGAGGAGGATATTTTTTTCTTCATCTACAGTCAATTTGGGGTGAGGGGAGAGTGGAGACTCAAGGACCTACTTAGGCCCATTAGGGTATCCCATCTGAGTCAGTGGTGGGGTTGCCATTCTGTCCCTGTCCTTCCCCTAGTGGAGTCAAGTGACGATTCCAAAATGTCTAGAGGTCTTACTTCCTCATGGTTACCACTGGTGTTTATTACTCCCCAACTTCTCATCAGAGACATGTGTATCTACACTTGATATGAATTGCTGCGACTTCTCTATTCCTGGAATTTGGCTCAGGGCTGGATCTTGGATCTTTTGTTGTTAAAATCAATACAAATTAGAGGATTCTGGGAAAGTCACAGGTCTGAGCAGGGGACAGTGGCAGAGGACTGTGGTTCATCTTTTTTTTTTTTTTTTTTTGGTCTTCTTTTCATGGTTCTTCTCCCCTCCAACTTCTAAGTGATTTCAAATCCAAATCCTTGAGGCCTACCCTCCAAGTGTCCCACTCTCTTTGAAAAATAACTGTTTTGTCTTTTGAAAAATAACTGTTTGGTCCTTGGCTTCGTTCCTCTCAGCATTCTCCTGTCTTCACCTAAGACCTCCTGGCTGGGACAGTTTTGCAACACTCTCCTTGTACCCTAGCCCTGTTATTTCTAAATCAGTGTTTTATATTTGTAACCTCAAAGAAGAATTAATAACTAGACTGCTCAGAACACAAGTGAATCATAATTGTACTATTAGATAGAAAAGGATATTCTGTCCCACTTTAGAAACTGGTTCACATGGCATCTGTAACTACCAGGAAACTTGCATGCCACCTTATTAAGCTAAAGGATTGACTCTCTAAGGGTGGAATTGTATGCAGCATGCAATTATGGTTAAGAAGATCCTTCCAGGTAAGAAGACTCTGTAACTCATGACAATATTGATGATGTGCACAGTGTTTATTTACATTTCCTCATGAGTTACACTATCCCCACCTGCCCTCATGCCTACTGCTAATTGGTCATAAGGGTAGCATTGCCACTGGTGTACCTTAAGAACTTTCCACAAAACAAAAGAGTATGCCCTTTATACTGTTGTGCCTCTTGTATTTCATCTGTCCTTTTCCAACTCCTTAAGACACTGACTGAGGAAAGGAGCAACCAGTACTTGAAGGACTCTTCAGGAGAAGAGAATAAGCAGGAGAAAGGAGTGTGACCACTGATTATTTACTGCTATTTTAAGATGAAAGAATGACTTGTTTGTGGTCATATAGTATAAGAAGAGGCAGCCTGAGGCCAAGGATGTGTGGCAACTCCCTGTTCAGCCTCAGCAATATCACCGAGGCTGTTGGACTGCTGTGGCACTGCCTTAGTTCTTATGTGGCAGGAGAAACAGAAGACCTGGTCTTTGTTGCAGATGAGAAGTGATTTGGAATTGATTAGATAGAAAGGGATATTCTGTCCCACTTTAGTCCTTTTAGAAACTGGTTCACGTGGCTTGAAATTCCAGTTAACAGTGCCATTGCAATAAGTCCTGGACACACGGGTGAGAGAGAAAGAAACCCAGGTGGAGTTTCCCAAGAGTGTTCTCACAGTGGTAATAATGATAATTCTCATGTATTAAATAGTTTACATATTTGCATATTGTTGCATATAAACACACACACGCACAGAATTTGAATACTTATAAAAACCTGGAGCAGTGAGTTCTATTATTGTCATTTGACAAAGACCCTGAGGATTAACAATCTGTTCAGAGTCACACCAAGAATGTTAGACCTCGCATTTAGAACACAGGTTTGTTCATTTCCAAGCCCACTCCTCATCTTTTTTAGCATTCCCTCTCAAATAGATTTTGTTTCACAGGCTGATCCCAAATAGCACTGCTGCTGATGTTAAAGAAGCCTCTGCACAGAGAGGATAACTTCTATGGCAGACACCACACCAGGGGCTCTTGCATATGCTATTTAATCATCACAGCAGCTCAGTTGGAGATTTATTGTCATTATGTCCCTTTTATAAGATGAAGGAGCAGAAGTTCAAAGAGACTCCAAGCTAATTTAGCTGGAAAGAAGAGTAGAAATGATAGCAAATATTTATGAAGGCTTACTATGTGCTGGGCTCAGTGCTAACTTGTTCATATTTTCAAACCAGTGGGAGGGCTGAGCTCTGATCCAACTCCAGGAGGTTAAAGCATTGCTCTCTGAAAGCCCACAATAAGATGCAAATATTTTATTTATGAGGAAAGAAAAAAACATCCTTGCTAACATAGTAGTAGCGATCAGTTCACCAAAGTGCTACCAGAGATGAGTCTCACCTGGACAGAGATATTTGATTGAGTAAGAAGTAAGGGGACACATAATTATTCCAAGATGAAGAAGAAAATAATACTATAAGAGCAACTGGTATGCATATTCATTTAAATATTTATTTTTTAAGTAAGCTATGAATATTCAATCAGTTGTTCAGTTTTTGTATCTAGAGAAGGCCAGTTATGGGTGAATGAAAACTATATAGTGCCAAAAATGTTCTTTGCTTTGAGTGCTTCCTCAGGGAGATTGTTTCCCTGGGGCTTTAAGTGGCATAATTTCTTTCTCTGGTCTCACCTCATGATGATGTCAGTGCATATCTCATGATACTGGAGTTTCTGACCATATTCATGAAGGCAGGTATTCAGTGGTCCAATAGACCCTGGGCAGAAATGTGCGCGTGTGTGAGCGCGCACACACACACACATAAACTAGAAAACATGAGTAAGGAATTTTGGCAAACATTGCATTTTGAAGTCTCCCTCTTTTATAAAGTCTATCAGTTTGCTGAAGTTTTGGGGAAGCCCTATGGTAAAGAAACAAGTATCCCTAAAAGTATTCCAAATTTATTATACCTTAGGTCACTTCAGGTTGTCCCGTTGGAATAACTTTCCTAGTTACTGCCCTGATGTCAAAGGATTCCAAGCTTACTTATCTACTTAAGAAGTGACTGCTTTTATCCAGCATGGTGGTGCACTCCTGGAATCCCAGCAGCAGGGGAGGCTGAGGCAGGAGGATTGCAAGTTCAAAGTCAGCCTCAGAAACTTAGTGATGCTGTAAGCATCTTAGGGAGACCCCATCTCAAAATAAAAAGGAAGGAAGGAAGGAAAGAAGGAAGAGAAGGCGGGCTGGGGATGTGGCTCTGTGATAAAGCACCTCTGGGTTCAATTCCTGGTACAACAACAATAACAACAACCCAACAAAACAAAACAAACAAACAAAACAAAAGAAACTACTGCTTTTTCCTCAAGCATCTGAGAGCTAACTGTTCCTACAGGATGGATCTTGGCTGGAACGTTTAGCCCTACACTTGACCAAGAACCTATATTTGATTACCTTAGTTTTAACAAAACTATAGAACATCAGTCAATAAGATGGCTTTATGAATTGCATATTATGAAGTGGGTTCTATATTCATGACTTTTTCTATGATATATTTTTTTCTTATTCTCTCCTTTAGTGTCTTCTTTAGACTTATTATTTGCCTTCCTGAACTTATTTTTCTGCTTTTATTGTTTCAAGTAACAGAAACAACGTCTATTATTATTAGTGCATAGTTTGACAGTTTTGATGTGTATAAATAATTTTAAGGAGACTAAACTTAATATCACCTCTTTTGGCCTGAACTCTGAAAGAAACTTGGGTTATATTCTAATAATCTCCTTTCTGTCACATGAACTACTGTATAGACAATAATTTTAAAATTTACCCCAGACATTTCATAAATCTGTTGCTTCTTTTTGTTTCTTGTATTTTAGCCCTTCCTTCAGTGTTTAATTTCCTTTTCAAAATACTGTTTTTATAAGTTACACATTAGTGAGAACTAGTGGATGAAAACTCTTCCTTTTTCCCCTAATAAATTTATTCTGACAGTTATTTTCTCTCAATATTTTGGAATATTATTTCCTTGTCTTATAGTTTCTGTCCATGGTTGCTATAGAGATCCTTTCAATATAAATGCAATTCCATTCCAAAGACATCTCTATATGGTAGAATTCTAAGATAGCCTCCAAGTTTCCAACCCTTTTGTACTCATCCTATAATATCCCCTCCACCTGAGAAAGATGGGATAACACACCCATTATTACAGTATTTTATTTGGCAAAGCTAAAGTGATTTTGCACAAGTAATTAAGGTGTCACAAGAGTTGATTTAAAGGAAAGCCAAAGGGAGATTCTGCTGCATGAGGCTTACTTAATGAGAAAATCCTTTAAGGATGGACTGAGACCTTCCTGAAGACAGAGATACTCCTTTGTTTACCTTAAAGAAACTAAAATCAAGCGGTGACCTGCCCTAATGAGATGAGGGCAGACCTCTAGAAGCCCAGTGCCTCCAATCTATAGCTACCTGCAAGGATCTGCATTCTACCAAGAACCAAGACCTGGCTGAGATGAGAAAACTTCCTGCTGACCAGCAGGTTGCCTTCTTGTGGGATCTAATCAGAGGCCCATGATGCAATGCCAAGATTTATAACCAGGGAAACTGGGAAAATGTCTTGAATAAGGGCACCGAGTTTGTGGTAATTTGTTAGTATTAGAAAACCAAAACGTTACATTATCTTTCTTGCTTATTTAAATATCCTCTTTTTAAATGGTATTCTGCCATTTCACTACATGTTTAGGATGGTCTAGTTTATTTTAGTTGGAACACATTATACTTTACACACCTAAGTATTTTTTTTCATAAGGCTGAAAAATTCTCAGCCATTATAATCTCCTTATTTTCTCTATACCTCTATCAGATTTTCCTCTTTATCATTCTGTGGCGTTTTCTGGAAATATTGTTTAAATTTAATCTCCAGTTTATTAACTTTATCTTCAGCTATGCTAATTATTACTTTAAAAATTCAACTGATGGGGTTGACGGTTTAGAAGAATGATAGATCTCCAGGATATATGTTTGTCATGAAAAACGCCCTGAGTTCAATAACTAGCATCCCACACCAAAAATAGTAAACTTAAAATTTCAATGACTTTGTTTCAAGAAAGGATATCAGATATTTCTCAAAGTATACCTTGTCTTGGATTTTTCTCATATTTTATTTTTTTAAATGATTATAGTTTTCATTGTAGAGGTCTTTTATCTCTTTTGTTAGATTGATTCTCAGGTTTTTTTTTCTTTTTTTTTTTTGGGGGGGGGAGTATTGTGAATGGGGTAGTTTTCCTAATTTCCTTTTCAAGAGATTCATCACTGGTGTATAGTACTGTGTTTGATTTATGAGTGTTGATTTTATATCCTGCTACTTTGCTGAACTAATTTTTTTAGTTCTCAAAGTTTTCTGGTGGAATATTTGTATCTTCTAAATATGCAATCATGTCATCAGCAAATAGTGATAGCTTGAATTCTTCTTTTCCTTTATGTATCCCTTTAATTTCTTTATCCTGTCTAATTTCTCTGGCTAGAGTTTCAAGGATTGTTGGATAGAAGTAGTGAAAGAGGGCATCCTTGTCTTGAATGCATTCAATTTTTTCTCCATTTAGAATGATGTTGGCCTTGGAATTATCATATATATGTATATATATATATATATAGCTTTTACAATGTTGAGGTATGTTTGTACCATCCCTAGGTTTTTCTAGTGTTTTGAACATGAAGGGTGCTGTAATTTATCAAATGGGTTTTCTGCATCTATTGAGATGATCATATGATTCCTTTTTTTTAAGTCTATAGATGTGATGAATTACATTTATTGATTCTGTAAGTTGAACCAACCTTGCATCCCTGGGATAAACCCCACTTGATCATGGTGAACTTTTTAATGTATTTTTGTATGTGATTTGTCAGCATTTTATTGAGAATTTTTACATGTATGTTTATCAGGGATATCGGACTGAATTTTTCTTTCCTTGATGTGTCTTTGTCTGGTTTTGGCATCAGGGTGATATTAGCCTCATAGAATGAGTTTGATAGGCAGAATTAATATTGTCAAGATGGCCATACTACCAAAAGCGTTATACAGATTTAATGCAATTCCTATTAAAATCCCAATAACATTCTTCATAGAACTAGAAAGAGCAATCATGAAATTCATTTGGAAAAATAAGAGAATCAGTATCACCAAAGCAGTCCTTAGCATGAAAAATGATGCAGGTGGCATCACTGTACCAGACCTAAAACTATACTACAGAGCCATAGTAACAAAAATAGCATGGTATTGGCACCAATATAGACACATAGACCAATGGTACAGAATAGAAGACATAGAAACAAACACACATAAATACAGTTAGTTATCTCACACTAGACAAAGGTGCCAAAAACATTCAATGGAGAAAAGATAACCTATTCAACAAATGGTGCTAGGTAAATTAGAAATTCATATGTAACAAAATTAAATTAAACCCCTACCCCACCATATAGCAAACTCAATTAAAAGTAAATCAAGAACTTAGGCACTAGAACAGAGACCATGTGCCTAATTGAAGAAAAAGTAGGCACAAATCTTCACCATGATGGCTTAGTATCTGACTTCCTTAACAAGTGTAAGAAGTAAAATTAAGAATCAATAAATGGGATGAATTCAAACTAAAAAGCTTCTTCTCAGCAAAGTAAATAATCAGTAACATGAAGAGAGAGCCTACAGACTGGTAAAACATTTTTATCACATGTACCTCAGATACAGCATTAATCTCCAGGATATATAAAGAACTCACAAAACTTAGCGCCAAAATAAATAAATAAATAAATAAAAACAAAAACAACCAAATAACCCCATCAATAAATAGGCTGAACTGACACTTTACAGAAGAATAAATACAACCCATCAACAAATATTTGGAAAAAAAAGTTCAACATCTCAAGAAATTAGTGAAATGCAAACCAAAACTACTTCATCTCACTTCAGTCAGAATGGCAGTTATCAAAGTACAAGCAAAAATAAGTGTTGGCAAGGATGTTGGGGAAAAGGCACACTCATACATTGCTGTTAGGACTGTAAATTAGGGCAACCACTCTGGAAAGCAGTATGGAGATTCTTCAGAAATCTTGGAATTGTACCACCATTTGACCCAGCTATCCTACTCCTTGGTTTATACTCAAAGGATTTAAAATCAGTATACTACAGTGACAGAGCCACATCAATGTTATAAACTATAAGTAGCTCAACTCACAATAGCTAAACCATGGAACCAAACTAGGTGTTCTTCAACAGATGAATGGATAAAGAAAATATGATATATATACACAATGGACTATCTCAGCCTTAAAGATAAATTAAATGATGATGGCATTGGCTGGTATACAGATGGAGAATATCATGCTTCTCATATATCTTCTCATGCTTCTCAATATCATGTTTTCTCTGGTATGTGAATGCTAATTCACAATAAGTTAGTGGTGAGGCTAGGGAAGAATAGAATAACCTTTTATTAGAATGGAGTGACAGGAGGGGGGGACAAATGGTGTTAGGAAGAGTGATTGAATGAATTGGACATTATTATTCTATTTGCATATATGACTACATGACTGGTATCATTCTACAACATGTACAACCATAAGAATGAGAAGTTATACTCCATTTATATATGATATGTCAAGGTCCATTCTAATGTCATGCATAACTAATTAGAACAAATAAAAATAATTATAAACATAATTTTTAAAATTTTATACTCAATAATTATGTTGTCAATATTTTTTAAATTTCAGATACATTTTATCAAGAATGGTTACTGCCTACTTCTCACGGTTGTTTTTTTATGAGTTTTAATTTTATAATTTGGAGTTGTGTTAGATGGTGTGTACTTTGGAGAATCTAAAGTGTTCTAAACTAAATGTGAACCAATTGATTTGTCTTTGTTGTTTATGCTTCTTCTTATGTAAATCCTCAACATGGTGGGCCCTGAATCACTCACTTTCCCAGTTTAGGTTAGGACTGAACTTTTCTCTTCTTCAGGAAAAAAAAATGCCTTTATTTTGTTTTCCCTCTTTCTTTATATTGTCCTTGTATTTTTCATTCTGTGCACCAAGGATTCTGTTTTCCTATCAGGACTTCACTTCTTTCTCCCCTTTCCACATGGACCATTATTTCCAGTCTTTTTGATGCCATTTAGACTGGAATCTCTGAGGTTGTGAGATGGGTATATACTCATAGAGCAGGCAGAACCTTACTTTGACCACTCCAGCTTCAATTCTTCTTCAAATTCTGGTTCTTGGGAATTTCTTGAACTTTTGTATTTCTTCAGATCTATATTTTAAAGTATATGCTACTTACACTTCTTCACATTTCATAGTTTACTTAAAAACAAAGATTTTTTTTTCATTAGTTATTGGGTTATATTGTTGGAAACATTTTAGATATGACTTAGAGTTCATGTAGACTAATGTATTACCCAGTTTTCCCTCTAATAATGCCACCATTAATGGAAAATTGATGTCTCCAGGCTGATTTCTAAGTGCTTTTATGCATTATTTAACTTGCAAAAATGTTCATATATAAAAAATTATTTGCAATATTAAAAAAAAGAGAAACAAGGCTGTGAGAGATAAAATACTTGTGTATATTCACATGCCAAAAAGTAATTACAAAGTATGAATGAAAATCAAGTTTTGTTTGTTTGATTTTGGTTTTTGTCATTGTTATTCCATGGCCCAATTGTTCCCACTGTATATTATTCCCCTGTATACCTTTGGTACTAAATAATTACTTATCTTTTTCTTAATTGCTAATAATAATGTCAAACTTTGTGTTTTTGAAATAAATAACTCCATGTGAATGACAATTAATTATCATTTAATTATGGTTAATTTTCTACTGAGTTAAAATTCATCTTCAGATATTCATTTTAATTCAAGTTTTAATATCACATTATGTTGATGCTTTAATACTTTTAGTTCCCTGAATCTTTTTTTCTTTCTTTTTCTTTTTCTTTCTTTACTATTTCCTCATACAGAATTATATGGTGTTTTGTCTTCATCCTTTTTGGTTATTTTCTGCATGAGCCCATTAATCTGATATTGTCAAAAAAAAGTGTCATCCATCAAGTACTGACTATAATTTCCCAAATGCAAAATGAAGAGTAATATGTATATTTGTCTGGTATTTCTAGCATCTGAATTCCTTTAGTCACCATGTGGTAGGACTCTCAGAAAATTACATTTAGAATTCCTTTTTTCCATGTTTGGTACATACCTCTGCTTTTTATTTTTATTTTCCCTTTTCCATTGAAGCCAGCTTATATTTCAAAGTTCATCAATAAGATACATGACTTATAGCTAAAGAATCTTATCTCTGTCTTTTTGAGACATTTTAATGTCTGATAGATTTCTGGCAAGATAAACTTTGCATGAATGTGTGTGATGCAGAACTGTGGCTTAATCTGTCATTCAATTATCTTCGTATAGAGGAAGAACTTCTTTTGAGACAAAGCTTGGCTGTGAGTTATGATAAAGATGGAGAGGTCAAGAGGGACTCTGCCTGTTCTTGCTGTTCAGAGGGTGGGGTAGTGATGGTGGGGCTCAGTTTCACTACTTGTGAAATACTTCACATACTTGTGGAATGTTTGGGTTGAGATCATCAACAAATAGATGTGTATGTAATCCCAGAGTTCAGGAGAGGCATGGATTTATGAACTGGAAGTTTTTAGTATGTAGGAAGATATTGATCTTTTATTGTCACTGTAACACATTACTAGAAATAGCATCTTATAAGAACATATACTTAGTATCTTATAGTTCTGGAAATCAGAAGCTTAAATTAGTTTCACTGGGCTAACATCAAGGTGTTGGCAGTCCTGAATTCCTACCAGAATATCTAGAGGGGAAATCATTTACCTTGCATCTTCGAACATCGAAAGGAAACCTGCATTTCTTACTTGTGGCCCACTTTTCCATCTTTAATGCCAGCAACTCAGCATCTGTTCTTATTGCTGTTCTCTCATTCTGTTCTTATAGTGTCATTTTCCTTGACTGTTCTGCTTTCTATGAAGCCCATATAATTAGAGTGGGCCCATACAATTAACCCAAAATAATCTCCTTATTTTAAAATCTTTTACCCTGTCATATCTGAAAATTCACTTTTCCTTAGTAAGATTACATATTGACAGGTTTGGGATATTAGAATATGGGCAATTTTGTGTGTGAGGGAGGACATTTTCATCCTACCATGGGGGAATGGGGGTAAGGGGATAGGGGGGTAGGGGAGGATTTAAATTGAAACTATAATCTCACAGAAAAATAATGTGCACACTCATAAGAGTAGAAGATTATTTAGGAGATATTGGTCTTTAACGAGCAATAGAAGTAAAAGGTTTTAATAGTAGATAATGAAAAATTGCAATAAGGAAGGTTGGGGGGATTCATGAGATATGAGTGTAACCAATACCAGAAGAGGGCAGATTTTCAAGAGGAAAAATTAGTCAAGAGTGTTGAGTTCTTCAAAGATGTCAAGGAAAAGGAAGGGTGACTTTTTTTTTAAACCCATTTGGCCAATAAGAGGTTCCAGAAAGTTCATGAAGCAGAGAGGTTATATGTTCAAAATTCTATGGATAAAGTCATAAATAGCATATTTTCAAAAAACTCCATAGTAACAAATAAAAGGACAACAAAAACAATTTAAAAAACCACACACAACCCCTGTAAACACTCACAAAGACTCCAGTTATCAATGGCCAGAAGACATTAGCAGACATTTCTCAAAAGACATACAAATGACTCAAAGTACTCAACATCACAAATCATCAGAAATTTGAATACAAACCTCACTCTTATTTGATTGTCTATTATCAAAAATACAAAAGAGATGGAGAAATGGAAACACTTATACACTGTTGGTAGAAATGTAAATTAGTAAACCCATTACGGAAGACAGTTTTGAATTTCAGCAAGAAATTAAAAATAGAATTATCATATGAAATAACAGCCTCACTACTTGGTATTATTTACCAAAAGAAAATGAAATCAGTATGTCAAAGAGATACCTACACTCCCATAATCATTGCATGATTATTCCCAATAACCCAAACTATGTAATTAACCTGTGTGTGCATCAGTAGATGAATGGATAAAGAAAATCTGTACACGTGGAAAAATGAGAATTCATACCCTATTGGATTCAAATGTATGATATGTCAAGATCATTGTATTGTCTTGAGCAACAAATAAAAAAATAAGGAAATTTAAAAAAATAAACTGTAGTACACAATCAAAAAGAAAGAAAGAAAGAAAATGTCACACACACACACACAAAATATGGATAATTATTCAACCATAAAAATGGTGAAACCCTGTTACTTCTGGCAGTATGGATGAACCTGGAAAACATTATGTTAAGTGAAATAAGTCAGGCACAGAAAGGAAAATATCACATGATGTCACTTATTTGTGGAATCTAAAAAAGCTGATCTCATAGAAGTTCTGGGTAGAATGTTATGGTGAGGTTGCAATAAATCACTCAGTCAATCTTAAAGCAGGAGACAAAACCATCTTTATTCACCAGCTGGCATGCCAAGGGGTGGGCTGCAAGTCTACACTCTTTGATCCCCTCCAGTAATCCAAAATAACATTAATCATAAGTGGCTGTTGTTATGATTCAAACTCATAAACTAACATCATGAGATCTAAAATCATAAGCAGAAGGGAAAGTGGGTCAAAATGATCCTAATTGAGTAAAGTTAAAGAATGACTACTAACACCTAAACAATCACTCTCTGACAGGGTACATCGTCCAAAAAACAAGGGAACCAAAAAGAGAACAATTTTACATTGTATAAGAAGAACAGAAGCATTTGTGTTTCTAAGCAGGGTGTGATAAACAGGATCAGGATGGCAGAGGTGGAGTTTTCTTATGGAAGAAGCATTTCTTACATGATATGGATCTCAGGGTAAAATGGAATGTTTGATCATTGCTCACATAGCCTGGCCCATAACAAGAATGAATATTGGTTACCAGAATCTAGGGAGAATAGAAGGGAAAGTGAGTTGGGGAGAAGATGGACAACTGATACAACATTGTAGCCATATGGGAAGAATAAGTTCTGATTTTCTATTGCACAGCAGGGTCCTTATAATGAAGGATATTATATTGCATATTTCAAAGTATCTGGAAGAAAGGATTTCAAATATTCTTACCATAAGGAAATGATAAACGTTTGAGGTGACAGATATGTTAAATAGCCTGATTTAATCAGTACATGATGTGTACATGTGTGGAGACATACTACACCCCAAATATGTACACTTATGTCAATAAAAAATCAAATAAAACTTTAAAAATACAATAAAATTATAGCTATTGTTACTAATAATTAAAAGCCTTAAAATACTCTTAGAAGCATTATAGGCTCATAAGGTAGAAACCTGAATGTTGAGTACTCAGCACTGCTGAGTCCCTCAAGCAGCTAGCTGTAATTGACAGTCTGGTGTTACAGGCACTCTTGTTTAAATTGCAGCTCCATCACGTACTAGCTTTGTGACTTGAGGCAACATACTTAAACTTTCTCATTATTTCCTTAATTTTATCCCCTGTAAATTAGGATATTTAATTTTCTGGATAATTGTTAGTATAAAACATGAACAATATAAAATACCTGGCTCATAGTAGCTTTTCAATAAAGCCTACTTAATATTATTGCTCTCACTATGGAAATTCTTTCTTAAAAAATATGCAAGTCACTGCACCTATGATAGTTTTTCAAGTTTTTCTGTGTTTCAGATTAAAGGTGGGATCAATAAAAATATGCACACACCCCAATAGGCTTTAATTAAAGCCAATATTTGGCATTTCAATTAGTATACTTTCTATTTGGGAGTAGAACATAAATGAAATTATGGTTTTGTTTTGTCTTAAAATCATAATAAGTACTTTGTCTTACAATAACAACACCTTTGGTAGGATTTAGACTGGCAAATGTACAGTGTTATTTTGCCTAATATTCAAGTCCCTGATAAGCATGTCTACCCCTGTGTCCTCATCCTCATCCTGCCCAAATATATCAGTCTGAGACCCATCCTTGAAGTTTCATTCTTCACTCCTCCCTCAATGAGTGATATTCTGGTCACCGTGGAAGAATTCCTGAATATGCCATATCCTTTTATGCCTCTGAGCCTTTCTTCCCCCATCAGGAAACTCTGTGTCATTGCAATTGCATTCAGCTTCATGGATCAGCTCCAAGGGTCTTCTCAGAGGCTGCCTTTGACCTTGGTTGTAAGCTGGTGTATAAATATGTCTCTACAATACTTATGATTTCTTTCTGGTCAGAAACTACCTTTTTCAATAGAACATCCTTCCCCAAGCCTGGCAGAAGGAGAGTTATGTGGCAGGAACACAGTGGTGGTCTATTTCTGGATATTTGTTTCCCAAGAAATGCTTGTTAATATAGTTAGTTTTATAATTAATGAAAAGAGTTGATTGGAGTGCGAGAAGATGCAACACATGCCTTTTTGAGCTGTAGGAAGAGGCATCTTAGTAGCACATAGGGTTAATTTATCAGGAGGATAATCAGAATGGTTTGTATACACAGATGCATTTTGCAAAAGGCAGAAATAGATCTGTCGTTTCACTCTGTTTTCTCCAAGACTCCATTGGCATTGAGGAAAGCAGGTGAAACTAATTTAATGTTCTATTTAAATCTTTCAGGTATTTTTATTTGCCCAAAGCAAAATATCTCATTCAATAAAGGCTCTAGAATAGATGATAAAAAAAAAAGCTCTAGAATAGATGATAGCCAGGTGAAAAGTTTGCCTGAATTGATAATAAGGCTGAAAGTCCTGAGTTTTCTGCTGTAGATTAATACTTGATTCCAAACCTGTGGGGGAGAAAGGACCAGGCTTAGAATCAATATTGACATTCAGTTCTTCCCTTGCCCTGATACCTCTGGGACACAGAGATCCTTGCAAATGAGTTGCACATTACAGGTTTTTGTTTGTTTGTTTGTTTGTATATTTGTTAGTATGTTCGAATCTGAATGAGTTAAAAGCGAGGTCTGAGCAAAGACCTAGTGTCAATGAGACTGATTCTAGAATATGCAATTTTTTAATAGATCCAATAGATTGGCAAGTGAAATGTGAAATGTTCTCTAGTCTTATTCCAAAGGGGATTTTCATGAAATATTGTGCTCACTTACATGGGATGCAGAAATCTTTTCAGCTCAGCAAAATATTTTGGTTTGTCAACTTCAGTTTACCTAAAAACTTTTTTTTTTAATTATGGGAGGTATAGAGAAAATAGACTCAGGTGCACCTTCTATGTACATAGGGGTTAACAATGCATTGTCTAATGGCCTAATAGGTTGCACCTGAGTGGACAATGCTCGAGGGGAAGTGTTACATTTCCACAAGACCAAAGGCAAGAATAGACATGAAAAATCAAGAGTTTTAAAAACTAAGATACTTGATAAATATGGTACAATGTAGAATACCTAAATAATTCAGGATGGCCAGGTGTGGTGACACATACCAGTAATCCCAGTGACTTGGGAGGACTGAGGAAGGAGAATGGCAAGTTCAAAGCCAGCCTCAGCAACTTATTGAGACCCTGTCTCAAAATAAAAATAAATAAATAAATAAAAGGACTGGATGTATAAACTGGGGTGTAAAACCCCAGTGGTAAAGTGTCCCTGGGTTCAATCCCCAGTATCTCCCCTGAGATAATAATGATAAGAATAGATAATAATTTGGGGCATAACTCAATTTGCAAAACTAAGATGCTTTACATTCATTCATATTGGGCACTGGCCATTCTATATACAGACTGTTTAATGGATTTTAAGGCAGAAAACCAGGTTAGAAATTGAAAGAAACAGGAAAAGTTAAGGTTCTACAAGTTTCTTATCCAAAATTGAGAGTCTGCACTTCCATCTGCCCTTGCAAGTTTGTTTAGCAGTCCTGGCCTTCATGTGCTTCATTCTCCAGCCACAATAGGAGACCTTTATCTCGGTGCCTGTCACACAGGTTCACACCTCCTTATGCCTCAAATACTGCCCCTGTAGAGTTACAAGTTTTCTAAATAGGGTTTCAATCTGTCTTCCAATTCTTCACCTTGGTGTAGAGGTAGGCAAGAAACAGTTGGAACTATGAATGTGAAGCTACATCAAAAGATCTGGACTGAAGACACAGACCTGGACAATCAATATGAGTCAGAGTTGAAGCAATACATAGGGGAGTTTATCTGAGAAAGGAATTTAGGGATACAGAGAGAGCACTGGGCCTCAGAGTTAAAAGCCCATAAACGGTTGGAACGCAGAATCACTGGTGAGCCACGTCCTTGGGCTTGTGCCCTTGCCCACAGCTTGCTGATTGAGTGCTGAAGAAAAAGACAAAAATCACAAGATAGCCACAGGCATCTGAAGTAACTACTTCTTTAGGGAGCGTGCTTCTTTAGAGATTTTGGTGACTGAGACATGACCCTAGTCTTCTTATAATAGTCTGAGGTACCATCATGGGTAGAGATGTAAGATGCTAGTGAAACCCAAACTGTAGAAATAGCATGATCAGAATATGTGTAGGTAATTCAAGGCACAAGAAAAACTGGTGCAGAAATGTATAATCCTGCCCCGACTCCACCTCTAGTTTTGCTCACTATTTATTCTTTCTCTAGAAATGTTAAAACCCCAGAACAAGATGAGGTGAGTCACTCTCAAAACTCTGAGATGGCCTATGCTCCTAATGCTTGCTCTGCTGCTTATACATGACACACCCGTAAACTTTTTTTTTTTTTTTTCTGTGACAAAATTAAGAACCTGGAAGGTGGGATTGTAGATGCACCTTGCTCTCTGGGACTTCCTGACTCCTGGTTTGGTGACATATCCTGGAGGACATTATCAGAAAGGAAGAAAAGCCATCAGTAGCATCTGCCTATTCTTCAGTGGAAACAGAAATTAAGACAGAAAGAAAAATCATAAAGAGAAAGAAGATACAGGGAGAAAACTTAAAAGAGTGGCTGATCCTTAGTGTAAATGGAAATAGAAAAATCAAGGAAAATTGAGGCTGAGTCATGCTGGACTGGAAAAGAATGGAAGCTATTATTTTGTACCAGTGGTATTTTTTTTTAAGCTGTGGTGAGGATAGGATGAGATTGGTTTAAAGTGAGGAAATGAGAAGGAGGAAAGGGAGGCTGTTGAGTAGAGACAACTATTTTGAGAATTGTATTATTTGAAGAAGGGAGACAGATGGGAAGGTAGCTTGAGGGTTGAGCTGGAATTAAAAAATGCACATCTTTGGTAAAACTTCCCAATAGCACATTCATCATGAAAGATTTCCCTTTCCAACTAAGCTATCCTAAAGGCTATATCTACCCTACGTGTGGTTGAGTCGTACAGAAAGATCTGGAGTCTGGGCATGTAATAAAAGCTTGGCAGCCTCCATATCCTTACTCTGAAAATAGTAACACTAATTATTGCTTTTTAAATGTATGGTCATAGAAATTCCAGGAAACAAAAATAATTTTTAAATTATAAACCTATATAAAATATGGTATTACTATAATTTTCATCAGCTATGGAACTTTTTAAAAGTCTCATATAGAAGATTTCAAAAGATTCATATTTCAAAGCATTTTAATAGCAAGTAGCTTTATGAATAACAATTTGAAATTAAGAGAATGACCGTTTATATTCACACCCTATGCCAGACATAGAAATAGATATTTAAATGAATTCTCTTTATCTTCTTTAAGGCATGATAAGTATAGTTTTGTTCATTTTATAGATGGGGAAAATGTTTTTGAGATATAGCTAATACTCTCAAACTCACTTAATCAGCTAGAGAAAAGTCAGAGTTCAGAATTCATACCTGAGGATAAGCCTGCAAACTAAAGTTGCTGAACCAAATCTAAATATTTGTTTCTCAAAGTTTTCTTTCATTATACATAGAAACAAGAAATTTAGGTGTTTCTATGTATAAAAATAAAATAGGTATTTGATTTGGCTGGACATGTTAGTTAAAAAGACTATTTGTATAATTATGAACTAAATTCAGATATGAAGAAAAAAATTAAAAGGTTCCCAAGGGTTTTGTGTATGATTCTCTTTAGATTTTCTCTCTTAGTAGATGGGAATATTAAAAGTCCTAAATGAAAAGTATTAATACAAATCTGACTGGAAACCTATTTTAATATCTAAATCCCAACTGTTTCTCATTAAAATGTTCTAGTTTTCTTCCCTAGCTCTCCAGGGTGGGTGAGCTGAGGTCTGGCATATGGTAATCAGTTAATGGGGTCCTATTCCCAAATCAAATACTCCCAGTTATACAGACAGATTTAATTAGTAAGCAAACATTCATGTACTTGGAGTATCATGTAAAGGCAATTTATCACTGTCCTCACTATTTTATAATTAAATTTCTAATCTTTCTGGGGTCAGGGAAGATAAAAAGCAAGGATACAAAGCTAATGCGGAAGAATGTAAGAAAAACAATTTATTTCACATAAAATCTATTATTTCCTTGAGTGGAGAGAGATAGAATAATACAGCAGTTAAGAGTTGTTTAATCTGAATTTTGTGATTTAATAGCAATGTATTTTGGGGCAGTATACTTATCTGCTTTTCATCTTAGTTTCCTTATCTATACAATAAGATTTATGATTATTAAATATAAAATGGTTATAAGAATGCCTAGCCCATAGAAAACCCTCTGTGTTATTTATCATTAATATTTACAGTTATTCTGATAGTCCTTCTCTTGAATTTTGTATGAAAAGTCAAAGCAAATAGCTGTCCAAAAATATTAGATTTTTCAACTTTAACACTAAAATAAGGTTCTTTGAGATAAGAATAAATTAAAGGAAATCTTTTCATTCATTTATTTATTGACATTAATTCAATGTTTATTGAGTGCCTATTATGTACTTATTGTCCTATAAATAGGAGATGACAGCCTTCGATTTCTTCTCTACCATATGTGCATATTATTCTTCATATCAAGAGCTGAAATCTATTTATTGTTTCTTAAATCCGTCTAGACTTGCTTTCACAAATAAAATCTAGCAGAAGAGAAGTTGTGTATCAGTTTCTTCCCAGTTTTTAAGATAAGAGTCAGCTTCCACTTCCTCTTCCTTGTTAAGTCAGCTTCACATCTGAGTCTCATGAAGACAGGTCCAGATACTCAAATTTGTCAATATATCAGAGATTAATAGTTAACATTAACCAGAATGCCAATTAGCATATGTATTATGCCAACGAACTGGAATATATCCTAGTCAGCATCTTTACTCTCTGTTCCACAACCTACATGAATGGCCATTTTATCATCAACACATTGTATGATGGGCATGGAATCCAACAGGAAGAATTAACCCTATACTCCTGTGTGTGTGTGTGTATGTGTGTGTGCACATGCACACATGCATGTGCATGCTAGCTGGGATTGAACCCACAATCTTGTCCATGATAGGGTAACTCTATTCTATTGAGCCACATCCAAAGCCCTTTTTATTTTGAGACAGGGTCTTGATAAGTTTTCCAGTCTGACCTTGAACCCATGGTCCCCCTACAAAGTGACTTGGACTACAGGCCTATGTTATCATGCCTGATTTAGCCCCATGTTCTCAATGGCAGAAATCACAAAACTAGGATAAACTTAGGCATGTAAATTGGATAAACTAGATAAGGAGGGAAAATACACATCGAAATTCCTCTAAAAATCCTCTTTGGCCAGAACAGTGTTAGACATGCATGAAAAAATTCAAGCCATCTTTCTTAAGGCTTCATTCCACCCACTCATTTAGTTACCATAGTCATCTTCCAGACAAGGTGCATACTAACTGATTGTGACTGCATTAGATAGACTCACACACATTCTTTTGCAACAAAACCAGGGACACTTTGATGGCACTGGAAGCCCCTCAAGTTCCTCAGCTTCTGATTTCTGCTTAGTCCTTAAGATGATATTTCAACATTTTTGCTAAGAATATTTATGCTCTCCTTTTGCTTATCTACTAGAATACCTTGCCTACATGTTCTGGAAAAATTTATGCAGATTCCAGTCGTCTGTCTCTCATTTGTGCTAGGAAGCCGGAAATGTGGCCTTCAGCCTAGATAGACAACTACTCTGACAATCCACATATTTCTTATATCACTTTCCTATTTTTTTTCCCATGATGACTTCACTTTTTCTCAAATATCACCATTCCCTCAGATTCTGTTCTTAGCCCTCATTTTGTCTCTTTCTATGTGCCATCTTCTAAAATGGTACCCACAACAACTTCTATGAAAATAACTTCTATGTAGAAGATGATCTTGTCTGTTGGTACATTCCCCATATTTCTCCAGGTTCAGTCCTATTGCATGATTTTTTGAAGGTTTCAACTACATCTTGTATCAACATGGCAAGTATGGGTTTCCATAGTTATGCATTCATCTCCATAAATTCGTTTCCTCCTTTGGTCTGTTAGTTTTCTATTTAATAAAACAGCTTTTTTTTTAAAAAAAAAAAAAACAGCATTCTAGGCTTCAATATAAAGTGATGTTTAGTATTCTTTCTCTATTGCAAATTATAATCCAAGTCTTCTAGGTTTGGTCTCTGTCTGTGCTCAAATTGATCTCTTTTCTATCTTCAAGAATATCCTAGATAGGGCTTGTATACATCTCTCCTAGACATGCTGTAGTAGACTTTTAACTTTCCTCCATGTCTTTTGCTTGTTCAAACTCAACTGAATCTTCTAGGCTGCTCTTCTTAGCCACTCTCCATAGCCACTGGCTAAAATCCACCTGGGATCTTCTTAGTTTAGCAAATTAAACTCACATGTTTCCATTTGACTTTCCAGACACTCCACAAACATTGAATCACATCACTCTGAGGTTTATATCATATATTATGAGCCATGTGAAATCTTGAGTTGTTTACTAAACATCATGTATTTTTCTTTAGCTCAGTGTTTATACTCTGCAC
This sequence comes from Marmota monax, assembly GCF_021218885.2. NCBI lineage: Eukaryota > Metazoa > Chordata > Mammalia > Rodentia > Sciuridae > Marmota > Marmota monax. The sequence continues at coordinate 699,862 of NW_026694465.1, read as the reverse complement.
CGCCAAGACCCCTTTCCTCTTCAATTTTATTGCCTAGTATATATATACCTTTGCAGTGTACAGCAAGTATAGATGCTTTCTTTTTTTTTTTTTTTTGATGGTGCACACTTTTATATTTTTATTTATTTATTTTTTTAATTTTTTATTGTTGGTTGTTCAAAACATTACAAATTTCTTGACATATCATATTCCACACTTTGATTCAAGTGGGTTATGAACTCCCACCTTCACCCCATACACAGATTGCAGAATCACATCAGTTACACATCCATTGATTTACATATTGCCATACTAGTGTCTGTTGTGCTCCGCTGCCTTTCCCATCCTCCACCCTCCCCCCCTCCCCACCTCTCCCCTCCCCTCCCCTCCTCTCTCTCTACCCCCTCCACTGTATAACCCTGAGGGTCTCCTTCCATTTCCATGCAATTTCCCTTCTCTCTCCCTTTCCCTCCCACCTCTCATCCCTGTTAAATGTTAATCTTCTTCTCATGCTCTTCGTCCCTACTCTGATCTTAGTTACTCTCCTTATATCAAAGAAGACATTTGGCATTTGTTTTTTTGGGATTGGCTAGCTTCACTTAGCATAATCTGCTCTAATGCCATCCATTTCCCTGCAAATTCTATGATTTTGTCATTTTTTAATGCAGAGTAATACTCCATTGTGTATAAATGCCACATTTTTTTTTTTATCCATTCATCTATTGAAGGGCATCTGGGTTGGTTCCACAGTCTTGCTATTGTGAATTGTGCTGCTATGAACATTGATGTAGCAGTGTCCCTGTAGCATGCTCTTTTTAGGTCTTTAGGGAATAGACCAAGAAGGGGAATAGCTGGGTCAAATGGTGGCTCCATTCCCAGCTTTCCAAGAAATCTCCATACTGCTTTCCAAATTGGCTGCACCAATTTGCAGTGCCACCAACAATGTACAAGTGTACCCTTTTCCCCACATCCTCGCCAGCACTTGTTGTTGTTTGACTTCATAATGGCTGCCAATCTTACTGGAGTGAGATGGTATCTTAGGGTGGTTTTGATTTGCATTTCTCTGACAGCTAGAGATGTTGAGCATTTTTTCATGTACTTGTTGATTGACTGTATGTCCTCCTCTGAGAAGTGTCTGTTCAGGTCCTTGGCCCATTTGTTGATTGGGTTGTTTGTTCTCTTATTGTCTAATTTTTTTGAGTTCTTTGTATACTGTGGATATTAGGGCTCTATCTGAAGTGTGAGGAGTAAAGATTTGTTCACAGGGTGTAGGCTCCCTATTTACCTCTCTTATTGTTTCTTTTGCTGAGAAAAAACTTTTTAGTTTGAGTAAGTCCCATTTGTTGATTCTAGTTATTAACTTTTGTGCTATGGGTGTCCTATTGAGGAATTTGGAGCCCGACCCCACAGTATGTAGATCGTAGCCAACTTTTTCTTCTATCAGACGGCGTGTCTCTGATTTGATATCAAGCTCCTTGATCCATTTTGAATTAACTTTTGTGCATGGCGAGAGAAAGGGATTCAGTTTCATTTTGTTGCATATGGATTTCCAGTTTTCCCAGCACCATTTGTTGAAGATGCTATCCTTCCTCCATTGCATGCTTTTAGCCCCTTTATCAAATATAAGGTAGTTGTAGTTTTGTGGATTGGTTTCAGATTCCTCTATTCTGTACCATTGGTCCACCCGCCTGTTTTGGTACCAGTACCATGCTGTTTTTGTTACTATTGCTCTGTAGTATAGTTTGAAGTCTGGTATCGCTATACCGCCTGATTCACACTTCCTGCTTAGCATTGTTTTTGCTATTCTGGGTCTTTTATTTTTCCATATGAATTTCATGATTGCTTTCTCTATTTCTACAAGAAATGCCGTTGGGATTTTGATTGGCATTGCATTAAACCTATAGAGAACTTTTGGTAATATCGCCATTTTGATGATGTTGGTTCTGCCTATCCATGAACAGGGTATATTTTTCCATCTTCTAAGATCTTCTTCTATTTCTCTCTTTAGGGTTCTGTAGTTTTCACTGTATAAGTCTTTCACCTCTTTTGTTAGGTTGATTCCCAAGTATTTTATTTTTTTTGAAGATATTGTGAATGGAGTGGTTGTCCTCATTTCCATTTCAGAGGATTTGTCGCTGATATACAGGAATGCCTTTGATTTATGCGTGTTGATTTTATATCCTGCCACTTTGCTGAATTCATTTATTAGCTCTAATAGTTTCTTTGTAGACCCTTTTGGGTCTGCTAGGTATAGAATCATATCATCTGCAAATAGTGATAATTTAAGTTCTTCTTTTCCTATTTTTATGCCTTTAATTTCTTTCGTCTGTCTAATTGCTCTGGCCAGTGTTTCGAGAACTATGTTGAAGAGAAGTGGAGAGAGAGGGCATCCCTGTCTTGTTCCAGATTTTAGAGGGAATGCCTTCAGTTTTCCTCCATTCAGAATGATGCTAGCCTGAGGCTTAGCATAGATTGCTTTTACAATATTGAGGTATGTTCCTGTTATCCCTAGTTTTTCTAGAGTTTTGAACATAAAGGGATGCTGTACTTTGTCGAATGCTTTTTCTGCATCTATCAAGATGATCATATGGTTCTTATTTTTAAGTCTATTGATGTGGTGAATAACATTTATTGATTTCCGTATATTGAACCAGCCTTGCATCCCAGGGATGAATCCTACTTGATCATGGTGTACAATTTTTTTGATATGTTTTTGTATCCGATTCGCCAGAATTTTGTTGAGGATTTTTGCATCTAGGTTCATTAGAGATATTGGTCTGTAATTTTCTTTCTTTGAAGTGTCTTTGTCTGGTTTAGGTATCAGGGTGATGTTGGCCTCATAGAATGAATTTGGAAGTTCTCCCTCTTTTTATATTTCCTGAAGTAGCTTGAAAAGTATTGGTATTAGTTCTTCTTTAAAGGTTTTGTAAAATTCTGCTGTATACCCATCCGGTCCTGGGCTTTTCTTAGTTGGTAGTCCTTTTATGGTTTCTTCTATTTCCTCAATTGATATTGGTCTGTTTAGGTTTTCTATATCCTCCTGACTCAATCTGGGCAGATCATATGACTTAAGAAATTTATCTATGCCTTCACTATCTTCTAATTTATTGGAGTATAAGGATTCAAAATAGTTTTTGATTATCTTCTGTATTTCTGAAGTGTCTGTTGTGATATTGCCTTTTTCATCCCGTATGCTAGTAATTTGAGTTCTCTCTATTCTTCTCTTCGATAGCATCGCTAAGGGTCTGTCGATTTTGTTTATTTTTTCAAAGAACCAACTTTTAGTTTTGTCAATTTTTTCAATTGTTTCTTTTGTTTCAATTTCATTAATTTCAGCTCTGATTTTAATTATTTCTTGCCTTCTACTTCTTTTGCTGTTGTTTTGCTCTTCTTTTTCAAGGATTTTGAGATGAAGTGTGAGATCATTTATTTGTTGGTTTTTTCTTTTTTTAAGAAATGAACTCCAAGCAATTAATTTTCCTCTTAGATCTGCTTTCAATGTGTCCCATAGATTCTGATATGTTGTGTCTGTGTTTTCATTTATCTCTAAGAATTTTTTAATTTCCTCCTTGATGTCTTCTATAACCCATTGATCATTCAGTAACCTATTGTTCACTCTCCAAGTGATGTATGCTTTTTCCTTCCTTCTTTTATCGTTGATTTTCAGTTTCATTCCATTATGATCAGATAAGATGCATGGTATTATCTCTACTCCTTTATATTGTCTAAGAGTTGCCCTGTGACATAATATATGATCTATTTTTGAGAAGGATCCATGTGCTGCTGAGAAAAAAGTGTAACTGCTTGATGTTGGGTGGTATACTCTATATATGTCAATTAGGTCTAGGTTATTAATTGTGTTATTGAGTTCTATAGTTTCCTTATTCAACTTTTGTTTGGAAGATCTGTCCAGTGGCGAGAGAGGTGTGTTGAAGTCTCCCATGATTATGGTATGGTGGTCTGTTAGACTCTTGAACTTGAGAAGAGTTTGTTTGACGAACATAGCTGCACCATTGTTTGGGGCATAAATAATTATGATTGTTATGTCTTGTTGGTGTATGGTTCCCTTAAGCAGTATGTAGTGTCCCTCTTTATCTCTTTTGATTAACTTTGGCTTGAAATCTATTTTATTTGATATGAGTATGGACACTCCTGCTTGTTTCCGAAGTCCATATGAGCGATATGATTTTTCCCAACCTTTCACCTTCAGCCTATGTATGTCTTTTCCTATCAAATGCGTCTCCTGTAGGCAGCATATTGTTGGGTCTTGTTTTGTGATCCATTCTACTAGCCTGTGTCTCTTAATTGGTGAGTTTAAGCCATTAACATTTAGTGTTATTATTGAGATATGGGTTGTTCTTCTAGCCATATTTGTTTATTTCTGTTACTAAACATGGTTTGTTTTCCTCTTTGATTATTTCCCCCCCTTTATTGTCCTACCTCCCACTGTTGGTTTTCATTGTTATTTTCCATTTCCTCTTCCTGTAATGTTTTGGCGAGGATGTTTTGAAGAGATGGTTTTCTAGCTGCGAATTCTTTAAACTTTTGTTTATCGTGGAAGGTTTTAATTTCATCTTCCATCCTGAAGCTTAATTTCGCTGGATACACAATTCTTGGTTGGAACCCATTTTCTTTCAGTGTTTGAAATATGTTATTCCAGGATCTTCTAGCTTTCAGAGTCTGTGTTGAAAGATCAGCTGTTATCCTGATTGGCTTACCCCTAAATGTAATCTGCTTCCTTTCTCTTGTAGCTTTTAAAATTCTCTCCTTATTCTGTATGTTGGGCATCTTCATTATAATGTGTCTAGGTGTGGATCTCTTATGATTTTGCACATTCAGCGTCCTGTAGGCTTCTAGGATTTGGGATTCTGTCTCATTCTTCAAGTCTTGGAAGTTTTCTTGTATTATTTCATTGAATAGACTGCTCATTCCTTTGGTTTGGAGCTCTGTACCTTCCTGTATCCCAATGACTCTTAAGTTTGGTCTCTTAATGTTATCCCATATTTCTTGGATGTTCTGCTCATGGTTTCTTAACAGTCTTGCTGAGCTGTCTATGTTCTTTTCCAGTTGAAATACTTTGTCTTCATTGTCTGATGTTCTATCTTCTAAGTGTTCTACTCTGCTGGTAGTATTCTCCATTGAGTTTTTAAGTTGGTTTATTGCTTCCTGCATTTCTAGGATTTCTGTTTGTTTGTTTTTTATAACCTCTATCTCCCTGTATAGTTGATCCTTTGCTTCCTGGATTTGTTTGCGTAATTCATTGTCGAAGTGATCTTTCATTGTCTGATTTTGCTGTTTAATGTCTTCCTTGATATTCCAGATCGTCTGAAGCATGTATATCCTGAATTCTTTATCTGACATTCCATCTGCTGCAGCTGTTACCTCTTCTAAAGTTGCATTGACCTGCATTGCTTGTGGTCCTTTCTTTCCTTGTCTTTTCATACTGCTTGCGTATCTTTCCTGCAGGTGCGGGCGGCGGCTCTGCTCTCTCCTTATTCCAATTGGGGTGTCGTGGCTACCACGCCGGCAGGTCACTGGGCCTGTTCTGGGCACTGGCGGTGGCTCTGTTCTGCCCCTACTCCAATTGGGGTGACGAGTGTACCACGCCGGCATGCCACCAGGCCTGATCCGCCGGTCGGTTGCAGGTTTGCCTACCCTGCAGGCGCGGGCGGCGGCTCTACTCTGCCCCTACTCCAAATGGGGTGATGTGTTTGTCGTACCGGCAGGCCACTGGGCCTGTCCCGCTGGTCGGTCGCAGATCTGCCCACCTTTCGGGCACGGGTGGAGGCTCTGCTCTGCCCCTACTCCAATTGGGGTGTCGTGACTACCCCGCCTGCAGGACGCTGGGCCTGTTCCTGGCACGGGCGGCCACTCTGCTCTGCCCCTACTCCAAGGTGGTGTACCCGGGTCCTGGCTGATCCGCGTCTGTGAGCTCTACCTGAGCGCGGCGCGGATCGCCCGCCCTCCTCACGCTGCGACCCTGGCCTGATCTGCAGGTTGGTCACAGGTCTGCTCACCCTGCGGGCACGGGTGGCGGTTCCGCTCCGCCCCCACTCCAGTTGCTGTCACATGGCCACCACACTGGCAGGGCCTGATCCGGGCGTGGGAGAAGGATCTGCTCTGCCCCTACTCCAGTTGGGGTGACGTGTGTACCACACTTGCAGGCCACTGGGCCTGACCCGCCAGGCTGTCACAGGTCTGTTTACCTTGCAAGCGCGAAGGGCGGCTCTGCCCTGCCCCTCCTACCTCGCCCATGTACCACTGGGTCGCGGGTCTGCACACCTTGCGGGTGCGGGTGGCGGCTCCGCTCTGCCCCCTCTCCAATTGGGGTCATGCAGTCACCACGCTGGCGAGCCGCTGGGCCTGCTCCCGGTGCTGGCGGCGGCCCGGCTCCTCCCCTCTGGCTCGACGACAAATTGAGGAGACTCGGGTGTCTGTGCCTCACCCCCCCTACCAGGAGACCAACTGTTTCTGTCGCCGCTGGTATTGATGAAGTTCTCTCCTCCGCCGCTTTCTGATGACATCAGATCTCTGCCATGTTGGTATCCTATGCGAATGGCAGCATTTCGTTCCCCTTGCCGGGCAACCAAAGCAACGGGTGAGTCCTGACCGCCTTCAGCAGGACCCGGACCGAGAAGCAGTTTCTGCGGGCTCCTAGCCCCGGGCCAGGGAAGTTCCGGGAGCCAGAACTCGGCCACTCCGTGCTCCGTGTAAGCTCCTATAAAGGTAGGCTCCAAGAAGCAGTCCCCGCGGGCTCAGTTCCGGGAGCCAGAATTCGGCCGCTTAGTGCTTGGTGTATGCTCTGATAGGAGCAGGGTCCAAGAAGCAGCCTCTGTAGGCTCCGCAGCCCTGGGCCAGGGCAGTTCCAGGAGCCGGAACTCGGCCGCCCCCCGCTCGGTGTTTGCTCCGATACGATCAGGTTCTAAGAAGCACCCATGCACTGAACCCTAGCTATCTGTCTGCAAGCCGCAGGCGAATGACAGCCTGAAATTACCTGTTCTATGGCTGAATGAGCTGCGGTCAGTCGAAAACAGGGATGGTGACGTCAGCTTTCCAACATGGTGGCTGCTGGCCTCCTCTGTGGTCTGACCCGTGTGGAGAACCGAGATGGACCGCTTCCTTCCCCCGTCTCGAACCCAGAATTCAGCCCTGAGTACGGTGCTTGCACGGCTGGCAGAAACTGCAGCGCTGTATCCCTGTGTCGCTATCTCCTTGTTTCCCAGCGCGCGCTGCAGACTCTAGCCGCAGGGCGATTTGCTGAATAAGCAGTGTTACCCTCCGTGCGACAAACCTCTCGCATTTGAGTCCCCGTAGCCGATCCTCGTGCGATGGAAATCCTTCCTCCAGGTTCCGGAGCACCCCACTATTGCTGGAAATTCCTAACAAGATAGCCTTTAGCCGTCCTGACTTGTCATACTCCCACACAGTGAAGCAGCACACGGGGGCAATGCACTCCCCTCGCCGCCATAATTCCCCCTACTGTTTCCTTTTTTAATGTTTGCCATGATTTATTTTTATTTCTTATAATGCTACTTTTAACTCCAGTCCTTTATGCACCATAGCTATCCATTTTTTATGTTATTTTTAGTTATACATGACAGTATTTTGACATATCATATATACATGGAGTGTAATTTCCCATTCTTGTAGTTGTACATGATGTGGAGTTATGCGTATTCACATATGAACATAGGAAAGTTACTATGTCTGATTCATTCTACTGTCTTTCCCATTCCCACTCCCCTTAGTTTTCCCCCATTCCTCCGTCCAATCCGGTGTACCTATCCATTCTTTTCCACTAGGCTCAAGACTCTAGGATCCTTGAAGAAAACCCCTGCACTTTATTCAATAGTCTTAATGACTTGCACAGTGCTTGGCACATTGTAGAAACTTCATAGTGTTTGTTAACTTGGAATGAAATAGAATTAAGAGGCCCACATGGGGATCGAATCCATGACCTTAGTCTCATTACCACTGAAGCCTTGCTATGAGAAAAATATGAAAAGTGGCAAACATTCTTGTTATATTTAAGCTTTAATTAAAGTACATTTAATTCGCAAGACAAGTTCCAGTTTAGTGACCCTGAAGAAGAATAGAATGTCCTCTATTCATTAACTGAGCAGGGATAAATGCAAGTTCCTCTAGGAATTTCCATTTTAAAATAGCCAACATTGCCCCAGACAAACTGACAACAGAAATAAGAGCTTATAGATAGATATAGACACAGACATGAGACTCACGAAGTTTTTGGAAAACCAATGCGTTTGGTAAACCAGCAAGGTTGTTACTTCCTGCATTCTTAGTCTTCCTGTAAGTACAGGGAAGGATTTTGATTTTTTTTTTTAAAGCAAAACATAAGATTACTGTTCCCCAAATAAGTGCTTCTCTTCACTTATTTTATGTGTGTGTAACTTTTATTATTGACATACGATAATTTATAATCTGTTTGTTGCTTATATTTCAGAACTTGCTCATATTTGCCTCTCTGTCACAAAATCTCTATTCCTTAAAACTGGAGTATCCTTCAATTCCCTCTATAGAAATCAAGATAAGGAATCAGCAAAATTTTTTCTTTCTTTGTCCTCCACCCTCCCCCCCGCCAAGAACTACATAATAAATACTCTAATCTCTGAGGCCCAGGAAGCCACATAGGTCTCTGACCACTGCTCATCTCTGAAATTGCAGTGGGAAAGCAGCTATAGTCAATACATAAACAGACAGGATGGGCTGTGTTCAGGGCAAAACACAGCAGGCTAGATTTGGCCCACAGGCTGAAGCTTGATTATCTAGATTATTTGTAGCCTACAAAGCATTTCCTATCCAAAAGCCCTTCTATATTTGGCTCCATCTAACTTGAATTTCTCATTGACTTTTTTTTGTTGTTGTTGGTTTGGCAGAGGTGTAAATTTCTTTGATATTAAAACTGGAAGAGGCAGAGGAGAGGGATGGAAACTAAAAATGATATAGGAAATGAGATGGTTGGTCCAGGGCATTATGGCAAGAGAATTGGATTACTGAGGAAGGGGACTGCATCTGCTGAATTGAAATCTCCCTCCAATTCTTTGGGAGCCAGGAAGAGTTGGTTCAAACCCAAGTGCTTCCTAACACAGTGAAACTTTCTAATTTCTTCTGGATAAAACAACCACTGGCATAATCAAGAAATGAGTAACAGAGCCAACTCAACACCCCCCCGAATCTTCAGTACAGAGAGAAAAGTAAAATCATCTGAACATGAAAAAGGAAGCCAGCTAAGGAAAAATTCATGATGTGTCACTTCCTTCTGATTTTTGCAAATATGCTGTTCTGAGTTGGCGTGATCCTTTGGGGCACTGATATTGTGGGAGAAGGAATCCAAGAGGCCGACTTCAGGGACTGCTCCAAACCAGGAGGAAACAAAAGCCTTTGAGGTCAGTATTCATGCTATAGGGAATTATCTCTCAATAACTATGCAGAGTAGCCCATGCACAACAGGGTAGATATCCCGCTATGTTTCACATCACTGAACATTCACTGTGATTAAAGTCAGTAGTACCAAACATTCTCTGAAGCACTTGATACTCATTTACTCAATCTCTAATAAGCCCTAAACCTTGAGATTTTATTTTCCTCATAAGGACAAGACTTTTTTTTTCATTTGTAAAATAAACTCCTCCTCTGAATAGAAATAAATTCTTTCTATTCATAATTCCTCCCAGATAGAACTAATTAGGTACCATTAGACCTTATCACTAATTAATTTTTACTTATATTTGAGACTATTATTATTATTATCATTACTACTACTACTACTACTACTACTACTAGTATTATTATTATACTGGAGATTGAACCCAAAGGCACTTACTTACTGAGCCACATCCTCAGCTCTTTTTATTTTTATTTTTTATTTTGGACAGGGTCTTGCTAGTTTGCTTAGGGCCTTGTTAAGTTGCTAAGGCTGGCTTTGAACAAGCAATCCTCCTGCCTCAGCCTCCCAAACCAGTGGGATTACAGGTGTACATCACTGCATCCAGCTTTATGTGTGGATTTTTAAAGAGAATGTTAACATTATACATTGAAGCATGGAATGAGACCTTCAATTCTAGATGATCAGACTCCTGGGTTCTCTGTTAACTCTTTTCATTGAAAGGACACATGTCATTTTGAGTTCTGCTTATTGTCTACCATTATTTTGTTTCTCCTTCCACAAGGACTTTCCTCTGAAAGTCCTGATAAAAAGGAGAGTTTCTCCTAAATTACTAATTTAAATACTTGGTGTCCACGTAAACCATATTCCTCTGGTGATCAGTATTTACCTCTTGTGGCACAAGTTGTTATCCGTTAGTCACGTATGTTTCCTTTTCTTTCTGAGCAGAGGGCTAAATGGGTATTTCCTAGCCTCTTTCACTGTGTAATTATGACATACAACTAAGGTGATTGAAATGTGGGGGAAAAGATGAGTGTCCCTTTGAGAACTGGTATATAAAGCCTTCCAGATCTCCCTTATTCTTTTCAGCACAATGGCAAGAAATGGAGTCAGGCATCCTAAGAGATGGTGAGACTGTGAGACAGAAGAGATGAGGCCCCTCAGTATGTGTTATGACTATTGGGTTACCAACTGGGCCCATTAGGTTGTTGGCAAGGCATTAATTTTTATTGTGTTGAACCACTAAGATTTCTGGGGATTCGTCTGTGACAGCAGCTAGAACACTACCCTACACTGCAGGATGCTTTCTGAGACTTTGTTGTTCCCTGCTTTATAATCCTCTTTGAAATCAGAGCCACTTGGCCTCAAATGAGGGAAATTTTGAAATGTAAAGCAGTAAAGTATCATAACCACTTTCATTCCATGCAATTTTGACAATGCATCTGAAATTCAGTTGTTATTCCACAGATGAAGGCAAGGCGTTAAGGCAAGAGTCAAGCCGTTTTTCAAAGTCACAAAACTAATGGACTGAAAGGCTAGTATTCAAATACAGTTTGGTCTGCTGCCAAAGCTCAGGGTTCTCACATTATGTCACCTCTCCTATTGTGTCTGAGGAACCTCTGAAGAGCCTTTAATATTATCACAACTCCAACAATCTCTTTCTCAGCCTACAATGAGTACTAAGCTGCTGGGGAACCATTTGTGCTCCGTGCTCCATGATGTTAGCCAGGCATTTAAGAATTAAAGTGATAGGAGGGTCAAGAAAAATGTTTTTCTAAACTTTAATTTCCTCGGACAAAGGCCAGGATATCTGGTTATGTTACATTCTGCACTCCAGAGGGCTTGTTGAGATTCTACCATGACAACTAGGCCAATGAGAACATTATAAAAATTCTAAACCCGTTATTTAGGAATCAGAACAAAATCCCATTGATTTAAAATAAGTTGCTAATTATTCTTCTTGAATGTGAGAACTTCATAAATCATGAGTTCCATGGGGGTGAAGTGATGCTTGATACTGTGATCCACATCATCTTTATAATTGTAGATAGGACAGGGTGACGTATTTCCTATTTTCATAAATAACCTGTATGCCCTAAGTAGCACCTTCCTTGCAAGTCCCATAATTGCTCTCATCTTCCATGTGTCTTGTGAAGCCTGGTGAGGAAGTGGGTGTTACCCCGTATAACATGAAGAAGAAGAATAAAAATCATCATATCTAAGCTGAACACAGTGGTACAGCCAATGGACACATAAAGAGTTCCAGGATTTAGACATCTGTTGAGTTCTACGTGCGGTGATGAATCTGATAAACATTATTTCATATTATCTTGACCTTTATTTAAATACTTTCTGATCTCTATTTAATCAGCATCATTCTTTATGCATGCTGCTATGTAGTATTAAACCAGAATAGATACAATACTTGCTTTGGGAGTGCTTATACCAATACCTTGAAAAAAAAAATTGCATTCATTTTATACTACAGATCATAACTGAGGCTTATACCAGTTAAATAACTTATCCAAGATCACAGTTGAATTTACAGAAGATAGAATTCAAACTCATGACTATTTTATGTAGGGACAGAGAACAGCTCATTATTTTAAGACCTGGCTAAATAAAATGGCAATTCTCTGAATGGTATGGCAATAATCATTTAAAAGGATAAATGTGGTCAAAATCCACACTATTTCCATAGGTGTTGTTGACACAGGATCTGAAACAAGCTAGATGGTCATCAATAGGGGAATGGCTGCACATTGTACCTGCATACCATGGAATATCAAGAGGCAGTTAAAAAGGACAAGTTAAACAGATGTCCTTATGATTAAAGCATTAAGGCAACACTTCTAAAAAAGAGAAAAGGTTGGGTGAATTTTATCAACATTAACAATTATAATATAAATATGGTATTTCACTATTATTTCTTAAAACTGTGAGTCTGCGTGTATCTCAAAATGCAAGAGTTTAATTTTTAAAATGAGGGCAATACTTACATATTTAAAAAAATCAAGAATAGTTTAACAAAGAGTATAGTTTAGAGGATAAAAAAACATTAACTGACCAAATGATAAATGCTTTAGTAATTTTTGTGGTGAAGTTTAAGGAAAGGCTCTGATGGAGAATTCCGTTGTTCTTGACATAGAATATATCCACATGGAGGTGAAGAGAGAGACATTTATACAGCAGTGATAAAGATGCATGGTGGAAAACAAGGAAAAGTAGAGAGATTTATACCTGGATCTTAAGAAGCACAAATAGAGGGGCAGATTTAATAAAATAAGTTTAGTGGTGTGGGTGGGGCCTATGAGGAAATGCCTTTAAAACCAGGGAAATGAGTTCCATTTTTACTTTATTCATTTATGTATATGAAGTGCTGAGAATTGAGCCCAGTGCCTCTCACATGCTAGGCAAGTGCTCTGCCCCTGAGCCACAACCCCAGCCCATGTCATGTGTTCCATTTTTAAATAGTGTATTGGTGATGGTTCAAAAGTAAAGTATAAAACGGGGGTCTTTAGAATCTACCCAAGTTTCATGGAGTCCCTTTCTTAGGCCTCTTTCTTAAAACAGATTGTAATTCCCTTTATGTAACTATTTTAAATCCAAGGAAAAACTATATTGAGTTTCTTTCAGTGTCTGATCAGACCAATATGAATGGTATTTTGATACCATGTGTTTCTCTAGTTAGTTGTTTTTAAGAATTAAAGCTATTCTCAATAATATTTACATTATATTCTGTTCTGCTTGTAGGTGATTTGTTTTTTCTTTAACATCTTTATACTATCTCCAAAATAATGTCATCCTATCCCAGTTTGGATATATGATGTTCCTCAAAACTCATGTGTGAGACAATATAAGAATATTCAGAGTCAAATGATTGGGTTATGAGATCCTTAATCTAACTGAATTAATCCACTGATGGATGAACTGGGTGGTAAGTGTAGGCAGGTAAGGTGTGGCAGGGAGATGTGGATTACCTGGGGCCCTGATGAATGAAGCACTCTCTCTCTGCTTCCTGGTGGCCATGTTCTAAGCTCTTACCCTCCACCACACTCTTCCATCCTGATGTTCTGCCTCACTTTGGGCCCCAGAGCAATCTAGTCCGCTGTCTATGGACTGAGACCTCTGGAACCTTGAAGGTCAAATAAACTTTTTCTCCTTTAGTCATTCTTGTTAACTCTTTCAGTCACGGCATGAAAAAGCTGACTAAAACACATCCCAAGACAAACAGCAGCATGCTAAATTTAAAATAAAAGGGGGATGACTCTGAAATGCTGTGTGACCTTGGGCATATTTAGTTCTTCAAGCTTCTCATTATTTATCTGTAAACTGACAGTTAAAATTGAAGTTACCTTATAGAATTGCTGTGAGGTTTACATTTTTTAAATTCATGTGAAGAACTTAACAGAGTGCTTTGCATATAGTAAGCTCTCAACAAATGTTAGCTATTATTATCACAAATACTAATGAAGTCAAGGCCATTTTTAAAATTTTAATTTATGAAGAACTTTAAGCTCTTGAGGCTTTCGACTGCCTGCCTGTTTCAGTACAATGACTCTTGTCCTCTGCCTTAGGCTCAGAGCCACTATCCCCCTCATTTGAAGGGATCCTAGGAGAGCATTATGACTGTTTTTACATTGTTTTCTTTGCATTGTTTTATTAATTCTTGGATTTTGCCTTGTTTCCATATCCTTGGTCTCCTTCAGAATCTCAGTCATGTAACTGAGTAGAATAATTTGACCTATTTATTCATAAGCTTAAGAGGACTTGGACCTGTCTCTAAATCTAGCCCTCCTGACTGTATCTGTGGATTCTTAGCATGGGATCTGTCTGAAAGCATCCTCTCCATGGCTAGAAATGAAACTCCTCTACAACCCTTGCCTCCCTTCCTATCAGTCCCCTGAAGCATCACTTGGCTTACTCTTTCCTCAAGGCTAAGGGGTCCTCTAGTTTCTTCTGAACAGGGCTGGATAAATATTTTGGTCTGTGACAGCCATATGGTCTCTGCCACAACTCTTCAACTCTGTCATTGTAGAATAAGGGCAACCACAAAGAACACATAAAAATAAGTGGGCATAACTGAGTTCTAATAAGACCCCATTTTGTAAGAATAAGGGGTATGTAGGGTTCATCTGGGTGCTTAGTTCTAAATTCTGTTCTAGGCTACTGGTAGCTTATTTTATTCTTATGGCATGCCCATGATCTCAGGGCTAATGCATGCAGGATTACGGACTTTGCCAAAGTTGTGGCATGAGCCACAAATTGAACAACAAATATATTTTTTTTATTTTCCCCTTTTTTTTTGTTCAAAAATATGAATTTCACAAATGACACTTAGAATATATCTCCATCATTTGTTTTTTCATTCTCCACTGGTAATTAACTCAAACTCCTAGAATTAGGATTTGTAAGCAATGTAGCCAGAGCTGTCACTGGTAGTTAGGGGTACCCTCGAGTGACTGTGCTGCATACTTTCAGGGTTATCTAAAGTTTTCCTTCTGATCTGGCAGCAGGTGGAGTTTCAGCCTTCTCATCACTGAAAATATAATGTAATCCCCATCTCAGATTGTAAAAGGCTCCCAGGAATAAACCTCTAATGTGCTGCTGGTATTTCATGAAGAGAGAAGCAGGTCTCCACTGATGAAATGGAATTACTGACCTTGGAGGCTTTTCTTAAAAGTTAATGAGAGTCAAGATCTGCCGCCTCCCCAACTGGGGGCCAGTCCTTACATTCTGTTTTGATCCCATGAGTGTTTGCGTGCTCAGGAACCCATACCCTAGGGATGGCTTAAACCCTTCTCTTTCTCTTATTCAACCACTTCCTCTCAGCTGAGTTGTTAGTTTTAAAGATTCTTAAATCCCCTGCCCACAATTAGTACAAAAATCAAAGTAGACAAACCTCATATCTCTCCTGCTTCACTATCTTTTATCTTCCCTTCACTGTGGAATTTCTTGTCTCCATTTCCGGCCACTTACCCCTTAGCCCTTCTAATTTGTTTTCTGTCTTCAGCTTTCCACTAAATCAGTTCTTGTTAAAGTCGCCAATAACATCCAGGCTGTTAAAGTCCGTGATCATTTTTCTCTTCTCAATTCACTTGATTCGGAACAACATCTGCTATAGGTGACCTCTGCCTCTTTCTTAAAATGGTTTGCTTCCTGAGTTTCCTGTCACAAAACTCTTTCTGCATTTCCTTTCCCTCTCCCTGCCTCTCTCTGGCCTCTTGTACTGCTTTCTTGGTTCCTGCATCTTCTCATCTTTACAATCTGAGTGTCATAAGGTTCTTATTTCATTGCTAACCCCTAAGCAAATATTGGAATATATCAGTTATAAAAGAAATGCTGTAATTTTGATAAGCTAAGGAAGTGGTATGTGGTGGTCTCCAGCCCCTTCTTCCTTTTTTTTTCACTATAGTTTTTAAAAACAATAGTCTTAAAATTCTGAATTTGTAGTTTATTTTCCATGATAGCAAATACTGATTTCAGTGGAGCCCAAAGGGGTCTTTACAGGTAGTCTTTAAATGGCTCTTCCTCACCTAAAGCTTAAATTCCACTCTTACCTACCCCTCTGATATTTGACACATGTACAGACCAATTCTAAATTATGTAATTTCTACTCCTGTATCTTAAGGTATGACACATAAGCATCCAAAATAGTTTTAAATCAAAAGCCTTTTATAATAGGAAATCATATTGATGATGCTAATGGGTTCAGGTACCCAGAGTAAAGGCTTTCACGAGAAAAAAAGAACTCTAATTAAACCATTAATATTGGAGGAAAATAGGACCAAGTTCTAAAACATAGGCTGGTGGAAAGGTGCTATGGCAGGGGAGCTGATGAGTTCAGATTCACCAGCACAATGAAACTTGGAAATATGGTATGAAATGAGGCTTACCTTAATTGAATTATTTCTCAGAAACTTAGAAGTGGATTTAAGATATGAAATATTTTTACTTAACTGTGTTTATGTCTACCTTACCATCTTTGCCTAAGGCTATTCTTAGATCATGTCCTGATAGCCATCATTTAATTTTAACCTTGAAAATACTTACCAATTTTCTCCAGTAAGACAATTGTGGCCTTGAGGATAATTGATTGTCTGATAATTTCATGTCTTTGTGTCTCTGCTGGATTGTTTGGAAATCATCCCAGGGATCAAGAGTCATGAAATAGAAAAGACAAACAACTAGACAGCCTCAATGAGACCCATAACAATGTGCCAACCACACAGTGGCATTTAAGATAGATAGCAAATACCAATTTTGAGGTACTTCTGTAAGATTTTGTGTTTCCCATTAGAGAAATAATGAAGCTTCCATCTAATTTGCAAGTTTAAAATTGCAAATCCAAGTCTTGGGAGAAAATTGGGTAAATCACAAGTGACTATTGCTTAAGTTTCACATGAGTAAATATATTGGCTGTGTTGGTATTATTCAAAACTCAGAGCCACAAAATACATTTTAATATCATTTTATTTGTAGAAGAATGACACAATTATTTTCAGAATAATTAACTCCTCAGTTTAGTGACAATTAAGTTCCATTATAATAATTAAAAGCACACCCTGCTATTTGGATGAACTCAATAGAATAATGATTTCTTGGGGGAAGATTTAATCGGATCATTATTTCTTCTCCAGCATTAAAAATATCTATAAATTATTTCAACCCATGCTATTGCTTAATTTTGAATTTGCTCACTGTGATAGTTAATTTGAGGTGTCAACTTGATTGGATTAAGGACTATCTAGAGGAAGCATTATTTGTGAGTGTGTCTGTGAATGTGTTTCTAGAAGAGATTAGCACGTGAGTTTGACTAGAGGGAAGATCTGTCTTCAGTGTGAGCAAGCTCTGTCTGTCCAATTGATGGGGGTCTTAGAAGAAAAGTAGAGGTAAGGACAATGTGACTATATTTCCTGTAGCTGGGATACACTCTTTTTACTTTAAACATAAGGACTTGACCTGTGCACTACAGCACTTACACAAATGGCTCCCTTGCTTTTCAGACCTTCAGCCTCAGACTGAGAATTACACCATCAGTTCTGAGGCCTTTGGACTTGGACAGCCATGTTACTGGCATCTCAGGGTTTCCAGATTGCAGACAACCTGCCATGGGGCAGTTCAGCCTCTGTAATCATGTGAGCCAACTCCTCTAAAAAAATCTCCTCTCATCTATCTACATCCTACTGGTTCTGTCTCTCTGGATAACCCTGACTGATACACTTACTGTCTTGTAGAAAGAAATATCACATACAAGATGGCAGCCTCAGGCCACCCTTGAACCATCTGTGCATGGATAATTGTTACTGGAGGCATCTGGGGTCTGGCAAAATGCAGAACTGATGGCTTAGAAAAGCAGCAGGGCAACAGACTGTAGAAGTGCCTGAAATCAGGTGGGCAGGAGCAGGTGGTATGCAAAATGGTGGTACTTCAGGGTAATGGTCCATTGGAAGGAGAACCTTATTAAGTGAATATGAAAATGTGAGGAAAAGTTCAACAACTCTTCTAGGGATGAACTTGGCAAGAACATGGAAGGAAATTGGGGCTCCAGACAAATGGACTGGAGTTTAGGAAGGCACTCCTGCTTTAAGGAGGAATTATGTTCGGGCAAATGTGCTAGATCAATAAGGGTGGGGGAAGAGCTGCCCCCCTATGGACATTGTGATATTCTACTTTATGCCAAAGTATATCAGATGCTGAATTGATAGTAGTGAGAATAGCAACCCTACTTAGGCAGACAGTATATTTGTAGGTATGCTATAGCCACATGCTATGTTTTAACTGAATTATCTAATAAATGGGATGTGAAAGGTGAGGAATGACTACAGAGATTCACTGAGGCTTAGGCTGGGGTTCAAGGGAAATGCCTAAGTCTGGGATTCTAGGAGAGAGACAGAGAGTGAGAGGTGAAGACCCCAGACAGGTGCTTGCTCTTTAGATAAGGGTAGACTTCTCTGTGGCCCTTTGTGTATGCCTTTCTGTGATGAGCATGCTAGGCCATTAACATAGACCAAACACCTTTGTGTCTTTCCAAATGTCAGAGTTTATTGAATAATAATAATTTCACAGGTTACACCACTTTCGTCTTTGGCAGTTCACTGAATACTTGTGGGTCACCTGATAGTCATAAGCTGGCAACACATGTTCTTTTGTTCCAATCTTAACTTCTAATATATGCAACACTCAAGTCACACATCCTTCACACAATGAATAGGTCACAGAAAGACTAAGAAAGGGTTAAAGCAGCTGCGGAGTTACAAGATGCTGTATCCAGAGTACAGGCTGAGAGAGAGAGATGAATGCAGAGTCAAAGAGTCACAGTCAGATAAGAACTTTAATGAATCAGTTTCACAGAGTTGTCAAAGCAGAGGATCCAGATAGACAGCATTTTCAGTTTCAGAATGTCAACGTGAGGGATCAGCGTGGATAGGCCCTGTGTGGTCATCACAGGCAAGAGAAACCTCATTTTGCTAAAGCCCCATAGGGACAGGAATTAGAGATTCATCCCTGTGGTGATTTTCCTGGGCAAGGCCCATGAGAAGTGACAAGGTGACAGGGTCATGGTGCTGCTATTTCCAGTCCTGGTGCTCTTCCTTTTATGGGTATAGAGTGAGGGGTTTTCATCAGGTGAGACTGGTAAGTTCCCATGCCTGGGTTCCTGATATGGTTGGTAATGTGCATGTGTCTAGGCACTCCTTGATTTAGTTTGAAAAGTTGGCAGATATAGGTTATTTGTCAATTTGTACCTTATGGTGATGCCAGGCTGATGGTGCTTGTTTACTTGTACAAACGAGTCATTCCACCTTGGGATTTGTATTCAAAATGGAGCAGCTCATGGCAAATTACTGCTTACGGAATGGAGTAACTCAGGTTGAGGCACAGTCTGGAAATTGCTGTTATATACATCAAAGAGTAATTCAGGCACTGCATGCTGTCTACACCTCTGAACATGAATGACTGGGACTGAGAGGCAGAGTGTAAACCAGATGGCGAGAGCCACTAGACTGAAAGGGCCAAAGAAGCAGGAACCAAGCACTCCATGACGTCCACCCCATAATAGAGGGCTTGATACTTATTTGCTGAATGAATGGGTTAATGAATCAGAGGATGGAAAATGAGTTCTGTCACTAGCAGAGTTCCCAAACTTTCCAGACATGACTGAAGGGTTAGAAATCATGGTACATAAAGCAGTTCTTTATCAATTCCTGATTCTTTTTCTAACCACTTTCATTCTGTGATCATGCATGTACAACCCACAAAATGCAAGCTTTCTAGGCCCCTGCAAAGGCAGGGAGTCATTCTGAATTCTGGGAAAGAATGGCTGCTCCAAAGACAATACAGGAACAGAATGATCCAAGCCCTTTAAAAAGGACTTGAGCTTACTTGGGAGTTGGGGTGAGACAGGAGTCGTTGTAACAATTTCGGATTATATAAAATCAGAAAAGAACTAAAGACTGGAATTGGGTGTCAACATACTTTATATATAAACAGATATGAAAAATTGTGGTACATATGTGTAATAAGAATTGTAATGCAAAAATGTAAAGGCATGAATTTGTGTGAACAAAGTCTATATACAAAGACATGAAAAATTGTACTCTATATGTCTAATAAGAACTGTAATGCATTCCACTGTCATGTGTTTAAAAGCAATCAATAAAACTAAAAGAAAGAAAGGAATCCATAAATAATGATTAAGATTTTAGGTAATAATAAAAATTTTAAGATTAAAAAAAAAAGAACTGAAGACAGGCACTTGTCTTAAGGAGACCCAGGTGCCTTGGACCTGATCCCTCCTTTTTGCCCACTTGATACAACTGACCTGTCTTCTAACCAAAGGACTTGTCCTAAGCAAAAAAGGAGATTCCTGTTCTCTAGTTCTAAAGGAGAGACAATAGAACCTACCAGAGGATCAGTGCTGGGATGAGATGGCCAACGTTGTTGTTTTTTTTTTTTTTTTAATTTGTTCTTTTCAGATATATGTAAAAGTAGAGTGTATTTTTACATATTATATATACATGGAATATAATTTATTCTAATTAGGATTCCATTCTTGAGGTTGTGCATGATTTGGAGTTATACTAATCATATATTCATTTATGAACATAGTAAAATTATGTCTCATTCATTCTACTATCTTTCCTATTCCCATTCCTCTTTCTTTCCCTTCCTTTCCATTTGTCTAATCCAATGAACTTCTATTCTCCTCCTCCTTCTATTGTTTGTTAGCATCCGCAAAACAAAGAGAACATTCTGGCCAAGGGTTTGGTTTGCTTTTGATTTTAACAAGGTAGAAGAGTGAAGATTAAAAATGAGTGGTTAACAAGGTAGAAGAGTGAGGATTAAAAATGAATGGAGTGTCATCTCATTGTTAGAAGAAAATTGCAATCTACAAAAAAGATGGTCCCTATAGCAGGGATCAGAATCTCCCACAGTGGAGTCAAGTCTCAGTGATGTGGAGCTGGAACTTGGGACTTAGAGGCAAGTCCTCTGCCCATTCTTCAAAATTAGCATCACTATGTCCCACATTTCATTCTATCCCCCCAAACCTAAGTATGGTTAGCAAACATTTTTTTTGTTATGCATCTCATGTGATCTTTTTCTCTAACTCAACTTCTTCAATTCCTTCCTAACACTGACCCCAAATATTTATTTTTGTGTGAAGATCTTTTTATTAATGGTTTCTTGGCTTAACTCACCTTTTGGGTTCTGTCATCCTGTAGAAATGCTAACATTCTTTCCCACAATCATTGTAATGACATTGTAAAACTTGCTCTGGAATTATATATTTTTTTCATTGCATAACATTTTACAGAGTGACAGTACATTTAACTATAAGCTTGAGGTTATGAAATATGCCTTCACTTCATTTCTAGTCCCTGGCACTTTGGTTGGCAGTCAGTATAATTGATTGAATGAATGAGTAAGTTCATAATGTCCTCATATTCTGAGGTCTGAGAGTTTATTTAAAAAGTTCTCTTGGGGCTAGAGATATAGCTCAGTTGGTAGAGTGCTTGCCTTGCATGCACAAGGCCTTGGGTTCAATCCCTAGCACCACAGGGAAACAACAAAAAAGTTATCTTTGTAAGATGAAACCTAGGATAGTCTTTGAAAGGTTCTTTGCATCATAATGTTTGTTGGAATTGTGAACTCTTTTTTATGCCCTTGACTATCTCCCAGTCTAGCAGGGAAACCAGATACATAAATAGAATTCACGAGGGTCCAGGATAAGGTATATACACGTTGCTCTGGGAAGGCAGGGGAACAACTATGCAATCTTTCAGTATTAAGAAAGAAGATACTGTACTCCGTGAGAGTTAGAAATACAATAAAGTAGATGAAAAAGTGTGGGGAATGGTCTCTCTGGGAAGATTGGGTGGGAAAGATATAGTGCCTTGCTACCAGAGGGGTCATTACAAATAAAGGCAAGATGTCTGATATGGAACACTTACCTGCATGTCAATATTACTGGGGCAGAAAGTTTCAGGCAGACAAAGGACCTCAATGAGGTTGGATGCATAAAAGGGACCAGATCGCAGTGGACTTTAACACTGTGACATTCATCTGAAGTGTTCTGCTGTGGGAAGTGGGGAATAATAAGGATAATTTGCAATTTAGAATTCTCTGGCAGATGTGCAAAGGAATAATTTGAGGTGGGAAAAATATCTCAAGGAAAGGAAACCAGTTAGAAAAATAGAGCAGCAGTATGGAGGAGAAAAAAAAACATGAGAACCCGAACAAGGCAAAAATAGATGACAAAATAAAGTATCTAAGCTCGGCGCCTGAATGGCAAGGGGTCCCAAAGTTCTATCGGAGTCAAGAATAATTCCCAGGTTACTAATTAGGCTGAATAGTTGGAGGGTAGTGACACTAACTGAAATAGAGACTGCAAGAAGAGAAAGCGAGGAATCCTGCTCTGAGAAGTTTGTCTGCAGAACATCCTCATGAGTGTGCTAGCTTGGCAATGGACTGTAAGAAACTAATGTTGGAGGAAAAGGACTGACACTGTCAATTTAGAAATCATTAGCATACAGGCCATTAAAACCTTGAGAAAGCAGGAGAAGCTCAGGAGAGTGTCAGGAGAAGAGCACAGAACCCAGCACTGGCTTAGAGTGAATAATTCTGTTGGAGTAAGATACAGAGAGAGAAAAGCAGATAAATTTAACCAATACATATCAAACTTGCCTTAGGGGACAATATGTACTATGTACTATTTCCTACCACCCTCTTCTTTGCAGTGTGGCTTCTGCTTCCTTATACACTTTTTTTTTTAATTAAATTATTTATATATTCTGATTTGTTTTACATGATGGCAGAATGCAATTCATTTCATATTACACATATAGAGCACAATTTTTTAAGTCACTCATTGTACACAAACTATTTTCACACCATTTGTGTGTCTTCATCATGTACTTAGGGTAATGATATCTAATTCATTCTACCACCATTCCTACACCCTTGCCCCCTCCCTTCTCCTCCCTCCCTTTTGCCCTATCTAAAATTCCTCCATTCCTCCCATGCTCCCCCTCCCCCATTGCCTTTATGAGTCAGCATCCTCCTATCAAAGAAAACATTTGGCCTTTGGTTTTTTGGGGTTGGCTTACTTCACTTAGCATTATATTCTCCAACTCTATCCATTTATCTGCAAATGCCACAATTTTATTCTCTTTTAATGTGGAGTAATGTTCCATTGTGTATATATACAGAAGTTTCCCTATCCATTCATCTGATGAAGAGCATCTGGGTTGGTTTCACAGTTTAGCTATTGTGAATTGTGCTGCTATAAACATTGATGTGGCTGTGTCCCTGTAGTATGCTGTTTTTAAGTCCTTTGGGTATAAACTGAGGAGTAGGACAGCTGGGTCAAATGGTGGTTCCATTCCAAGTTTCCCATTTCCATATTGGCTGCAGCAATTTGCAGTCCCACCAGCAGTGTATGAGTGTGCCTTTTCCCCCACTTCCTCACCAACACTTATTGTTGTTTGTATTCTTAATAGCTGCCATTCTGACTGGAGTAAGATGACATCTTAAAGTGGTTATGATTTGCATTTCTCTAATTGCTAGAGATATTGAGCATTTTTTCATATGTTTGTTAATTGATTGTATATTCTCTTCTGAGAAGTGCCTGTTCAGTTCCTTGGCCCATTTATTGATTGGTTTATTTGGGTTTTTTGGTGTGAAGGTTTTGGAGTGCTTTATATATCCTAGAGATTAGTGCTCTATCTGATGTGTGTGTGGTAAAAATTTGCTCCCAAGATGTATGCTCACTATTCACCCCACTGATTGTTTCTTTTGCTGAGAAGAATCTTTATTTTTTATTTTTATTTTTAATTCATTTTTTAAATAAATGACAGCAGAATGCATTATAATTCTTATTACACATATACAGCACAATTTTTCATATCTCTGGTTGTATATAAAGTATGTTGACACCAACTCATGTCTTTGTACATGTACTTTGGATAATGATGTCCATCACATTCCATCATCCTTGCTAACCCCCTGCCCCCTTCCTTTCCCCTCCACCCCTCTGCCCTATCTAGAATTCATCTATTCCTCCCATGCTCCCCCTCCCTACCCCACTATGAAACAGCCTCTTTATATCAGAGAAAACATTCAGCATTTGGTTTTTTTAGATTGGCTAACTTCACTTAGCATTACCTTCTCCAACGGCATCCATTTACCTGCAGATGCCAGGATTTTATTCTCTTTTATTGTTGAGTAACTATGGAACCAACCTAGATGCCCTTCAGTAGATGAATTGAAAAAAATGTGGCATACATACACAATGGAATATTACTCAGCAAGAAAAGAGAAAAATCTTCTTAGTTTGATCTATTTCATTTATCGATTCTTGGTTTTAATTCTTGTGCTATAGGAGTCTTATTAAGGAAGTCGGGGCATAATTAGACAACCATATATTATGCTACAAAGCAAAACTTAGTAAATACAAAAAAAGTAGAGATACTACTCTGCATTCTGTCAGACCACAATGGAATGAAATTAGAAATCAATGATAAAATAAAAAATAAAAGCTACTCCAACACCTGGAGACTAAATAATATGCTATTGAATGATCAATGGGTTGCAAAATATATCAAAGCAGAGATTAAAAAAATTCTTATAGGTAAATGAGAACACAGATACAACATATGAGAATCTTTAGGGCACTAGGAAGGCAGTTCTAAGAGGAAAGTTCATTGCATGGAGTTCATTTCTTCAAAGAAGAAAAAGTCAACAAATAAATGACCTAACATTACATCTCAAAGCCCTAGAAAAAGATGAACAAAGCAACCACCAAAGTAGTAGAAGACATGAAATAATTAAAATCAGAGCTGAAATCAATGAAATTGAAACAAAAGAAAAATTGAAAAAATTGACAAAACAAAAAGTTGGTTCTTTGAAAAAATAAATAAAATTGATAAACCATTAGTCATGCTAATGAAGGGGAAGAAAAAGAAAACTCTTAAATTACCAGCATTCATGATGAAAAAGAAATATTACAACAGACACTAAAGAAACACAGAAGATAATTAGGAATTATTTTGAAAATTTTTACTCCAATAAAATAGAAAATATTGAAGGCATGGACAAATTTCTAGAGGTATATGATATGTCCAAACTAAATCAGGATGATATACACAATTTAAACAGATCAATTTCAAGCAAGGAAATAGAGGATGCCATCAGAAGCTTACCAACCAAGAAAAACCCAGGACCAAATGGATATACGGTTGAGTTCTATAAGACCTTTAAAGAAGAACTAACACCAATACTTCTCAAACTTTTTCATGAAATAGAAAAAGAGAGAACACTTCCAAACTTATTCTAGGAGGTCAATATCACCTTGATTCCAAAACCAGACAAAGACACATTAAAGAAAGAAAACTTCAGACCAATATTTCTAATGAATATAGATGCAAAGATTCTCAATAAAATTCTGGCAAATTGAATAGAAAAACGTATTAAAAAGATAGTGCACCATGATCAAGTAGGTTTCATCCCAGGGATGCAAGGTTGGTTCAACATATGGAAATCAATAAATGCAATTCTTCACATCAATAGACTCAAAGATAAAAATCATATGATCATCTCAATAGATGCAGAGAAAACATTTGATAAAACCATCCCTTCATGTTCAAAATGTTAGAAAAACTAGGGATATCAGGAACATACCTCAATATTGTAAAGGCTATCTACGCTAAGCCCCAGGCCAACATCATTCTAAATGGAGAAAAATTTAAAGCATTCCCTCTAAAAACTGGAACAAGACAGGATGCCCTCTGTCACCACTTCTATTTATCATAGTTCTGGAAACTCTAGGCAGAGCAATCAGACAGATGAAAAAAATTAAATGTATATGAATAGGAAAAGAAGAATTCAAATTATCACTATTTGCAGACAATGATTCTGTAACTAGAAGACCTAAAACATTCCACCTAAAATCTCCTATAACTAATAAATGAATTCAGTGAAATAGTTGGGTATAAATCAATACCCATAAATCAAAGGCATTTCTGTACATCAGTGACAAATCCACTGAAAGAGAAACTAGGACAATCACCCCCTTAACAATAGCCTCCAAAAAAAAATTCTTGGGAATAAACTGAATGAAAGAAGTGAAATACCACTATGAATGAAAACAACAACATGATAAAGAAAGAAATTAAAGAAGACCTTAGAAGATGAAAAGATCTACCTTGTTCTTAGATAGGCAGAATTAATATTGTCAAAATGAGTATAATACCAAAAGCACTATACAGATTCAATGCAATCTCAATCAAAATCCCAATGACATTCCTCATAGAAATAGAAAAAGCATCATGAAATTAATCTGGAAAAATAAGAGACCCAGAATAGCCAAAGCAATCCTTAGCAAGAAGAGTGAAGCTGGTGGCATTACAATTCCAGACCTTAAACTATACTACAGAGCAGTAGTAACAAAAACAACAACAAAAGCATGGTATTGGCACCAAAATAGACCTGTAGACCAATGGTAGAGGACACAGAGTCTAACCCTCATAACTACAGTTATCTTAGATAAAGGCACCTAAAATGTACATTGGAGAAAAAATAGCCTCTTCAACAATTGGTGCTGGGAAAACTGGAAATCCATGCATAACAAAATGAAATTAAACCTCTATCTCTCACCATACACAAAAATCAACTCAAAGTGGATCAAGGACCTTGGAATTAAACCAGAGACCTTGCAACCAAAAAAAAGGTAAGCCAAAATCCCCTATACACCTCTTTTAAAAAATCGTGTGTCTTATTTAGAGAAAATTGCATATGCATATGCAGTTTGTGAGATGATATAAAGACGTTCATGTATTTTTTTTACCAAGTTTAAGGGTATCATATTACAAATTATATCACCACACGATATTGACACTGGCATAGTCAAGATCAGGACATTTCCTTTACCATCAAATCCTTCAATTTGTGCTGTCATTTTTTAAGCCAAACCAGCTTTCCTTCCACCCTCAACTTTCCTGTAACCCCAGGTAAACACCAATATGATTTCTGTTGCTATATTTCTTGTCATTTCATTGGTGTTATATATAAATATATTCATACAGTGTATATCATTTTGGGATTGGCTTATTTTATAAAACAATTTCTGGAGATTCATGAAGCTTGTTGCAGGTATCAGTCCTATGCTTCTTCTTATTGTTAAGTTGTATTCCACAGAATAGATATTACAGTTCATTTTGTCATTTACCTGGTGAGAGACTTCATCCCCTGCATCCCATTTCCCACCCTGCTATTAGTAATAAAGCTTATATAAATGTTTGCGTAAGGCTTTTTAGGCAATGTAGATTTTCATTTCTTTGGTTTAAATGATCAGGAGTACAATTGTTGGATTCTATAGGAGTTGCATATTTTTTTTAAAAGATGACCAGAATGTTTTTGATAAGTACTGTATAATTATACATTTTTCTTGGCAATGTGGTTTTCATTCACATTTTCCTAGTAAATAATGATGATTAACATATTTCCATGAGTTTATTTGCCATCTGTATGTCCTGTCGTATGGGATGTATATCTTCATGTTCAGTTCTCTAAATATATTGTTTTTGTTGTTGAGATTTGAATTATAATAGTCTAGATATTCCTTCTTTGTACTTATGTGATCTGCAAAATTTTTTTTCCGTTTTTCAGATTTTCTTTCCAACTCTTAATAGAATCTCTCTCACATTAAAAGATTCACATAAAAATTTAATGACGTTCATTTGAACAATTTTTCCTTTTATAGAGCATGACTTTATGTCACATCTGTGAACTCTTTACCTAATATTTTATTTCAAAAGTTTTGTAGCTTTATTACTTAAGTCCATGGTTCATTTTTACTTATTTTTTGTGGAATTAGATGAAATTGTATCATTTCTGGGGGTGGGACATAGCTGTCCAATTGCTGTAGTACTATTTGATGAAAAAGCCGCCCTTCCTCCAGGGGATTGGTTTTGTGTCTTTGTGGAACACTGGTTGGGTATATTTGTGTGGTTCTATTTCTGAGCTTTCTATTAGGCTTCATTGATCCATGTGTCATATCTTCCAATTACCCATGTGTTTGATTATGGCAGTGGTAGAGTACTGGATGGATTGATTCTTCCCATCTTAATCTTTTTCCCAATTATTCTACCTACATTTGTTGTGTGCTCTTTCCATATAAAATTTTAGGATAATCTGTTCTATGTTTGAAAAAAAAGGTAAGCTAACTGGGGATATCACCCAATGGTAGGGTTATGCATAGCATAGATGAGACCCTGGAATCAGTCCCCAGAACATCCATAACAACAACAAAAAACAATTGCTGGGATTTTGATAGGAATTGTTTTAAGCTAATATATCAGTTTAGTAGAACTGACGTATTTGTTGTGTTGATTCTTCCAACCCATGAACATAGTGTATCTCTCCATTTATTTATATCTTATTTGATTTCTCTAGCAATATTGTACAGTTTTTAGCATATAAGTTTTATACAAATTCTATTAGAGTTCCTCCAAAAATTTTTACTTTTTGGGCTATTATAAATGACTCATTTTGAATTTCATTGTCTGTGTGTTTCTTGCTAATGAGCAGAAATTCAATTGTTTGTTTTATGTTTATCTTTTATTCTGCAACTTTACTGCACTCTAGAAGTATTTTGGTAGATTGCTTGTGATTTTCCTGGCAACAGGGACACTATTTTTTTTTTCTTTCTGATCCGAATGTCTTTTTTGTTTTGTTTTGTTTTGTTTCTCTTTTCTTGCTTATTGCACTTAATAAAACTCTCAGTATTATGTTTGGTAACAGTAGTAAGAGAAGAAAACTTCTCTTATTCTTCTATGTTTGATTCACAGTTTTAGAGGAAAGTATTCAGTCTTTCATCCTTATGTACAATGTTACCTATAGGTAACATAGTGTAACACTTTTTAAGCCATTCTTTATTAAATTCAGCTTCTATTTATATTGTTATGTGTATTTATTCTGAATGAGAGCTGAATTGTATTAAATGTTTTATTCTGTATCAATTGATAGTATTATGTGATATTTCTTTTGAAGATGGTGATGTTAAGATGGTGGTTTGTATAATGGATTTTTAAAAATATTTAGCCAGGTGTGTATAATAAAACAAATACCATCTGATCTAGTTTAACATTATTTTTACTTATTATTGAATTTTATTTGTTAATATGTTGCTAAGAGTTTTTGTCTGTATAATAACCTTGTTTCTTAGTAATTGGTGGGGGGAAACTTTTTATGTTTTGGTATCATAATATGAATTGGGAAGGATTCTCTTTGGCTTTCTGGAGGAGATTTTCTAAGATTAGTATTAATTTTTTAAGCATTTAGTAGATATTTCCAGTAATTCCACCTAGGTTTGATTTTTTTTTTTTTGCAGGGAAATGGGGGAGAGTTTTGAAGTTATTCATTGATTCCCTTAATGGGGATGGGGATATGTGATGATCTATTTCATATTGAGCCAGTATAAGACTTTGTATTTTTTTCATAAAGTGGTAAATTCCATTCAAGTTTCAAATATATTTGTGAAGAATATTTCATAGCATTCCCTAACATTCCCTTATCATGCTAGTTGTACCTAGGTAGCATTTCCTGGAGTAGTGGGGAGGAAAGCCAGACAATAGTGCATCAAAGCATAAATAGGAGGGAGCTCAACAGAGAAAATAAGCTCTGAGACATTTGAATAAACCCACAGAACGTAATATTTGAAGAAAGTTGCAATGCCTTTCCTGACTGGATAAAATAAATTATTTTTAAACTAAAAGCTTCTAATTTTTCCAACTGTTTTTCACAAAGTATATTTCTTATGTAAAAAATTAGCACAAATTAGCAAATAGCACAAATCTCACCAGGTTTCTAGAAATATTATTTATAGTACTGTTAACCTATAAGAGACATTGGAAAGATACCAAATGTGTAATGAGATAGGGAAACAATGGTTTACTAGATTTTCTTCCCATGGTAGTAGTTTATCCGATGAATGGAATGTGTTGATAAGTTATTTATGGTGCAATATGGAAGCAGTGTGAAACATTCTCCCAAGACTAAACATTGGGAAAAAGTAAGATGTGCCTTTTGTCTAACAGATATGGGTCTAGTTATTCACATGCCTCTCTTCCGCTGAAAGATCTATGCAAATTGGGGGCCAGTGCTTTTTGCTTGGCAAGATATAATACTGGTTGAGAACTGTCACAAGATTCCTTACCTTTCTTCCTCATGATCAGTGAATGCTGTGAATTAAGTTAAATGAACATATAATAAAATTCTCTGCAAAGCGCTAGAAAATTTTCACCTAGCAGGAGAGTCTAGCTAGAGTGAAGTAGTCTAGCACAGATCAAAAGACAGGAGTTTTAGACTGTTTAACCTCCTGATCTCTCTCACTTGAAAATTTGTTCCCTATTAAAGAGAAGGTACCAACAATGAAATACAATTATGTGAATATGGTCTT
Organism: Marmota monax; assembly: GCF_021218885.2. Lineage (NCBI taxonomy): Eukaryota > Metazoa > Chordata > Mammalia > Rodentia > Sciuridae > Marmota > Marmota monax. Next base: position 669,521 of record NW_026694465.1, on the reverse strand, counting down.
GACAGTAAAGAATGGGAATATATTTTAGGTATTTTATCAATGGATCCAGTTACTGATTACATTAGGGTGTTAGATGATGCTATTCAGACTTAACCCATACCTAGTTTGCTATGAAATCTATTCTTCAACAACTCTAACATAGGTCCCTGCATAGAGCTTCACTTTTACCCACTTTATACTTAGGTAATTTGTTTTGAAATTCCAGCATGAGATATTTTAAATAAAATGCCACAGGCAGACCTGTTTAAAAAGCATAAAACAGAGTTGAACTTTATACAGAAGTAACAACTTCAGCATGTGCTGGAAAATAAGCTGTATAACACACTCGACACAATAGATTTCTATTTTGGTATGCCTTGTTTGTCACAAGTTCTGCATCCGAGGGTCTCTGCATAAACAGATGACACAATGATATATTGGTTTCCTGGCTGTTGTATTTGTTATGCCCCTTGTGTAAGTCGTATTGGTCAAGCAAATCAATAAGCATAGAATTCATTAATTACTGTACAAGGAATATGACTTTTATAGCTATTTATGCAATATCACTGAAACTTCTCACCTCACCTACTCCCTCTTCCTCCTTTAGTCCCTTGATCCCATTATATCCACCCAAGACTATCTGTATTCTTTCACTCAGAAAAAAAAAAATCTCACCAGGTTTCTAGAAATCTTATTTATAGTACTGTTCTGCAAAAGCAATTTTTGCACAGATATAATTAAATATTAATGTCATAAAACCGAAAGATTGTAGTATTTGGAAATAAATTTTGAAAATAATATATGTGGAAATTTCCACTTCTTGCTATGATATAGAAGCCATTATAGAACTTTTCTACCTATTGAAAAATGAGTAAAAAACTAGATAATACTAGTGAACCAGCTGAAGCAACATTGGGCAGTAGGTGGTTCAGGACTATGAGAATTGATAAAAGGTAAAAAAAATAAAAGATGAGCTCTGGCCTTGGGGCCTGGATTTTGGCATAGAAAGCAGTGATTCTTCGGAACAGCAGTCTTGTTGAACCAAGGAGACAAAGATGCAAGTTTGTGGGAGGAGTGATGTAGCTGGACTTCATAAAGAGATTTCTGGAGGTCTGCTAACTAATATTAAAAAAAATCTGAGAAAATTTTTTATCAGTAGCCCTGGACCACAAGAATGTTTAATCCCCTCACATCCATAGTTACAAGGCACTTTAAGAAAAAAATATTAGAAGTGGTGTAAATATTAGAAGTGGTGTCAACTCTATGTAAATAGAGTTTTTGTTTTTTCTAACATTTAAAAAATAATACATAGTAGACTATTTAACCAAAAATAATAACAATGTCTTAAGAAATTTATAATATATAGAGAAGTATATACACTATTATAACAAGATAGTAGCATGAGATAAATGAAAATATAATTAACAGGCTTCTTAGACTATATGGTAAATAGCATAATATTAAAGATAGATTATGATAGGTGAAAGGTTTATTTTGTAGACATAGAGAAGCAACTATATACTGAAAAGAGTATAGGCAATAGGTTTGTAGAGGAGATATAACAGAATATTAAGAATGCTGAATGAATTAAAAATAGGCAAGAGGCTATAAAACAGAATATCAGACAAGTAGAACACTAATATAGAATATGAATAATTGTAGGCTAAAATTGTTAGATTGGAGAACAAAAGGAATATACAACTAAATCTATTTTAAATATAATGCTGCAGATAGGGAAAAATAAAAAAAGGATTTTAAAAATGCATGATAACACTAATAAAAATAAAGTTGGTGTGACCATATTAATATTTTTTTTAAAAAGCAGATTCCAGAATAAAGTATATTATGAGGGATAATAAAGATGAATTCCTTAAGAAAAAAAAAGATACTAAATCTATGTGTCTTTAAATCCCAGGTTTTAAAAATTTACCACTTAAAAACATTGTTGAGGGCTGGGATTGTGGCTCAGAGGTAGAGCGCTCGCCTAGCACCAGCGGGACCGGGTTCGATCCTTAGCACCACATAAAAATAAAGGCATTGTGTTGTGTCCATCTACACCTAAAAAAATAAATATTTAAAAAAATCATTGAACAGCTGGGCACACCTGTAATCCCATTTGAGGCAGGAAGATTATGTTGGGGGGAGGGTGGGCTGGGGATGTAGCTTAATGGTAATTTACCCCTGGGTTCAATCCCTACTACCTACCCTCTTCCCCCAAAGAGGAAGGAATGCAGTATGCTTTAGAATAAATAAAATATCACACTCAGATCATAACTTTGGAAGAACATATTGGTACTTAGTGCTCTCTTTCTCTCTCTCTCTCTCTCTCTCTCTCTCTCTATATATATATATATATATATATATATATTTGCATTTTATAAAACTATGTAATATAATAAATATATATTGAATTATATAATTAAAATTGCATCAGTAGTTTCTAGGAAGGCCCTTGATAAATTAATTTGAGAAAAAATAAAACAGCAGGAGTAAGAATACCCAAGTTAATACCCTCTTGAGTAACTTATATACCAGGTCTACAAAAACTTGTATAAAGATAGTTCATTCAAATTCAGGAGATGAGAACCACATGAAACACAGGAGGAGGAGAAACAAGATTTTTATGGTGTGAGAATACTCTACAACACTGTCCAGTCAAAAGAGGTCTAAACTAAGCCACAAAAATAATTTAAAATATTCTTATAGCAACATCATAGAGTTAAGAAAGGTAGAGGTAGTTAGTATTATTAATTCATTTTACTTAGTGAATATATCCAAAATGTAAATTTAACATGTATTTAGTATTAAAAAAATCAAGGCGATATTTATTGTTTTTTTAAAAACACGTCTTTGCAATCTTATGTCTTTAAAAATAGGTGCAATTATTGTACCTGTCAACTTGGAAAGGACTCATGGATGAGGTAAATATTTATGTCAGTCGACACTGGGTAAAGCAGTTTGTCTTCCACAATGTGGGTGAGCCTTATTCATTGAGTGGATGACCTGAATAGAACCAAGAACTGCCCCAAGCAGGATGGAATTCTCCAGAAGACTATATTTAGGTCTCATTGGCACTGTTGGCTTTCCTGGATCTCTAGGCTGCCAGCCTTCAGACTGGAACTGCCTCAGCTCTTCTGGGTCTCCAGCCTGCCTTCCCACACTATAGATTTGGCCTTGCCAGACTCCATAAACATGGGCACCAATTCCTTATCATCAATCTGTCTCTGTTTCTCACTTGCTTTCTCTCTTCATGTAGGATGTGTGCATGTGTGTGCATTAACATACCTCCTGTTTGTTCTGCTTCTCTGGAGAACACTGTCACAGTAAATTTTATACTTTAAGCACATCTCAATTCTATTAATATTTCAGTTCCTCATTCATACCAACCATTTTAAATGCTTAATGCTCACAAGTGACTACTGGCTACCATAATGGTTTGGAGCAAATGTTGGGAAACTTTCTCTCTCTCTCTCTCTCTCTCTCTCTCTCTCTCTCTCACACACACACACACACACACACACACACACACACACACACATCTTTTTGGTACCAGGGATTGAAAGTAGGGGCACTTAACCACTGAGCTCCATCTCCAGACCATTTTATTTTTATTTTGAGACAGAATCTCACTGAGTTGCTTAGTCTCACTCTCCAAGTTATAGGGGCTGGCCTTGAACTTGCAATCCTACTGCCTCAGCCTCTACATTTGCTAGGAACACAGGCATGCATACTGTACTGGGCTGGCACACTTTTCTATAGAGAAACAGATAGTAAGTTTTTAGGCTTTGTAGGTCGTATGATTTCTGCTGCAGCTACTCATTCCACTGTTGTAGCTCAAAAGCAGCTATAGAAATAGTAAATTAATGGGCGTGGCTATGATTCAGTAAAACTTTGTTTACAAAATCAGGCAGCAAAATGGATTTGTCTCAAGAGCTGTACTCTGCTAGCCCATGTTCTAAAGGAATTGAGAAAAATTTCTGCCTTTAATACCTATGATCTAAAATTTCTGCCTTTAATACCTATGATCTAAAGTTGGCTTTTGCATTTAATCAAAAAGAGCTATTTGTCCTGAAAAGCATCCTTTCAACTACCAAGGCAATTTTATCAGCTTTACCTCTTTTTTCTTAAATATCAAATAAACCAAACATCTACATGGGCTAAGGAAAACTACTTATGAGTAGGTAATTTGGAGAATTCAAAAATATTAACATAGTACTCCTTTGATCTACTAATTTCATTACAAAGCTACGTGTTGGAATTACAGAGAAAATGGCCTTCAGAAAAACTTAATGAGGGAATGGATTGGTGAAAAATATTTTGATTATTTCATATATTTATTTTCACGGAGAGTTTCCAATAAATAATATTTGTATAGTAACACTTCTTTTTACTGTTACTTAGGTTCTAAGGTCCAAAGAATATGATAGAAGAATCCTAGAGTCATTCATAAATGGCTTTAATTTGAAAGACCAGGGCAGCACACAAAAGTTACAGTAGGTTTTTTTTTTTGTACTGGGGATTGAATTTAGGGGCACTCGAGCACTGAGCCACACCCCCAGTCCTATTTTGTATTTATTTAGAGACAGGATCTCACTGAGTTGCTTCTCAATCCTCCTGCCTCAGCCTCTGGAGCCTCTGGGATTACAAGGCATGCGCCACCACACCTGACAAGTTACACTAGATTTTGAAATCCGTATATAATTTGACTGCATTTGTTTGCACATGTTCTGGGGTGAAGACAGACTATGACATTTTTGTTGTGTCTGCAGTGGAGACGTGGGTGGGCACATGTGTGCAATTCCGGTTGAATTGACATGCCCTCAGTTCCTGTCCTGGAAGATTAGTAACTGGAAAGTTCTCAATGTTGTTAAGTTCCATCCAACTTTGGAAACTTTGGCCAGGAATTGTACCCAATGTCAAGTGAACAAGGAGGTGCCAGCTGAGAAAAGTCTAACCGATTCTCTTATCTTCAGAGCCACTGTGAATTCTGTGAACACTGCCCTGGGAATTTGCTTCTGTGATGATCTCTAGATGTTGACCTTGACAAAATCAGGCAGTGTCTAGACAGAACTGTCACCATGATTATTTTGTCTGAATGGATGGTTAGGTCAAGTAATTAACTAATTAATTAGACATTAAATCAATCTTTAAGTGATATAATTAATTAATTTGATACTTACACTGTGAGACTCTGATGCTTCTCAGGGTTAGGCATGTTCAGAAAATGTTATTTGCTGACCTCTAAGAGCTTCCTCTTGCTACCTGTTTTGTTTTGTTTTGTTTTTCTTGCCTCCCTCCTTCCCCTTCCTTCCTGTTTGATTCAAAATGAAATTAAGGTTCACACAATGTCTTTGGTTGTTATATAAAGGCGCCAAGATTTTGGATCAAGAATTTTAAACTTAGGCCCCTGTGCCTTCTGGAAAGAGTTCTTGAGATTTGTTTTTTTTTCCCCCTCCAAATCTGAGGCACTTTTCACATTCTTTAGTTTTCTTGCCCTTGGCAATGTAAATATTTTGACCCTACTTTTCATTTTTTTTTCAGAAACTTGTATGAAATATTTGGCAATGATTCTATCTTTCCCCATGTTAGTCTTACTGCAGATTATCCAAGAAGTGTCTTTTCAAAGACTTATTACAATTTGTGGTATACCTAATTCTCCGTCTGTGTGAATAGGATAATTCTAGCTGATAACTAGGAATGGCTAAGCCATTATTTTCACTGAGACATTCGGCTTCATTTTTAACAGACACTTAAACTTTAGTCATTAGAGAGTATTATACCCTGACCTTTTTCCTGGTGGGAAGTTAAGCAAGCTGAGGAGGATACATAGATGGTTCCCAAGTTCCACAGCTGAAATACTTGTAAATCTCACCATCCTTCTGCAACTGTATTTATAGTATCTTCCTTTGATTAATTTATTTGTGAATATCTTTTCTGTGGTATTGCTGTATTTTGTGTTTGCAAAAAAATCATATTTCCTATAGCAGAAAATACTGATGCCTCATGTCCCCCTCTGAATTCAGGTGAGGTGACACTGCTTGATCACATGACCAGCCTGCTTTTTCATACCTGGTTCTCTTTGAGGGCATGGCTTCTATGCTCTGAGCAATGGGCAGCCATCTGGGCTGCCAAGAATGATGGGGATGAAATGCCTCCAGGGATATTTTTCAACACATATGGGATTGGAATTCGTGGGTCAATGCATCAGCTGCCCATCCCCGCTGTGAAAACACGGAAACACATTTACAGATACCTGGGAAAGGCCACTCTTAGTGGTATCTACGCAATGAGACTCCTTCCCTGATTTTTCTCTCTCCCTTGGTTCATTTTCCCTTCTCCCTTACCTGTGTTTCTCAGGATCACATTTCAGTTGACTTCCCAGAACAGGCTTGGGGGTTTCCCATTTAAAAATGGTTCTGCAGTGTGACAGTGGGGAGCTGGCACCCATCCACTTTGTGGACTCTGACAATGAAGGGCTGAGTGAGTCATTGAGGAGGGCTCCGGGCTTTGGCTCAGCTGTAATTTTTCTTCTTACATTTCTTACCATACAGGACATACAGGCATGACATCCAGAGGGATTTCAGTTTTCTAGGAAAGTTTGGAAACTGCCTAATGGTTTGTGGACTTTTACATTAAGCAGATTACATGCATATGTATTTCTTCACAACAGTTCAAAAGGTCAGCATGTGTAACCCGATTTACAGATGGAAATATTGAGGCTTGGATTAAGGATTATGATATGGACTATAAAAGTCAGGGGGTCTGACCCAGGAAACAGATTTGGGGATCAGCAGGTGGAAGAAGATGCAAGATGCAGTTTGGATAGAAGATATTCTTTATACAGTGGTCACCACAACCATGCCAGCCCTAAGCCTCAGCATCTGCCCCCAGCCAGTTCCATTTTAGCCCCTCCCTCTGCCCATTTCCTTAGGCCCTTTTTATATTCAGGCCAAACAAAGAAGGCACATTGCCAACAGGTTACATAATGGGGTGTGTGTCAGTGTGTGTGTGTGTGTGTGTGTGCATGCTCACAAATTGATGTTTATGACTTGAGTCTATATGCTGAATTAGAGTGTTTCTGGCCTTGACCGGTCATTACCAGTCCTGGCTACACACTAAAAATATAACATAGAGCATTAGAAGTCTTGGTAAGGGAGCTTAGCCAATTTTGGTCCTGCACCAACAGCATGTCAGTAAGAAAACAGTCCTTCCAAATCAAAGATCAGTAGATATTTCTAGAAACTACTCAAGATATAAGAGACCACCTAGGAAACTGAAAATCCTAGAGTGCACCTTAATTTCATAAGTAACATCACTCTTATGCCATCCTGGCATTAAAAACAATAATTCCCAAGTTCAGTGGCGAGGAAATTACACAATCTTTCTTCTCCTCAATGTTAAAAAACAAGGTGGTAGGGCCGGGACAAGGACCTGAATGTAGTTCTAATTTGTCATGTTTTTAGTGGCAAAAGTGTACTCTTCTCCAACTATAAACAGTTATTTTCCCATAAGATTGCTACTGTCCTCAAGGTATTTTATTAGTCTTTGTCTCATGCATCAGACCTTAACTTCTTTCCCTGGTCTTTGAAGTTATCCTAAATATATTCCCTCCTATCTGCTAGAACTTAGCACATTTCTGTTTGGACTCAACAAACACATTTTCCTTGTGTCACAACTGTTTTTTTTTTATTATTATCTAAACAAAATGTCTACTTTCCGTGCAACCCACATCTACCTCTCTCCATTCAGATACTACCCATACTTTTTGGTTCAACTGAATCATATTTCCTCTGTTGTGCTCAGAAAGATTCCTGTTATCATTGTGCACTGAATAACACCTTAATATTCATATATTGAAGTCCTAACTCCAATGCAATGAACTAGGAAGAGGAGTTTGGGGGAAGTAGATAAGTTTAGATGAGGCCATGAAGACGTGGCTCTGATGATATGATTATTGCCTTCATAAGAAGAGACAGGAGGCTGTGGCAGGAGGATTTCAAGTTCAAAGACAGCCTCAGCAAAAGCAACTAAGTCTCAGCACTAAGCAACTCAGTGAGACCCTGTCTCTAAATAAAATACCAAATAAGGCTGGGAATGTGGCTAAGGAGTCAAATGCTCCTGAGGTCGATCACTAGTAGCCCCCCGCTCCCCACCCCCAAACCCCTTAAACACACAAAAGAAGAGACAGGAGAGTTTGTTTTCACTCTCTGCTTTCTGAGGTTACAAGAGAAGATGGCCATATGCAAACAGGTCAGATACTTATCATCATTGGTCCCACAAGGAGACCAATATATAATAGTGGTCTTATAATGAAGCAAAAAATTTCCCATTGCCTAGTGGTGTTGTAGCTGTCATAATGTGCTGCAATGTGTTGCTTCTAAGTGTGTGGCAATGCTGGGATAAAACAATCAATTGTGCTCCACTTGTATAAAATTAGAGCACATCCTACTATGTAGAGTACCTAATATTTGATAATAATAATAAATAACTCACTGATGTGTTTACTATATTTACTATACTATACTTTTCCTCATCATTTTAGATTGTACTTCTTCTACTTGTAATAAAGAAAAGGTTACTGTAAAACTCTAAGCCCTGTTATGACCACGGCAGACTCAGACATCTCATGTTTATCATGTCTTCGGATTGCATCAAGAAGCCACATGGAGTGATTGAGCTGTAACAGCCAGGTTTGTGTAAGTATACTTTGTGAAGTTTGGACCATGGTAAAAGAGCTTTATGATGCACTACTTAGAACATATCCTTGTAGTTATGTGACACATGACTGCGGTTCCATCCTCAGAGTTGTCTTCCTTTCCTCAGATGGTTCCTGTTATGGCTTAGGTAAGAGGTGTCTCCCAAAAGCTCATGTGTGAGACAATATAAGAAAGTTTAGGGTGAAATGATTGTGTTATGGGAGTCTTAACCTAATCAGTGTATTAGTCTCCCTGCAGGGTTTAACCGACTGGTAACTATAAGCAGAGAGGGAGTGGATAGAGGAGGTGGGTCATTGAGAGTGTGCCTCTTGGGTATATATTTTGTTCTCTGTGAGTGGAGCTCTCTTTTTGCTTTCTGTTGTAATATCCTGAGCTGCCTTTCTTCACCACACTCTTCTGCCATGATGTTCTGCCTTACCTAGAGCCCTGAGGAATAAAGTTAGCTATCTGTGTATTGAGACCTCTGAAACCATGAGCCTGCAATACACTTTTCCTCCTCTAAAGTTGTTCTTGTTAGGTCTTTTTGTCACAGAGATGAAAAAGATAACTAAAACAGTTCCCATGTGCTATGGTCTGAATGTTTATGCCCTATGCCCCAAATTCCTATTTTGAAACCCTATCCCCAAGATGATGATATTAGAAAGCAAGTCTTTCAGGAAGTAGTTAAGTTTAGATGAGTCATGAGGATGGGGCCCTCCTGATGTGATTAGTGCCTTTATAAAAATAGACAGGAGAGCTTGCTTTCTCTCTGCTTTCTATCATGTGAGGATTCAAGAGAAGGTGATCATACATAATCCAGGAAATGGACCCTTGCCAGACATTGGATCTGCTGGCACCTGGATCTTGGACTTAACACCCAGAATTTTGGAAAACCAATTTCTGTTTTTTAAGCCACCAATCTATGATAATTTCCTGTAGCTTCCTGAACCAAAAAAGCCTTGGTGTTCATTCAGTTTAGGGAAGGAAATACGCCATGCTGTTCTCCTATTTTCCAAGTCATTTTAGCATGCTAAACACAATGGAATTGCACAAAACACATCTCAGTTATTTGCAGGCAAAGCAATGGGGACCTAAAAGGTAGAAGGACAGTTAGTTTTGGGGTGTTATCTCTTCTTCCAAGATATCATTATCCCACTTTGTTTATTGCTCTGGACCTTAACTGAAAGCAAGTGCTGTGCTAAAATTCCTTAAAGGACCACATTTCAAATATATACCACATTTTTCTTATGAGAAAGAAAGCATGCAAACTCATCTTCTAAGTACTTAATACTTGTTGTTTGCCTACAGTGTAAGAGAGTCACCTGTATATTTCTAGGAGTGGGCTTTACATTTGTCACTCAAGTGGATTCTTTGGAAGACCTCTTGAAGTTTTATAGGAAAAGAATATTGCGATTGTCTTGCAGACATTTTGGGCTTGAGAAGGAATGAGTGAGCATTTTATGTGTTTGGCGTGTAAATAAGGGAAATTTCCCTGGAGCTGTTTACGACGTGGATCTGGTCCAATTTTAAGACAGCTCCTGTTCTGCTCTGCAGCCCCTCCAGGGAGCTGATCTAGGAAGCCCTCTTGAAATAACTTAGAAGTAGCTTGGAGTTTGGGTCAGCTCTGTAGGGAGAGCAGGCAGAGAAATAGCTGTTGAGCTGAAAGGATTATTGAGTAGGTATCCAAACAGAGAGGCCCATGAGAGAGGGCTCAAGTCAGAGAAGGGGTTACTCCTTAAAAGAGGGTGCAGAGAACATGCAGCAGGGCTAAAGATGCTCCTTCTCCCAGGGCTTCTGGATAACTGCTGGCTTCTTTGCCATGTTCTTTGCTTATGGAGTAATGTAGCTGCTGATGTTGTCCCTGGAATTTCCAATAAAACTACAAACAACGGTGCTTCCCACAGCTCAAAGAGGGATTAACAGAGAGGTCGAGCTAGATGGATGGTAAAGAAAGTGATTAAGCAGGTGGAAGCCAACAACTGTCCACCGAGGGAGCAGCCTAAAACTAACAAAGCAGGGACTCCACTCTGAATGGCAAGATGAAAAGAAAATGGCCAGCCACTCAACAAACTATAATTTGCCATCACTCTGTCCCACGCCCTTTATTAGATACTAGGACTAAGATGGGAAGTTGCTTACATAATGACATTTGCTCTCCAGGGATTCATATGCAAAGAATATTTGAGCTAGAAAGGATTTAGAAATCACCTACTTTTAAGGCAAAAACTGAGTGCTTAAAGATATGAACTGTTGGTTTCTAAAACCTGACTTTGAGTGCTAGAAGACTTTAGACCAAGAACAAATCCTTCTTGTGTTCTTGAAGCCACTGGATTTTCTGAAATGCTTATCGTGCTCAGAAATCACCTGAGTTTCAATTGTTGCAACATCTCCTAGTTTTATAGATGGGAAAACTGAGAGTGAGTGAGTCTAAGGGATTTGCCTTTTTTTTTTAACCTGCTAAGACAGGAGCATAGGCAGGACAGAAACCCAAGCATCTTTAATCCTAGTCCAGTGCGCTTCTATCAGGGCTGTTAGTATTCTGTCTATGTAATCAAGTCCATATGACACTCTTGAGTTAATCACAATGTCAGTGTCAAAACAGCACATGACTCCAGTTTATTGCTCTAGTCACTTGGCTCTCCCTCATTCCTTCTGTTGCAGATTTACATGGACAGCTCCAAAAGTCAATTACTGTTTCAGCTCCACTTAAGAGAGCCTACCTGGGTAGTGTCAGTCGCTGGCGCCCATTGTTTCTCTCTCCTACTCCAGTACTATATTCCTTACTCTGGACTCTTCTGCCCTACAAGATTACTTTCTGCTTGCTCTTTAGCCCTTACTACTGAGTATAATTCTCATATGGATTAGAGATTATACTCACCCTCCTTCCCATCACCCAGAAGCTGTGGCATGTAACGATTTTCAGTTGCTACAGACTGGGATGAGAGTATTGTTTTTAATTGCTATCGAATAGCAGTAAATTAAGCAGGGCAACAAAGAAGACAGGAGGAGATGGGGATGGCAATTGTATTCTCTGTTCAGAGTCATAAATTCAGGACTACTGCAGGTGTACTGTAACTGAAAAGTGAGAATTTATTATTTTTTTTTATATATACTGGGAAAACTTCTAGAGTAGATTGCATTTTCTTTCTAATAGTAGGTTTGGTTTGTTCTCTATAGAAAAATGACAGGGCAATAAAAGAGGTCCTTGCTTTATGACACCAGAATATTTTAGATAAGACTCAGTACTGAGCCTTAATTGATTTTATGCCATTGGAAAGCAACAGCAAAGCACAGAGAGAGGGAACGGAACAATGGTGTTTCAGCCCCCAACCAACTTAGTCACAGTTGGAGAAACAAAAAAGGGAGAAAACTATCATTTTATGTTAGAAAAAATCAACAAGCTTTTCATCCACTGAGTGTCTGTGATGTGCCCATCCTAGGGCTAATGCTTTGGGACATTAAATAAAATTTTAACAGAAAGCTTGGCCCAGTATTGCATGAACTTGTTTGGAGTTACATGCAGAATTTTGTAGATTATTAGTCATTCATTAGTTATTAATTGCATAAAGTATCATATAAATGTTTGGAAAAGAGAAAAATAGAATGTGTGGTTTAGCTGAATTACATGATTGTGAAAAAGAGAAAGGCCAGTCTGGGTTAAAGGAATCTAGGGAAGTTTCTTGCATAAAGTGGGTCAGAGAAGACCTGGGCATATGGAGGGAGACCAGGAAGGGGGAAGGGTTCAGGAAATGGGTGAGATTGGAAAAATGGAAGGAGTCCTGCATTGATTCACTGGTCTCCAGCCTCATGTCACAATGCTTGTGGATGGCCACAGGTGCTAGTCCAAAAGGCCTCGATAACTTAATAGTAGAAAAATCTTCTTGGCAATAGGAAACAGTGTTTAGTGCTTCGCTGAAGTAGAGACTTTGAGGATGGAATGACTTCAAAGCACTGTGGAAATACTTGACCTCAGGCCTGTCTTTGACCTAATCTAAGATCACTGACTTGGAGAGAAGCAAAGCAGGAAGAAATGACTCATGAAGGGAAGTCTCTCAAAGTAGAGAAAAGTCAAAGACTACGAGATTCAAACATCTGTTTAAATTTTGACTGCTTAATCCTCAATTTCCATGAAGTTGAGCCTAACTCTAAGCTACAGGGTGGCAGTTGACCCAGACATAGCAAGTGAAAATCATCCATCCCTATCGACACCAAGGATTTCAATGTGACTTACATGTCAATCTCATGAGAATCAAATATCTTGTAACATATGTTCCTCAATGTATGATGGCAGTCATGTCCTGTTAAACCCACAGTAAATCATCAGCTGAAAATGCATTTATTACACCCAACATACCAGACCTCACAGCTAAGCCACACAGCACACTGAGAATACTGGTTGTTTCCCCTGTTAACTTGCATACAATTGGGAGTTGCAGCTCACTGCCGCTGCCCAGCATCACAAAAGAGAAACTTACCACAAATGCTAGCCCAGGAGAAGGAAGCTGGGTCATTCACTGAAGATTATATACTTTGCTTCAATTAATACAGCAAGTAACTACCAGTACTGGGATCTAATTCCAGGTGGTCTGGCTTTGCAGTTCTTGCCTTAATCAATATACTATTCTGTATATTCAAGATATGTTTCAGATTTTGATCCCTATACTTTTTAGACTATGAGCTAATACATTTCCTTTTTGACTTAAGGCAGTTGGAGCTAAGATTCTTCCACTGTCATACAAAAGAATGCCTAGTAATTCAGCTTCATACTCAGTGTTCCAAGGCCTCAATCCTAGCTCAGAACTCCTCTGTACCTGCAGAGGATTTGCCCCAATGCATATGACTTCCTTCAAAATTCTCCACATTCTGATTTGAATATTATTTCCATTCCTCCTCTACAAAAAAAAAAAAAAAAAAAATCCCCAGTCTTGCTCATTAACTCTCTAAACCTACAACTGCATAATTAGTACATTGACAACTCTGATCACATGCTCAGTTTTAATACTAGGAAAGAAGTCTAAAGTAGTAAATTGGCAAATTAAAAAAAGAAAAAAGACCTCTCACTCAATACACTAATTCAATAACTGCAGCAGTCTTAAGAACCTCTTTAACATAATTTAGAATTTAAAAGTAAATTAGAGGCTGGAGTTCTTGGAACTTACCTCCCCCCTTTCCTAATCTTGCTAGGGAGTGGTTGTCTGAAGGTTCCCTTTACTTCCTATACTCCTTGTTAGCATTCAAACTCAACCTGGTGAAATGATATGGTAAAAGGATGTTTTCTTGCAATCCTTTCTTCCACCTTGGAAATGACATTCCCTCCCTTCCCTTTTGCAGGCCACTCTCACCAATCTAGTTGTTAACACAAGAAAATGGGATATACTGTTTGCATATATGTATGTTTCTATTATAAGAAAGGAAAAACTACATACTAGGTTTGATCATAACATCCACTTTTCCTGGTGATTTTACTGTCTTTTTGAACCTCTTATCTATTAATGTTTAGTTGTGCTCTCAGTTCTGTGGTTTGTTTGTGTACTAATCTGTAGTGTAAAAATGAGAAGAATAATTGGTTAACACAAAACTAGTTTTATTATCTGTGACTGGAATAAAAAAAAAGCATTTTCAAATTGAAATCTCCATGACAGAGAGAGATTTCTTGAGGATGTTCATGGTGCACCAGCACTCAATATCTCAGAGGTATTGAGAATGATCTGTCAGCAGTGGACACTTGAATTGCCTTTGGTAACCTGTATCCTCTAAAATGACCCCAAAATTCTTGAAGTATTTAACAATTTTTTTTCTCTCTGGTGCTGGTTACACACCATTAGATTCTCAAACTTCATTCAGAGTCTTCCCATTTTCTAATGATGCCATTATCTCATTGTTCCATTCAAACATCTGCAAATGCAAGAACTTCAAACTATCTTCAACTTCAAAAGAAGAAAGATGCAACACACGCACACACACAACAACAACAACAGCACAACCCTAGGAGTTTGCAACAAAGTGAGTTCTGTTCTCGTCTAGCTCTGCACAACTCACCTCCAAAAGAGGAACAATTGTGATTTCAGATGATTGAGGAGGATTATTTTGAGTTATATGTGCTGAAACAGAATTTCTGCACAATATAGTTTCTCTCCAAGATGAGGGATTGTAGAAGTTTTCCTGTATTTGAACAGCAGTGGTGAGAATCTGTTTGTGAAATTTTATGTTGTTGAAATCCAAATAGAAACACCCCTGAAACTGCCCATCAGTAGTTAACCACAGGCTGTAGAAGCTCAGTTCAACAGCTTCTGATTATATCTACAGCTTTTAAGACCAAGAGTTGCACAGCTCCCAATTCTAGAGCATATAGAACTGCTTTAAATTTTGGTGGAAAACTCTAGAGTCAAGAATAGACTTTTCACTTTCCCTAATCTTACCCTCAAAATAGATAACTAATTTTTTTCAGTGTTTTTCCTATAGCTGAGTGAATGCACCTTTATGTGTTTCTGGAACAACCCCAGTGGAACTTGGTCTTGGACTTACATTATAGTAACAGAATTAGAACTTTTATATCTTGAAGGTTTTAACTCTATCTTCAGTAGTGAATCTTAAAATACATAATATATATATTTTATATACATAATTCTTTTTTAATTGCAATGATTTTTGTTGAACTGGTCAATTTCATTCTTTTGATTATGAGCCTTTTAATCAGATATTTCTAGTGCCCTGGCTCCATCACATAAGAAAAGTAATTTTTGTCCTTTTCAGTTCACTGGGTGGACAAATGCCCAATTACCTTCTGGGGCATTACTGCTTATTGCTATTTTGGAGCTTTTGACTCCAGGCTCCACTCGAGCCTCCTGTCCAGTTACCCTACTCCATTTTCCAGTTGTTTGGCTAAGTGAGGCTTCCAGGACACAGTGTCAACCTCAAGGCACAGTTGTAGGGTAGAAAAATGATGTTTGTATTTATTGCTTCAGTTCACAATGTGGAAGTCATATACATCTCTTTCTTGACTACTGTTTGTTTAACCCATATATATTATTGCTTAGATCCACTTGCTTTTGTATTACTTAATCTTATATTCAATAACAAAGTAGCTTGTTTTCATTTCCAGGGTAGAAAGAATAACAAATATCTATGCCTGAGGATTAGGTATCTACCAAATGCAATAGTTCTCACTGGGAATACCTCACCAAATTTCTTGGATTTATTTCCACTCCACTCTTCTTGAATTACTCTCTACAATCTAACTCTGAAGGAACTTTGATTGGAAAGAAATAGAGTGTGATTCCTAGAACCATTTTAAGTAGCAGTTTTCAGGGATCTAAAACTAGAGAAATCATATTATTTAATCATGCAAGCTCATCTGTATTAACCCAATTTACTCCATTAGAAGGTAGATAGTAAAGGAGATGAAAAATTTATCTGGAGAACCAAAGGAAAGTATTTGTAATACCATTGAGTTTATGGTATATCGAAAGGCACAAGGATTAGATTTACTTAAGTAAAAAATGTTTTTTAAAATCATCATTTCTAACATTAAATTAGGAACATTAAAAATATAACATATAAGTGAGTGAGCCTTACTTAGCACTAATTCTTTTTCAGTATTAAGCAGTACTGATAATCTAGAAACCAATCTGTGTCTAAACATGATTGTTTAATATTTTGAATATAATATAGTTCTAGGCAAAGCCATAAGCAACATTCAATAGTTTGGGAGGCAAATTTCTTTTTCATATTCAATTTCTCACAAAATTACAGAGAATATTTTAATAAGTTGCACTCTGGAAATTAATTGCCATCAAATTGTGTTTAAGGACTTTTAGCATAATCTGTCTTTTAAAATCAAAGTTTTCAAAGACCTAGTGAATTGAGTTCCTCCTTTTAGCAAAATGTTTTAACCTCGTGAGACATGAGGTTTTGCTGACAGTGTTTCAAAGAATATTTTCAAATATCTTATCTTCTGGCTCATGAATTCTCTCTTCAGCTGTGTCTAATCTGTAATAAAGCCTGTCCACTGAGTTCTTTAATTTACTGTGTTTTTCAATTAAACACTGATTACTGTTTTTCAATTTACCTTCCATTATAGATTTGTGGATTCTAATTCTTAAATGAAAGTTTCCATTTTATTCATTTTTAAAGCATGTTAATCACTGTTAAAGCTTACATCTAATAATACTGATGTGTAGGTCATCTATTGTTCTATTCTTATTTGTTTTATTATGCTGGTTCTCTTTCTGGCAATAAATTTTAATTGTATGTTGAATGCTTTATGTAAAAAATTAGAGCTTCTGGATGATTTAATTCTTTCTAATCAAGATTATTGCCATTCTGTAGAAGGCAGCAGAGGGAAAAATTACTTCAATCTAGTTAGAGACTATTATGGTCTGGATGTGAGGTATCCCCCAAAAGCTCACATGTAATACACTGCAAGAAAGTTTGGAGGAGAAATGATTGGTTTATAGTTTTAACCTAATCAACAAGTTAATCCGGGATTAACTGAGTGGTAACTGGAAGCAGGTGGGGTGCAACTGGAAAGAATGGTTCATTGGGAGCGGTTATGAGGTATATATTTTTTTATCTGGAGAGTGGATTCTCTTTCTTCTTCTGCTTCCTGATGATCATGTGAGTTGCTTCCCTCTGCCACCCTCTTCTGCCATGATGTTCAGCCTCATCTTGAGTCCTGAGGAATGGAGCCTGCTATCTATGGATTGAGACCTTTGAAACCTTGAGCCCTCAAATTAACTTCTTCCTCTACAGTTGTTCTGGTCAGATCTTTTAGGCCCAACAGTGAAAAAGCTGACTAAAACAGAGACCAATCTGACTTGAGGCTGCTTTGCTGTATTTGTAAAACTTATTTTCATACCAATTCGATGGATTAACTTCTCAAGAAAAGTTACGCAGAAATATAAACTAAGAATCAGCATTGCACTCATATCGTGGACCCTGAGTTCTACTTTTTCTCTCTAGGTCTAAGAGATAATAAGAATGTCTGCTCTGTTATTCAGTCATTTTATTCTTAATTTCTTATCCTCTTGCTCTGTACAACTCTATAAGAAAATCGCCTTGAGGGGAAAAAAAAAAAAAAAAAAACTATGCTTATGGTCAGTGTTTCTTCTCTCTGAATCCCTCTCCATCTGGGATTTCCATCATTTGATCCCATTTGCTGTGGCAACCTCAGGTTCCAAAGTTCATTCCTAATTCCTGTGAGTTTTCTTATAGCTTGAATGATTTCTCTGTATCTCAATAGCTGCTTCCTCCTTCTTTTCTCAGCCTCTTGCCTCATGCCAAGAGTATGTAAAGGTCTGGAGAAGAGCAAAACCTAGAAGATGAGGCACATTTTGATAGTATTTCCTTGCCTCTGCTTTCCAGTCCCTCAAGTCCTGGCTGCCTCACAAACTCTTAAGGCCTTTGAACAGATTTCTTTTTAAATTTAATCTGGCTTATCTGGTTTATTTGGAATGGATAATTGGCCTGCTGCAAGATTTTCCCATTATAGTCAGAGCAGAAATCCCTTCATGCAATTCGGAAATGCATTTTTCAAAAGGAGTTAAGAAACAAGTACTTATTTCCCAGATGTCCAATTATTTTGACCAAGGCTATGTCTTTCAATTACAGGCTAAAACACCCCAGCCTCTTTAGCATATTCTCAGATCCTTTTTGCATAGTTTTTTTTTTAGACCTTTAAACAAGAATTTCTCTTGTGCCATTTCTCCTGGGCAAGGAGCAACAGTTTTTGTCTCCTTGTTTCCCAACCTCATATCTCCTTCAGTATACATTAGTGACTTCAAGTAATTGTAAGGACAGGCATAAAACCAACTGTTTCCCAGAACTCCAGCATGTTAATGATGGTTATATGTAAAATATACTTTGAGTCACAATGAAGTTTATTTCCTAAATTTTTCCTACATGTAACACATTTCTTTGGCAGGATTTCGCATAACTTTAATATATAATCTTCCTTTCCTATTCACAAATTCTATATTCTCAGATTCAATCAAGCATGGATTTAATATTTTTTAAATATTAAATGGATTTAAACATTTTTAAAAAACTGCATATGTACTGAACATGAACATAGCTTTTCTCTTCTTATTACCTAAAGAATATACTATAACAAAAAATTACATATCATTTATGCTGTATTAGGTAGCATAAATAATCTAGATATGATTCAAAATATACACAAATACTACGCCATTTTACACAAGGGACTTGAATATCCATGGATTTTGGATATGGAGGGATGACTCTACTACTTTGAATCTCAGAAATGTGCATATATCATACATTTTTCAAGCGTATGTAACCAGGGAATCCTTTGTCATAAAGAGACTTAAATGTGAAGTGTTAAGGAAAAGATATAGGAAATATATTCTTAAATACTATTATAAGTTTATGGACTAGGTTACCTAAAAAAGTAGCAAGGGCTGAACTATCCCTTAAATACATAAGGCGGCAATTTAATTGACAAAACTTTGGGAAGAAAGGTGTATTTATTTCCAATAAGTGAAATTTTGAAGTTCATTATTTTTTTTGAGGCTGAATAACACTTGGGGATACACACTAATGATGCTTTCCAAGTAGTAATTATTCAAAAGCTGTTAATTTACATCAAAATGTCCTTTGAACCATACAATAGTCCCTGTGAAATAAATGGTTCATGTAGGTTAAATATGAGCAAATTGAGGCCTAAAAATAGTTAAGTAACTTTTTAAGGTTATGGGAATATTAAGTGGACAAGTTAAAATAAATAAATAAATATTCTGAATTCCACAATATTAGATTAAGAAGTATTGAAAAGAACAAAGGGAAATGGTGACTCAGGTTTGGGAAAGAAATCACTGTGTATGTCAACAGTTGGTCCCTCAATATAAATTTCTACCTCTTTTTTCAACTATCATTGGTATTCCACGATAGTAACAGTACATAATAATATATTAGAGGTAACACTTTAATGGTGTTTTCTGTACCATGCACTGTTATAAATGACTTCCAAAAACATACTCATGTACTCCTCACGACCATTAAGAAGGTGTGAGTCATAATTGCTAATACAGGAACTACTTACAATTATTGAATATTTATTCTGTGATAAGCCATGATTTTTAAATGTGGTACTTCTTTTAGCACTCAGAATAAATGAGGTTCGAGCTTATTATTTTTGCTCTGCTGATACTGAAGCACAGAGTTAAATAAATGTCACAGTATCAGCTGATTAGCGATTCTACTCCAGACTGTCTGAAACAAAACTGGTATTTTTAATCACCATACTACACTTGAGCTAAATCTTGAGGGTTGTGATAATGGGAACAAAAAACTGTGAAACACTCCTTAAATTCTTTTTGTTTTTATGTTTTCTCATTTAAAGTCCCATAAAAGATTGATGACCAGCACCTAAGCAATTATATTGTTTTGTGTTATTGTTATGGTTAAATAATAAATGTTATGGGATCCAGATAGAATTAATCATAATAGTAAAAACATGTCTCAAGAGCAGATTTTGCAGTCTTTTACTCCAGCAACATTGCAACTGAACTCCCCAAACATAATAAAAGTAATTAATTTCTAACGTCAGTTAGCATAGGATTCATTTGAAAATCTCAAGTTTGGGGGAGAGGAAAAATAAGTTTATAGGTGTAGAAATGCCAGTATTGGGTTCTTTTCATTTTTATTTGAGAAAATGAAGTCAACTATTCCCTCATCACCATACTCCTTCCCTCCAGTCAGGTTAGAAAAGAAGCTGATACTTTGATTAAAAATTTAATCTCTAAGAAGTACCCAGGTCAAGGGTTTTTCTATGTGTAGCTAAAAGCAGAAATTAAGAAACTCTACAAATGCACTAACAGAAGACAGAGTTGCTTCTTAATATTATTACTTAGAAAAGTTTGTGCCAGAAATTTTTTTTTTTGTATTTTTTTTTCTTGTCTGCTGTCCTCATGATGAGAGGCGACATATCTCTACCAGTTTGTCATGTCACTTGCAGAGTCACTCTGTGGGACGAGTACACTTTCCCATCCCAGTGATGTGCATATCTCTGATTTGCTTCCATCCATGGAATGTGAGTAGATGTGTCTGTGCTTTAAAGGTTGTTGAACAATTTTTCTATGGGGATCCATGTCATTGGTAAGGCCTACTCCTCCCATCTGGATCTCCGAATAAAGAAGATGCATAAACAAAGAGCACAGAACTGACATGTACAGTGAATAAGAAGTGAGCTCTGTTGTTGTGAATAACTGGTAATATTGTGACTGTTGCAAAACCTAGCAGAAGCTGATTAAAATTTGCCATCTATATGTCTTTATGAATTCTTTCATTTATAGGGTGTTGTTTTAATTACTCAATTTGAAGCACTAGATATTATTTAACAAACAAACAAAACCCTCATCTAAGTCTAATTTAGGATATCTCTAGGGTTCTGTTCAGTGAATTGATTAAAAGGAGGCACAGAGGGCTGGGGATGTGACTCAGTTGTAGAGTGCTTGCTTATCTCATGAATGAGGCCCTGGATTTATCTCTAGTACCACCACCACCATAAAAAACAACAATAACAACAACAACAACAAAACAAAATAAGAGGCAAAAAAAAAATACAAATTTGGCAATTATTCCATTATTCCTAAGGATATCAATTCATAATTTCAGATGTTAGATACCATTCTTAGTTGGTGTTTCATAAAATTTTAAAGATCACTGTATACAGCAATAATATACAGCGATATGTGAAGATTGTAAAAATTAAGAAGATAAATCCACAAAATTAATGGGAAAAACAGCAAACACTATATATCATTAAGCATTTGCTTTTCACTGAGAACATTTTCAGTGAAAAAATACCAAACTTAAATTTTAAAAAGTGTTGTCTTAGACAATTTAGCAAATAAGGAATATGTTGTATTACGTAAATACATGATAAATGATCAAAAATTGACTCTAGTGATAACTACACTAATGTTGGAAGCATGTGAAAAATTAAAATATTTTATAAAATGTTAGTGAAACTATTTTTAAATTAACATACTATTGCATTTAACGTGTGATTTTAAGTAATTATGTAGAACTAAATTAATAAACTAATATTCCATTAGATATTGGAACATTTTCATTCAAGTTTCTGACTTATGTACTGAAGGTGGTAAAAAAGTGGTTAAAAAAGTATTTTGAGAATTTTTATTTGGAAAAATGATAGATAAGCTAATATTGAGGTCATATTTTATCTAAGAGAAAGATTACATGTCTCATTTATTGACAGCCTTTTATTCTCAGCAGCCTGGGACCTGGGTGATGTTAGTCCTGCATTTCACTGTGGAACTATGAAAGCCCTATCTTTTAGATGAGAAACAAGGGATCTCATTTGCTACCATATGCATTCCTATTTTCTTAGAATGGATCCTCCCAACTCTTATTTATCTCCTGGCTCTCAACTACCTATAAATGTGTCAACTATTACTTTAAATTATAGTAGTTTTGAAAATTAATGGAAATTGATCATCTTCCTGTTGATGGTAGATGTGTGTTTATGTATGTGTGAAGATGTGTGTGCATGAAAGCCTGCCTGAATCATGAGTTTCTTTCTTGACAAATCAGAATCTGTGCATGTGAAGACATTTCAAAATGTCTTGCTCTATGGGAATTACTCTACTGGGATTGTCTTGATGGAGCTCTTGAGGATTTATCTTAGATTGCATGATTTAGACTGGTAGAAATGTACTTTTAGAAGAGGCTAATGGATCACAGAAGAAGATCAACTTTATTGGGAAAGGGATACATTTTCTGGAAAAAAAAAAGAATGGAGATCTATGTGTATTTATATAATCTATTTGTAGACCTGAGGAGACAGAAGAAAAATTTTAAACTGTTAAAATTGGGTTAAAGCCATTTTGATACATTTATGAATTGTTCAGCTTATTGGAGATCATAGAAGATTAAAGATGGGCACATATTTTTTGATACTCTTATCCCTAGGATATGGGACCTGTTGTTTTTCTTCCTAAATCTGAGATTATATCGATCTGTAGAATATAGCATACATGGTGCTATGTCAATTTCTAGATTCTGAACTTCAGAGAATAATAATTTCCATTATGTCCCTAGAAATGACTGCTCTGGAGAAAACCAGGGACCCTGTAGAAAATTGAATATCTTGAGATTACCACTCAGTAAAAAAGCTCAAGTAAGTCATAGATGCCCGACTAGCCTCTAGCTGTCCCAATATTCCAGTCCAGATGTTAAACATATGTTAAAGAACATTTCAGGTGGCCTCAATATCATCTACCATCTGACTACAAATGTAAGAAGTCCCTGAAGTATGAATATTCCCATTGAGTTTATTGATTCTAGACTTTGGAGAAGAAATAAAATATTGTTTAATTTGTTAAACAGTACAAATAATCATCATGTACTTAACCCAGAAATTTGGAAACCATACTGGATCCATTCCTTACTCTTATTTCCCATATGTTTCTTCAGTTCTCCGTGCCTGAACATAATAGGATTCATACACACATACATCTACATACATAAATATGTATTTATATTGTTATAGTTTGAATCTGGCATATCCTCCAAAGTCTCATGGGTTGAAGGGTTGGTCTGCAATACATCAATGTGTAGAGGAGGGGATTTTAAGAAATAATTGGATCATTAGGTTTCTAACCTCATCAATGGATTAATTCATTTGATGGGTTAATAATTTGAATGAATTATTGGGAGATGGTGGAAAATGTAGAAGATGGGACCTAGTTGGAGAAAGTAGGTCATTGGGGGGTGTACTCTGGAAGAGTATGTTTTGTCCCCAGCCCTGATTCCCCTACCTGACAGCCATGAGCTAAACAGATTTCCTCTGCAACACCATTCTGTATGATATTCAGCCTGGTATTCAGCCCCAAACAAAGAGCCAACCATGAACTGAAACCTCTGAAACCATGAGTCCAAATGAATCTTTCCTCCTCTAAGTTTCTTTTCTCAGATATTTGTTTCTCTCTCTCTCTCCCTCTCTCTTTCACACACACACACACACACACACACACACACACACACATACACATGCACATACAGATATACATAGTTTTATTATATATTGAATTAGAGTTCCATACATATGCATATATGTATGTATATATGTATATGATATATATGTGTATATATATATGTGTGTGTGAGTATATATATATATATATATATATATATACTAAAATCATACATATGTGATGGAATTTTGAACTAAATCATAAGGACTAGGATGATTATAGCTTCACAAATTTGTAAAACTTTTATAATGGTGAGATGAAATCAGAAACAGGATGTATTCTTCAAAGGCTTTTGTTTTTAAAGGGCATTCTGAAGTCTGATATTCCACCATTACATATGCTCCTATGAACCAGTAAAACTATAATTTTAAAATTCTTAGATAAATGTAATATTAATGTCTACAAGTTTAGTTTATGTTTCCTGATAATAGCCTTGGGCTCAAACAATTTTTTCCAGAAATGCATATGAAATCAAATACATTAAAGATAATAATAGGTTTTGGGGTAGTTTGTTACACAGAAATAGATGATCTAATCAGGGATTTATTTATTTATTTATTCACTTACTTGTTTCTTATTTATTACCTTGACTTATAGCTGAAGTCACAATTAGCATAACAAATTATTTTATAGCAAATTAAGTATGTACATTTTCTCTTCTGTTTCTTTTTTTTCTAGTTATCCCCCAAACATTTTGTAATTGCACAGATAAAATTTGTATGGTAGTGCTATTAGGAAAAACAAGGTATGCCATTTTGAAGGTAACAAGAACATAGTGAAAACTGTAATTTCTGTATTGTATGCTATCACCAGACAACATAGAGTAGACACCAAGGGAAGAATATACTCCCCATAGTAGCTGTGCTTAAGTAAGTGGCTCAGAAACATACACGAAACAAATCTCCTTGCTCAATCATTGTTCTTTCCAAAGATATTAGGAAAAAAAAAAGAGAGAATAAAAAGTGACCTTGACTTACTGGTACTTACTGGTATATGGTTGTACTCATATAAAAATGAATTTGTACTGATTTCTACAACAGAAGAGATGAGAAATATCTAGCTATCTGAATGTTTCTCACTCAAGTTCAATATGTGTGTGTGTGTGTGTGTGTGTGTTTTAAGTAGCTTAGACTTAAGGATATAGTCAAAGACCACAAATTTCAATTGTGGACCTAATAACTATTCATTTAAATAAGTACACAAAAGCTGTAGTATTTACAGAGGTATATGTGATGGTAGAATTACAAGCTTCAACATATTCTCTAAATAAATAAATTGTTGTTGTATACATATTACTGTGGCTAATTATTTTGTTTTATGTAAGTGCCTGAAATACTTCTGATTTTGTGACACTATATCAAATAGTTTCTTATAATATAGTCCAAAGTTACTTTTATTCACAATATGTATGTATGTATGTATGTATGTATGTACACAACATGTTCAGTTACTGAGTGCTGATGAAATGTATGTAGGTAATAAGATTGAAAAGCTCAAGTATGCTTTTCAAGCCTGGTTTAAGCAACAGGAAGACTGTCTGTGCTATTTGCCAAATTATAAAACACTAGAGGATAGTATATTCTGGAAGTAAGAAAATGTTTAGTTTTGTTTTAACATGATGAATTTAAGATAATTGCTTTGCATCTAAGATAAGTCAAGAAGATAGTTATGTGGATCTGATTCAGATGTCTGGACTGTGTGAATCTGAAAGTGTTCAGTCATGAATAAATGGATGGTAGTTGAGGCAAGAGAGCGTGCAGCATAATACTTTTAAGACACAGTCTCAATGAGATTGAGTAGAAATGATAAACTGGCCAAGTAGATTAAATATACATGGTATTATGGTTTGAATCTGAAGTGTCCCTCAAAGACTCATGTGTTGTTGAAAGTTTGGTCCTCCATTCTGCAGTGTTCAGAAGTGGAGCTTCTGGGAAGTGATGGGATCATGAGAGCTCTGACTTCATCATTGGATTAATCCATTGATTACTGAATGGACTACTAGAAGGAAGTGAAAACTGTAGGAGGTGGGACTTGGTTGAAGGGAGTAGGACACAAGGAGCCAACCCTTGGGGACTGTATCTTGTCTCCAGCCACTTTCCTGCCCCACGCCTGTTTCCTGGCTGTCATGAGCTGAGCAGCGTTCTTCCACCATGCCCTTCTGCCATGATGTTCTACCTCACTTCAGGCCCAAAGCAATGAAAGTCATTGACCATGGATGGAAATGCTGAAATCATGAATCAAAATAAATATTCTTATAAGTTGTTTATGTCAGCTATATGGGTCACATTAACAAAAAGCTAACTAATACACATGGTTAGAGGTATGAGGAAAATCAGGAGTGGTGAGTATCTGGGAGAATATTTCTATAAGTTAATGCGGTTGATAGGGAAGGTACCTGATGAATTTTACTATAGCAAGATCAAGAAAATCCATAATATCAGCAGTTTTTATAGAATTCTGGTGTAGAATCTAGGTAATAGCTAACAGAGTAGTTTGCAGATAAAGAAATTAAAGACTACAAATAACTTTCCTAAAAGTAAAGTATGAAAGGATGAAACTCTGGGAGAGGTACCAGGTCGGGTACACAATAGCTTGAAAATCAAAATTTTGTGTTGGTTGGCATGTTCATTTTTTATCCCCTCTTGGGTTATGATAATAAGTTATTGGCTTTATATTATGTGTAAAATACCAAAAAAACTATTGCAGGCACAGTAAAATAATATTTTAAAAACACGATGTTGACTGGTTTACTTATTTTGATGAGTATCAGAAGTTAAGTTCATGTTCTTGGGTGTTTTACCCAAAATCCTCACATAGTTCTTGTCATATTCTTCCACCTGATCATGATCATTATTACCACCCTGGCCAGTTTCTACACATATAAAATATCATACAATTTGACTGTTGTCCTTAATATGATGTGAACCTTATTTATGTGATTTTATAACTCACTCTCCTACTGTGTTTATTTGGTTTCAGTTTTCCAGAATTGTACCAAATAGAAAGATGGTGTTTTGACATGGATGCCCTGGAAAACCATTCTTAGATGAAGAATTTACTTCTGTTCTTTACAATGTCCCTCTAGGAACTGGGGAAGTAAAAAATTGAACCCCCAGAGGTTTTGCTCCCATTAGCTTGAAATTTTGATGTAGAGGAATGTGGAGTCCACAAAATTTGTATGAATCTGGCACTGCTGAGATTTTACTGTAAAATCTGACAGGTCGATGTAACACTAGAAATATGATATGCAACAACCATATCAAAAGCCATATACATGAAAGTTCAGCTAATTGGAAAGACAAATGTACTTTAAACATGAAGGGTGATCCTGGTCTAGCAGTCTTCCTTCGGATTGGTATTCTTGATTTGCTCACGTTTTCATTCCATGGCATGAATTCTTAAAGGATATATTCTTAATGTGGTCTGGAATTGTGTCCTCCAAAAAGTTAAGTCCAAGTCTTAACTCCCTGTACATGCTATATAAATTTATCTCAAGTATGATTAAGATTCCTAAGATAAGATCAGCCTTGATTAAATTTGGGTTTTGAAGCCACTGTTTAGTGTTATTAAAGAAAGAGAAGGAGATTTGAGACAGCTATACCCAGGGAAGAAGATCATGTTATAATGGAGTCAGAACTGGGATTGACAGAAGTCAAGGGATGCCAAAGATTTCTGCCAACCAGAGAAAGAAAAAGAAAGGCATGGAATGAGAGTTTTCTGCAATCCCTCAGAAAGATCCAACCCTGCCAATACCTTAATTTCAGATTTAGTTCTTCCATAAATGAGAGAGAATGCAAATTTATTGGCTTAGGCCAAGGACTTTATGGTAATTATTTTTATGGAGTATTGGTAATATAATAAGATGTATCTATGTATTTTTAATTGATTTTTTTACATTGTTGATTTCTCTCCTCCAAATGGCAGTTCACAATTTTGTTCTTAATTCATGGAGAGTTTGTTTTTTGGCTTCCAGAAACTATATTTATCCTCTCAAAATCAAGATACAAATCTCTAAGTTCAATTTTTATTCCTCTTTCACATTATCCATGATATGCTAAAGATGATAAATAGTGATTTTAGTCTTGGAGTACTCAAACTTAAGGGACCAAACATTATATTTTTTTAATTTTTAAAATAGAAATTAAATGAAAATGAATAGATGTTTTCTTTCCCTGTCCCATCACTTTTTTATAGACCTTGAGTCCCTCATACACACAAAGGCAAGGCTTATTTTAAAATTACTAAACTAAAGATTATCTTTTCTATGTATATACAAAATTGAAGCTGTATAATTTAATTCTTCTTAGTGTTATTAATCTAACACAAAAGCAGAAAGGGACTCAATTTATAGAAGCTCATATTTTCATGGCAAAGTTACAAAAATACCATTCAGCACATTTATTCCTTTGGAGCTTTTATAATCATGGGGTTTTACTCTCCTAGAGAATTATGCTGATTATGTGTCTCCTTTATTTTGCAAATCTATTGGTCAGATATTTTATTTCTTGGCTGCAATCATTTGATATGAAATTATTTTTTCTTGTGTTTATGGCATGCTTATCACATTAGCATTTAAATATTTATCATAGTTTTATGATGCAAAATTGGACCTATAATGATTTATTACAGCATAATCCTACAAGAAAGTTTCAGCCCTTTCTGGTTGTGTAATGAAATGGTCCCAGGAGTATATGCCTGAAATACAACAATATTCATCAAACTTGGATAGAGAAGGGAATTTTTAACAAATCCTCATAGATACCAATGTTGAATCAAATTATTCATAATAATTTTATTTAAATATGTAATTCCATAAGATATTTCAGTGTGCGTGTCCATTACCATAAAGTGAAAACAAATGATAAGATTCAAAATAAAACTACAAACCTATTAAAATTTAAATAAATTATTTGACATGATGGGTGATAGTATTTTCCTGAAAGTAAATTGGCAATCTTTAATTTACTAATAGAAACACATTTGCATATTCTATGTCTCATTTGGGACTTATTTGACAGTTTGGGTTTTGAGCATGGTACACCAGCAACTAAATGATTTTCATCACTATGACTGTTATTTTTTAATTTATCAATTATTACATTTTATCTATGAATCTATCATTTTAACTCTAAGTCAATTTACTAGCATATACCAAAATATAACAGTATAATAGAAAAAAAAATTTAATAGCAATTACTTATTGTTCAATTACTATTAAACATTTTGTGGAAGAAAGTATTTTAATTGAAATGGTCTGTTTTGTCATTTTAGTTTTTATTGAAAAGCAATATAATTAGGTACTTGTTTTAGTCACCTTTTTCACCACTGTGACTAAAGGACCTGATCAGAACAACTATAGAGGAGGAAAAATTTATTTGAGTGCTCACAGTTTTGGAGATCTTAGTCCATAGAAGGCCAGCTTCATTCTTGGGGCTCAAGGTGAGGCAGAACATCATGGCGGAAGAGTGTGGCGGAAGGAAGCAATTCACATGGTGATCAGAGAGGAGAGAGAGAGAGAGAGAGAGAGAGAGAGAGAGAGAGAGAGATGCCAATCTCCAGATACAAAATATATGCCCCAAAACCATGCCCCAATTTTCCACTTTTTGCAGTCACACCCTACTACTTCAGTAACCACTTATTTAATCCTTACAAGGGGATTAATTCACTGATTGGGTTAAGACTCATATAAACTAATCATTTCTCCTCTGACCATTATGGCATTTTCTCACACATAAGCTTTTGGGCCTCATAGCCAAACCATAACAGTATTTTTTTTTCATTGTTTTCTTATGGTTTTTCTTAGGAATGACTGCTAAATTTACCCAATGCACTTTTAGCATCTATCAACAGATAGATATGTGCATGTGTGAAATCACCTCCACAATCAAGATAGAAACTATTCTACCATTAGGAAGATTTCTGCCATGCTAACTTTAGTATTTGCACCCACTTCCATTCCTGTCTCCCTTGAAATTACTAATCTGCTAATATCTATTATTTTGTCACTTCAAGAATGTTATATAAATGGAATCATTCAGTTGCAATATTTTAAGATGGATTTTTTATTTGTATTTTTTTTCTCAGCAAGATGTACTTGAGCTCAATTTAAATAGTTGCAATATATCAACAGTTTATTTTGTGGAGTAGCATTCTGTTAGGCAGATTGTCTTCAGTTTAGCAATTCCCCTTGGATTTTTTTAAATCTTTGATGATTTTTAAGTAAAGATTTAAAAATGCCCTGCTACTCTTACAGGATTTTGTGTGACCATAATTTTCCATTATCCTTCCCAGTAACGTGATTGCTGAATTATATGGTAAACATGTGAAAATTTCTGTAGCATTTTCTAGAGCAACTATGCCATTTTGTATTCTTATAATCCCAGCAGCTCAGGAGGCAGAGGCAGGAGGATCCCTAGTTCAAAGTCAGCCTCAGTAATTTAGCGAAGCGCTAAGCAACTCAGTGAGACCCTGTCTCTGATAAAATAAGGGCTAGGGATGTGGCTCTGTGGCTGAGTGCCCCTGAGTTCAATTCCCAGTACTCCCTCCTCCCCCCAAATTGTATTCTATCAAGAATATTTCAAAGATCGTCTTTCTACATCCTTATCAGCACTTGCTATTGTCACTATTTTATCTTTGGCAGTTTTTATAGTTGTTATGGTTTGGATGTGAGTGTTCCCCAAAAGCTCATGTGTGAAACAATGCAAGAAGGTTTAGAGGTGAAATGATTGGGTTAAGAGTGCCTTAAACTAGTCAATGCATTAATTCCCTAAGAGTGGTGGTAACTGTAGGCAGGTAGGATGTGGCTGGAGGAAGTGGGTTCCTAGGGGTATGTCTTTGGGATGTATATTTTGTCCTTTTTGAGTGGTGCTCACTGTGTTGCCTGGTGCTATGGCTTGACCTGTTTTCCCCTGCCACACACTTGCATCATGACATCTGCCTCACCCTGGGCCTCAAAGAAGGGAGTCAGCTGTCTATGAACTGAGAACTCTGAAACTGTGAGCCCCCCAATAAACTTTTCCTCCTCTAATTATTCTTTTCAGATCTTTAGGTCACAATAGCCCTGAACTAAAACAATAGTTTAGATGAAATTCTTGTATAAGTCCATCTGGTCAATGTGCTTTTATTCCCAGGAGATCTTTATTGAATTTTCTTCTTTCACCATGGTTTATTAATTTTTTTCCACTTTTAAGTCTGAACGTTCTTGCTGTGTTCCCATGTACACCCCAATTATTGTCACCAGTACATGCAATACATGTTGTGGGGCAGTGTTCAGTTCATGTTTTCAGGACTGAGGCACTGCTGCTCTTTTTTACTCATGACTTGCAATTGAGTCCTTTGCAGGCCTTGTCCATACCCATAGGGAACTTCAGTCCAATGAGAGGTCAGTGTACAGATAAAAAGTCCTGTCTGGCCCCTGTGCCTTAATTCAGGACACATCTGAAGTGTAACCTCAACTCTGGAGCTCCCCTTGGGATCAGCTGTCATTTCTGTTGCAGTTGCCACAAACTTCCACTTCTCTCTGACCACTCCTGCTACCCTCACCTGTTTTTAGGAGTTGGTCCAGAGAGCATTCCCCAGGAAATCTCTAGCTGGCAATTCTCCATCTCAGAATATGTTTTCTGGAATATCCTACCTAAATCCATAAAATTGACATAATATCAACGCTTAGTTCTTCAAATTGTTGTGCATACAAAATGAAGTTTTAGATAACACTGTGTTTGTAATATCATTATTTTATAGTAGGACATTCATTATATAAAAGGGAACTTCTCTCTATTCAAACTTTTGGCTAAAACCACAAAGCTCAGGACAATAGCAGAGAGATTTTTTAATATAAATTTTAAAGAAAAGTGCTAGACACATTCATGAAAACTTACAAAATATATCAAAACTGGTCCTGCCTTGCCATATCACCATCGATCCACCTCCAACTTTTGCTGAAGATTTAATTTTAAAGACGATTGTTCGAAATGAGCTGGTACAAGTATAGATATATACTTGGCTTCCCTTTTTGTCTTCCACCCCAATTATATGCGTGAAACTGTGAAGTATGGTGGGAGAATTGGGAAAAAAACTGCCATGTGTCCCTGCAGTCTCGTGGGCATACCTGAAGGAAGAAACCAGCACCCACTTCTCACACACAGAGTGACTGAAAGAAGGAAGCAGGCTGGATCTGCCTGGGATAGTGAGACAAGAAAAGAGCAGATAGTGTTAGGCAAGCATCATTCTACCACTTGTCAGGCAAAGAAGAATTTATTACCAGTGTAAAAGTAACTGCTTCGGTGCACAACTGTGCCCAACCATAACAGTGACTTTTCTATGTGGATGGAGATTTATAGAAAGAGGATGTGGGTGGTGGCACTAATATAGTCAAGACTTGGAGAAGAAGCCTGAAAGGATTTAGCCCCATATTTGCAAGACTTCTTCAGGGAACTAGGCAGTGGAGAAGGTGGCTTCTGAATAAATTTCCAAAGATAGAACAAATACACCCATGAAAGCATGTTTGCCTCAGGAAGGGTGGATGTCTGCCATTATCAACAGCCAAATTATAATGACTTTCTATTTTGTCTAATTCCTCCTTTTTTTCTTTTTTCTTTAAATATTTTTTTTAAGTTGGTAGAACGTTATTTTTATTTATTTATATGTGGTGCTGAGAATCGAACCCAGTGCCTCACACATGCTAGGCAAGCACACCACCACTGAGCTACAACCCCAGCCCCTAATTCCTCCTTTTTTGATCTAGTCTTGGAAGAGATAACAATAAGAGCATGAACAAGTTGTGGTAGTGCTGACTAGCATCTGCAAATTTTTTGACATTTCTCACACCAAAAAGTGACATCTAGCTGGGCATGGTGGAGCATACCTGTCATCCTAGTGACCTGGGAGTCTGAGGCAGGAGGATTGCAAATTCAAGACCAGCCCCAGCCATTTAACAAGGTCCTAAGCAACCTAGTGAGATCCTGTTTCAAAATTTAAAAAATTAAAATCACAAAAACAGCTAGGGATGTGGCTTAGTGATTAAGCATCCCCAAGTTCAATCCCCTGTACTGTCCCTACCCCAAAGAAAAAGAATCCTTAAAAAAAAAAGTGACATCTAATTTTCCTAGCCATGAAAGGTCCAACCTTATTAAATGTATTAAATTTTCACAATTCAAATTTTGGTTGTGATTCTATTTAACACTATATATGTGTATTATGTTTTTTTTTAATTTTTAGTTTAAATCAGTTCTTTTCAAAAAGGAAGATTAATCACAAAAGTTTATCATACTGGATTTATTACTCTTCCTTCAGTTATTTTGTTTTCTATTTTCTTCAGTTATTCTTTTTATGTGTTGTTCAAATCAAAAATATTTTTCTTCTAGTAAAACAATATAGGTGATTTTTTTTCATCCTACATATGATTGTATTCAATTATTTATAAAACATTTAAATCCATATTTTTCAATTTATCAATATTGATGAGATATCATATGATTACATGAAAATTATGAAAATATTAGGTATACTTGTTATTTTCTTTTAACTGTTACATATGAGCTTGCTTTCTACTTCAATTTCTGTATTTTGTATAATGTCGGTTCTTTTTATTATCCATATTATTACTTAAAAAAATTTTATCTGTCCTTAATTTTCTTATTTAACTATGTCATTTTATTGAATATTATGATGTGTTCTCTTATCTATTTGTTCTTGCTTTGTGTTAGCTGTATAACTAAAATACTTAAAAATCGCAAATAACTTGATGTCTAAAATGTACTTTAGATACATGAACTAAATCTTTCACAAACATTAATAATTCCCATATCTCTTGCATGCCTTATTGAAATCCTCCTTTTCTTTCATAGAATCCAAAGTTTCAATTATTTTGAATTTTTTTAATAGAAAGTTGGCAGGGACTTTTCATTTTGCTTTCAATTCCTGCAAAAACTTCGAAGCTTCAACAAATAGATAAATACCATCACATTCCCAAAATAATTTCTAGATATTCTCTGCAGGGCTGGTTCAACTATTTGTCAGACATACCCTAAGGTGACCTTCAGTGTGTTATGCCTTATATGTTATATATGTTATATAAGAATATATTCCCCTGCCTTTTAGTTTAGGTGGAAACTCTGACAAGCTTCTCACCAATAGAATATACAAAGGTGATGAGTTGTGTTTTAGAGAGCCTTTTCACCACTCTGATCAAAAGACCTGACAAGAACAATTTTAGAAGAGGAAATTTGACGGTCACACTTTCAGAGTTCTCAGTCCATAGAAAGCAAACTCCATGGCTCTGGACATGACATGAGGCATAACAGCAAAGCAGAATTGCAAGGCAGAGGAAGGTAGCTCAGGACGTGCCAGCTGGGAAGACGAAGAGAACTCTGTTCAGCAGGGACAGAATATAAAGCCCAAAGGCCTACTCTTTCTTAGTGACCTATCTCCTCCAGCCACACCCACCTGCTATACTTACTGTTCAGTTAATCCATATCAGTGGATTAATGTATTGAAAAGTTTAAGGGCCTTATAACTCATTCATTTCACCTCTGAGAATTCTTGCACTAACATATGAGCTTTTGGGGGACACTTTCTATCTAAACATAACATTTTGCCTCTGGCCCCCAAAGGATCATGCCTGTCTCACAATGCAAAATACATTTAGTCCATTTCCAAGCGTCCCCAGAGTCTTAAAAGTTACAGCATTACCCAAAAGTTTAAGTCCAAAGCCTCCTCTGAGACTCAAGGCAAACTCTCAGTGTGAGGCCCTGTAAAATCAAAAGCAATTTACCTATATACAATAGAAAATTGTACAGAGTAAACGTTTCTACTCCACAATGGGAAAATAGGAGAATAAAAAGAAAGGATGGGACCAAAGCAAGACTGAAACCCAGCTGGGTAAACCAGTCCTGTAGCTCCATGTTCAGGATCTGGGGTACATGGCATTGTGATGTTCTCTCCAAAGGACTTGAGCAGCACCACCCCTATGGCCTTGCTGGTGGCAGCTGCTATGGCCTCTCTTGAGCATGTTTCTGCTTGATTCCTGCATCTTTCCTCAGCATACATACCATGTTACTGGCATCTCTTAATCTCAGGGGTCCCCACTGCAGCTTCAGCTTTCTTCTCACCTCTCTATGCATTGCTCTCTCAGGGGCAGTCTGCAGGGATTTTCATCCTGATATATGTTGCCTGGCCTCCCAAAGTTTCCTTGAAAATCTCAGTGGAAGCCTCCATGACCCCCTAACTCCAACATCCTGCATTCCTGCAGACCCAGCACCATGTGGTTGATACCAAGATCTGCTACCATCTCAACCAGTAGTAATGCCTCCTGTAACCAGGACTGCAGCAACCTCTGAGTCCCAGGGCTACATGGTAAAAAAAAAAAAAAAAAAAAAAAAAAAAAAAAAAAAAAAAAATTCCTAGGTCCCTATGTGCAAGCAGTGTCCCCATAGGTTTTTAAACTTAAAGGAATTTTTAATTCTATACCCTTTAGCCTGAGATATTTCTTGTCCATCCCTGATTGGTCCTTGAACCATTTTTTTTTCTATTGCCTTTTGGTAAGTTATTTAGTATCTCTTTATTGACTGTGAGATCTTTAACAACCACTACTTTCTTAACCCCAGTTTTACTCTCACTTTTCTGGCCAAACTGAAAATTTTTCAAATATTTCTTTTCTACTTTCTGCTCCTGATTATCACAGTAAACTTGGAAAAGAGCTGCCAGCAATATCCATGCTACCCCCTGAATGCTGTGCTGTCTTGAATATCCTCCACCAGATAAATTAGTCCATCATCTTTAAATTCAGCTTCACAGAAATCTCAGGACAAGGGCAAAATGTTGACAATGTCTTTGCCAGAATGTAACATTAATAGCCTCTAGTCCAATTTCTAATAAGAGTCCTCCTTGTCCTTTGAAACCTCATGAGCTCTATGTTTACTGCTCATAGTCTATCAGCATTCTGGTCTTCTGAGCTCCCACCAGAATCAATCATTTAAGCTCTGCTTACAACAATCTAAAACTTTTCTATTATCTAACACATAAAATTTTGGAGGACACCTCAAGTCTCAACCATAACATTATGTCACCTCCTTGGTTAGGTTATTTGCCGAGTGACTCAATGTCACTTATATAAATGATATATAGTAGACAAGACTCCATTTCTGAGACTCCACCTTAGCTACCTGCCCCTTCTGACATCTGGAAAAAGGCAAAGAGCCATGCTGAGAGCACCCTATGATGATATGATAGAGAACCTGTAGGTGACTTCTAGAACCTGATGACAGCCTCCCACTTACAACCAGTAAGAAGCTAGGACCTCATGTGACTGCAAGAAAATTAATTCTACCAACTGTCTATATAAACATGGGAACAGATTCTTTTCTAATTGATCCTCCAGATTAGAATAAGACCTGACCAATAAGACCTGATGCCAGTTTTATGGGACACAGACTCAGAGGCCAGCAGGCCATGCCTAGATGATTGACCCACAAGAAATTGTGATGAGAAATTCGTATCATTTTAAGTTACTATGAAACCCTTATCCCACTTAGTATAGTGAGGTCTTTTTTGCATTTTTAAAATTGATACATTTTTTTTTATTCTGTTAATAAAACAGTAGACTAGAGTGTAACATGGTGTATTTTCTCTTTTTCTATTAGAACATTATAATTATACATAGTTATTGGGTTCATTTTTAAAAAGTCATACATGCATGACTCTGTTTCAGTCCCCATTTCCTCCCCCTTCTGTGTTCTCTCCTTCATTTCCTCTCTTCTCTACTCTAATGATCTTCCTTTTGTTTCTTTCTTTCTTTATTTTTAATTGGTGCTTTTTTTACATATAAAGAAAGGTGGAATTCCCTATGGTGTATTTATATATGCACATAGCAAGACTTCATTAAATTCATTCCTTTTCTTTTCAATTCCACCTCCCTCCCTCTAAACCTCCTCCTTCTACTTCACTGATCTTCTGTACATGATATCTGATCCCTCTCCCTGATTTTTTTCCTGATTGTTCTCTACCTTCCTCTTATGAGAAAAAAACATTCAACCCTTAATTTTCTACGACTGGTTTATTTCACATAGCGTGATGTTTTCTGAGATGATATATTTTCTGTTTCCAGTGTAATTATTAATCAGCCTGAGGAAGGTAAAACAGGATCTATGGTTGTAAGCATTCCTAACTAAATAATTTTGCCTCCTATATTTACCCCTATATTTACTAAAAATTATTATACTAGAAGCAAATTTTTCAGTTCTGTCATCCTGTTAGCTTCTCTTATTCTCAAGGTACACAGTGCTCATAGTAAACCTTCTTTGTAGAATTTTGCTTACAAGAACTGACTTGGGGGAATGCTGCATTCTTGGGATGATGCCTTGCACCCTTAGGGTTTGAAATTTTCCTACAGTAGAGTGCACCAGCCACCTTGTGAAGCTTGTTTGAACATAACAGGATTCCCTCCAAATTCTTGGCAATGTGGCTGTGTGTCATGCAGCAATTCCGCAGAATTTACACTGGTAATCTGTTGATTGGAAATTGCAAAAATACATCCATTGTAGTCTTTCCAAACCCTGAGCATTTTTCCTCATGCTACTATTCCTTCAAATTAGGAAATTTTTCTTCAGACTTTGCAAGTACTTGCCCAGGCTGAAGGAAAGTACTACTTTATTTGAAGAAAGAGGGATTGGAAATATTTGTTCAGACAAATAAAGATATAGTTCCTTTTATTTTTAAAAGTAACTTATTTGGTACCATAGATAATAGATTCACCTTATTTAGAGGTCAAGTCAAGCTTACTCTGAACTTTTGGTTATACACCCTAGTCCTTAATTTTGCTGATGCTGTCTCAGAATCTTCTTGATTCTTGTTAGATAAAGGGTTTTACATATTTAAGGAAACAAATTATAAATTAATCCACTGGTGACTTCTTCCTCAGTTTGTCCCATCTGCTCTACAGCTGACCAATAATCTTATTTTATAATATCTAGTTCACTATCATCTAGTTTGATAATCCAAGGGAGTTTATTTATTTATTTTTCCTATTTAAGTTATCCACTGACCATTTCAGGAAATGTCTCAGAGTGGTGTTTAGAATTGTGCTTGATGAGAAATTTTCTGTGAATGAGATTAAAAATGTACAACTTGTGCTGCATATGGGAGACTTTCCTTTCAGGGCATGTAGGAGAAATATGTTGCACACATGGTATGGTAACCCTTTCCTAAATTTAGGTCCTACCGAGACCTAACATTTGCCAGTTGAGATCTCTTTTGGGTCAAACATTTCACATGCTAGATCATTTTAAGAGAATACTGATGGAATTTATGTAAGATATTAACTGTATAATCCTCAAATGGGAGTTTATTTAACTCAAGAAAACAAGAGGACTTGAAAGCACTGGGCTCAAGGGGTGGAAATGGCTGGAGACAAGGAATGGAAGGGACTTGCAAGTAGGCAGCACCCCCCCACCCCCATACACTGCAGTTTATAAGACACATGTCTGAACAAAAGCAACAATATACCCAAGGACAACTATTGTACTGTATTTAGGTATTACTCTTTCCCTTTTTGTTCTGCTTTTTCTCTGCCCTATTGTTATGAGTGGAAGGTAGGAATTAAATTTTCTTTATTTTATTTCCCTGAGTAGATGTCCAGCTGGTAAGTGCAGTAGCCATTAAAATAGCAGTGGTTGGCTCCTTTGAAGGTCTGGCAAGGGCCATAGGAAGTAGTGAAATTTTATATTAAGGTAAAGTTGTGTCTGAAAAAAAAATCTTTACCAAAGCTTTCCATCTCCTAAGTGACTCAGTTCTATAGAACTGCTTCAGGGTAATGTAGGACTTCAGCAAAGGAGATGGGCCTAGCAGATCTTGGATTCACAGGTGTTTGGGCCAAGAATTCTAGCTCTCACCCCATTGTGAAAAGCTAGCAGGACAATTGCACCAGTAAATAATGAATTTCAAAAAGTCCTTATAATTCTGAAGTTCTGCCTTTCTTCCAGAGTAAATGGAAGATATAAAAGTCAAAAAAAATGATGAGTGTTTTTCCTTCTGACCTTGCCCTCTAGGTTTTGTATATTTTAATTTTTCTGTGTACGATACTGCAGATACAATGAATATTGTTCATAGCCTTTGGGGCTTCTAATGGGACTTTGAGATCCCCTAGTAAAGTGGTTTAGAAATAAGAATATCTAGGAAGGAGACCCCAAATTTGTGTTTTTCACAAAATCCTTTGGTGCTTTGATTGTTAGAGTTTGGACACCACTGAATTTGCCTGATTTGCAGTTAGACCATAGCCAAGTAGAAGACATAAAATTTGGAATTAAATCTGATCCTGTCTTGCAGGATTCTGCTCCTCTTCTATGATTCTTATTTGAAACTTATAAAATAAATGATGGTTTGAAGTTTTTGTATTAATTTCAACTCCATCTTGTCTCTGGGCTACAGTCTAGATGGCTCAGAGTCAATTTGTTTTTCTTCTCCTAGGTGTCACCGAGTTAAATTGTTTTCTGCCCATCCAGAAGATTTCTCTCTCTTAATGTTATGGAGGAAGATGAACTACTCATTGAGCTGACAGGAGTAAGAGTGGTGGGATGAGTTTGGTTTCAGAAATGATATATGACTGCCAGGCACAAAATCTACAGAGATTCATATCCTGGAAGACTAGTTAGTCTATCGCAGCTGCTGCCATTATTTTTCAGCCTACAAATCTGCAGGCAAAGCGTCAAGGTCAGCT
Source organism: Marmota monax (assembly GCF_021218885.2). Classification (NCBI taxonomy): domain Eukaryota; kingdom Metazoa; phylum Chordata; class Mammalia; order Rodentia; family Sciuridae; genus Marmota; species Marmota monax. The sequence goes on along the minus strand of NW_026694465.1, from coordinate 630,117 downwards.
ACAAATATTTTTGAATGGTCTGGTTTTGTTATCAGCAAAATCGATTAGCAATGCCTAACCTGTGTGCTATTTTTAAGGAAAGCAGAGATAATCAAATGGTCAGGTGGAAGTTTTGGAAAGAGCCAATAAGTGAGAAGAAAGCCAATCATTAATCAAAATACAACAATGATTATTTTTTTACCTAATTAACCTCTGAGATGCTCTGATGTCAGTCCAAAATATGAAACAGGTAAAAATGTTCTGGATCCCAATGATTTTAACCTTCTATTAATTTTCTTCTGCATAGCCAACCTTGGAAAACTGTTTTGTTTGTTTGTTTTTTGTTTTAGCATCTAGTTCTTTATATTAGCCCTCTATTCTTCCATTGTAAGAAAAAATATATCTTATCAATAATATGATAAGTGGATGGTGTCAACCAGTTAGTGGAATGCAATATTAGATGAATGTTTTATGTTTATGAATTTCATCTCTGAGCTTATGACATATAGATAATGGAGGACCCTCCTGGTATTTCAAACTTTGAAATTCAGTGAGTTGATGGTAGTTTATCAAAGACTATTTTTCTTAAGTTATTAATAAAATTCAGATAGACAATTTCTTCCTGAGAGTATATGCTTCTTCTAGAATTTCAGTTGATAGTATTAGTCACATAAACATCATGTCTCCAAATTTGATGGTAATCCACAGTTGAGTAAACCTTTAAATAATTTGAAGTGTTCTCAATTGGATTCTAAAGTTTCAGGCCAGCTATTTGCTAATATGTCTGTTGCTCTTTACAGCTTACAAAGGGTTTTCATGTGCCTGATCGTATTTAAAGTTCATCACAGGCCTTGAAAATGAGTTCTAGCCTCCTTATTTTATAGATGAAGTATCTGTGCTCTGAGCTGAGGGCAGTAACACTCTCCAACCCAGCTCTTCTAACTCCCAATCCATTAATTTCTCTTTCCAAAACAGCTCTAATCACTCTGTTACCATTTGTATTTTTTGTAACACAAAATATACTTAACATTCCAGTTGTTTAGGAACTCAGACATATATTTTATTAGCATTGATGTACATGTGATATTGACAACAGCAACAACAAAAGCTCTAGACTGAAAAAAAAACACACAAGAATGTTCAACACTGTCTGGATTCTACCTTTTACTGATTATGTAACTGGAGAGATGGCCTAAATTTCACTGACATTCCCTTTTCTTTAAGAGAGATGTTGAAGATTCCTGGTAGACCACAATTTTAGTTTTCTACTGCTGCCTCAAAAATACCCAAGACTTAGAAGAACAATAATTAATCATTTTTTTATGATTCTGCTCTTAAGAATTTAAGAAGAGTTGAGCAGGGAGGTTTTTCTACCCCTGGACATTGGTTAGAGTTCTTATCTTGCCTGCATTTAGCTAGCAGGTGATTGGTTTGGAGGGTCCAGGAAAGTTACTCTAGCATGCTTACCTGAATATACTCCTCTATGTTGTCTCTTTCTCTGTCTCATCATTCAATAGTCTTTCCTAGTCTTCTTTACAGTAATGGTATGACTTCCAAGAGAGAGGAAGAAGTAGTCAAACATTTTAAGGCTGGGTCTGAACTGGCACATCTCTTTCTCTACATTCTATTGGCTGAGGCTGAGGCAAATTTAAGAGCCAGCCCTGATTCAGGGAAAGGGAAGATACATTCCATTTCATACTGTGCACAGAACTAGGTGTACACAGGAAAAAAGAGATGAACAGTGTTTACCTTTGGAAATAATATAATAACCTTAGATAGCAATTATGATTATTCAGAAAAAGACTTAAAGTTGCATTTCTTAAACACGAATAAGTATTAGATGGCTTCTATAAACAAGGACTGTTTTAGGCCATGACAGCAAAACTATGAACAAAATAGATGTTGTTTTCTGCCTCCTGGTCATATAGAAGGCAGATATCAACAAAATAAATATACAGCAAGCTTTGAATTAAATATATGAGCTACGAAGTAAAACTTCAGAGTGCTACTACACAACAGCTAACTAATATTAATGGATCAGGAAAAACATCAGGTAAGAGGTATTGTGTTAAGAGCTACAATCTGAATTGAAGTTAGCCATGTGAAAAGAAAGGAAAAGAACATTCCAAGTGGAGTCCATGGCACATGTAATGACCCAGAGATATGGAGTAATCACTAGGAGTTAATTGTGGCTCAGAATAGGGTTCAGAGTATGAGGACCTCAAAAAGGCAGGCTGGTGCAACCTAGTTGTTACTGGATGAATTTTCCATATCTTTAAAGATAGTTCTGTCAGCCAGTCATGGTGGCATGTGACTTGGAGGACTGAGACTGGAGGAATCACAAGTTCAAGGATAGCCTAAGCAACTTCACAAGTCCCTGTCACAAAATTTTAAAATAAGTCTATTAAATTAAATTTAAAAGACAGGGTAAGGATGTAGCTCAGTGGTAGAGTACCCCTGGGATAAATCTCCAGTACCAAAAAAGAAAAAAGTTCTGTCAAAGGCTATACGTACAACACCATTATGGGGTGGCTGGGTGTGGCTGGATACATATAAAAACTCAGAGTCTATAGTTTGCTTTCATTTTGTTCAGTATGCTTCCACAGTTACTGACAGGTGTGTGTGGGCAGGAAGGGGAAGAGAAGAACAAAAATTTTCAAAGAGAGGTTTAGGTACTTATTTTTCTAAAACCAGCTCATTTCCCTTGAACTTCCATAATTCCTAATGTTATTACTCTTATGGTTTCAACATCATTAAGTGATTCTACCTGCAAATTAAATCTGCACCAGGCCCACAAACACAGAATCACACAAATTAATATTTTAATTGAGTCGACAAAGTCCTCATGAAAATGACTATCCCTTAAAATTTTAATTATGCATGCAGAACAAAGAATGTGTTCCAAATGTGATTTTTTTTTCCTCAAAAAAGCAAAGCCCTAAAGCAAATGATAAATTCAAAGCCAGACAGATAGAACTGGCTCTAAATCATTGCAGATCTTGGAAATCTCTGCATGGTACAAGAAGAATAAACCGAAAAAGATGTGCTGCCTCCTGATAGAGCAAAATAATCTGCTAGATAGTAATTTATACCAATTCACTATTTACTATGTATTTATTGTGTGCCAAGCCCCATGCAGTGTATTTATTGAGTACACAGAAAAGTCTATAATGCTGTTGGACTCATAGTGTTGCTGATTGTTTAGGCACATTCCAACCAGGATGGCAAGGTGGCAAAATAAAGTACATAAAAGAAATAAAATTCATTATACTGACAAAAAAATTCTTTGAAATTTAGAAGAGAACATTTCCTGTATAAAGACAAATAAGAGTGTTTGGATCCATTTATGCTTAAAAAGGAGATTATGATGTCATCTTTATTTTTTTCTCAGCGTTCATCTCTCTCTTCTTCCTTCCATCTGTAGTTACAGGCATAAAACCTAGAACAATGGAATCATGCTTTCTGTCTTCATGGCTCAATGATGAGGTGAGCTGGAACACGTGATTGCAGTGCATCTCACTGTGGTGCTGGAAATGCGGGGATATGTCCTGTCTCCCACTCGGTGTGAATAAGGGTAGGTATAAGCAAGAGCTCCTGACAGTCAGAAGGGGGTACAATGGGAGACATCTGCCTGAGAAGGATCGCTATACCGAGAAAATGTTTGAAAGATTTGAGATATGGTAAAAGGGTTGCCTGAATCTACATCTGCCTTTGCATTATTTCATTTTATTTTCTGTTGACCTTTGTAGCCCAAGGTAATCTCACTGAGAAGAAGCCTACTACTTCCTCTTCCTGTCCACTATGTGCTTCTTGGACAAGTCAGATTGGTTAAGCAATACCTGCTTTTAATCACACTCTGCAAGAATGATGATGGAATAACAATTAAGATTCTCTTTTATCTTGAAGTTTTATGACACCAATTTCTTACGTATTGACTAATATGGAGAGTTTAGGGCAAAACCCAGCAAGAATGAAAGCAAAAGAAAAAAAAATGAAAGAATAAGAAAGGAATTTCTGACTATATAAATATGCAATTCCCACCCCTCATATACTTATACAGACCTAAAAATTAATTTATAATCATAAAAAAATCCATGAATTATGAGCACTCTTCAAAACAAATTTTAATTTTATACTGAACTGTATGCTGTTTAAAGCAGACTTTATATATCATTTCTGACTGTGTATTGGAAAGCCACCCATGATATCTGAGTTGCTAGTTAAATGATTTTGAAGTTCCTTAATATTTCAAGAATGAGTGTGAATTGGTCACTAATAAAAATATCACAAGGCCAGTGGAGGAAAAGCAGGAAAAAGAAACATGTGATTCTTAAAAATATTTTATATGTGTGTGTGTGTTTGTGTGTGTGTGTGTGTTTGCTTATATAATAGGAGATAAAGTTGTAGAACTAAAATTACAGAAGTAAGTTTAGATATTTCCAGGAGGAAATTGGAAATCATTTCATTTGGTATTCAGCAGAGTCCAGAAAAATAGTTTCATGGCTCTCAATATTTTTTATTAAGTAGTAATTTTTTATACCTTATTCAGAAGGCAAGTTTATAATACTAACAGTAATGCACAATGCACCAACAAGACAATCTTCATAAGCTGACAGGGACAGATGCAGTCTGTAATGCAGAGAGTATCAGTTTTCTAATGATTTTTAGAAATGATTTTAGAGCTTCATTTATCATTTGCAATGATAACATTTATTCTTATCTTGATGTACCACTTCAGGGTTTACAAAATGGTTTATATACTACTAAGGTCACTATAATAAACCATTTCTATTTAAGACCTGAATACAGGCATATGTTCTCTAAGTCAGGGATTAGGAAAATGTATGCTGTTCTAGACAAATAAGTTATTAGCTATGTCCCTCAACTTGGAAGCTAATAAAATAATTCAGTCAGCTGAAGATGACACAGAATTGTAATACAATGTTTGATTCACTGAAGATTCTCACTTCACAAAGTTAAGCCATCAATATGCTCAGCTTCCTGTCAGCCCTACTGACAAGCCAAATCTAAGTGGCTAAAAAGATACACTCTCAAACGAATGGTAAAGTTACTCCCTAGAAATCAAATAACTAAGTCTAAGCTCAGAATGAGAAAAAAAAAATCAATAAAATGAAACCATTCCTGTGATTAGGAGATGAGGAACATATCCAAGCCTAATTAACATGATCTGGATACATATTCAAGGTGGAGGTCTTGGTAACTTAATCCATGTCATTTGTGCCTGCCTTTAATTATTCAAAATTGTATCATTCTTATTTTTTTAAATGGAAGGCATCATAATGTTAGAAGCTGAAGGTAGATAAATATGAGCTACATTCAAGGAATTCACAAGGTACCCACAGACACATGTGTGTAAATAAAATAACAATGCTATGTCATGTCACATACATAAAAGGGATGTGGCACAGAGAAGGCAACAGAAACTCTCTGGAACCAAGGATAGTCAGAAGGACTTACAGGGAAGGTTCTATTTGAGCTGGTTCTTCAAGATTGATACAGGGACCTCTACCTGGAGTCTTGACAAGATGAGCAGGGGTACTGAGAATGCCTACTGATAATGAATTTCTGTACATCGCTCCATTTTAACATAATTAGGATAGTTTACGTATTGTCTGCGGATATGAGATTGTCAAGCTGGATGCTTCAGAATTGATGATTAGGTAGGAAAAGAACAAATTATCAAAGGTTTCCATAGATGAGTAGGCTAACATTTGGGTCTGAGAAGTGACTAAGTACACTGAGACATGTGGCACAAGAAAAGTCTAAAGGACTATAAAAAAGAAAGTCACCATGGCAAAACTTAAGGATTCATTTAAATCTGAAGGTGCTATTTTTGCACAATGTAAATGAAATGTAGCAGGTGTACTAACCAGAAATACCATTGATTAGGGAACATTCAATATTTTCATATAGAGATATAGATAGTGCTGTGCTGAGAATTGTATAATTTACTGTTGAATTTTATCATAAGTTGAGACTGGGGGATTCTTAGTGAACACAGGTACACAACACATTAATATTTTTCTGCTTTCAACTTTATTGTATTATAGACTATAGTCTGTAAAGCAAGGTTTGGCATTTGACTTGAACAATGGTTAGTTGTCTCCAGATGGAAAAAAAAAATGGAAAGAGGACCGTTCAGGAAGACAGAATGACCATGGAAGAATGGGGAATGAGTAGGAGACCCCGAATTCAATGGAGTATGCGCTTTGCGGAAGGGGATTGCTGCTTAGTACTTTGGGATGGTAGGGAAACAATGTGGAGCCAAAGATAGAAACAAGATGTGTTATAAAATTCATGATGGAGAGCAGATGGTACATGAAGAATTGATTCTGGCACCCCTACGAAAGGTTAATTTAGGACCAAAATTGGTTCAAAAAAATCTTAGTCTAGCAAATAGCTCAATGATTTAGAGCTATTTTTAGTTGAGAGAAATGGATAGTTGCTGAGATGCCCAGATACTAGTCTTTACTGCCATAGGAAGATACAGGGAAGGAAATACAGTTGTTCCCCATAGATATGTATGCATCTATGGATTCAATCAATCTCAATTGGAGAAAAAAAAATATGTGTACATGATCATGTAACCTTTTTAATTTTCATTATTCCCTGAACAATATACTGTAACGACTATTTACATATCATTTATTTTGTATTGGGTAAAAATAATCTAGAGATGATTTAAAATCCATGGGAGGATGTGTGTGTGGGTTATATAAATTACTACATCATTTTACACAAGGAACTTGACCACATGTGGATTTTAATTTTTTCAGGGGGACCTAGAACAAATCCTTCATGTATTCTGAGAGATAATTTTAATAATACAGTATCCCGAGATGGATGAAGTCATGAAGGAGGGCCTTGTGTCAGGAATGGTGGTGGTAGTAGTTGAACTTGGTATCAAAGCCAGCAGATATCATGCATAAAACAGTCAAACATTTCTTGCTTTCTATACCCAGGCTCCTGATGTTGCTGCCCATTGGCTGAATCCAATTTGAAACTGACCTGGTGATTCAGTCCATAGGGACCCCACCACCTGGTGCTCAGAGCAAGTTATATCTCCATGCCTATTTGCATATTTCAGATATTTGTTCTGAAACTTGGGACATATTTAAGAACTCACCAAGCTTTGTCCTCTGATTTGTGTTCTTCAGGAGAAGCAAGTCATCACAGTTATAGAAAAAATTCTGGTTGGACTGAATGTAGTGAATTCCTGATTATTTTTTGGAGTAAAGCATTGAAGAAAGACAGGGGAAAATTTTTTATTATCTATTTTATTTAAAATATTTTCCATATTTTTTAACATAGAGTAATTTTTATAAATATGTATAGACTTCAAACTTTCACTTAGGCAGTATTTCCCCACTACATTTGTCTAATTTTATTGAAACAACTGATATGTCTTTTCTTCCACCTGGGAAATAGTGAATTTCAGGTACTTCAAAATCTGTTGTTTGGATTTCGAACTGTTTTTTACCATGGCATAATATTTTAGAGGAGAAAAGACTTTGGAACCAGGGTATGAGAGAAGAACCTTGGCAGGATGGCTCAACTTCCCCGAGCCTCAGTTTCCTCATCTGCAAAATAGGAACAAACAATTCCCAGTTTCTAGTGTGTCCTTGATATGACCTTTGGCTTTTTGTTTGCTCCTACTCCATCACTGGAGTCACATGCTCAGGCCTTCTTTTACCTAAAGCTCATTTATGCCCAGGACCTTTGTGTTTGCTATTCTCTCTGCCTAGAATAGAACGCACTTCTCCAGAGCCTGTTAGATCTGAGTGTTTTTCCTCAGTTCTTGTGGCCAGAAAGTCCTGTTTTCTCTTCATTCTGATATCCACTGTCTTTTCATTGGACTATTTAATGAATTGTCACTTAAAGCAATTCCTGATAAGGGAGGACTGGCTTCTGTCATTTTGCTATTTGTTCCCTATATGTCTCATAGCTTTTTTTTTTGCCCCTCATTTCCTGCATGATTATCTTCTTTTCTATTTAGTTGATTTTTGCAGCACAAGGCTTTAATTTCCATCCCTTTCATTTAGGGTATATACTATAGCTATTTCTCTGTGGTTCTCACAGAGGGCATCATTTAACATGCAAAAATGATACTAGTCTGATGGGAATTGAGAGCAGCCTAACTTCAGTCACATAAAAGATTCTGCAACAGCTCCAACCCCGTCCCCTCTCAGTTACTGAGGCCGCAAAGTTACTTATGTGCACATTGGGTTACTTAATGTACACTTATGTATACATAAGGTAATCATTGGGGTTTTTGCTAAATTAGTCTCTTGAATCAAAATGTAAGTAGCACTGGCTTTTATAATTGTCATGATTTTGCCTTTCCAGAGATTTTTCTGTCTTTCTCCAGCTCTGTGTTCTGTTAAATGTTCTTCTGTTCAACCTAAAAGAACCCCCTACACACACACCTTATGCAGGGAATGTCCAGTGGTGGCCAACTCCCTTGACTCTTCCTTATATGGTTCTGTGGTTTACATATGTGTGCCCCTCCAAAATTCCGTTAAAACTTCAAACCCAAGGCAAATATAGAGAATTTGGACCTTCAGGAGGTGGTTGGGCCACAATGCTATGACTTCCTGGCATGTTATTTAGATAACAGCTGTTGTCTGTCATGTACAAGGCCTGGTTCTATCCTCAGCAACATACACACACGCACACACACACAATATTATGCTACTTGGGAAGCTGAAGCAAGAGAATCACAAGTTCAAGAAAAACACTGACAACTTAATGAGATCCTGTGTTGGAATGAAATGAAAAGAACTGGGGTTATATAGCTCAGTGGTGGAGTGCTTGTCTAGCACACATGATATGCTGGTTTCAGTATCCAACACCAAAAAAAAACAAAAAAGAAGGAAAGACATAATGGAAAGGCCTTGAGGGAGGGATTTCAATCCTTTCTTTTCCTCCCCCCACATTAGGAGATAGCAACAAGGTACCATGTTAGAAGCAGAAAACCAGTCCTCTATATATACTGAATCTCCTGGCACTTCGATCTTAACTTGTCAGACTCCAGAACTGTGATATATCAATTTCTATTGTTAAAAATTACTCAGCCTAAGGTTTTTTTTTGATACAACAGCGTGAAGGGTCTGAAGCGTCTTGGAATGCCTGCATTTCTCTCTCCTGTGGGAAGGACATTTTTGTTGGTCATACGATTCTTGGCTGACAGGTTTATCCTTCCCACTTTGAATATACCATCTCCACTGCCTTCTGGGTTCCAGGGTTTCTAAGGACAAATCTGATGAGGCCCTTAAGGGAAAATTATGACAAATGCTCCCTTCCTCTCAGCCCCATAGATGTTAATAACATGCTCTGAGGTGACCAAGGGAATACACAACTTTGTTATAGCATTGTGATGTGAGTGAAGAACTACCATCAGTTTTGACAACAACTTTTCTGAGTTGAAAGGAAAAGGAATTTAATATCTTGAATGTGGGTATGATGAGGCTTATAAAAGCCAAAATTTACTTAGCTCTTCAGACTCAAAATGAAAACATTGCTGAAACATCCTCCATGCCTTAATTTCTAAACAAGAAAGTATAATTCTCTCTAAAACACTGAAGCAAAGAGCTTGTAGAATTCTTCCTAGCATTAAAGTGGAAAAAGTCCTGGAAGTCCAAAACTGCGAAAACCACTGTGGGTTACACCTTGCTCTGACTGGGCCATTTGTTGCTCTAACCTCACAAAAAAAAAAAAAAACAGTATGAGGAAATTTCAGATACCATATATGTAAGGCCGTGGCTGTGCTTGTTTTTGTTGTGCATACGAACAGGGAGCTCTCTGTGGTGGCCTGTTGGACTCAGGTCGATTTGTGTTTCTGGTTTTGATCTTCCTTCCTTCCTTCCTTCCTTCCTTCCTTCCTTCCTCTTCCTTCCTTCCTTCCTTCATCTTTAATTGGTGTCATCGCTCAGAAGGTGCAAGTGATTATAGTCATAGGAAATAGGTTATGAAAGTATGGCAGGGCCTCTCAGACAGCTCCTCCTCTGAGGTTGTCCTCACATGGCATTATCAGATTCTGTAGGACATTAGGATTTTCCCAGGTGAAACTGGTCCATCATAGCCCCATGGTAACAGAGATGGGTATGAAAGTCTTGAGAAAGAGAGCAGAACTTTCTTTTTTACTGTGGGTAACAGTAAAAGCTGTGGAACAGCTAAACATGATCTAACTGTTTTATATTACTGAAACCATTGAAGACATCTGTCTCATGATGGAGCTTGCAGGTTGTGGGCAGCTACTGATCCACATCCCAGGCCATTGGCAATAGGAGGAGGTGGCCCAGAAGAACATTCAGGCAGATTGCGTGTGCTGTGCAGTAGTGTCATGAGAAAGGAATCATGCACAGAGATCTGAGGTCAGAGAACATTCTGGTGGATGCTGTGGGAAACATCTAACTCTGCAGCTTTGGCCTGGGTGGCAAGTTCACAGCTGGACAGAAGCTGACATGATATTTAGCATTCTACCATGCCCCAGGTCTCTACTAATGGACAGAATATGCAGCCCCATGGTGGATATCTGGAGCCTGGGTGTCCTTCTGTACTTCTTGGTCATGGGGTGCCTCCCATTTAATGATATCTCCTTTGTGGAGATGAATGTACAGGTCCTGCATGCAGGTATACCATTCCCACTCATATTTCCACCAAATATGAAGCATTACCAGTCAGTCACTGACTGTGGACCCCACAAAGAAGCCTATACCAAATCATGGAGCACCCATGGCTGATCTAAGGTAAGGGATATTCACTGACTCATTTTAGCAACCAACTCTTCAACCACCAAGAACTCTTAGTAGTGATGATTATGATTTACTTGGGTTATGGGCATTATGATACCTGGGCATATTTGGTAACCAGAAATGAGGCAATGGCTACATATCTGATGGTCCAGCATTGGACAAACTGGAGAAGCAGACTGTGTTGTCTAATCTAAGCCTGTGCACCCTGAGGTTAGGTCTTGCCTGACCCACATAGATCCTTCCAGCTTCACTCTGCCCAAAGAGGAGTGCCCATGAACTTGCTCTTTACTTCTTCCCCTTCTTGCCCTGTGATCATCAGCTGCCCGAGGAAGACAAGCGATCAGGGCAAAATTAAAAGCTAAAGGCTACCAGGGGAAACCCAATTCTGGATTTGATCAAATACACTTGGATATTGGTGCTGCTGAAAATTTAGTTTCAATCAGGTATTATAGTACATGCCTGTAATCCCAGTAACTTGGAAGACTGAGGCAGGAGGATCACAAGTTTAAGGCCAACCTCAGCAACCTAGTGAGGCTCTAAGCAACTTACTGAGACCCTGTCTCTAAATAAAAAATAATAAAAAAAAAACTGGGAATGTTCCTTAGTGTTTATGAACCCCTGGATTCAATCCTCTACTATTAATAACAACAATAATAATAATCATCATAATACAAATTTTAAAAAATTAGCTTCACAATACTGGGAGCTGATTACTGAGCTGATAAATCTAGAATCCAAAGAAAGAGCTGCATTAATTTATTAGTGTTATTTAAAAGAACTGGCAAGGAGAAAGGAGAAGCATTCCAAAGGACAAATACCAGATCTCATGCAGTAATGTGACTTATACAAGAAAAATGTCTGAATGAATATGGCCATAAAAATAATGTTAAAATCAAGGGAATAAAAACAAAGTGACAAACATGCACACAGTATATAAAACTGAAACTAATAAAAGAGAAAAATTTTATTTAGTTGCTTCCCCTAAATGCAGTCTCATCACTGAGTCTGCTATTCATAGGCAGAGATCACGTCCCATGAGGTATGGAGTACATAATTATAGGCCTCTTGTGGGGCAGTTAGAAGAATTTTTTTATGGTTTAAACTCTATACCACTTAAGAAGGATAACTTCTCAGCAAACAATTATGTGAATTTACTTGATTCAGTTATTCATTCCCCTACTTGTGTTTTAGAGACTGCAACCTTTTTTTAAACAACTTGATAATATCATTTTTTATCATAAGATTTTTGAGAAATAGAAATTTTTTAAGAATTGTTTCTGCCATCCAGAAAGAAAGTTCAGAGAAATGCAGAGCAGGGGGAAGTGTTCTAGGTAAAACAGTCCCTAATGGGGACTGGGGTTGTGGCTCAGTGGTAACGTGCTTGCATAGCATGCATGAGGCACTGGGTTCGATTCTCAGTACCACAAATAAATAAAATAAAGGTCCATCAACAACTAAAAAATATTTTAAAAAATAAAACAACAACAAAAAAAGACAGTCCCCGATGTCTCTTCCAGGTGGGGCAGTGGGGCCCCCTTGCCTCCAAATGGCTCCAGGTGCCCTCACTGACTGGAATCTATGTGGAGAAGTATGTGGCAGGTTGCATACCTCCCTCCTACAGCTGTTCCACATGAGGAAGATCTTGTGTGATCTGCTGTTTGGGTTTTGCCTGTGTTCAGGTTTCCACTTTCATTGAATCTCTTTGTTTCTAAGTCCAGGGTATGTCTGCCCTCCTTTCATTGGAGCCATTGTGTTTCTGAATACAGGGCCTATCTTTTGGGCTGGCACACAGCCCAAAAACTCTTACAGAGAATACATGCAGCAATGCTCCACAAGTCTTCCTATTCAAGGCCTTGCTGTTGTCACAGATATAGGCTCCTATCCTGTCCCACCAGGGGGCTGCTAAATCTTCTACCCTGGGAGAACTTGTCCACTGCGCCCACTGCACCCACTGCTGCTTGTCCAGGGCCTGTGTGAGCTGAGGAACTGCAAGGACATGCTAGGGGACTTTTCTTAGGATGGGATTCCTTGTTTACAATTTGCAGAGTAGAATGGTGGCACACTTCTCATACAACTTCCACTCATACAGAGATGAACAGGGCACAAGATTGTTCAGTGTGGTGCAAAATGTCTGGGTTGAATTACAACACTGGTACCCAAGGGGTATAAAACAGGCAAATCCCTGAACACCCTGAACCCCATTTTTTTTCTATTTTGTAAAATAGAAGAAATTGTAATCCACCAGAATAAATAATATTAAGGATTTAATATTATAATTTATAATAGATAGAGGTTTACATATATATGTCATTTTTCTTCATAATTATATGGGATTATAGTTTCCCCTATGAGCATTTGTTATCAGTGCCCACTGCCATTTTATAGAACATAACTGCAATGAATAAGTCTATAATTAGACTGAATTCAGTCAAAACTCATTAGAGACCATTTTTCAATGGAAGTCTAATGTCATCTCAAATCAAAAGAGATGAGAAATCCCTAGAGGAAAAGTAAAATATTTACAAAATGTAATAAGAATTCAATAAGGAGACAAGGTTTTTTTTAAAGCAAAAAATCAATATTCTTCACATATACCAACATGATGATCTAGAACCTTTTCTTCTATTCAACAACTGTTAGAATATTTGGGGAAATGCCAGTAGCCTCCAAACCTTAGCAGTCTATGGAGATAAGACCTTTATTCCCCTGAAACCTGTCCAGCAAGTCTGAAAGAGCTGGATGTTAAAGCCCTTCATAGGTTCAGACATATGTTACTTCATGGTCAGCTAAGTCAAGAACATAAAAGGTGGTATGTCACTACATTCTTGTACCAGCGTCAGGACAAGGGACAATGGCAACACAAAAGGGGCAGAAGACAATGAAACTTGCCTGGGAGTTCATTTTATGCTGCAGCTAACCTGAGTCTGCAGCTAGAAGCTAGGGAGAGGGCAAGACCCAAATCCTCAGGGGAGGAGAAGGAAACCCTCTTACAGGTAGTTTCTAGGAGATGGGTAAGAAGTGGCTGTACAGTTACTTCTCAAGAGAGTCAAGCTCTCCTGTTCCAGGAGAATTACAGCAAGATCAGTTGTGGCCAAACCTTCCTTAGGCAGCCTATATGGATTCATACAAGGTTGTCAGGACACCAGCCAGCAGACATCCCCATTACCACATAGTATTTAATGATGAATTCAGGACTTAGATCAAGGTCTGATAAGGAAGGCCCAAACAATGACTTTCACGCATTCCCAAAATGGCCACGTAATTAGTTCTTGACTCTAAAAGCAAGATATACTTTGAACAATATCCATCAGAAAAGACTCACTCTGAGGTGGTCATGAATTCTGGAGAATGGCAAATCATCTGGGTTCTTCCATGGTCAGTTCCAGCAAATGAATGATGCAAAATCAACAAGACTGTGTCTTACATGCTCATGGAAAGGGACAGATATACAAGAATGGTGGGAACACGATGTTAAGAGAATAATTCTATAAAATGGGTCCACTGTGCTAATACTGCTCCCCCCCATACTTTCTTTGTCAAAAAGCAATCTGCCTGCAGCCCCACCTGACCTAGGCAGGGGTGAAGTTCAGTTGGTCAGTATAGGTAATGAATGATGAGGGTCCAGAGAACATGATGACTGGTTATGACTAGTTATCAAATGGAGAGGACAGTGGGTTGTTGACCTCTGTGATCATGTTCCTGGGCACTCTGAATTGCTAACAATTAACCTCTGTGACCCTGCTCTTAGACACATACACAGAGAAGAAAGGGAAGGCAATGATTAAAAGGGGGATTTGGGAAGGTATAGAAGAGTAAGACACAAGCCCTCCTATGAACAGCCAACTCTAGAGTCTCTTCTCTTCAGAGAATTCTGCTGCTATCACTTTATTAAATAAAACTTTCTTTTGACATTGCCTTGTAATTTCTTGGGTATGTAAGCATCAACACTTGGGAACAAGGTCCCGTTCTTGATCTCCAAGACCAATATCACCGCTACAGACTTTTGGGAAACTGTTGACTTTCCTTGGGATTCTCTCACCTCATTTATGCTAAGAAAGTGGGGTTCCTTCAAAGCTTTTCAGCCTTATCACATAGCTTAAATACCATCCTTCAAAGCTTTTCAGCCTTATCATATGGCTTAAATACCATTAATCTAAGGAGATGATATAAATTTCTGATATCACTTTTACTATTCAGTAAACTTTCTTGTGTATGTTTTGACAGTGATGATATTTTATCAAGTGTGTCTTTGAGTGAATATTTCTGATAAATGTAGTTCAAATGCTAACTAACCACCCTTATGAGAGGGTTTAAAATAACTCACACCAAACCAACACATGTATGCTGTACGTGTGCACGTGCGCACGCGCGCGCACACACACACAGAGTCAATTACACTATTTCTACTTGAGTATATGTAAAGGAAATGATCAGACAACCATCCAAGAAACAGAAATAACCAGATAGATTATCTAATGGAAAAAAAGACCTGATTTACCAAAACAATTTTTTAAAAAACTGAATAAAGAGACTTCCAAATAACTTATTTGTAAGAAGTAGACAAATTCTAGATAAAGATAAAAATTTAAATTTTACTGAAGGTCTTAGAAAGAGACTTGAAAATGGAAAAAAAAAATATTTCATGTTCTTGATTAGAAACATTTAATACCATAATAATGTCAATTCCTCCAATTCAATCTATAAAATTAATATGATTTCAATAAAAATACCTAGAGTAATTAAGCAAAGCTTTGTATTTAATTTAATTAATTAACTAATTTTTTTTTTTGGAGAAAAAGCAAGATGAAGTTTATTGCTTTGCTAGCAAAGAAGAAACACAGGGGACTGCTGTCCCAGAGGCTGTGATTATGCCCGTCAACAGGAACAGGAGGCTTTTTTTTTTTTTTTTTTAATTTTTTTTTTTTTAATTTTTTATTGTGGGTTGTTCAAAACATTACAAATTTCTTGACATATCATATTCCACACTTTGATTCAAGTGGGTTATGAACTCCCACCTTCACCCCATACACAGATTGCAGATTCACATCAGTTACACATCCATTGATTTACAAATTGCCATACTAGTGTCTGTTGTGCTCCACTGCCTTTCCCATCATCCACCCTCCCCCCTCCCCACCTCTCCCCTCCCCTCCCCTCCTCTCTCTCTACCCCCTCCACTGTATAACCCTGAGGGTCTCCTTCCATTACCGTGCAATTTCCCTTCTCTCTCCCTTTCCCTCCCACCTCTCATCCCTGTTAAATGTTAATCTTCTTCTCCTGTTCTTCGTCCCTACTCTGTTCTTAGTTACTTTCCTTATATCAAAGAAGACATTTGGCATTTGTTTTTTAGGGATTGGCTAGCTTCACTTAGCATAATCTGCTCTAATGCCATCCATTTCCCTGTAAATTCTATGATTTTGTCATTTTTTAATGCAGAGTAATACTCCATTGTGTATAAATGCCACATTTTTTTTTATCCATTCGTCTATTGAAGGGCATCTAGGTTGGTTCCACAGTCTTGCTATTGTGAACTGTGCTGCTATGAACATCGATGTAGCAGTGTCCCTGTAGCATGCTCTTTTTAGGTCTTTAGGGAATAGACCAAGAAGGGGAATAGCTGGGTCAAATGGTGGCTCCATTCCCAGCTTTCCAAGAAATCTCCATACTGCTTTCCAAATTGGCTGCACCAATCTGCAGTCCCACCAGCAATGTACCACATCAATAGACTTAAAAATAAGAACCATATGATCATCTCGATAGATGCGGAAAAAGCATTCGACAAAGTACAGCATCCCTTTATGTTCAAAACTCTAGAAAAACTAGGGATAACAGGAACATACCTCAATATTGTAAAAGCAATCTATGCTAAGCCTCAGGCTAGCATCATTCTGAATGGAGAAAAACTGAAGGCATTCCCTCTAAAATCTGGAACAAGACAGGGATGCCCTCTCTCTCCACTTCTCTTCAACATAGTTCTCGAAACACTGGCCAGAGCAATTAGACAGACGAAAGAAATTAAAGGCATAAAAATAGGAAAAGAAGAAATTAAATTATCACTATTTGCAGATGATATGATTCTATATCTAGCAGACCCAAAAGGCTCTACAAAGAAACTATTAGAGCTAATAAATGAATTCAGCAAAGTGGCAGGATTTAAAATCAACACGCATAAATCAAAGGCATTCCTGTATATCAGCGACAAATCCTCTGAAATGGAAATGAGGACAACCACTCCATTCAAAATATCTTCAAAAAAAATAAAATACTTGGGAATCAACCTAACAAAAGAGGTGAAAGACTTATACAATGAAAACTACAGAACCCTAAAGAGAGAAATAGAAGAAGATCTTAGAAGATGGAAAAATATACCCTGTTCATGGATAGGCAGAACTAACATCATCAAAATGGCGATATTACCAAAAGTTCTCTATAGGTTTAATGCAATGCCAATCAAAATCCCAACGGCATTTCTTGTAGAAATAGAGAAAGCAATCATGAAATTCATATGGAAAAATAAAAGACCCAGAATAGCAAAAACAATGCTAAGCAAGAAGTGTGAATCAGGCGGTATAGCGATACCAGACTTCAAACTATACTACAGAGCAATAGTAACAAAAACAGCATGGTACTGGTACCAAAACAGGCGGGTGGACCAATGGTACAGAATAGAGGACACAGAAACCAATCCACAAAAATACAACTAGCTTATATTTGATAAAGGGGCTAAAAGCATGCAATGGAGGAAGGATAGCATCTTCAACAAATGGTGCTGGGAAAACTGGAAATCCATATGCAACAAAATGAAACTGAATCCCTTTCTCTCGCCATGCACAAAAGTGAATTCAAAATGGATCAAGGAGCTTGATATCAAATCAGAGACGCACCGTCTGATAGAAGAAAAAGTTGGCTACGATCTACATTCGGTGGGGTCGGGCTCCAAATTCCTCAATAGGACACCCATAGCACAAAAGTTAATAACTAGAATCAACAAATGGGACTTACTCAAACTAAAAAGTTTTTTCTCAGCAAAAGAAACAATAAGAGAGGTAAATAGGGAGCCTACATCCTGGGAACAAATCTTTACTCCTCACACTTCAGATAGAGCCCTAATATCCAGAGTATACAAAGAACTCAAAAAATTAGACAATAAGAGAACAAACAACCCAATCAACAAATGGGCCAAGGACCTGAACAGACACTTCTCAGAGGAGGACATACAGTCAATCAACAAGTACATGAAAAAATGCTCAACATCTCTAGCTGTCAGAGAAATGCAAATCAAAACCACCCTAAGATACCATCTCACTCCAGTAAGATTGGCAGCCATTATGAAGTCAAACAACAACAAGTGCTGGCGAGGATGTGGGGAAAAGGGTACACTTGTACATTGCTGGTGGAACAGGAGGCTTTTAAAGAGGTGATTCAAAGGTTATATTCCACGTGTTCTCTGTTGCAGTTGTAATTCACTTGTTAATTTGAGAGATAGTCATTTCTGAGATGTTCTGGTATCATCCCCAAAGTGTGGATAATTGCATTCCTGAGATAGGTATGTGTTCAAGGACAGATAAATCCACCTAGGATGGAGAAGAAAATCCTGTTTCCCCTGAGATTAGGGAAGAGCAGGGAGAGAGAAAGAGAAAAGAAACATATCCATTTTAAAAATATGTTGCAGAGGCAGAGCAGCAAGGCCTATATTCAAAGCATAAAGTGTACCACTGTTATATTTCCCCACAGTCAATTTCTATACTCCATTTCTATGGATAAATGGGCAACAACATCTCCAAACTGCTTCCTGCTGAAAATGGGTGGAGTTGGAGGAACTAACCCAAAGTCTTTGTTCTCAGTTAGGTGGGGCATGGACAGTTAAGAGCATTCTGCATCAGAGCCATCCAGAGGTCTACAGTGACAGATGGTAGATGATTATACAAGGCACCCATAGGGCAGGGATCATGCTAAGCCAGCAATAAATAAGACAGCAAAACATTACTTTTTTGTAAACACTTAGCACAAAAGCATTTAGCATTTGAGCTAGTCTCTGAAAACCATGAGGACAGTAACTCATAATTTTATCAATAAAAGCAGATCAAGGTTATCAATGTAGGAGATTAGGAAGATTTGTAGGTCTATGAGATCAGACTCCAATTAACTTAGGACAAATTTGTGACTCTAGAGTCCTTTGTGATCATTATTATTAGGCACTCTCAAGCAAGAACCTCTGACTTTACTTACTTTTGGTAGGGTTGACACAAGTGTAGATCTTAAGTTACATTAAAAAAAATGTTTTTCCTTTTAAATGTTCATGTAGAACTGTGCCTAGCCTATACTCTCCTACCAGGTGTTTAAGATCAAGTTGTGTCAAAACTGACCTTGTTCCTATCTACTCTTGAGATTTATATTTTAAAGAGAGAGAGAGAAACAAAGAAACAAACTTTGGACTTAGGAAACTTTTCAAAAAGTAGTAAAATAGGGACTAGTTCTAGTATATTTTAAACAATGCATTCTAATGAAAATAGTGGATAATTAACATATTAATAGATCATTGGAATGGTCCTCAAAGTTTACAAATAAAAATTTTATACACACACACATAAATATATATATATATATATATATATATATATATATATATATATATATATATATAGAGAGAGAGAGAGAGAGAGAGATGGATTTTATATATAGCAAAGTTTACATTTGAAATTATAGGTGGAAAAAATGATGATTAGTACGTTTAAGAGAGGCAATTTGGTGAATCAACTGAGAATATTTCTTCACACTTTATAAGAAAATAATTTCAGATGCATTAAAGATTTAAATATAAAGAATAAAACTGAAAATACAGGAAGAAAAATTGGTTTTATATCATAATGGGAACATCATTTTTAATTATTGAATAAAACAGGTCATAAAAGAACAAATCATGAATCTGATTATATACTTGTAAACTATCCTACAACATAGCAAATACACTAAAAAGGTCAGAAACAAAACATAAATTTCCAATTTATATAATAGGAAATGGGTTAATTTGCTTACTAGGAAAAAATGAGAACAAATAATAGCAATCTAAAGTAAAAGGGGCAAAGGTTTAGACAGTTCAGAGAAATGCAAATACAAGTGGCTCAAAAGTATAGAAATATGCTTAACTTCAAACTCCTTTATAAGAAGGCAAATATAACTTAAAAATAGGGTAAAGTTTATCAATTAGCAAAATTAAATGTTTCTATCCATTGTATTGGTGAGGCTATGGAAACAAACACTCTTGCATGTTTTTCTGGGACTATAAAATGGTACTATATTCATGGAAATACTCTGGCAATATCTATGGCTATTTGAAGCAGAAGCAGTAATTCCACTTCAGGGGATTTATTCTATGGTTGTGCTTGCATAAATATTCATTTTTAACATTGTTTGTTGTAGCATGTTTTAAAAAGTCCTAAATAATAAGGATGGTTAAAGGAGTCATGTAATATTTACATAATAGAAGAGTTTTCTTTTAATAAAGAATGAGGAAGATCATCATATATGGATATAGAACAATTGTCAGAATGTGTGTTAAATTATAGAAGCCATGTACAGAAGAATTGTTGGGATTTATTTAAAAAAAGGAAAATAACATACTTGTCTCCTTGTCCATACAGAGAATGCCTCTGCACAGACAAGAGAATCTATTAGCCATGGCTCCTTGAGAGGAAATCTCAGGTGTTGGGAGATCTAAATAGGAGGGGAATTTGCTTTTTTAAAAAAATCTTCTACCTTTTGCTATTTATCATCTTTGTACTATTTTAAAAATAAGACTTATTTTAAGCATTCCAAAGGATGTGTGCAGATGTATCAGGTAATCTTTCATGGAAGTAAGGTACTATGCGACAGGGCCATATTTGAAGTCGAGAGAAATGAGGTAGCTACAAGAGGTTACCATCAATCAGTACTGGAACCAGAAAATTGAACAAAAAGGAAGTTTAAGAGCTGAATCCAGGAATTCCAACTGTCTGCCGGAGCATCAGCCAGCTTTATTTTAGGCAACATATATGGCTGCCTCTAGACTGTGATTCAGGCTCTCTTGGCAATTTGAAAACTGTTTTTAT
Source organism: Marmota monax (assembly GCF_021218885.2). Taxonomy (NCBI): domain Eukaryota; kingdom Metazoa; phylum Chordata; class Mammalia; order Rodentia; family Sciuridae; genus Marmota; species Marmota monax. The sequence continues at coordinate 609,275 of NW_026694465.1, read as the reverse complement.
AATTCCCTTCAACTTTAAGCACTAAAATCAATAGTGTTTGCTCTAACTGATTAATCCATTCCACTCACCATATACTAGCACAGGTGTTTTCCAACTAATTTTAGCATCAGACTTTTATTTTTAAATAAAATATGTGCTGTGTATCAATATCTATATAAATAAGTGGGAGCTCTTCTGCTTGAATGAGGCAGGGAGGTGGGGACCCACCTGTGGATCTGTGTAAACTTCCTGGTCCAAATTTTCTGTTCAGCCGTCTATCACCATAGTCTCACTGACTGTAACTTGAAAACCTTTGTTTTATTGAAGAATAAAGAAATAAATGTAAAGGTAAATACATGTGTGTTGTTGGAAACATAAGGATTTTTTGACAAGTAGCGAGACAGACTATGGGTAATTCTGGTTTTACTGGCACAGAAATGATCAGTAGAGACAAGTCTCTACTACTCTGAAGATTTTCATGGAACTGTTTCCATCCTGAGGGGGCTAACATAGCATTTGCAACCATTTAACTTCTGGCTGTGACCTAGGACTATGAAGGCCAGAGGGTTGGACTATCCATCCCTTCTGGTCGAAACTCTGCCCATTGTAGGCAAATTTTATTTCCCACCTTATCTGCATCCTGGTTCCACTTCTCCCATATTCTCTGTACTCTCTTGTCTTTTAACATCAACAGAATATTTTATTTAATTCTGCAAATAAGATCTCTAAGATCTTTCTATTTATCTTCTTTTTTATTTTAACTATTTTTAGATGTTGATGGATCTGTATATTTATTCCCTTATTTATATGTGGTGCTAAGAATCTAACCCTGTGCCTCTCACATGCTAGGCAAGTACTCTATCACTGAGCCACAACTCCTGCTCCTCTGTATACCTTCTTATTGACTCAATCTATGAGGGAACATATGTGTGCATATATTTATGTGTGTGTGTGGAGGGGTGGGCGTGGGGTTGGCAAGAATAATAACTTTTCCTCATCGGTTGCAAGATCTTTGTCTAGGACCACTGTAACAAAGAACAGGTAATAAAGAAAGAAAATCATGAGCAGTTTGTTTAAAGAGTTTTGCATGCTATAGGAATGTTCATAAATGAAGATACGCAGTCTGTGGATTTGTATAGTAGTCATGCAGACTATAATTGTGTCTGGAGGATCAAAGAGTATGACCTAATGATGACAAACTGGGGATAACATAGCAAGTTTAGTTTGTTCATATTCTTCTTAGTCATATTTTCCTCTACTCTCCACACATAAAGCAGGACAACTACCACATAAAAGTCTCTTCAGGAGAGGAGAGAGGGAAAAGTTCAAAGAATGACCTTCCCTCTTCTACAATTTTCTCTGTCTCCTTCATCTCAAAACATTCAGCATGCCAACCCTACCATATTTTGGACACCATATTCTAAGTACCAATATATGTAACATATATAGATATATGTATGAATGTAATATAATACAGTATAATATAATATAATATAGAAGTTACTATTTATATTTTTTTATATCCATCCCCACACACAAATGCCTTCCTGCTTTCTGGTCTTCATAAATAATAGTTCATCATTATAAGCAATATTCCCATTGCACTTCTAAGTCAAAAGTTCAGTCAATATTAAGTACCAGTTGCTAGGTTGGAGGAGCACAAAGAATCTGACATTTGCCCAAATCATTCTCTGTTCTGTTGTGAAATTTTGAGCAAGTTATTTAAATTCCATGAGCCACATTCAAAATAGGGAATATAGGTGTAATCAATAGTGTTTTTATGAATGTTAACATTAATTGATAGATGCAAAGAGCCTGACATGATGATTGCTCAATAAACTTTTAGTGATCCCTGCATCCCCACCTCCACTAAGCTCTCTCCTGTTCTTTGTTGATAAAGGAATGGCACTCATAATCAGGGAGGATCAAAGTGCTCTGTGTTTTCAGTAGAATAGAAAATTGTGTATCCTTGTTTTAGCATTAAGTTAACACATACAATGAAGAAGCAGTTACATATATAAAAATGGCAAATATCCAAAATCTATGAGCTACTTGTATTTCACAAGAGTCATACATGCGTTTTGCCAGTTTACCTGAAAGTTTATTATAGTATGAATGTCAATATATATTGTGCACATTATTTTCAAATATATATGACGTTCCAGCCTTCTCACAGCTGAAGACTGCCTTATTTCACATATGACACAGTCAAGTCAAAATGTTCTCTTAACACCATTAGTTTGAGTCTTCCTTGGATTAGACAAGAAGCAGCATTGAAACTTCAACAGTAACATATATCTGAATGGTGTTAACCAATTATTAGTATATTTGGCAATATTCTAGAATAAGAAATTATGTGGGAGTCAGTTACATATTTAGTTGATCCCAGAAAATGTCAGCATACCTCCCTTCCCTCTAGTTGATCTTCCTGCTTTTAGTCTCTTAAATCTATTATCTCCTTGCTTGAAAGAGTGACATTTGTTACCACTCAAGAATAAAGATTAAGTGATCCAGCCCAAGTGGGGGTTGGGACACATGGGACCTCTGAGTTCACACTGAGGTCTCCAGTGCAGGGGAGAAGCACTACAATTAGCTCTTCCTCTGGGGAGAGCATTTCTCTCTTGGGGCAGCTCAGCCTCCTTCTCACAGGGTTCTCTGGAGGGTGTGGTGTCCATAAAGGCTGAGGGTCAGATAGATCCATCTCTGTTCCTCCTCCAACTTACTGTGTCCAACACAGATAGGTACATCATCTACCCTCAATCAAGGCACATGTGAGAAATAAATAACATGTGACCAGCCAAACAACAACAACAACAACAAAAAAGAATAAAGATTAAACAATGTAGAGGGTTGCTTAAGACTATTCCCAATTAAATAGTAAGTATTCTTTGGTATATGATAGAGAATGTCAGTTAAGCCAGGGTTTGAATTCAGATTCTCTGACTCCTTTATCATATACCTTATGGACCACCTCTGCCATACCATCAGCCCAGCTGACCTCTTCGCTCCAGCCTGGATTTACATGTCCTTTTTTACCTGTGAGATCTTGATCAAAGTTTTGTTCTTACCAAGAATTTTATCACTTCTCTACCTATACATAATCAATGTCTCTTAACTTGTGCTATTTCAAATCCAGCTTTTTCTAAGGCAGTTCGGGGTGGGAGTCATTAATCACTTGCCAACAACTTTACCCTCTTCATTTTTAGAGTTGAAGGAGCTCATTCATTTATTTAATATACAACAATGAACATATTTAGGTCTAACTCTTTTATGAACATTAGTAATATCATGTGGGAATTGTGAATGGCACTTTTTTGAACCTTCTTACCACAGTTAGGAGGTAAAGACTGGCTAGTCTACATATTCATATTAAATAGATTTGGATTAAATCTACTTAAATGACAGCTTTGGTTCTTTTAACATTTTAAAATGTTTTAAAACTGTTTTTTTAAATCTTCTCAGATTCTTGCTACTCTACATACAGACATTTAGTCATAAATTTTATGAGGTTTAGTTTAGTAGTTTTCAAATTTAGGTGTACATATGGACTTTCCTGGGACCATTTTCAAAATATAGAAGTCAGTTTCTATTTTCCACAGCATAGTGTAATAGATACTCCAAATGGCCCTCTTGATTAAAACAAACTATAAAAGTTGAAGAAGCACTAAAACAATAATTGCAAATTCATTGCTGAGCTGACAAGGAAATGAGTCATTTGCAGAAGATGAAATGAAGTCCAAGTGAGGACATGAGCAGGTGAATGCCGAAGCTAGCTTTCACGTGTGCCTTAGAGTGTCCACTTTAGTAGTTGCAGGGGAGATGAGGTCTTGAAGGTAATTAACATCTTTTAGGAGGCCACTGCAAAAGCTCATCATGTGGTAAGAGATAGTAAAATGACAAATATTAAGTGAAGTACAAGTAAACAAGATTTTCTAGATTTTGAGCTGAGAAAGGGAGAAGGTTGAAATCTCCCTTACATATAGGTTCATGGTCTCTATATGTAGAACCAAGATATTTAAAAAAGCTCAAGATGATATTTACTAAAAGTGATCCCAGGCTTGTGGTGAACCTGAGTATCCAATAGATGTAAGAAAAATTTCTCTCAGAATGAACGCAATTTCAGTAGAAGCATTGAAATATATCTACAAAGAACATGAGCTCAGAATTAACAACAAACAAACAAACAAACACAAAAAGCAACAACGCCCAAAAAACAAAACCACAACAGAAGGAAATGTGAAAACCTGTGAAAGGTCAAGAGGATAATAAGGATTTGTGCATTTTCACAGAAAGGACACCACTTATTCATTGTAGTTGATGGAGAGTCAAAGAAGAATATGTGGGCTGGGGACGTGGCTCAAGCAGTAATGCGCTCACCTGGCATGCGCGGGGCACTGGGTTTGTTCCTCAGCACCACATAAAAATAAAATAAAGATATTGTGTCCACCGAAAACTAAATAAATAAATAAATAAATACTAAAAAAAGAAGAAGAATATGTAATATGTATTAAGAAATTGAAAAAAAAATTGATGCAAATATTCTATGTCATAAGTTTGGTGGAGATTTATAACTAAACATATTTGTCAAAAACTTGTCAAGTATGTAGCTACAAAGACTAAATATCACTGTTATGAGTCGGACCTCAATAAATCTGACTTAATGAAGGATTACTAACAAAGTGATAATTACAGAGAAATTTACAGCTTTCCATGCCTCTAGCTACAAAGAAGAAAGGCTAAAAAGCGATCTCAAACATGAACACTAGACAACAGGAAATTGAACAACAAAATCCAAAGAGAATAGAAAAAGGGAAACAACAAGTACTTTAATTAATATAATAGGAAACAAACAGTCACAAGTACCAAGGAGCCAAAAGTTGGTTCTTTGGAGATAATAATTATTCACTAGATTTATTAACAAATTATCACCAGAACGCGTTTGCAAACCACTCAATTTATGACAGCTGCTTCACTAACCATGCTTATGAAACCAGCCAACTAACCAGATGCACCTCATAACCCTAAATCCACAGTTGACCCCAGCAGTCACTGAATACTTGTTCCTCTGTGATTGTGTTAATCCTTGAAATCTGTGCTTGCCATAACCTTATGCAGATGTTCTCTGCTTTTCTCTTAGGCAGAATGTAACAAATACAGCTTTTTTAGATAGTTGTAGATTTTTGTTTTATTTTGTTCTACACCACAAAACTTTTGAAAGTTTTCAGCAGGTTTGGGGCTCTTTCCATTTTTCTGTGCAGCATAGCACCCTTTCTCTTAGAGGGTACTTACTGCTCAAGGGTAAACTCGTAGCTGAAATCTCTTCTGTTCTGATGTCATAAGTTTGGTGGCTGGATATCTCCTGTATGCTCTGCCCTCACTTCAGCAAGGCATATGTAAACTGATCTCACCAAAGTTCTACCAAATCTTCTTTATTTCCCCTGTATTCTTGATCTAGTAACAACATTGCCATGGGTTGGGGTGGGGGGTTTCAGACCCAGGAAACAGGTTTGGTACTCAGCACGTGGAGGAAGATGCAAGAAGAAGTTAATATAATAGACATGCTTTATTCAGAGGTGGTACCAGGCTCCAACCTCCAGCTGCAGATTTAGCTTCCCAGCCAGTTCCATTTTAGTCCCCTGTTTTTCCCCCTGTATCCCTTGAGTCTTTTCCATATGCCTTTTTTTTATTATGTAGAACAAACAAAGAAGGTAAACTGCCAACAGGTTACATAAGTGGACTCATGCTCACAAATTGGTGTTTATAACCTTGAATATATATGGTGAATCAGAGTGTTTCTGGCCCTTACCTAATCATAATATAGCTAGTTTCTAGCCCTGGCTATACACTAAAAATATAACGTAGCCCAGCCTTGGTGAGGGAGCCTAACTAGCCATTATGGGACCTGCCCCAACAAACTTATACCCAATCTCCTAAACTAGAAATCTGGTTTCATACTTATCACCTGTCTGTATGTTCATCAATATCTGTTACTTTTAACCTTCTAGTCCAGGAGTGCCACCTTAGCTGCACCTGGACAATGTTAAAAAGTACTATCACTTCAGTTGAGTTTGACTGAACTAATCTGGGCATAATGACTGGACTGGATAACAGGACAATCCATAGCTCCTTACATGCTGTCACATGAAGCCAAAGTGGAGAACCAAGTACTGCTCTCTTTCTTCACTACCTCATCCCCTTACTTCAGGCCCCTACAAATCCTCAAATAGATTTTTGTTTTTGGTGGTGCTGAGAATTGAACCCAGGGCCTTGTGCATGAGAGGCAAGCAATCTACTATTGAGCTACATCCCCAGCCCCCTCAAATGGATTTTTTTTATTAGTTACACATGACAGTGCAATGATCTTGACATATCATACATTTGAATCAAATGGGGTATAATTTCTCATTTTTCTGAGTGTACAGGTTGCAGATTAACATTGGTCATACAGTCACATATATACAAAGAGCAATAATAATGTCTATTGTATTCTGCTGCCCTTCCTATCCCTCCTTTTCCTCCCCTCCCCTCCCATCACTTCTCTCTACCCAATCTAATGTGACACACTTCTTTTTTTTCTTTTTCCTCACAACATCATACATGTATTCTGTATAACAATGAAGGTCTCCTTCCATCTTCTGTGCAATTCCCCTTCTCCCTCCCTTTCCCTCCTACCTCTCTTCCATATTTAGTGGTAATCTTCTTCTCATGCTCTTCCTCCCTATCCCATTTTGAGTCACCCCTTTTATATCAGAGAAGACATTCAGCATTTGTTTTTAGGGATTGGCTAATTTCACTTAGTATAATCTGCTCTAATGCCATCTATTCCCTGTAAATGCCATGATTTTGTTGTTTTTTAGTGCTGAGTAATATCCATTGTGTATAAATGCCACATTTTTTATCCATTGATCTATTGAAGGGCCTCTAGGTTGGCTCCACAGTCTACATATTGTGAATTGTGCTGCTATAAACATTGATGTGGCTGTGTCCCTGTAGTATGCTCTTTTTAGGTCTTTTGGGTATAGTCTGAGAAGGGGAATAGCTGGGTCAAATGGTGGTTACATTCTCAGATTTCCAAGGAATCTCCATACTGCTTTCCAAATTGGCTGCACCAATTTGCAGTCCCACCAGCAATGTATGAGTGTACCTTTTTCCCGCATCCTCACCAGCACTTGTTGTTGCTTGACTTCATAATGGCTGCCATTCTTACTGGAGTGAGATGGTATCTTAGAGTAGCTTTAATTTGCATTTCTCTGATTGCTAGAGATGATGAGCATTTTTTCATGTATTTATTGACTGATTGTATATCCTCTTCTGAGAAGTGTCTGTTAAGGTCCTTGGCCCATTTGTTGATTGCGTTATTTATTTTTTTGTTGTTTAACTTTTTTAGTTCTTTGTATATTAGAGCTCTATCTGATGTGTGAGGGGTAAAAATTTGTTCCCAGGATGTAGGCTCCCTATTTACCTCACATATTATTTCTCTTGCTCAGAAAAAAACTTTTTAGTTTGAATTTGTCCCATTTGTTGATTCTTGGAATTCAGCAAAGTGGCAGGATATAAAATCAACACCCATAAATCAAAGGCATTCCTGTATATCAGTGACAAATCCTCTGAAATGGAAATGAGGAAAACTACCTCATTCACAATATCCTCAAAAAAAAATACTTGGGAATCAACCTAACAAAAGAGGTGAAAGATCTATACAATGAAAACTACAGAACCCTAAAGAGAGAAATAGAAGAAGACCTTAGAAGATGGAAAGATATACCTTGCTCATGTATAGGCAAAATTAATATTATTAAAATGGCCATATTACCAAAAACACTTTACAGATTCAATGTGATTCCAATCAAAATCCCAATGACATTCCTTGCAGAAATAGAAAAAGCAATCATGAGATTCATCTGGAAAAATAAGAGACCCAGAATAGCTAAAGCAATTCTAAGCAGGAAGAGTGAAACAGGCAGTATTGTGATACCAGATCTCAAACTATACTACAGAGCAATAGTAACAAAAACAGCATGGTACTGGCACCAAAACAGGCTGGTAGACCAATGGTACAGAATAGAGAACACAGAGACCAACCCACAAAATTACAACTACCTTATATTAGACAAAGTTGCTAAAAGCATGTAATGGAGAAAAAATAGCATCTTCAACAAATGGTGCAGGGAAAACTGGAAATCCATATGCAACAAAATGAAATTGAATCCCTTTCTCTCACCATTCACAAAAGTTAACTCAAAATGGATCAAGGAGCTAGGAATCAAACCAGAGACTCTTCATCTACTAGAAGAAAAAGTTGGCCCTAATCTCCATCACATGGGGTTAGGCCCCAAATTCCTTAATAAGACACCTATAGCACAAGATTTTTAAAACCTCTCTTAATACTAGTTAGGCTTCTAGTCACCAGGATTATGAACTTCAAATTCATCCTTTACACAAAAATGCACCATAGTAGCTATAGAAATATGACTAGTTCTCTCCTTTATAAAAATTTCCCTCTAACTGCCCATGTATCAAACATAAAGTCTAGGCTCTTCTAACAAATTTTTCAGCAAATTCCATCATGTGCCTCCTTTCTGGCAATGCACAGCTTTATTTTTTTGTCACTAGGCTTTTTTGATATAATCTATCATTGTTTTCCATTTCTTCACCTAACCTGTAATCTAGTTAAGCTTATCTACTCATTCATGAAACAATCCAACACTCCTGTTTCCAGGAAGACTTCTGAGATGGGATGACATTACATTTCTCCATGCCCTGGTAATACTCAAACCTTACCTTCCTTATTTGCCTTCACCTCTCTTGTATCAAACATAAATATCCTTTTCATTGCCTCCATTAATAGTCTATAAGTTCCTTGTCTCTTCTCATAGAAAACTATCCCATGATCTGATGGAGCCAGGTAGAAAATACAGTCATCAAAAGAATTTAACATTGGTACTCCATTTGCTCATAACTCATACAAAAAATAGTAACAGAGTTGGATGGACCCAACAGTATCCATATGAATACAGCACAAGAGGAACACAAGAAGGAAGCAATTTACAGAGGCATGGGAGTGGTGGATGATTTTCACAGTTAGAAGTGGCCACTGATTAGCTCAGCATCCATCTAGAACTGAACTCTTTGCAGCAATTGCCATTCAAATATATCTTTTTACCAGATCCCTAACGGTTTTAATGGCAGCTTTTTTATTCTGCATTACAATGTCTTTGTTCTAGTCCCCATGTTTTTATAGTACAGGCAAAGAAAGACTGAAAGTTTTCAAGTGGTGATTTATGATAATGATGCCTGACTAACAATGCCTTGCTTATGGTGTAATTGTTCATAATGTAAGTCCTTCCTCTGGTTCTAACCTATGTAATAGGCATGGGGCTATGGATAATATTGTTTGACCATGTGGACAACAATGTGCGCACAGAGGGAAGAATAAAATCTTTACAATTTTCATCCTGCTGCCAGGTTGCAATTGTTCTTCAACTTCCCTCTCCATGATATGGTTCTCGCCTCTCAGCAGCCTGGTCTCCAAGCATCTGGATTTTCAAAACTGCATAAAACAAGTAAGTCATAAAACTCAAGGCATTTATAGAATCAAAAGGCTATGTGGGTTTATACAAGCACACTCCCTTGTTTTTCTTTGGACACTTCTTTTTACTTACATATCCACTACAGAAGTGTTTGCATTCTCGAAATTTTTTCTCTAGGTATTACATACTGGAAATGCAGTGTCCAATACAAAATTCATTATCACAAAATTAAAATGCAACTTAATAATTTGATTGAATATTTACAGTTCATTACCAAGTAATTGTATATAAGTTGTATAAGCAATAAAGGTGACTAAATTTGGCAGACTTAATAAATGCTGGTAACATAAATATGACAGATATATGTTATCATGTTATCTGAGAATATTTGCTTAAAATCATCTTCTTTAGAATAATTTAATATGTTATGGTTAGCAGTAAACCTTTCAGGTCAGCAGGGCAATATTCAACACACCAAAATGCTACTTTGCCTCTAATCTTTTCCCTGGTGTGTTTTATTGCTGACCTATGTGTACTTATGTGTTCTTGTGTTTGTTAACAGGAACATGAAAATTTTGTAACTTTAGAGCCAGGCAAGGTGGCACAAGACTATAATCCCAGCAACTAGGGAGGCTGAAGTGGGAGGATCGTGAATTCAAAGCCAGCCTCAGCAAAAGCAAAGTGCTAAGCAACTCAGTGAGAACCTGTCTCTAAATAAAATACAAAATAGGGCTGGGGATGTGGCTGAGTGGTTGTTGGGTGCCCTGATAAATCCCTGGTACCAAAAAAAAAAAAAAAAAGAAAAATTTCGTAACTTTTAATTAGCATGAAAATATTCTATGACTTCTACCCGTCTGAAGGAATTTTTTTTCCTTCTTTCAAGCCTTTATTTTATTGGTATACAAGAGATCCGACAAAAAAATTCAAGCCCATTAGAGTCTACAAATGATCAGATGGCACTGTGATTAAATTAAGAAACACAATGTTAATCAAGGACAGGCATTTCTCTTTCCCATATTAAAGGCAATGTCAGAAAAGATATATGCCTGGTTGTTGTTTATGGATGACTTGGGTTGGCACTGATTAAAATCACAGTTGACGAGGGGAACTGCTCCGAAAAAGAGTTTCTAAAGAGTAACTGTCCTGCTTTGCTATGTCAGCTTTTGAAGTCACAGGAGTTGACATGCCTATCCTGATGGAGGGGTGAATGCTCGAGAATTTTAGGAGGCATGAAAATAACAAAGATTCCTTTTCCATCTATTTGCATATTTGCCTCTTCTGCTTTAGCAGTACAACTGAATACAGGACAATCTTTTCAAAATTTCTTCTATGGGCACAATGGTTTCTGTTCCTCATTTCTCATATGCTCCTCTGTCTTGGGTCACTTTCACATGCCTGAGATTGTCAGAATTCCAGATGTCAGTTCTCCCTTTCCCATAAGAAAGCCAGGGGTTGAGATGGGTGGTTTAGGTTTAACTGAATCATCACAGTTCCATAAAAAGAATAAAATAGGAAATTACTTGTTTGTGACTTTGGTGTTTTAGCTTCTACAATAAGAAATTATATATATCGCAATTGACCATATGTTATCAGTGTTTCAAGACTCAATAACTAAAAAGTGAAGATTTGATTGAAAGGGTAGGCAAAAAATTTAGGTGTTTGTGATTAAGAATTTCATACTTCACAAGGCCTATTCATAGTCCCTAAATTGTTTAAAATAGTTTTTTCCCCCCAATGGTACTGAGTATTGAATCCAAGGGCACTCTGCAACTGAGATCCACCACAGCCCTTTATATTTTTATATCGGAGAAGGTCTAAGTTGCTGACACTGGCCTTCAATTTGAGACTCTACTGCCTCAGCCTCCTGAGTTACTAGCATTACAAATGGGCATCACTATGCCTATCAATTTAATATAATTTTAAAAAATTCAGTGTCCTCAGAAACATTTTCTTCTTTGCCTTTGTTTTCTTAAACTTTATTTGCATTTATTTTATGCCAGTTTATTCCCATGCCACCTTTTTGTTATTGTTGTTCTTCTTCTTTAGTTTCCTCTGGGATACCTTTTTCTTCTGTGTGACCTCCTCTTTGGGTCTAGTAACAATTTTTTCCTTTTCAGTGAGGATCATCTAAACGTGGCAGGGAAAGCTCATGCATGGGTTAATGCAACTGTGAGACCTGTGAGTACTGTGGGGCATCTTGGATGCTTTGTTCCACTGAATATGTTCAGTGACAAGAGCATCTGCCTCTAAACTCTTGAGCTTAGCATTACCTTCTTCACTTTTACACATGTGCAGCAAAAATTCAGCACCACTTTCTTTTGGGACATTGATCCTGGGTCCAGCCCCAATGTTTGACCTGGGCACACCTACCAACTTGACCATTGTAATGACACAATGCCATATTTCAGTTACTTTGTGGCTTTGGATACACCCTGGTTGGACAGGGCAGTTTCACCAATGTTCTTTTTATTTATTTATTTATTTTTTGTTACTTGGGATTGACCTTAGGGGCCTTTGACCACTGAACCACATCCCCAGCCCTATTTTGTATTTTTAATTTAGAGAGAGGGTCACCTCACTTTTTGCTGAGGTTGGCTTTGAACTTGCTATCCTCCTGGCTCAGCCTCCCAAGCTGCTGGGATTACAGGCATGTGCCACCATGCCTGGCCACCAATGTTCTTAAAGTGAGCCAAAGATTTGAACCTTTGAGTTTTGGACTTGCATAATTTTGTAGGGTTTTCTAGGTCAAGTGAATAGAGAATGATTTTCATAGATTGCCTCAGGCAACTGACAGGAAAAGAAAGAGAAGCATTTTCAATACGAAGGATTCCTTCATACAGCTCCATCCTGTGAATTTTAGCTACAAATCTTGTGCATTGAACGACTCCAAAGATTATAATTTGGATATGATGGAGGTACATTGTGAACTCTAATTTTATTCATAAACTCTCTTTCTTTTATCTCCCTGTTGCCTCCAATATTAGGTCAAATTTTATGTGGGGGTTTGTAAGTTCCCTCAGGTTAGTAACTGAAGTCCCCAAGTCAAATTTAAGCCCCTCTAGAAGGCTTTAATCATGTACCACATTGATTCAAAAGCAGTGACCTTCTTTAAAAGACATGGAACAATTCAGGCAGAAAGAGAAAAACATGAAAAAGCTTTTGTCATTAAGTTTATAAACGTACTATATTTGAAAGTCATGAAACTCCACTTCTTTAAATCTAGTGTATTAGAAGGCACAGCTTTGAATACTAGTTCTGTTATTTATCAGTTGTAGAACTTATTATTTAACATCAGGCCATCATTTCCTCCTGTGTGAAATTTTGATGAAAGGGGTCACCTCATAGAGGGTTCTTATAAAAACTTCAATAATAAAATGTCAATATAGTAATATAAAATATATGTGATGGCAAATATACATATATATTTATATCAATTGTGTATAAAAATTATGTAAAAAATGTGTCTATGTGGAATATGTATACACTTTTTTCTTGATATTATTACCAAAACAATATAGTATTAAAAGTATTTAAATAGTATTTACATGATATTAGGCATTACAAATAATTCAGAGTTGATTAAAAGTATATGGGAAGATGTACATAAGTTGTATGCAAATAATACATTTTATATAAGGGACTTGAACATCCATGGATATAGGACTCTCTTTGGGTCTTGGAACAAATTCCCCATAGACACCAAAGGATGACTGCATACACTTGATGTCCATTAATTGCTTTACTGCTGTTTTTTTTAGTACCAGAATATTATGAAGTCCCACTTGAATTTGGAACAAGGAAACCTGGCTGCTATGTCTGTATCTCGTTTTAACTGTATAACCTGAGAAATTCCCTGAACCACTCTGGAACTTACTCTCCATGGTCAGGACTATGATTTTCACTGGTTACTTCCCTGCAAATATCACCACTTTGGAAAACTTAAGGGGCCATAGAGAGGTGGCTGTCCATGTTGGGTAGGATCCTTGTACCTAGAGGAGCAAATAGGACAGAGATGGAGACAGTGTCAGAAGTATAGTCCTGTAGTTTAAGCTCACAGTGATTTCAATAGAACTTTACTTATTACAGATTACAAATTTCTCATGGGAAAGAGAATGACTGTAATCTAGTGAACAATATCCCTAAAGTCATGCCAGGAACTATAGATAACTGGCTAAGGCAGAACAGCTAGTTCTCAGCTAAGCGTTCAGAAAGTATCCTATTCTGATTGCACCCTCAAAAATGCATCAAGTTAAGGACAAGAGAAATATTTATTTGCCTACAAATTTACACGGTAATATTATAAAAAGAGATAAAAGGACTTGGATGACATCATCTATCCCTGAGCATTGCTATAAGATACAGGGGGAAATGCTACGTATGCTATACAATGCAAAATATAATATTTGTTTATACTACATAATTCCACACTTTAAGTGAGAGTGCCTCTTTTACCCTGTAAAATAGATTATTCATTGATATTTTATAATCCAACATTTTATCTTGTTGAGATTGTTTTCCTCATCCCATTTTTTAATATTGACAAGTGGATTTATGTTCTTTTCAGATGGTGTCCAAAATGCTATTTGCCCATGTGCAGTGCAACAAAGACCAAAATTATTTATAAGAGATTTAACTGAGCTAATGAGAAGACAACCTGGGGAGTTTATTTGTATTTAGATTAGTTGACTCTGCTGTGTCAGTGGCCAGCAATTCCATTTCTATTCCCTAGAGTTAGGGCTTCTCCACTTTTCTCTAATGTCTTTATTTTCCTTTTTTTTTTTTTTTTTTTAATTCCAGGTTTTCTGGTGGTGCTGAGGAGAACATAGAATTCTGAAGATAACAAATAATTTCCGAACAGCAATGTATCCATTTGACCCCATCTTCTTCCTAACCCATTTTTTGATTGTAGCTGGCAGGAATTGGAGGGATGGGATAAAAATGCAAATTTTACCAAGTTTTTGTTTTGTTTTCCTCTTAATAGCATTCTTCAAAAGAAAAGATAAGGGAGAGAAAGAAAGGCAAAAATGAATAGCACATTCATTAAGTATGTGGACTTGAATATTCAAAGTTTTTTTTTTATATATATTCACACCAACTGTGTATTCATACATGTACTTAGGGTAATGATATCCATCTCACTCCACCATTGTTTTTACCCCCATGTCCTCTCCCTTCCACTCCCATCCTTTGCCCTATCTAGAGTTCGTCTAATCCTCCCATGCTCCTGCTCCAAACCCCACTATGAATCAGCCTCCTTATATCAGAGAAAACATTCGGCATTTGTTTTGGGGGGATTGGCTAACTTCACTTAGCATTATATTCTCCAACTTCACCCATTTACCTGCAAATGCCATGATTTTATTCTCTTTTATTGCTGAGTCATATTCTATTGTGTATATATGCCACTTTTTCTTTATCCATTCATCTATTGAAGGACATCTAGGTTGGCTCCACAGTTTAGCTAATGTGAATTGTGCTACTATAAACATGTGACTGTGTCCCTGTAGTATGCTGTTTTTGATTCCTTTGGGTATAGACTGAGGAGTGTGATAGCTGGGTCAAAAGGTGGTTCCATTCCCAGTTTTCCAAAGAATCTCCAAATGGCTTTCCATATTGGCTGCACCAATTTGCAGTCCCACTAGCGATGTTTTGATCTGTAAATGTAAATATTATAACAAGTAACATTTGTCACTCACAACTAAAGAGTCTTAATATCTTACATCTTCCAAGTTCAAAGAATTATAGATATAAAAACTTTATATGCTCAAGTTTGAAGTTATGTTAATAATTTAACAGATATTTAATTTTTTATTACTTTTTTTGAGCAAAGAATCTCCCTGTTTTCTGCAGGTAAACTTTTTTTTTTTTTTTAGATCTATGGTATTTATTACATTTTATTTTACGGAAACAAGAGGATTCAGATATACCTACACTATTCACCTCAATACCTTTCTTAATGAAAAAGGAGAAAATAATTCTCAAAATTATAGACAATCTTGGGTATGAGCATAAGAGTGGCCTAAGTAGCATGTCCTGCATTTGGTCATGCTGTGAAAGCTCAAGAGACTAGGCAGCTTTACAGAAAAGGAACCCTTATTATTCCATGCCTGCTGAGATTCCTACATCAGAATGGATGTGTCAACTTTCATGACTTCAAATACTAGGGTTACAAACACAACAGTTATCTCTTTCGAACCTTTGTTTTAGGTAATTGCTCTTGTCAGCTACAGTTTTCATCTGTGGCAACCCAAACCACTCACAAACAATAACCAAACATCATCTTTCCTGACGTTGCCTCACATGGTAGGAGAGAGAATTCCTGGATAAATATGTTTCTGAATTTGTTCATGGTGTAATCCCCTTGTTCATAGAGTCTAATGATTTGGAAACAGGGGTTTGGATTTTTATTTGGGGGGACTTGGTACCTTACTAGAAAAAGAGGGAGGAAAGAAAGCTTTCCTTTATTGGAGGTGGGTGTGGAGAGGGAAGACAAGATGTTGACAATAGAAAACTCAATCGGTAGACCCAGATTCAGATAAGACCCAGATGTTAGAATTATCAGAGAGGGAGTTTATAACAACTATGATCAATACCTTCAATAACTTTAGCTGAAAAGGCTGACAATATGTAGGGACAGCTGAGGAATTTAGCAGCAAGATGAAAACTCTAACTAAAATGAAATAGAAATACTAGAAATACAAAACAATAGCATACATGAAAAAAAAAAAATCCTACATGATTCACCAGTACACTTGATAGAGCTAAAGAAGAAATTGATGAACTTGAAGTTAGGTTAATAGAAATTATCCAAATTATCTGGTGTTCAAAGAGAAAGAGGCATGGGGGTGGGGAAAGGACAGATCAGAGTCTCCAATAGCCATGAGACAATATAAAATGACATAAACTACAAGTAAGTGGAACCCAAGAGAGGGGGAGAGAGGGAGAGAGAGAGAGAGAGAGAGAGAGAGAGAGAGAGAGAGAGAATAAGAATGTGAGGATATAATAATTGCCAGCTTTTCAAACTAAAGAAAGACTACAAACCCACTGATCTAAGATCTGAGAGTAGCAAACACACACACTCACACACACACACACACTCACACACCCTTCACAAAAATCTCATACCAGACACATAATATTTGAGTGAGTGAAAACCAAAGAAAGAATTCCATACTTTCAAGAATGGAGGAAAAAATATTGTAATGAACTATGAATGTTTTCCACCATAGAGATGCATCTCAAATATATTATTCTGAATAAGAAAAGAAGGATGAAAATGGGTACAATATTCTGTAATCCTAATATGACATTCTGAAGTATATGTCAAACTATAGAAGCTGACATTGACTAAAGAGTTGTCCTAAGGAACTTTTGTGCCTGATGGAACTTAAATATGTTGGATGTTACATGACATTAACATTTGTTAATACTTGAAGAATTATGCAATCAAAAGGGTGAATATTACTGGATGCAAATTATGTATTTTAAAAAAACTATAGGTGCTTGTGGGAAAATTGTAAAGAAATGATGGCTGATGGAGGTGGCAGAGTTTGAATTTAATTTTTAAAGATTGATATAAAAGCTTGATTAAAAAATATGAAAAATATGTGTGAGGGTAGTTTGGAGTTCTTTAGGTAATCATACTGAAATCAAACCTCCTTATTTGTAATTAACCCTGTATCTGGGCAGCCTAGTCATAATCAAGAAAGTATAACAAGGGATCATGAAATTCAAATAATTTATTTTACAAATAAAGAAAGTGAGACCTGGAGAGGTGAAATAACTGTTCTTTAAACACAATACCCATGGGGTCCTGGAGGTGAGATTGTACCCTTGAAATTTCTGACTCCATGGCATTACGTAGTTAAATTTAAAAGCAGGGGATTTTTAAATCCTGATGGACTGAAAGAGCCCCAGCACAGCACTTCTCTCTTGTCCTGTATTTGCCATCTACCACTTTGGGAATGCTACATTTGCAATTCTAATGCCAAAAGTGTCTAGGAAACCCTCATAGCAAGCAGTACTGCTCTTCATTTTTGAGAGTCATGCTTCCAAAATACTTTTGTGTAATTAGCAATATAAATGCAGATTTTGATAGATTCCTCAGCTAAAATCACTAGCGTTTAGCACACTGCCAGTAGAAAGTAGAGATTTTACCTTATAAAATATGGAACATTTTAGCATAGTAAAATCTAAATTATCCTTTTCATCTGGCATAGAAGAAACTGTTGGCCACTTAGATACAGGGGATTGAAAGGAGCAGGAAGGATCCTATCACCATGGAAGGGTCTTCTAAATAGAGATCCATCCTCTGCACTATGCGGAATGAGAGCCATCTGTGGATAAGGAGTTCTTAGTTACCTTCTTATTGAAGGATAATGCCAATATATTCTGATGTCTCATTTACTTTTACTCTCTCTCTAGTGTCTCTTGAGTTTCTCTCTGGATATTCATTTTGGTCTTAGCTGGCACGTGTTTGGTGTCTCAGAATCTGTATTACTCTTTTTAATTTTTTTTTAAATTTTTTATTGTTGGCTGTTCAAAACATTACATAGTTCTTGATATATCATATTTCACAATTTGATTCAAGTGGGTTATGAGCTCCCATTTTTACCCCATATACAGATTCTTTTTAATTTTTAAGGCAGATAGATTCCTAAACCAGATAGACTTTGGTTCTAACTATGCTATAGCCATGGTAACCCTCACTAAAATTGAAATAGCGTCAAATGAGATAATCATACCTCCCAAAGCTGACTTCGGATTGTACTTAAGTAAGAGTGCCATCAGCTGACACACAGTGTGGCCTCCCAATGCTTTTTTCTCTCCAGCACTTTGTCTTAGATCTCTTTGTGTATGAGATAGACCCATCTTTGCATTTATGCTGCTGTGCTTTTTTGTTTTCCATGTGCCTCTCCAGATCACTCCACAATTCTTCAACCTACTCTGTGTTCATTGGGTTCTGACCACGAGGGCTTCACTGTCAGGCTACTTTGCCTTTTCACTACACGTTGGGGTTGGTGCATGGAGGTAGGAGGCATTGATAGGAGACTACTTCCTTGATGTGTTACAATGAGGAGGTTTGTGTGTTCCCACCAATAGTCTATCAGGAAGCTCTTTGCAGAACTTCCATAGTATGGTTCTTTCATGTTTCTGTACCTCCTTCCTCTACTTGCTATTTAGACCCAGAGGTGTTAGCTCTGCTCTAGTGTTAGAATACTGAACTATGTTTCGTCACTGTTCTCATTTTTAATCTTCTCCATATTTATAAAGAACCCCTCAGAACTCTCCTCTAAAACACACCATACACAATTAAAATTCTCCTCTAAATACCTATCTCTGACCAACACAGATCCTTCTGTTTCGGCATCATGGCTTCTGAACAACTCAGATATTTTATAAATGCTCAAATCATCTTTCATCAGGATCAGGTTCAAAAAATATATCCAAGATCTTATGAAAGGAAATCAGAGAAAACAAAAGAGAAGCAGGGTGCTAACTATTGACCAACTTCATCACTTCATCAATCTTCTGTGGAGGAAATGAAAGGAATATAGATTGGATAATTAGTGAGATGCATTTGCTTTATATACAATAAATTTAGACAAATTATTTCAAGTGGAAAACTATTGTTTAAAAAAGTGAAAAAGCGTATTTGAAGCATATGAAGACTGGAAGATGTAAGGTTATTTTGATATGCACCAAAAGATAGGAAATTAATATAGTTATTTCTGAGGTGATTCTCAGGTGGATTTACCAATAAAAAATTTTCACCTTCTGGGAGGGAAGATAATGATCCTATATTTCAGGAGAGGAAACTCCTTAAATATAACTGTGAGAATAATATTTCTTAAAATAATGCCAAGAATGGCATGTGATATAGCTTTCCAGAAGAAAATTCACCAACATACCAGGAAAACACATGACATAAATACTTAATGGTAAGCCTTTGGTGATCATTGATGAATTATCAACTGAGGAAAGTAAACTTGCAGACAAGTATCTTTGAAGAGATGATGCTAAATTAAATGCATGATGAGAATAAAACAACTTTAAATTCCCTTTCAGTATTATCAATCTGTTTCTATGAGATTGTTGTACATCATTTTATTTTTACTGACTGTCTAATTTTGTAGGTAAGATGGTGCCATATCTAAGGTTAAAATGAGAATCATTGAAACTTATAGTTAGGAATTAATATCCACCCAGACTCAACCTGAAAATAAGGTAGATTTGGTATTTAGGAAAGCATCTTAATTTACCATTCATTCTCCAAAAGTTGAGTAAGCAACACATGTGTAGAAACAGCTTTTTTTTTTTTAAGTCCCACTTTCAAGTAGGATCGTTTTATTGGTTAGCTTAAAGGCTACCATGATAATAAGAGATTTGGGCACAATTCATTAGTTCTAGGAATAGAGAAGTTCATTTCTTGTTCATTTAACAGCTGAGGGTATGTGTCTCAAAGTAGCAAGTACCTCTGTTCCATGAATTAGTATGAGACCCTAATGCAAGCTCTGTCATTTTCAGTATGCATCTTGTTGAACAGGGTCGCTGTCCCTGAAGTTGTAAACATGACTGTTGCTTTCCCTGTTGAGTGAGGACTTACCCACAAAGTCACTGAGAACTGCAAGGGGGCAAAGAAATGCAGCCCAGCCAGAAGACTAGGCAAAAAGGCAACATGAATCTTTGTGACTAACCATTACTTTGAGAAGTCAATACCAGCTGTCCATTTTTATCCTTCACCAAAAGAGAGTTAAACCTTTGTGGGGTATATGTGGGCTTACAGAGGACTGATGGTAACCAACTGAATACATGGACCATAAAAGATCTTCTCAGAGCTTTATTGAGAAGCTCTAAAGATTCAGGATACACAAAATGGACATATATTAATTTCAAATAGACATATATTAACTTTGTAATTAAACAGATGTTTATAAAATTTATTTATGTCTCATATGCATCTTATATACATAGCCTGAAGGTAATCCTATATCATGTTTTTTGGTGCAGTTGCATTTTGACTAAACATACCACATGAGGCCAGGTATGCAATTTTCTACTTGTGTCAGCATGATGGTACTTAAAAAGTGTTAAATTTCGGAGCATTTCATATTTTGTGTGTGCATTTTTAAAAGATTCTGGGAACCAAACCCAGGACCTCCTACATGCTAGGCCACTGTTCTACCACTGAGCTATACCCCAAGCCTACATTTCAGATTTTGAACTTTTGAATTTTGGACAAGTTGGATACTCAATTTGTACTTCTCACCAACAGAATGAAAGGTGAGAAAGATGTAATTATCTCAACTGTTGAAAAATAGAAGAAAACAAAAACCTCTTTCACGATAAAACACTCAACAAACTAGAAGATGTAACTTACAAATTGGTTCTTCTGGATATCAATATCATGACCACAACAATCTACAAAATATATCACTAATACTTAGTTCTCAGTTCTACTTCAAGACCAAACTAAATTCCATATGTTAGGAGACTGGCATCTAAGACGGTCAAAAATAGGGATGGTTTTCTCTCTTATTCTTTTGGACCAAAAGATTTTAAGCTTACTTTTCCTTTGTCTATGTTTTTCCTTTGCTTTTTCTTCTCATCTCACATCCTTAATGTTTAACACAAACCTTATTCTACCTTTCGTTCCAGGAAACCACCTCTAAGATCAACGTAGGATGGCAGACTTTAGATGTTTTCATCTGGATTTTCCCTCCACGGTTAACATTTCATGTGTAACTCTGGGAAATGTATCACTCTTCAGGTTGGATTAGAGTTCTTCTTTTAACTGCTTTTAAATTATCAGTGTCCAAAATAAATTTTTTTGAGTTTTCACTGAGATATTCCCTTGAAGATGTGGGACTTGAGTTGACCCTTGAAGGATAAGAATTATTTGGGTGGAGGATATAAATGTAATAGAACAGAAGGAACACAGATATTGTATTAAAAATAATCTTTTTTTTTTTTTTGAAAAGTGAGAAAGGAGAGAAAAGAGAGGGCAGTGCCAATTATGCACACCAAAAAGTAGTCATTGCCATTCACGAAGCAAATGCTATTTGCTATGAGCAAGACCCTTTTATTAGGAATGAAGTAAAGTTGTAAAAAATGTGTGCTCTTTCTAAAGACTTTATATGAGAATTCTTTTTGGTTTCTTCTTAGTAGTAAAGAACTTGTATTAATCTGTATACATTCTCTCCTTTTGTCTCTCAAGTGATTAAATCAACATGTTAACACATCAACTGGTCAGGGTTGAGAGACCCATTCTGGCTGTAAATTTCATGGTGATTATGAAAAATACTCAGAAGCAATCCCTAATCTCTGGGCTATTCCCAGAAATCTCTCTCCACTAAGAAAAAAGCCACAATTTTTTGCTTATGTTCAGGTACATGTACCCCAAGGGGACTACAATGAGGTACCAAAACAATATTTAAATTTAAAGGATAAGCATAATTTATTATCTGAAATGTAAAGTCTTCTGAAGTATTAATTTTGTTTTGAAGTTAAAATATATATATAGTGTTTAAATATACAAATCTTATAAAACAGGAGAACTCCTAAAAAAAAAAAATCACCTATTGGCTATTGCATGCCAATCCAAAAGTCTCAGGTTACAGATCAATCTGTTGGTTTTAGGAAGTCCTCTTTGAAATAATCTTGAGAACCTTTTTTTTTTTTTTGGTTAGGCTAAAGACTTTTCAGCTTATATTTGCTCCTTCATGTCATTCAAGACCATGTTTAAATATGGTTCCACAGCTGAATGAGTGCAGAAGGATGAAAACATGAAGATTAATCAGCAGTGGGACAGGGATCATGGGCTGAGGGACTCTGTGGATCCCTCTGTTGGGTCACAGACCCTGCACAGGGATACCTACCATTAGCTGTAGCAGTCTGGACAAGTTGGGTCAAGGCTTCTCACAACTCAAATTCTAACTAGAACTTGAAGCTCTTTTCTGAGTGACTGTGAATATCTAAAACATCAGCACAAGGGACTCTGAAGTTGTCACCTGTAGCTCTAATCTAAGAGAATCAATGTCAGAAATGGAAGCCTGGTTCTCTGGTAATATCAACCTTTACCATTATGTCCATTTCAAGGCCATTTTTATAAGGATTTAATATTATTTTCTGATGATATTCCATTATGTAAATGTTTGGAAACAATTTTCCATCAAATCTGAGATGCTGAGATTAACAGAATAAGTGCACGCTTTTATTCCTTGCCAATTATCTTTCATTATTCAGATGCTTTCTACTCTCAATATCCTGAATTAGAAGAGTGTTTATTTTCTAAGTACAACTTGGTGATTCTGAATGTGCTTCTAGAGACATAGCTGGGTCTTCTTCAGTTCAGGGATACCTCATTTTATTGTACTTTGTTTAACTGTGCTTCTCAGATATTTCAATCTTTTCAATATGGAAAGTTTATAAAATCTGCATCAAGCAAATCCATCAGTTTTATTTTTCAAGCAATTCAGATGATTGTTACCATTTTTTTTTTTTTAGTAATAGAGGCTGTTTAATTAAGGTACATACTTTCGCAAACATAATGCCTTTGCACACTTAACAGACTACAGTATAGTGTAAACATATTTTTTATGTGCACAGGGAAACCAAAACAATTGTGTGACTTATTTTATTTTGCTATTCACTTTATTGCACTGGATTGGAACCAAATCTATGATCTTTGAGGTATGCTTATCCTGGGATTGAGTGGGGTCTTCCAGAAACTTTTGCCACAGACAGCAATCAGAAATCACAGCAAGTATACCATTTTCCACTGCCCCTACCTAAAAGACAATCTTTGTGTATAGAGAGCCTAGCTGATAACTGCCCTGGTAACCATAGTCATATTTTAGTTGTTTTGAGAATGAACACTTCTGCACACTACATGTACTACACAGGCCAAGGCTTAAATTCATCCAGCTCCACTTAATGAAAGTGGAACTACTAAAGTAAATCACTGCTTCTTCATTTGAAAACTGTGTATAATGATATTATCTATCTTGTACATTTATTGTGGTCATCAATTGAGACGATATTCATGTAACATCTGACTATAGTATCAACATTTGCACTAGTGTTCTATTATCAGATGGACTTGCTTTTGTTGTTGTTATTTACTTTCTACTTATTGTTTTTTTGCAGGCCTAAATTTTGAAATGTTTATCCTAAAAGTATTCACAATCGGATTTCAAACCTGCCTAATGTTCTGCATAGGTAGAACCTGTTGCTATCTACTTTGGCTAACCTATTGAGATACTGGACTTTTCTATATCTTCAAGTTTGGTTAGATACTCCAGATTCAGACATCAACTTTATCCCATAATTTGTAACTACACATTATCCCCCTCCCCATAACTTGTTCTTTATTTTGTTCTCCTGCTTGTTTATAGTCCAGATATTTCACTTGTTGTGCAAATTGACTCCTCCCCTACCCTTATTTACCCGGTTCTGTGGCTATACTTCACCCAGTGTCGACTTCCAGACTCTGAGATAATTCTCTAGCAATCCAGAGACAACTGGTTTCTTGAGAATAGACTAGTATACCTCAAAAAAAAAAGTCTGACCCCAAATCTTTAACTTTTTGAACTTCACTACCAATTCTCAGGACAAAGATTTACATCTTTATTGCAACATGCCCAACTGGTTTTATTCTGTATATAGATAGGAAACCTTAGATCTTTCTTTTTGTCAAGATGAACTGATTCAATATTGGTATGTAGCACTCTCCATGATGAATCCTAGCACACCATACATCATAGTAGGCCCTCTGTACAGCAAGCCCTCCTAAGAGT
Organism: Marmota monax; assembly: GCF_021218885.2. Lineage (NCBI taxonomy): Eukaryota > Metazoa > Chordata > Mammalia > Rodentia > Sciuridae > Marmota > Marmota monax. The sequence goes on along the minus strand of NW_026694465.1, from coordinate 584,968 downwards.
TGTATTGTAGTGACTCTGCCTGGGCTATGGCACACAGACCTCTTGTGGCCATCTTTTTAGCATAAAGTTCTACGCTGCCTTCGGGGAAGCCAAATATCTTCTGAACTACCACAGTCAATTCCCAGATCTGCTGCCCCTTCTCACCAAAAAAGTTCAGTGTCCTGCTGACTAAGAGAATGATTTCTGTCCTAGTTGGTGTAACTCAGATCTAATTAAACTTTCAAGATGCCACCAGCAACAAAACCTCCTCTCCTTGGAAATTTGTACCTTCATCTTCCTGCCACTCACCCAGAAAGAAAAGGCAAGAAGTCTCTTTTCAGTAATTTCTTTGAAAGTTTGGGAAGAGTCCAATCAATATGAGGGCAATCGAAGTGAGTGATAGTTTTTACATGATGAGGAGACAACACACCTGTTCTGCAAGATAGCTCTTGATCATTATTCAAAGTATTTATTAGATGCTTGCTGCTTTCTGAGCCTACTTCAGTATCTAAAGCATTAACAAAGAATGTAAAAGATTAGATGAATGAAGACTCTTTAAGTGGAAATAGCACCCTGGGACAGTGTTAGCAATTGATGATAGAATTTTGTTCCTTTGTGATGTGATTGCAAAAGGAAAGAAAGCCCGTTCTAAAATATCCACAACATTCCGCTTTATCTTGTATCTATTATTTAAACATCAGATGCAATTGTTGAAATATAGTTCTGCTGTTGAAGACCTTTTCCCCTTTGAGATGACATATAATACTGAAGAGGGTAGCAGAAAACAGCAGGTCATTCTAGTCTGTGAGTGAATTGCTCCTGTGCACTCCAATCCAATAGTGAGTTGCAAGCAGGTAAAGATGGGAGTCAGAGAGAGAAAGCATGAGAGGATTGGGCCATGATATGCCAGAAGAAAGATGAGTATAGCAGAAAGGGATGGGAAGATTGACCATTCAGACTCCCAGTGCCAGGTTAGCTATACCAGAGGAGTAGCACGTTAGTCAGGATCCTGTTAGTAGATAGAAACTGTTTTAGCTAAGAGGATTTTAAACATAAAAATAATTATTAGCTAGAAAGATTCCTCTTAATTGGGTAACATGGGTACATCAAGGTATCAAAGAGGGAGCAGATATAGGAAACAACATTACTAAGATTGCTATGATCATACAGGGAAGATGCTAGAAACATTAAAACTTAGAAACTTAGAGGAAGCTGAAACTCAGACCACTGAGGAGGGGGGGTGCTGTTCAGCTGGTGCTGCTGTTTCTGACCTTGGAGAAGGAGCCTCATAAGGCTGGGACCCAGATCTATGAGGAAGGGAACATTACTTGGCAGCTGCTGGGTCTCTAGGTTTTAAGAAGGTTCTTCACTGGGCAGGGACTCAGATCTGTAAGGAGACCCTAGCTTCCAGGTTCTGGTGTCTCTAAAGTGAACACAAAGAAGCTGGTTCTGTGAGTGACAGAAAATCTGCAAACAGAATTCATCTAGTTCTAGGGGAGGATCTGCTGCTTTCCGGATTATGCAGCATTGCTGGGTGCCACTCACAGGAACAAAGCAAAACAAGCAGACAGGGAGGAGCAAATCCCTTTTTCTACTTTCAGCCTTGAGCCTCCCTCTACCTCCCCCTGCTGGTTTTGCCTCATAGGGAAACAGCTGTCAAAGTGGAGATGTGATTGCAGAGTTCCTTTGAGAGATTACAAAGGTCATCTCATCATAATTGACTCACAGAGATCAATTCCAGCTTTTCTCAGCTCAGCTGACTAGGACCAGATGCAGACACACATCAGGATGTAAAAATGATATGATTCTAATTAAGGCATCGTTTTTTATATTGCTAACATCAGGTTTGCATACTGTTGTTCATTTTCCAAAATAAAATATTATTTACAAAGTCTAACTTAAATTCAAAGCAAACTCAAGAAGTAGCCACCCATCTGTACAAAAGATTAGAATTTACATAGTTTATAGGAAGTCCTGCGACACTAAAAATGTATTTATTAACTATGAGCCATAGTACAAATATTCAGGGAAAAATTCCCAGGAGAATATGTGTTGGATTAACACAGTGAACATGACCGTGATAAGGAAGGTTCACTTCAAAGGCATTCTGCACAGTAGATTCGTTGTTATGCACAATGTTATATTGAATTTCCTGGGCTTTTCGGTATAAACTATTTTGGAGAGAGAAGTAGAGATGAAATGCCCTTTTAGTCTTTCATCAAACTCAGTGATTATTTTCTATACTTTGTGGCAAACCTAGGAAATGCACCCAAATTATCCCTCCTCCTGGATACCTCAAATTATTGTCAAATCTTTGAAAAGCCTGAATCATTTCTTTTTCCTTTTCGGAAACACTGAATCCAGGGACCAAAACAAGGCTTAAAATGGAGAGATGAGCATTAGATTTTTGTTAACTGGTATGTCAATGGATGGAGGGTGGATGAGCGGATGGGTGATGAAAGAATGGGTTATTATGAAGCAGAGTTCATGATCCTGTGGGAAGCACATAAAATCATTACTGTTTTTCACTTTTAAGTTGATAGATGACATTATAGTTGATTTCATGTGTTCTTTTGAGTGGGCCACAGGGTGCCCAGACATTTGATCAAAGGATATTCTGGATGTTTCTGTGATGATGCTTTGGGTGAAGTTGACATTGAAGTGAGCAGACTTAGTCAAGCTGACTGCCCTCTCCAGATGCAGGTGCGCAGCAGCCAGAGAGAAGGATCTGTACAGAGAAATAAGCAGTCTTTTCCATGAATAAGAGAGAATTTTCCCCACCTGTTTTCAAACTGGGAAATCGGCTTTTTACCTGCCTTGACTCAAACTGAAACATCTTTCTTCATTGAGTCTTTAGCCTCCCAGCCTTTGGGATGGGAATTATACTGTGGATTCTCCTGGCTCTCAGGACTTTGGGCATGGCCTGAACTATCTAATTAATTCTTTGGGTCTCTAGAAACTATATAACTTTTATGTTCTCTGATATTTCGTTTTAAGATATGTACTATTTTAGCATTCTACTCTGTAGAATCAGTCTTCAGATCTTGGGATTTATCAGCCCCCCCCCCCCACCTCCCAAATCATGTGAGCCAATTCATGATAACAGATCTCTTCATATATAAGGAGATTTATATTTATTTCTATACACAGGTATTAGATTGGTTGTGTTTTCCTTGGAGAATTCTGACTAATACAAATAGTAACTCAAACAAATGAAGGAAGAAAACAAAATTGAGGACCTTCTGGCTTTTCAACTTGATCTTGCAGTTTTTATGCTTCCTTTCCTCTTTGATGTCACCATTCTAATTACCACGTCTACCAGCTGTCATTTATTGTTCACTATCTGCCAACAGTATACTATCCATTTTACCCATTTTATCTCAGCCATTGCTTTTGAAAACATTTAAAAAAATTTTTTTTAAGAAAACTGAAGCTGAATGAATCATAATTTGCCTAAACCTACATGTAAAATAAGCTTACATGGCTATATCTGAATCCATGGTTCTCTGATTTCAAAATTTGCAATCCTAACCAGTTGTGGCACCAACATTAAACTCATTGAGTCAGCTTAGACAAATGTGTCTTCATTTTCTCTTTTTTACATGCCTTACTTTTATAAAATTGAGCAACTAAATATGATGCTTTTTCTTATCTCTTCCAGCTCAGACAATCTGTGAATGCATGATTTTCAGTCAGAAGACAGAACCACAAGGCTCCAGCAAAGAATGAAGCCCTGACCAGACAAGCACAATGTCAAGGCCACGTTCATCCCTTGTTGAGAAACTCACAGGGGTTTGAGTGACATGGAGCAGTTTAGACATTCTTTGACTATTTAAAAAATTTTGCCTACTAATTCCTGGGTAGTAGTAATTTTCATCTGCTTTGTAGTACTAATCTTGCTAAATACAAAAAATAAAATAAAGTAAAATTGATGTTAGAAATTCTCCCCCCACCCCACCACCATGCCATACTTTGCACTTTCTCTTTCCTCTCTAAATATCCCATGGCTTGTGGATATTCTTGTCATGCTCCGGGTTCTCCCTTCCCTACCCTGTTTCTACCCCCAGGGCTCTGACTCCTGGATATGGCACCATATGCTTCACTTTTTTTCCTGATCAACATACCCTAAGCACCACTGCTTCTGTATCTACCCATTTGTCATCTCATTTATCATTTCCTCTGAACTCTGAACAAATATGGCAAACTTGACAGTTTCCCAGAGTGTGTTATATTGATTGTTGAATTGGTTGTTATCAAGAAAAATAAAAGGGTTCTGTAGCCAGATAACATTAAGAAAGAACATATCAAATATGATTACACCAGTTTCTTTTCTTCAGAACTTCTCAGAGCCTTTAATGTATGAATGTGTTCAACTGATTAATAGTCTGTTTATGAAATAAGTTTCACATTTTACTTTGCTCTGTGGGGGGGGGGGGGCTCTTTTCTCAAAGCATCATCTAGGACCAAGTTCCACAGAATACATTCTGGAAAATGGTAAATGATTGAGGGTCTTCTGCTTCCCAGAATATGTATTCAGAGAGAAGCTAACTTTCTTGACACCATGGGGATAAGTACTGATAACTCTTCATACAAGACAGCAGTCTGTGTGTTATCCATTTCTACAACAGCAAAGGAGTTCTTAGTATCTGAGTGATCCGATTGTAGGGCACATCACAGCAGAGAAATAGAAACCTATGATGGAGAAAAGGAAACCTAACTTGCAGACTGATGCTCACTTCCTGGTCTTGGGGCTGCACATGGCTAAGATGGTGCCTGGTGATCAGCCAGAAGGTGTTACAGTGGGTTGTGACGAAAAATCGGACCACCTTTAGGATAGGCTCAGAACCCTTCTGCCCTTGTGGACAGTTCATGTCTCCCCTTACTGCCTGTAGAATGGGTGTACACGTGAACTCTCCTCACCCTGCTGACCTTTATCCTGATTGGCTCCTGTGCCTTATATTAGCTGTATGTTCTTCCTCAATAAAGGAGATCCAGCCTTGACTTGTCTCCCTGACGCATTTGATTGTCCTCTGGCGAGGGAGGGCTGGGTGCAGGCAGTCAGTCAGCCCTCTCCCTCTTCTTTCTTGGCTCCTTATGGCCCGGGGTGTGTTCTCCCTATCTCTCCTGCAGGTTGGGAGGGAATGAGGACTAAAAACCTGACATCAGATGATATAAACACTGAGTAAAAGTTCTGCACTAAGGTAAAAGTGTAAAATGTCAAAGCTAAATATTCATTTGTTTATTCTTGAAAAATAAGGCACTCAATATGGAAAGCAGTATGGAGATTCCTTGGAAAACTGGGAATGAAACCACCATTTGACCCAGCTATCCCTCTCCTCAGTCTGCACTCAAAGGACTTAAAAACAGCATACTACAGGGACACAGTCACATCAATGTTTATAGCAGCACAATTCACAATAGCTAAACTGTAGAACCAACCTAGATGCCCTTCAGTAGATGATGGATAAAAAAAAAATGTGGCATATATACACAATGAAATATTACTCAGCAATAAAAGAGAATAAAATCATGGCATTTGCAGGTAAATGGATGGAGTTGGAGATAGGGCAGAGGGGTTGGAGGACAAGGGAGCAGGTAGGGGATTAGCAAGGTTGGTGGAATGTGATGGCCATCATTATCCAAAGTACATGTATGAAGACACAGATTGGTGTAAACATACTTTATATACAACCAGAGATATGAAAAATGTGGTCTATAGGTGTACTAAGAATTGTGATGTATTTTAATTTTTAAGTTAATTTAAAAATTAACTTAAAAATTAAAATAAATAAATAAACAATAAGCATGAATTCCAAAAGAGGGGAATAAAAAGAAAAAAAGAAAGCATTTAATTTAGTCTTTTTCAAAATAGGCTTGTAATATTTAGTCACACCATAAAAATATCCCAAAGGCTAACCTCTATAAATATGTCAAGTCCTTTGGTAACATAAGAAAGGGTACATAAAATACTCTGGCTCAAATATTATTTTTACATATGTGCTTTCTCTGTACCATACAGAAGATGGCAAAGGGTTGTACTTCAAAGGATATGCAGTTTTTATATTTTTTTAATGCATTATAGTTATACATGATAGTAAGGTTCATTTTGACATATTTAAAGAAATATGACATAGTTTTCTCCATTTCAGTCCCCAGTACTGCACATTTTTAATATTGATATATTGCTGAAATGTTCTACACTCTGTTGGGCCAAGTTATATTCCCACATTCCCATCTCCAATTTGTAAGTGTCTTTTATACCTGTTTGACCATGAATGTTAAAAAGCATTAAAAACTTTGTCAGTGTTATAGGTTAAAAAGCCCTCATGATTCTTTATTATTAAACTATTGAACATTTTTCATCTATACATTATCTGCTGTAACCTGTGTTTGTGTATATATATATATATTCATATATATTCACACTTTGATTTTTTGTTATTTATGGGTTGTTATTTTTGTTCATTAAATTCTAGGACTTATCTAGAATTTACTGTTCGTAAATGTGAGATAACAATCTATTTTTTCCAGAAGACTACAGATTATTTCAATGTGATGTAATATTGCTGTTTATACTATCTTCACTAAAACCCATTATGCTTAAGAACATCATTTTTTCTTTTAATGCACTAAGATTAATGTTTTAATTACTTCAAATCTGAATTACATTTTGCAATGTTAACTTTCAAATTATATTGACTTATTTTCATATGAACTTCAGGATCACTTTCTAAGTAAAAAATTTGTTAGTATTGTTGTTCATATTATAGAATTTTAAAGAATAATTTAGAGATTATTGATGTATTTGTAATGTTGAATATTTTTATCCAAGAACATAGCCTATTGAGTAATTAAATTTTGTGACCTTCTAAATAGCAATTCATTAAAATATAAACTTTATTTAAACTCTACATGTCTTTTGCTAATTCACACAAATTAGTTGCAACAAACCTGACTTATGGAAATATGATGGAAATATTTGTACTCAAATTGTTATTATTATGATAGGAGCTATTGTTTTAATCATAAGTTCTTGGATCCTTTGGAATTTTTTTAACCTAAATCTTGTTTACTTATTTTTTTAAAATTTAATATCCAGCTATTTAACTAATATGTTATTTTTCATAAGTAGAATCTTGCTTATATAGATCAACAGATCTTTAATAAAAAGGCTGTTATGAAAAAATTATGTAGACATGGCAAATTTAAATCATTAGCAACAAAACAATTGAGAAATAGTTGATCATAATGGAAATCTGGCTCGTAAAATGTGAATTCCTAAAAACAACACGTTTGAGAATTTATGTTAGAATTTAAAGCTTTAATCAATCTTACTTGATTATTAATAGTATAGAAAGAGAACAGCCAATTCTAAATAAGGATATTATTTATATTATCTGTTTATATCAAATTAGAGTCAGGCTCTAATGTTTGGGAAAGGTTTCATAGGAATATTAAAGTTTCCTAATGTTCTCCAGAGTTCATAGGGTCATTAGCTGATAGGTAAACTGGTTAGAAAACACATAAATCAAAGCTGGGGCTATAGCTCAGCAGTAGAGAGCTTGCCTGATACATGACAGGCACTGAATTTGATCCTCAGCACCACATAAAAATAAATAAAGATTAAAAAAATCAAAGAAGAAGAAGAAAACATGTAAATATTTCTTGCTCATTAGGGTCACAATATACAAAGGGTAACAAAGAAAATGTCTAATTGTTGAGATGTGGGGACATGAGATGAAAAAGCACAGGAGGGGGATATGGTGCTATGGGCTTAGCTTTTGGCAACATTCACCTCATGTGCTTAGTAGGTTTGTCTATTCTTTACTCCCTGATAGTAATTCCTGGCATTAGTTTTTTCAATGACAGGCATGGCATGTCCACCAATGGAGCTCAAAAGTAGCCCAGGTTCCATTTTTCTTTCCTCTGTCTGTGTTCTAATCATTATTGGTAACAAAGACTAAAACAGATAAGAGATTAAATAGCAGCTTTATTCTCTAGAAAGGTTTAGGAAGAATCCTTTTAATGTGAAAGTTGAATGGACCATGTATGTGAACAGCAGGAATAGTTAGCTTTATCAAAGACATAGGTGTTCATAGTCCACAGAGGAGCCTTCTGCTAGAGAAGCAGAAAGAAGCATATTCTCTTAGAGTACCTCACACCCAGGAAGAAGGGCTGAGCTGAGCCAAGCATGCCTGGCATAGGTGTGAAATTTACCCATTAGAAATGCATCCACCTCCCCAATGGCAAAGCAAGTACATGTGTGGAGATATGCCTGAATCCTTCTCGAGACTGGCAGGGAAAAAATGGTTGTTCTTGACGCTTCCATCCTATTTTTATTTATAAAAATGACCTGATTGGTTCCCAGTATAAAGACATGTAGGTAGGAGAAATGCCTTAGCTAGAAGAAAATGTCATCCAGTGTGTTGCATTTCAGTGAAGATAACATAGATACAATTTATTATATCATATTGAGATAATTTGATATACATCTCGAAAAATGGATTACTACTTCACATCTAAAACCAAAATAAATTCTAGATAAACCTTAGAACTTTGTGAACCAAACCAGTGCTTTTTTTTTCTTGTTAAGGAAGAACATATTTATTCTTTGATCATCTTAATTCAGAAGGAGATGCTTTCTTTACATGCCTATAATGTTCAAAAGGCAGCCTCCAAATTCTAGACTTTCCCTGGAGCTTAACTTCAACCAATTCCAGAAGTTAATCTCATCTTCCTTGTTTTCAAGTAATTAGAACAGTAGTTCTACTACTTGATCAATAAAATAGCCAGATTCCTTTTTCCAGTGACATTCTTCCAATTCTGCATATAGCTGACCTAGATCATGAGACAGAATCACCAGGGAGGGAATATAGATCCAAATATTTTGTCCTTATCAGAGAATCATTTGGGAATCACATAGTTTGCAGTAGATTCTGGGACCATTCTGATGAAGATTCATCTACAAATATAGGGCAAATGGCAAGAAGAGGATACTCTATGAGAGGAACATAGTCAAAGCCACATATTCTGGGGGAAAAAGTCTCATTTGGATAAGAATAATAAGTTTCTTCTTTTTTTTGCCTTCAAAATCACATAACAGAAGGAATACAGTAATATGTTTTTTAAGAAATGAAATTGATAAAAATCCTTGGGTTGGGTTTCTTAACAGCCAGGCTCTGATCCAGGCAAGGGACAATTGGAGGGGGGACATAATATTAAGATGGAAGTCTGGGTGGGGGTTTTATATTATATTCTTGGTAGATACATTATTAAGTATCATAGGCATGTTAATGTTCTTTGACTTATGATGGGGTTGTATTTCCATAAACTCATCATCATTCAAAAATATGGTAAATCTATAATAAATTAATGCACCTGGACATGCCAAGCAGCATGATTAGCAGAACAGTATACTGTGATTTCATGGTTTGCATCAGCTCCCTTTCATCCAGCGAGGAGGTCCACGGAACAGGGTAGAGGAGAGGGTGGCTGCCGAGTCCCTAATCAAGACCTCCAGAGACCAAGCAGGAAACAGGTCAGATTTTATTGCGCAGTTACCATGTATGTATACTCAGGCAGTAGCTAAGCAGATTATAGGCAGACACCAATGCAATTTCTTGCTAACTGTCCTTGCAGTAACCAATTGAGGAGTGGGCCATGGAGCAAGTGCAGGAACTGCAGCACATGGCCTCGTGCCTAGGGCTGTTTCTATGGGGTAAGTGGTTTGCCAATCTGGCGCCTAGCACAAGGGGAGTGGTTTGCCACTCAGCCGCCCTTAATGTATGCCATGTGTGCAGCACCCCATGCACTTGTCCCCATATCAGCTGAATGGGAGCTCACTGCTATTGCCCATTATCACAAGAAGGTATCAAACCGTAGATTACTAGTCAGAGAAAAGATAAAAATTCAAAGTCCCCAGTATGCTTTCCATTGGAATGAATATTGCTTTCACATCATCTTAAAAGTAGAAAATCCTAAGTCACACACTCCTTAATGACATTCTGTTCTACCACAGCGCATGTTTATAATGGTTGTCCCATAAAACTATGTAAGAGATGAAAAATTCCTATCACCTGATGATGTGGTTATATTATAATGCATTACTCACATGATTATGGTGATGGTGGTATGAACACTTACTGTGCCACCAGTCACATGAAAGTACTTACTACCATGATATGGGCTTATGTTTTTACTACACATTTTTTTTAATCAGGGATTGAAGCCAGGGGTGCTTAACCACTGATCAACATTCCCAGCCCTTTTAAAAATATTTTATTTATATTTATGTGCCTAGCATATTTGCCTATTTCAGGACACATGCCTTTACTCTCTGATAGTAATTCCTGACATTAGCTTTTTGAATGATAGGCATGGCAGATTCATCATGGGAACTCAAAAATTGGGTTGCATTTTTCCTCTCCTCTGTCTGGGTTGTAATCATGTTGGGAAGCAAAGACTAAAACAGCTAAGAGATTAGATAGTTGTTGCCCAGTATCACAAGAGGAGTCAGAGAAAGTCCTCACTAAATTGCTGATGCTGGCTTTAACTTGCTCTCCTCCTGCCTCAACTTCCCCAGAGACTGGGATTACAGGCATGGGTCACCACGCTTGGCCTACATTACACTTTTTAATCATCATTTTGAAGTGTATTTCTATTTACATATAAAAAGGTTTATTGTAAAAATACTATTTCCGATTATGCCAAAGGCAGCCTCATATATACTTTGCTTTCTAGCTCTTGATGGCATCATTTTCTCTTGGGCTTAATTTAATCTTTTGTTGTTTTGTTCATCATGACCCTAGAACAGTAGTCTATTATATACACACACATGCACACATATGTACATAAATGTATATAAGCCATATAGCCTAGGTTTGTAGTGGGCTATACCACCCAGGTTTATATTCTGTGCTAGTCACACAATGAGAAATTATCTCATGATGCATTTCTCAAAACATATACATGTCGTTAAGAGATGCATGGCCATATATATATATATATGTGTGTGTGTGTGTGTGTGTGTGTGTGTAGTACACACACACACATTATTCATATGTATGAATACCAAATATATATCAACTATATATTTTTTTTCTGATGGAAAACAATTTATAAATATATACGAGATAATGACTAATTTTTTATTTTCGTAACAGATTTCATCAAATATAAAATGGTATAGTATAAAAATGAAATTATTCCTCAAATTAATTTATAAATTAAATATAGTTCTCAATTAAAACCTAATATTATTATTTTGAAAATTGTCAAAGATATTATAAACTTTCTGGAAATTGAATCAAAATTAGGAAATTTTGAAGGTAAGCGATGTCTTTTCTAAATGATTTTCTACGAGAACTTCAGATATAACCTATATTTACAAATGTTGAAAGTAAAAATAGTTTTTTTTTTATCAAAGGAGAACACAATCTTGATAAGAGATACAATAAGATGTTAGTAGTGCTTATCTCTGTTGTGAATATATGAGTTTTTTTGCCTTTGTCTTTATTTATATTTTTACATGACTGAAAATTTTATTTAGTACAAATGAAAAATATACAGACCAGTGAAATAAAATGTTTTCTATAGAAAAGAGAAATTCTAATACAGTATCATAAAACACTATTTTGTGAATGAAATCCACAGTAATGTTTAAGTACCTATCATGTAGTTATCTTCTAGCACTTTCTCCTTAAACGGAAAAATCAACATACCCTCAGTTTCTATGTTCTTGCCTCAGGTTTGGAATACAACTGGTTGAGAAAGGTTTAGGGTGTTCTGAGGCATTCACGGAGCACCAAAGCCCACTCATTTCCTTCTGCTACAGTTATATGGCTTTACTTTAAATCAATCAGCAAAGGTAATATTCTCAGCTCAAATTTCCTTAGCAGGGTTGTGCTCAGCATTATGTTCTTGTGGGTAATTGCCCAAGTGTGACATTATGCTGGAGATTCATTACTGTGACTAGGAGGAATGAAGTTAATCCGTCACAAATTCACAGGTAACTTGGTTTGCTTTTGTGCCTCTCAAGCATATCCAGCTTGTCTATTTTATCTGAAACAACTAAAACAAAATTTCTCAAGTGTTTTTGTGTATAAGTTGAAAGTTGCAATAAGCTTATACCATGAAGCTTGATACAGTGAAAAAACATGGCCACCAGACATTTGGATGAAGTGTGTACCCCGACTCTCCTCCAGCTCGGAAATGTGCACTAGGGAATGTTAACAGGTAAACCAAGGCATAATAAAATTTAGAATTTTTGAGCTCATTTGTGCCTATCGTGATTTATAAATTGGATAACTACAAACCAGAAGTGGTTGGGTCCTGTGCTGAAGGAATGCAAGGGGAAAGTTTTTACAAGCTGAATATGGAAGTTAAAGCAAATATTTGATTTTTTCATAGTTACAAGATGCCTTATTTGGTCTATTCTACTGGAATGTTCCTATTTGTATAACTATAGATTAGTTGGTGATTTCTGTTAGGCTAACCTTGTGCTTTGTTTTTCTTTAATATAAGCATTTTAAAGAAAGAGTTTAGGTTTTATTTATATTTGCAAATCAGGCAAGGTTAAGTTCACTTATAAGGCCCAATTGGCTTTGTCTGCTCAGGGATTCTTCAGGCCTTGTCTCTTTTTAAATTTACTCTAATGGTAACCTGGGGACATCCACAACACTTTGCTGGGCCCAGTGTCCTCCATTACAAAATGCAGTGTTGAAAGAAAAAACTTTATGAACATTACTGCCACCGATATAATTTTTTAAAGTTCTTCAATACAATCAATGTGTGTATATTGCTTTCTGAATTTTGAATGTCTAAGATCACTTAAGTTCTTTCTCAATATTATATAAAATGTGACCTTTCAGGAAAAAACAAAACAAACAAACAAAAGAAAACCTACTGTAATCGTTGCTTATATTCTGACATGGAGGAAGGGAAATGGAAAACCATTGTATAAATGCTGTTCAAAAGCCCTGGTTTATCTACACGTATTTTTGCTTCTACTGTCTCCCTCTTCCTCCTTCTCTGCTCCTCTTATGAGCCTAAAATGTCTTGCTCACATGCATTTGTTATAATCAGTGAGGGCTTCATTAATTTGAAGAGATATACTTAGGCTATTTGCCAGAGTGCATTTGGCACAGTTTTAGGCAGGTTTACAACTTTGTGGTGAAGGATATCATATTTCAGAGGATACTTTGGAAGACAGGCAATTGGGTTCTACCATGATTTTTTTTTATTCCTTTCTTTTCTTTGAGACAGGGTCTCACTCTGTTGCCCAGGCTGGTCTTGAACTTCCGGGCTCAAATAATCTTCCTGCCTCAGCCTTCTGGTATGCACCACCATATCTGGCTCAATGATCCTTAATTATGCTAGTAATGTAGGAGACATGGGAAGCTCCCTATCTCTCATCATACTATGTGCCACTTTTGTCTATCTGGCTAAACTAAGATACACTAACTTATTCCCTGCCAAGTCTGGCTCTACAAATTATCACATTACAATCCTACATAGTGGCAGTGTAAATTTTTATTTTTTAATAGAGTTGGAGATCAAATACAGGGCCTCACACATACGAGGTGAGTGTTCTAGTACTAAACTACACCCCCAGCTGCAACAGTAGCAGTTTGAATCCCAGAAGAGACAGAAATTGGGGCAGTGAATTTAAAAATGTCATCAGGCCCGGTGGCACACACCTGTAATCTGAGAGATGCTGGAGGCCAAGGAAGGAGGATCACAAGTTTGAGGCCAATCTTACCAGCTTAGTGAGGCCCTATGTAATTTAGCAAGGCCTATCTCAAAATTAAAAAGAATAAAGGGCTGAGGGTGTGACTTAATAGTTAAACATCCCTGGGTTTAATCCCTGGTTCCAAAAAGAAAAAAGAAATGTCTTACTCTGCAGGTTGAGAATGTTGCACCATTGTGCACTTCTGTGGCTACTTTGATTTGTCTTGGAGAACTTTGGCATTAACTCTAGTCTCTAATTAAAAAGATACCTTTGCAGTCTTTGAGTTATTATTTTTTCTTTTTCTTCAACACGATTCCTATGTCCTTTGTAATTGAAAAAATATTGAGGAAGTAGGTGGACCCATTTGGATTTCAGAGAGATGAAGAAGGAAACCAGAAACTTCAACACAGCCATCAGATTAAAAGATCTCATTTAAATACAATCAAATCACCTTGGTTATTTCAGAATCAACTTGCAGAATATAGAGAACATGACACAAGAGGTTAAAATATAGCACATTTCATAAGCATCACTGTAGAGACATGAAAGGATGAAACAAGTATAAATACAGTGGAATCCAAGCCATGGTCTATCTGCTTCTGTTCATGTGGGGTGATATCTCCCCACATCATGTATGCAGAAGAATGGCATCTCTGTGGCCATCATTCTAAGGGATGGTTAGTTCTTGAATAAATTAATTGACTTGGGATCTGCCTGTATTGGCATGTTAACCAGGACTTGCCACTTTAGATTGTTTAGATGGAGGGAATTCAACTTTCCGTCACTGAAGGTAATGAAAGAGCTAAGAAGCCTTGCTGACAGAGTTGACTATGAAGAAAGAGCCACCAGTCCTACAGCAACAGAAACGGCAGGGTCATCTGGTAAGAGCTCAGGGGTCCTGATGATATCTGAGTATATATTGGAGGTATACGTCAGAGAAGTTGGAGATGGAGAAAAGGCAGTCAGTATCAGAACACACCACAGGAAACAGAAAGAAGAGGAGAAATATCTTGGTTTCACCTTCCTCCAACCTAGTCTTTCATCATGGCCTCTCAGAAGCTAGAGTAGATAGGGGCTTGATAGTACTGCTTCCTGGATACAAAGCTCACCAGGAGGAGGAAGGAAGAGACGGGAGAGCAAGTCAGCACAGAGTGAGAATTGAATGATTTCTTAGTGGAAACTGGAGAATTATCACTGTGGCAAACAAAATCATGGTATACTCAATATGCCTATGTCCTAACCCTAGAACTTGTGAATACATCACCTTATATGGCAAAAGAGACTTTGCAGATGTGATGAAGACAAGGACTTTGAGATTGGATTATCTGAGGACATTAGTGTAATCATAAGTATCTTCTTGTTAGGAGGTTAGAGTCAGGAGAATTGACAATGGAACCTGAGGTTGGCATGATGGGGATTAGAGACAGAGGACAGAGCCACAAGCTAGAGAATAGCTTCTAGAAGGAGTGTAGCTTTACAGTCACCTTGACTTTCTTCCCTAATGCTGGGAGCCATTAGCCAAGTAGGTATGACAATTTCCTTGCCAGTGTACCCCATGTTGCTGACATGTTGCAGTGACATTGAATGTAAGTGACCTTGCTCAAGGACCAAGGCAGATTAGGGTGTTCCCGGTTTTAAGATAATCGTGTTTAGGGCGTTCCCGGTTTAGGTTCCAGGTTTAAGGTTTAAGATTATTCCTGCTGGGAATAGGGCGTATCCTGCTGCCTGAGTTCCCCTTGAGTTCTCAGGGGATTTAGAGAGTATATTTTGGGAGACAGAAGCCCAGTGGAGGTGGATTTGGGCAGAGAACGTGGATTTCCCCAGAACGTGATTGTAGACGGCTGGTGTGAGTTCGGGAATAAAGAGTTGCTGTTTGAATCTACAAGCTGTGTGGTGGCTCATGATTGTGTGCCCAGCCAGACTGCGGCATTTGGTGGCCCGTACGGGGAACTTCTGAAGCTTGGAGGTAAGTGAAATTGCTTGCCCCTGAAGAAGAGCGAAAGAATGGGTGACCAACTCAAAAAACAATGTGTTATTGTTTTGATTTATCTTGTTTTTGTTTCAAGCTGCCTATCCCTAGAACTTTCTCAGGCAAACCTGGGAAAATGGTTGACTCAAGGTTTGAAGTTATTCGCCTCCGAGCAAAAGAAATTGTTAGAGGAAGGAGGCACCCCAGTGAGACCAAGAACAATTAGGGCATATGTTGATACAATACAAAAATGTAGCCAATGGCTTTTTAAAGATGAGTTATTAAGTATATTAATGAGACCATCATGGTATCCTGTAGAAGGATTTTTCTTCAACAAGAAAGAGATGGCTAGTTCTGTTTACTACATTTGTCTAAGATCTTGGTTTTTACAGACATCTGATTAATTTACAAAGCTAAAGTGTTAAAATATCAACCACTAAATATGAAATCAAGTATTCTTTACTTATTAAGTTCCATAAGGTAATATATTTAAACATTATGTGTGTTTTCATAAATTGGTGAATGGAAAATGTTTAATATTGCTTTGTGTCTGTGTCTTTGCTAAAACAAGGTTACTAAGTGTTAAGATTCTATCATGTGTAATTTATATACAAAGAGTAGAAAAATTTTCAGTTGGGTTTCAATTATAGTATTATAGTATCATAAAAAACATGAAAGTCTTTCATCTTATTAAAGTGGAGTAATTTGTCTAAATCAGAAATTTTATAAGAGTTGTTTCAAAATGTGAATTTATAAAAAGGGTTAACGGTTAAAAAAGAGATAGAAAAAGATTCAAGATGTGGAAATATATTTTAATATAAAAGGTTAAAGGAAAAAGAAATGTTTCTAGATGAGATAATCTCTATGTGGTAAAGTAAAAGTTGTAAAATGCCATTTAAAAAAATTTTGAGGAAACTAGACTTACTTTAAAAGCTTGAGAAAGGAAGAAAGAAGAAAAAGGTATTTGTACATGGCAGATTGAGACAAAGCTTCTCAATGGAGTTAAAAAAAAAAAAAGCCTTTGGTTGAAGGGCAGCCATGTAAACTAACATTAAAGCAATTTAAACAGAATCTAAGCCTCGTTTAAAAGAGTGAAGCTGTAGGTGGTGAAAAAGTACATTTAAAAGTACAGTATAGATGATAATTAAAAGGCTTTAAAAGGTTAAATTGAAGGTGGTTAAAATGCCTTCATGATGGAGGAAAGAAGCTTAGTTAATTGTAAAGGCATTACTTAAAAAAAATGGGAAGATAATAGGATAAAATATATTTAGATAAAGAAGATTAAAAATTTAAAGTGAAAAACTTTAAAGACAGAAGTATAGAAAGTTAAAAAGAAAAAAGATAAAGAAGATGTAGAAAGATAGAAAAGATGTAGGAAGACAAGAATTTTAAACCCACAAAATAGGAAAAAAAAAAAAAAACTAAGAGGAAAATAAGCAACTAAGGGTAAAAATACAAACCTTAGGGAAAAAAAAAACTAGAAGATAGAAATAAGATAGAAAATGGTTGAAAATGTCAAGTAAGGTATTACACAGATAGAAAATGCAAAAAGCTAAGACAACTATTAGATACAGACATACTTATTAAAGCAAAAAGAGGGAATTGGAAAGGGGTATATATCCCCCATAGATAAACTTAAAATAACCCTTTTTACTCTAAACTTTTAAAATTTGGATTCATCAGGACTTAGTGCTGCGGAAAGGCATATGTATCCAAAAAATGTACATAAGCCTAAAGTACTTTGGAAAGATATTCTAACAGGACAATGGAAAGGTCCTGACCCAGTGATTGTCTGGAGTCGGGGGTCTGTTTGTGTTTTTCCACAGGGAGAACAGCAGCCCATTTGGATTCCAGAGAGATTAACTAAAACAGTTTCTACAGATCGAAAAGAAGATGATTTGACTCAAATCCATAACAGCTGATATCCAGAACTCCAGCTTGGCCATTCTTACATCTGCGACAGTGATTAACCAGGATGCTTTTTTCAATAGCTATTTTATTATTGCATTTTTCCACATCATAAGGTTCTATTTTTATTTTTTGAGCTCATACAAACCTAGGTTAATGTTCTTCTGATCAGTTTTATTTTTTGACTGTGGAGGTTTTAAACATTGCAATGGAGATTTCACCCAGGTAAAGCTACAAGGCCTTTACTATTTTCTTATGTGTTGTACGTTTGTGTACACTCTTGTGTTTTGTGTTGTATGTCTGTATGTGCGTATGTCCATATTTCTTATATGAGGAGTGCTCATGAAAAAATGGATCCGAATTATTATTATTTTATTTATTCACGTGATTTAAATGGTTTAATTTAAATTAGGTAAACAGCTGTTAAGGATTGTTTTTAAAGGTGGTTAACAGATCTGTTTGTTTACTAGTTTAAATTAGGTAAAAGGCTGTTAAGGATTGTTTTTAAAGTAGGTTAACAGATCTGTTTGTTTACTTTCACCTTTCCTTTTCATTATATTTAATAATTCTTTTCAGGATAATGTCTCTTTAGCATCATTGCCAGAATTCCTATCTCCATCCCAGTGCCAGTGAAGAACTCAACAAGTAATGCTCAAAGAGTCAACTTACTTTGGGAGGAAACGGATTTTGGGAGGAAATGGACATATTGATAGATTCCTCTGCTTTGAACTGCTTGCAGAACTTGCCTGGACTATGTAACTATCGTTTGGTGCAGCGAATTGTGGTAATGCTGGCATATCTTTGCTGATGGTGTCACTAGTGATGCAATTTTTATTTCCTTGCCAGCGCACCCCGTGTTAATTGTGGTAGTGCTGACATATCTTTGCTGATGGTGTCACCAGTGATGCAATTTTTCCCAAGGAGCCGTCAATTGGCTTGGTGTCGTGGCATTTCTGTATCCTCCCTTCTGCTAGTGATGGTCTAAAATTTGGGGGCCAATGGCTTATGCTGGACCGGTAGTCAGTGACGGGTATGATCCAATTGCAGTGGTATCAACCTAAGACAGGAGGCTGACGCCTAAAGGTCAGTTTTCCGATGACGGGTAAGAACCATATGTTGAATTGGACAACCTACCAGGCACGGTCCATAAGCCACATTAACCTCACTCCCCCACTGGCACCAAGGCCAAATTTGGGGGCCAACAGAGGTGAGGCAAAGAACCTCACCCCCCCACTGGTGCATAGACCTATCCACAAGTATGGCTGTATGCTGGACCTGTAGTCAGTGACGGGTATGATTCAATTGCAGTGGTATCAACCTAACACAGGAGGCTGACACCTAAAGGTCAGTTTTTCCCATGACGGGTAAGAACCATATGTTGAATTGGACAACCTACCAGGCACGGTCCTTAAGCCACATTGCTTGTTGTTTAATTAATCAGAAGGGGGGAGATGCTGGGAGCCATTAGCCAAGTAGGTATGACAATTTCCTTGCCAGCGTACCCCATGTTGCTGACATGTTGCAGTGACATTGAATGTAAGTGACCTTGCTCAAGGACCAAGGCAGATTAGGGTGTTCCCGGTTTTAAGATAATCGTGTTTAGGGCGTTCCCGGTTTAGGTTCCAGGTTTAAGGTTTAAGATTATTCCTGCTGGGAATAGGGCGTATCCTGCTGCCTGAGTTCCCCTTGAGTTCTCAGGGGATTTAGAGAGTATATTTTGGGAGACAGAAGCCCAGTGGAGGTGGATTTGGGCAGAGAACGTGGATTTCCCCAGAACGTGATTGTAGACGGCTGGTGTGAGTTCGGGAATAAAGAGTTGCTGTTTGAATCTACAAGCTGTGTGGTGGCTCATGATTGTGTGCCCAGCCAGACTACGGCACCTAAGACCCATGTAGGATTTCTGACATCTGGAACTATAAGGTAGTAAGTGCATGCTGTTAAGTCACACAACTTGTGATTTTTATAGCAGCAATAAGAAACGGTACATTCAGTAGAAGCATAAAAGTTGTTTTAAACATTCCTAGAAATCAAAGCAAAGGAAAAATATGTTTGAAACCTAAGGGAAAGATATACAATAACTGAGTGAGAGTTCACTCATTGTCTCCATTGTAGATATACTTTTCTCAAGATCATCAATCCCCCAAGGTAGCCCGCAGTTGTGTATTATTAATAGACCCTGAACATAACCCCATTCCCTTATTTTCCATCCCTTGGTAGGTATGAATGGGCATAAAAGGGACCCATAGCCCTGGTTACTTTATAAGTGAATACTGAAGTCAAGTGTTAATTGACTTGATTTCTTTTTCTTCCACCCTATAATTAAAGTGCATTTATCCCCCCATCAATATAAAATAAAATAATTGCCCAATTAGCAGGAAATTATTTTGGGAATGACTAATTTGAATGTCTATTAAATCTGTACCTAACACTCTGCTCTGTCAACTGGAATAAAAAAAATTAAATGTCAAGAAAAGATGTGAGAAGGACTTGCCCTAACAAGGTCAGCATTTCTGAACCAGGTTAAATCAGGAGAAAAACAACACACAGCTTTGTCAAGATTGGCGTGATAAATGGAAAGGGACAGGGGTTCAATTTGGATGACACAGGATGGAGATGAACCAGAGGAGCATGACTGCCTTTTCCTCCTGAGCCTGGCTTTGTGACCATGTCTGCGTGGTGGAGATGGGAAGCAGCTGCTGTCTCAAGCTTGGTCAGTGTCAGGGGTCCCAGCTCTCATCCTCCACTTGTGGTGACTCTGATCACAACTGACAGTACCTGGAGCTTTTGCTGTCTGCCTCGGCTTCGTGATTAGGTGTGGAAAGTAGAAATGATGTTGTCTCATTTCCTGCTGTCTAGGGGACAGGGCAGTGAATAGGATTGATTCCCCATTACAAAAAAAAAAAAAAAAAGTGGAATTGAGTTTTCTGTTTTGCTTACTGGTGTTAAAGAGAACAACATTTCTTTTTTTTTTAAATTTTTTATTGTTGGTTGTTCAAAACATTACAAATTTCTTGACATATCATATTCCACACTTTGATTCAAGTGGGTTATGAACTCCCACCTTCACCCCATACACAGATTGCAGAATCACATCAGTTACACATCCATTGATTTACATATTGCCATACTAGTGTCTGTTGTGCTCCGCTGCCTTTCCCATCCTCCACCCTCCACCCTCCCCACCTCTCCCCTCCCCTCCCCTCCCCTCCTCTCTCTCTACCCGCTCCACTGTATAACCCTGAGGGTCTCCTTCCATTTCCATGCAATTTCCCTTCTCTCTCCCTTTCCCTCCCACCTCTCATCCCTGTTAAATGTTAATCTTCTTCTCCTGCTCTTCATCCCTACTCTGATCTTAGTTACTCTCCTTATATCAAAGAAGACATTTGGCATTTGTTTTTTAGGGATTGGCTAGCTTCACTTAGCATAATCTGCTCTAATGCCATCCATTTCCCTGCAAATTCTATGATTTTGTCATTTTTTAATGCAGAGTAATACTCCATTGTGTATAAATGCCACATTTTTTTTATCCATTCATCTATTGAAGGGCATCTAGGTTGGTTCCACAGTCTTGCTATTGTGAATTGTGCTGCTATGAACATCGATGTAGCACTGTCCCTGTAGCATGCTCTTTTTAGGTCTTTAGGGAATAGACCAAGAAGGGGAATAGCTGGGTCAAATGGTGGCTCCATTCCCAGCTTTCCAAGAAATCTCCATACTGCTTTCCAAATTGGCTGCACCAATCTGCAGTCCCACCAGCAATGTACAAGTGTACCCTTTTCCCCACATCCTCGCCAGCACTTGTTGTTGTTTGACTTCATAATGGCTGCCAATCTTACTGGAGTGAGATGGTATCTTAGGGTGGTTTTGATTTGCATTTCTCTGACAGCTAGAGATGGTGAGCATTTTTTCATGTACTTGTTGATTGATTGTGTGTCCTCCTCTGAGAAGTGTCTGTTCAGGTCCTTGGCCCATTTGTTGATTGGGTTGTTTGTTCTCTTATTGTCTAATTTTTTGAGTTCTTTGTATACTCTGGATATTAGGGCTCTATCTGAAGTGTGAGGAGTAAAGATTTGTTCACAGGGTGTAGGCTCCCTATTTACCTCTCTTATTGTTTCTTTTGCTGAGAAAAAACTTTTTAGTTTGAGTAAGTCCCATTTGTTGATTCTAGTTATTAACTTTTGTGCTATGGGTGTCCTATTGAGGAATTTGGAGCCAGACCACACAGTATGTAGATCGTAGCCAACTTTTTCTTCTATCAGATGCAGAGTCTCTGATTTGATATCAAGCTCCTTGATCCATTTTGAATTCACTTTTGTGCATGGCGAGAGAAAGGGATGAGAACAACATTTCTTGTAAAGCTTAAATCCCAAGAAGCAAAAGGCATCTCTGACCCCTTCTCTCCATCCCTGCATGTTGCTATCCTATCCAGTCCTTCTCACAAGAAGACCTCTCTTTTCCCTGTATTTCTGAGACTTCATGGTGACGTCTCATTTAATCCTTTTTGTAAAGCTCTGACCTCCAACTTGGCATGATGGCTAATTCACTCAACTTCAGAGTGAATGAGGTTCAGCTTTTCTCTGGAGGTTTTACAGGGAAAATATGTTTGGAGGTGGCTAAGTTGGGAAACAAGAATGTTAAAAGTAAGGAGTAACAGGAAGTCCTTAATAAGCTCACAGTCTTTCATTCAATCTTGTGTCCAGAGGTGCCTATGTACTTCAGCCTCAGGTTCTTCACCTACATAATACAGATGATAATGTTTGCACTAACTCATAAGATTATTCCATGGAATAAGTGTTCAGTTGAATCGAGAGTACTTTAAATTGTGCTTGGACAATAATGATAATGAATTCCTCTTCTTTTTATTTTTCCAGTGTGGGAAATTGAACCCAGTTTTCATGCATGCTAAGCAAACACTCTACCACTGAGCTAAACCCCCAGCCCATAAGTTTTTGATAATAGTTGTGTTCAATATGATCATTCTTAAAAGATAAAAGGCCATCAGGATGGAAGAGACTGGGGTTCCAGACATGTGCTAATTTTACAAATTGATGAGGGATGAATGTCTGTCAAGTTCCTTGGCTGTCATTTCTTTATCTTTACTTTGAGAGATCTTTATCTTTTTCATCCATGGCTCAGAGTTCAGGGCTGCTTGTTTGCTGGGTCTGAATTTTAATTTGTAACAAAAACTCTGATGGTGGTGTCAGCAATGTTCTTTTTATACACTATTGTTATTTTCTATATATCTTGGATTATTAATCTATTACTACTACCAATTTACTGATTAACATTTTTATTATCCTGATGTCTGTTTGCAGAAAACTGTCACTATTAATGCACCTGTGGAGAGACAATAAGAACAGATATCACTGCAAAAAAAAAAAGGCAGCAGAGAAGAAAACATTTTCTGAGCTGTGTGTTCAATAATGAAGTCCCTCTGTTTAATAGTCAAGGCACGTGCGAAACACCTCTTAGCATTTCTTGACTTAAATGTATAGTCATAGGAACATATTAAAGACTAAGCGAGCCCTTTTATGGGTTCCCTTAAAACTTATTTTACATAATGTTTCCTTTGGTAGTGGAAAGATTTTGCAATGAGTATATATGACTAGATGTCTAGTCACTACCTTGAATCTTAGGATATGACTGGGCAAATTACTTCCCATGGGAGTTCAGTTTTTTTTCAATTTTTCTTTCTTTTTTCTTCTTCTTTTCCTCCTCCTCTTTTTATTCTTTATTTAAAAAATTCTAATATTTTTGACTTCAGAAATGATATATATTAAGTCTGGGTAACATAAATTCCAGCATTATTCTTTTCTTGACCTAATTTACAGGTAAACAGTTTACAGTTTCATCTTAGTAACACACCTAACAGGCCCAATTCTGTTGTCACCTAATTTATTTATTTTTTTCTCTTGAGTTGTCTGAAGTTTTATTGAATTGTAAACAAGAACTGCTATTTTTGATCACCTGTTGACAATGATGATTTAATCTCTTCCATAACTATTTTTTTCCAGGAAAATGTTTCTTAAAATCAGCAATACACATTAGAGAGAATATTAATTCAAATATAATTTTTAAAAAACCCTGTGCTCTGAATACAGTTTGCTTTTAAAAAATGTTTCTGGTCTCATTTCTTCTGGATTTCTTTTAACTTATCAGTTATGTCTACAAGCCAAAAATATCACATAATTCCCCCATGGGTCCATATTCTTATTTATTTGGGGACTTTGGAAATCTTGCTCCAGCTGTCTAGAGCTGGCTTGCCTTCCTGTATTTCCCACCTGGACACTAAGACTTCCAGATGAGACACTGCTTCCTCACAAATTCATCATAGATTCCCTGTCATTCATTTTCTTCCTTTCTCCACTTCCTCCTTTCTGACGGATCTATCACCTACGACATTTCTCTTCACTCTGTTTCACTGTCAACACAATTTCCCCCAAAGCTTTTACATTTAATAAACTCAAAAAGGGAGAACTTTGTAATTGCAAACTGTTAGCCATTCTGGTCTTGGTGTTATAAATTCCACACTGGGGGCCTAGGTCTATGAATGGAGACTTTAAAAAAGTGTTTCCAAGGAAATCCCAGAATTGTAAACATAACTTACATTAAAAACAGGCAGAGCTTCATAAGGAAAAAAAAAATTATTCAAAGGAAACTCTTCATGGTTTAGATCACATCTTTGCAATCCACCTTGTTTCTAGTTCTTAATGGGTCTGTGAGCTAGTTTATAACTGAATATAGCTGATAACAATCCAAAATAATTCTTGTCTACAAACATGCACATTCTGTCAATTCCTTTCCCTTCCCACTGTGGAGGTCAGTTTCCCTCCATTTGTACATTGAAGATTTAAAATATGTCTATTGTTGGGGCTGAGAAAATAACATCTCAAAAGCCTCTGAAGCAAATTTCTTTCTAACCTTGTTCTGCCCTAGAAACTGGAATTCTTCTATGGGAATTCCCCTTCCTAATGATAGGTAATAGAAACCAGAACCTCCTCTCCTCAAAATCAGCCATAGAGCCTCAAAACATCACTCCATTCCCCATCTTTCTATATAACAGTTGGTCATCAAGCAATTCTCTGTTACATTGTTTGATTTTAGGTCATCAAGTTACCAGAGTCCTAGGCCAGAGGCCTAAATCCAGGTGTTCCAACAAATCAGGACTGGTCACTTGTCCTTAAAACCAAACAGAAAAAGTAATGGTGAAAACAGGCAAGGAACTCCAATCAATGTGGGCATATTGAGAAGGTGAAGTGAGATCAAGCATCTCAGCCCTGCCTTTGATGTGCTAAAATGAGCTTTAGGTTTAACGGAGAAAGAACTGGGGCAGGGGGTGGGAGGTATGGAAAATTTAAAAAGTTGTGTTCAAAATGTGGCCTGTTAGATTGTTATCTCAGTACTGGTTCAGCTCTGGAGCAGTTCTTTGTTGCATGAGGGGGTAATTTCCACTTATAGCCCAGTACCGGGTTGCAAGCTGGGGGTCACTCCAGGAGAACTGGGCTAATTGGGCTGTGCGAAATAACCACACAAGAGACAGAAATACCTTTTCTTTTGGGAGTGCTGTGAAGGCTCCTCTGACCTTAAGGGTCAGCAGAGAGAGAGAGAGAGAGAGAGAGAGAGAGAGAGTGCACAAGCTATTCAAATGAGGCAAGGGATCAGGTTTCAAAGGGCTGAGTCTAGCTTCATGATGTCTGCTGTCAGCAGGTTGACTGACATCTAGATAGGCCACACCCAATGGCATAGTAAGAGAAGGGGACACACAAAAGTCACTTCCATGGAACATTCTATCCCAAACAGGGCAAGGGGTAATATTACAAAGGAACAGGTGAGCATAGCTCTACTCATGGGGATGCAAGAAGACACACCCAGGCACGAAGTCATGCCTAGGCACGAATACACAGTCCCTGGAACCCTAGAAGACCCAGGGCTATCCTGAAGGGTGAGCACCACCAGTTGCCATACCGCTCAGCAGGGGAGATGGATCCAGTCATGTGCTAGTCAGCCTCCCACAGCTCAGGATGTTCATCTATCAGACCAATGATCCTGGAAGAGAGAATTCAGTTCCCATGAGGTGATTTCTCCATGGGACATCTCATCATTGAGGTGTGGGCCTGAGTAACACTGCTGCTCTGAGAAGGTATTGGACAATGACTAGAGAATTCTAAGTGTCACTCCAGGTATCTGAAACAGGATGCTTTAAATATTCTTGCAAATCTTTCTCAGTCTTGAAGAGAAACAAGGTAGGTGAGGTAAATTTAGGGTTAATAAACATGGCATTACTAATTTTTAGATGAGTAGATGAGTTCTCCTTGAATGATTAACATGCCTACATGCAGAGCTGAGCACATTAAAAAAATTTAAGGCACTAAAGAAGACAGACTCAAAAATCAAGGCAGAGATGCCAAGTTTTATCCTGTTTTTAGTTACCCATTGGACATCTGCAGGCTTAAGTAAAGATCACTACTTTTAGCAAAGCAGCCTCTCTAGATCCTTGTTATAATAAGACCACCATTCTAGAAAAAAAAAAATCCCTGTCCTGTTCCTGGAAGGAAGGAGTGCTACAGAGAGAGGCCAAGAACAATCTGAACAGACAGACCTTGCGGGCCTACCCACCTCCTAAGTCTCTTAGCATTAATTACATCATAAACTCTGTGCCCAATCATATTTCTACACAGCTGTCCACGCTTCATTGAACCTAAGCATAAAAGATAGATAGTTCACCTTGGGACTTTGGATCTTCATTCTAAAAGTTTTCTTTTTACTCTTTAGGATGGGAAGGAAAGGGATCACCCCTTTTCTGACCTTCCTCTATTTTACTGGTTGCAATAGCCTACCTGTTCCCTCATTGATTGTTACATATAATCTGTAACACAGGCTAATTTTTGCATTTGTACTGAAGTCATGATTCTATTACTTTTTGAAAATCATCCCCTCACAACAGATGCCTAGTATGTAATAATTTGAGGGAGAAAAGTTGTCCAAATGGCTTGCTCTATTTGATATCCTCCCATTACCGACTCCTTTGGCCTGAAGCCTTCATAATGCTGGCACCATCTCCATAGCATGTTGTTAGCATCAGTGGGTCTCTTTTAAGTAGAACTCCCTTGGCAGATACTGCTGTATAGCTCTTTTCCTGCTGTCCCTTCTATCTTTGCTTCTGTTTTAATTTTCCTTGCATATACTCCCCAGCTAATTCCCTGTGTTAGCCCTGTCATAAATCTCTGGCAGATTCCTTCCCGCATTGACAGGTGCTATTGACCCCCTCCTCACCATGAAAACTTCTGGCATAATACTTGAACAGGAAGGCTCCCTATTCTCTACTCAGAGAGCATGAAGAATCTATACTGTATCCAGCATTTCAGGCTGACAATGGCTGCAAGGAGATCCAGCATAGTAGGGATGAAAGAAAAATTAGAAATCACTGAGTTCAGAACCCTCATTGTGCAGAAGAGGGCACAGTTATTTATTACTTTCACTGGCAGTTCCATATTTGGGGAGCACTTCACTTAGAATGACTTGTTCTTAGCATTGAAGTCCTTCACCCTCAGAGGGACCATTCTTTCTTTTCTTTTTTTCTCCAGTTCTGAGCACCTGGGGAGTGATTGACCTTAGAGGTGTCATTCTTTATGCAAATGAAAAGAAACTTCCTCTTATTCTTATGCAGATAGGAAGTGAATAGGTCCCTGGATTCCTGCAGTTTATAACTTGCTCTCCTTACTCTGAGAAGTGCTTGTTCCTCCTACTTTTTCAGTAAAGTGCTAACATATCTTAGGTGCTCAATAATGTTTATAGTTATTAGGAATTTCAATTTAACATACCTAGTATATTTTCTTTAGCAAATTGTTTTTTTATGGTGACTAGGTATGGCTAAAATAACACAGAGGTGTTAGATTATAGGAATTTCATCTTAGAATAGGTTTTTTGTACTGAATTGAAAATGATTATAGTTTGTATCTTAATGGGATAAGCCTCCTAGAAATACAATCTTAGTCTTCTTTTTCTTAGACTCAAACTATTAACAGTAATAAAATAGAATTGTCCTGAAGTACCTGTGGAGTATTTATTCCAAGATCTCCCATGTATCCTGTATGCTCAAGTCCCTAAATACAAGTAGCCTCTCATAAGAAATTTCGTTTTTTTCCAATTCTGTTTGAATATCTAAATAGTTAAACCTGTTTCTTATTTCCTTAACTTAAAGCTTTTTTTTTTTTTTTTTTTTTTTGGTGGTGCTGGGGAATTGAACCCAGGGCCTTATGCATAGGAGGCATCCACTCTAACAAAAGGGCTATATCCCTAGCCCTAAACTTTAAGCTTCTTGAGGGCAGATTTGGAAAGTCATCTCAACATCAGCCCATTCTGTTAGCTAAGCACAGGTCCTTAGGAATAAGTGCATTGCTTAAATAATGTGCTCACCTAGATAGAATAGCTGTCCGGGTGTTATTAGTAGATAATAAAGGGCTGGGAGAAACTGCACCCAAATAGAATCACCTGGAAAAAAGTGCTCAATTTGGGTCTGACAGGGCCAGGCCAAGGCAGAACCTGGGATGGTATGGGCAGAGGGTGGGGTAAGGTGGGCTGGGGAGGGGGAAAGGAGGGATAGATGGAGGTACCTGCCCGAGTTGTTTCCCTGGAAGGTAGAAGGCTTTGTTTTTGGCCCTAAGACATGGAAAACTTAAAGAAAAGTGAAAATAATAAAATGGGATTTGGAGGTCATACAAGGCAGGTAACTCCTGCTTCTAAATGTCCCCAAGAATTTGTCTTGTGACCCAGCACTTTTTAGTGCTCACATCAGGGGAGACTACATGTCTTTGAATACAGTTTTTAAAAAATCTATTCAGACATGATAGATCTAAGAAAGCTACATTTGATTAATGCTTTATGACCCTCAAAGAACTTCCTCATAACCACAAGAGAGGCTACAGGAAACCACATAGTTGGGGGTTAAAGGGTTAAAGTCTTAGCAATTCTATATCTGTATCCTCTTACTTGTGAACTACTGTCAATTTTAAAAGAGATGTAATTGGGTATGTTGTACTACGACTGTGGCACTAACAATTCTTCTATATCTTAATAGTGCAGGTTCCATTCATAAGGGAATGAATTATTTTCCACATGAATTTCTACTAGCCTTTGGTTTTCTTTCTTTCTTTCTTTCTGAATTTTTAAAATTTGTTTTAGTTAGTTATACATGAAAGTAGAATGCATTTATGCACTTTGATATACATAGATGGGGTATAATTTCTAATTTTTCTGATTGTACATGTTGTACAGTCATATTGGTCATGCAGTCATATATATAATACATAAATCATTTGGTTTTTATAGTTTCAAAAATCTTCCTTAATTTAGTTACAGTTGTATTTCACCCATGTCAATATGTATGACTTCTGTAGCAGCTCTTCAGGAGTACTTCTTAGACTTGTACACACATGCCTACCTACTACACATACATACCACACCATGTACATACTATGTGCACCATATACGACATCCCCCACACATTAGATACACACTGTTTACACATACCATATATACACGTACCATGTACATTATACACTTATATCACACACATCACATGTACACAAACATGCACACCAAACACCATAGACACACATACCATACACAGCACACACCCATACCACACATGCACATTATACACACACAGGGCTTCACAAGTCAGCCTATGAAGTAGGCATATCTCTATGTTAGATGAAGGAAGCATTATTTATTTATTTATTTTTACACTTTTAGCATCTACCACACTTAAAGGCATACTATAATGTTAAATAAATGTGACTCAGAACTCATTTTAACCTCTCTATACAGCAAAATTTGCTAGGGAGTGAACTGCTGCAGATAAAACATGAGTTAGTAACTTACCTAGAAGTACAATCTCAATCTTCATTTTCTTAGACAGGGGCTATTAATAGTAATAAAATGGAGTCATCTCTCAGTATCTATGGGGGATTTATTCCAGGATCTCCCATGGATACCAACCCAAATCCATGGATGCTCATGTCCCTTTTATGAAATGGTGTGGTATTTGAATATAAACTGTGAAAAGCCTCCCACATACTTTAAACATGTCTAGATTACTTATAACATCTAATACAATGTAAGTGCTATGTAAATAGTTTTTGTACTGCATTGTTTAGGAAATAACGATGAGGAAACAATCTGTACATGTTAAATACAGATGGATTTTTTTCAAAATGAATGTTGTAGGTCTGTATTT
Source organism: Marmota monax (assembly GCF_021218885.2). Taxonomy (NCBI): domain Eukaryota; kingdom Metazoa; phylum Chordata; class Mammalia; order Rodentia; family Sciuridae; genus Marmota; species Marmota monax. Next base: position 555,145 of record NW_026694465.1, on the reverse strand, counting down.
TTTGAATCCGCAGATGTAGAACCCAAAGATATACAAAGATGTCTGCAATTTTTTAAAGAAGTACTAACAATAATATTCCAACAAACAACAGCTATTTTTCTTGAGCCCTCGCTGTATTTCAGGCTCATTTGAGTTACCTATATATGTGATACATACTTATACACCCCAATTTGATCTTTACAATACCCCGGTGAACAAGGCACTGATATTATCCCCATTTTACAGATGAAGAAACAGCAGAAAGAACTACTTGTCAATACTTTACTGAGAGCTGTGAGTGGCTTATATCCTAATTTGATCATCACAAACTTATTGGAATGGTATCCAAACCCTTTTCCCAGATGAGGTATCATGAATGTGTGTGGTTAGATAAACCACTCAATGTCACTCAGTCGGCTTGAACCAAGACTTGAATCCTGCTTATTTCCAGCTCCCAAATCAACACATGTTCCCAGGACTCAGTGTGCTCAAATCATTTGCTCAAAGCTGGTGTAAAGTACATCAGTTATCCCTATTATTGTCTTTTTGCGGATGTGGGATCAACATCAGGACAAATTACCTACAAAAATTCACATAAATTTGTGAGAAGTTGAAGATCTTGTTGGCATATTCAGGACCTATAGTCATCATGTCTTTAGTGAACATTCATTCAGTGAGCTGATTTTTAGAAGAAGGGTGTTTGGTTCACTAGAAGGCCAAATATCACTTCTAATTAATACCTTAAAATAGATTCCACAGCTGCCTCCTGCTGACAGATAGTTCCTGCCTTGTGAACTGCTATACTTCTTGCTTGGAAAAATGAGGCTGCAGAATATGCACCTCTGATTGAAGGGAACTATGTTGCAATAACCACTCTATATCATTTATTATAATGTAGCCAGCAACATAGAGTGCAAAGTTAAGTGCTGAAGATTCATTTTTTCTACAATGTCTATGTTCACACTCTGGTTTAAGACTAAATAAAGGTATATTTGTGATGCAGTTAAATTGAAAAAAAAAATAGGTTCATTCTTATTCAAACAAAGACTCAAAGCAATGAGTCAGCTAAATGTGGCCAAAAAATCATTTCTATTTTGATTAGAAATAACCAGATAATTATAAGTGGGAAAGTATTTGAAAGGTACTTGAATGATTTAGTTAACGACTTCAATTTTTCAGCCCTCTTTTATTTATGTAGACATGATTCACTTACAAGTGTTCTTACTATAATAAATGAAATCCTATTTAATATTTTTTTCTTTTCTTTTAATAAAAACCATAAGAACAGGAATTTCAATTTTCATCTGACACTTTAGTTTGCCTGCTCTCATAGCAAATAGACGGTCATTAACTCCTAGGGATTTAGTCATAAGATTAAAATAAGAAGAAATGAATAGAAGGATCATTCAGACCAAAGCCCTGTCTGCAGGCAGCTCCATACATAAACCATTCCAAGGAACAAGGATTTCTGTATTATCTTTAATAACCTCTAGAGAAGCAGTTTTGTCACCTTTTAAAAGTGACTTTCCACAGTGTTGGGCTACAAGGATATATTTAAAGCTTCTTATAGCTCCAGAACTTAAAAACATATCTATAAAACTAGAGCTGAAATTAAGGTGAGGAATCTTGAGCCCTGTTCTATTGATCTGCCACCTATCATTACAGCCATTCAGATACTTTCTGAAAGCCCACAAGAGTAAGGAGTTAGATTGAAATCCATTGTGCAATCTAGAGGGATTTAACTGTGTTGGCTGAATTTTACTTCTCAAATTGAGTGAAATTATTCTATTATTTTAACATAATTTGTGTTTGCATTAAATGTTGCATTAAAAAAAAGATACATCTCCATCTCCATCTCAAATGGTGATCTCCAACACCCTGGGTCGCTGTAGAGTTATCATAAAAGTTGTCTACTCCTGTTGTCCAACTAGCATATTCCTAGCAGACTCTTGAAGCTCAACTTGAGCTTCCCATTCCCCCAAATAATTCAAGATAGTTCAGTGCCCTAATCTACAACATAGGTGAGCTATCATATAAAACTCTTGCTAGAATGCTTGGCATCTAATAGAAACTTACGGCATTTTTTGTTTACTTATTTCCTCCTTTTTCCTTTTCTTTCTGTCTCAGCACCCCAGACCCCTTTCTGGAATTCGTCTTATTTATTTATTTATTTATTTTGGGGGGGGCAATCTTTAAGGTTTTATTTTATATTTTTTCTTTCTTCTTCTTCTTCTTTTTTTTTTTTTAATTAGTTGCACATGACAGTATTTTGCACTGAGATTAAGTTATGCTCTCTCATTATCCTGCTCCCTCCTTCATATCCTCTCCAGTCTTGGTCTACAATCAGTGTGAGGTTGGATTTTAGGGATGTCAAAATGCCCAAGGCGGGGTACAAGAAAAATGCTGACTGGGGTCCAAGATGGGAGATGAGTCATCATGTCCCTGTTTAGCATAAATCCTATTACTGCTGCAACTAGTTGTGACCACAAAGGTCTATCACCACAGTAACTCCACCACCAGTTCTGTATTCTAATTTAGGAGAAAATAAAGCCACCAATATGTTAGAGTTCCTAAACAAGGCTGGATGGTGCCTGGCAAAATGCCAGAGGGAGTGGTTTGAGAAGTAACAAAAGCGAGCCATTAAGTGTGGAGATTCCTTATTGGTTGACTGATGTATCTAGTTTATGCTAATTAGATAAGCTGTGTGTAATGTCTACTGCTCCTGTCCTGCAATAAACGGGCTCTCACTCCTGCTGTATCAATCTACACAAGTTATTCGCCCCCCCCCCCCCCCCCCGTTATTTTGCCCAGCCAGCCTGGCTGCGGCACCAATAAGAACAAATACATCGAGGTTTTCAATCAGTTCAGAGGGGACTAGAACTAAAATAGTTCAACAAATGAGACCAGACATTGTGATCTTGAGCCATTCTCTCTTGCTCAGTCCACTGAGCACTCCTTTACAGAGTGTACTTTCACTTTTACTTTCCATAAATCTATGCTGTGCCTGTTATTTTTCTGTGCATCTTGATCAATTCTTTGATTGGGATGCCAAGAACCTGGACCTCAACTGGACCCCACTGGTATTAAATGGATTTCTTAAGAGGATTTTCACGTGTCATTCTGACATCAGGCAGGGTACATGGAATATAGTTTACTTAATAGGGGAAAACATCAAAACAATACCATTTGATTCAAATGTATGATATGTCAAGATCATTGTACTGTCATGTGTAACTAATTAAAACAAATAAAAATAAATAAATAAATAAATAAATAAATAAACCACCAATGTCCCCATCCTGTACTCCTCTAATTTTTCTTGGTACTCTAACCTGGGGCTGTATAATCTAGTTTATGTAGTAACCTTTCTTGGTCAAATACAGGAGCATATAAATTATGGCCTGCAAGCTAGGAGGAATGTTTTTTTTGCAGTTTTGAAAAGTTTAAAAATCAAAATAATATTGTATGGCACATAAAAATTACATGAAATTCAAATTCTAGTACCATGATCAGTTTTATTGGACTATAGATTCACCTTTCATTTCTGAATTGTGCATGGCTACAGTTGTGTTTCAGCGGTAGAAATAGATAGTTGTGACGAGGACCTGGTGGTCTGCACAGCCTACCATGACTGTTTAATCCTTTATACAAAAAGTTTGCTGACCCTTACCATAAAATACAAATAAGGATTTGTTTCTGAACGCTACTTATTTTAGTGTTTTCTCATTACTTCTGTGGTCATGTTTCTGATATGTGTTTGTTTTTCTTCCAGTGCCTACAAGATATTCTGTGCTTTGCAATAATAACAAGATGAGAAGTATAGAATCACTTTTGCTATGTCTTGGGAATGCCAGTGTCATTAAAGAAAATTATTTAAAAAAATGTTTCTTGCTCTCTTGAAACTTGTCTGCTTATTAACAGAGGTGTCTTTTCTGGAATTAGGTTTTCTTGTTTCCATGTTTACCAAGCACCATTAAATTTAATTTTATAATAGAGTTGACTCCCTGTCTGCCTTATAGGGATCAAAGAACTGTCAAACTATCCCTGGAGTTCAGTGTTCATATCTGGGGGCACACATTTAAGAGGACCACTGGTAAAACAGAGATGATTCAGTGGCAGCTGATCTGGAAGACATGGGCCTGGATGTTGTACTCTATGGGGAACATTTGAATGAAGCATGGTACATTAACCAGGGTACTCTACTAAAGTTCCAAAGTTGCCTTGTACAAATTCCACTACTTGAAATTAAAATAATAGAACATTTTTCCTTGTAGTTCTGAGAGGGAAAAAAAAGGTCATAGAAGATTCCCATTTAAACAAAGTAGACTTTTCCCTAAAAATAATGATAAGCTTTATTATCTCGAATGCAGTGTGGTAAGCTCTCAGAAACAGAGGGAATTTGAGCAGACACTTAGTGGACAAATAATTAATATTTTTTTTGGGGGGAGCAGAACTAGAAACTATTTTTTATAAAATTTTCTCTCAGATTAAAAAAACATATTTGGTGATAGATGAAAGGGAAAAATTTACATTCTCTTTATTACAATCTCATTTAGTGTGTTCAATTTATGCGAATTATTTGTTGAAATGTTCAGTTTTTTTTCTCCAAATTAAGAATTCTCACAGATATAAAAGTACTTTATGAAATGAACTAATTTTTTTCTGTGCTTCAGTTCACTTTAACAGATTTAAATGACCAATACTGGAAGACAGCACAGGGCAAAACATTAATGATTAACAGTCAAGATGAGCTATAGGCGGCTCATGTTTGTGGCTAGTGTCTGAAGCTCAGCAATGTCATCCTTAAGTAATTTACTTCATATCCACTAGATTTAGCATGCACAATCCAAAGTGTATTTGAAACATTGATGGCTCATATGTGAGGTTATTCTAGGCCATACCACAGGTTGACAAGTTTTTATTATTTTTTTTTTTGTAAAAGGCCACATAGTAGCTACTTCAGGCTTTGAGGGTTGTCTATATATTATTTGTTACATATTCATCCTTTTATCTCCTCCTCTTCCTTTTCTCCTCTTCCTCCTTCTCCTCTTCCTTCTTCTCCCCCTCTCCTTCCTTTTCAGTAAAATGTATAATTCATTTTAAAATGTAGAATTCATTAATAGCTTAAGGACCATACAAAACTGCGGGCTGTGGGATGTCATTAGTTGACCTCTGTTTTAAGCACTTCATCTTTCTTCATGATACTGTTCCAAGTATAGGCTAATGTTAGGCTAACTCAGCCTTTTGTATCACTGCAGTGGGTAAGTACCTAGACCACGAGGCTCTCCTAACACTGAAATGTACCACAAGACATTTATTCTCTGAGTCATTCTTATTCCCTGCATGATGGCAGGGAAGAAGAGAGTAACTGGACTGTCAGCCATAGTCATTTTCCTAGAGTAAAATAGTCTCACTTCAGACAGGAAAATAAAGGTGATAAGGCCCTAAAAAGGCAATTGTGAGGTGGTAACGTTTAAAGCTAAATCCAAATATTGAGAGTAAGGACAGATCCAATTGTGAGGTTTGAAGCATATAAAAATGCTGGGGCTCACGTTGGAAAAAACCCTAATGTTTGATCAAAAAATAAAAAGTCAATATTTATTTAAGATGGAAAAAGTAATTGTAATAAATAGCAATTGACAAAAACTTGCCACAAGTTGTACAAAATCTAGAAAATCAACCTAACATTTAATTAATGAACTGATATTATAGTAAACATTTTACAATAAACATGTTTAAAATACACTTCAATAATATACTTTTTCTTTTATAGTTTTGTCTCTATACTCTTTGATCATCTTCACATAGACTAACAATTATGCTAAACCATGTTCTGTGGAGAAAAGAGAACAATAATATAGCACTTTTCCTGGTATGGTTGATTTAAATTTGGGTTTTAGTATTCATACATTAGGAAAGATTTTTTTAAGGCATCAGGGCTTCCTCTTTGGAATATCATATCTATTTTTAGTGTTAACACATCTGAGATCATCTCTATCAAGTTTATTTGATATAAAAGTACCAGAAACTACAGGTCTGAGATTTTTTGCCCTTATTACAAGGCAAGTTACCCTATTTCTGTCTCACAAATAGTAGCAGAAGACAAGAGATTTATGGGTCAGAGACAAAGGACAAAAGACTTTATTACTCACAGCAAAAACAGTAGCTAGAGATTAATGTGGGTTTGCACAGGTTTAGGCAGGTTCACCATCCCCTCCATGAGGATCACACAGAGGTCTTATCATGGATGAATGCACAGGCTGTGGGCTATGCTGCAGGAAAGGGGCTGGAAACTTGAGGGACTCACCACTTTTATAGTAAGTGGAAGCAAGGCTGCAGTTTGTTTAAGGAGAGACATTACCTCATCCCTCAAGTTTGCTCTCTGGAAACACAGTACCAAGAAATTGTCCAGATGAAGGGTTGTCAGGGCCTTGCATTCCTGGTATATCCTGTAAGAATATATGAGGAGGCTCAGAGCTCATGGCAGATTTCCTTTCCCATCAAGAAACTGTAAATGTTCTGGATACTTTGAATTTTCATGTGAAATAGTTTATTTAAGGCATTACTTGAATTAATAATGCCCGTTAGCCTGTGTGCCAGCAATGTCCTCATGGGGTCATTTATTTTCGGTCCTGTGTTGTGCTAGTGACCTGCGTCAAATCAACAGAAATTTTATACTTTTTAATGTGCCTTTATGATTAAATGTCCTTCATTAGTTATAGTATTAGAGTTCTAAGAGCCTGTTACTATTTCTATTAAAAACATAATACTCCTTTAAGAAATACTACTTTTTGCTACGATCTGAAAAGTATTTTGTTATAACGCCTTTCTCTATGTCAGAATATTTTTTGTTGATTTTATTGTTTCATCTTTACAACTTGTGTTTCATACTCCATTACTGTTTTACTTGAAATGCTTTTGGTTTTGTTAAAAACACATGTAAAGATGACAAAAGAAAAAAAAATCTGAGTTTGGGTGTCTCGGAAACAGACTTGCTTGAAATAAGAATCTGAGTATAAGTAGTTTTATTTATTTATTTTTTTTGAGGAAATGATGTCTTGAAGTATTGGTAAGAAGTGGGGAAAGGAGAGAGGGACACATGGATGGGCAATAAAACGGAATGTTATCAAAAAACTAACCACTGTGAATAGTGAGATTAAAATAGTTTGGGAACTTGGGGTATCTGACCTGAGTTATGAGGGATGTGGGATTTGAGGGATTGTTCTACCAACATCTGTCCTTTTTGAGGTTATTTTCAAGTAAAGAACAGGCATCAACATCTCTGGGTACTAGGAAATTATGGCAATTGGATTTCAAATCTCTGCACTGTGATGTTAAGGCCTATTGGACATGCCAGAACAAATTGAAAATCTGTCACAGTATTTTTAATATATTACTAATCTCTTCATTATTTTGTTATAATGTTTCACAATTTTTCCTCATGTTGAAGTAATATTCTTCATTTAAATTTCCCTCAGTGATGTCCCAAAGATGTCCATTCTATAACCATGCCACTCTACAGGATAGTAATCAGAACTGGGAGTGAAATGACAGTGAAGGGACAATGGTCTTGACCACATAGTTGAAGCATACAAATTTTGCCAAAAATATGACCATGGGGACACATTGCTAGCAGCCCTTAAGTTCATCTTTGAAGGACTGACACAAAATGAATAATCCCACAATAAAACTTTGAAGCACTTGTACATACGTAAACTGAGTATCTCCAAATTGCCCAATCTCATAAGATTATCCCCCCAGCCACACACACCCTTTTTCAACAGCAAGGTGAATAACTGCATCTCTATGCAGAATTATAGAAGTTCATTTCCTTCTAAGGGTAAGCCTCCCACTTCTTAAGTGCTCACCCCTATGTTATCAATGTTCCATGCTCCAGCAGTTGCTCCAGTCTGAAAGTTTATGTCTTACTGACCCAAGGCTTCTCCATATTGTTGCGGTCTCTCCATAATCTTTGGTCACTAAGGAGGCACTACTAACAAAGTGTTTTAGTATCTGTGTAGATTTTTCTAGAGCATTGGCAGCAACCAATGAATTTACTGAGAAAAACAATGACAACAAACTTAAAACTCAGTCCAGAGAGAATTGCTTCTAATGTTCATAAGACAGAAATCCACCTTCATAGGGACTTCTAATGGGAAAGTTTTCTTTTAAAAACATCTAGCCTGTTATCTATCCAATTTTCTTTAGTTCCTGCTTTCAAATCTTCTTCCACTTTAAAACTCAAACAAAAAAATAAAATAAAAATTTAAAATTCTTCCTGTTGGGACTCACTGGAATAAGGTAATTGACAGGTTACTTTCTCCCTCATAAAGGTTGTGCCTTGCATTTTGGGTAGCATTAATGAGAACTTCTTTCTCTCAAATTCTTTCTCTAGTCTGGCTCTATCTAGGGTTTTCCTCTGAGCAATCAAATAATCTTGACTCCATATTAAAGAATAATTCTCCTCCTCCAACATAAATGATTTTTCTTGTTAGAAGAACTAGACATAATTCACTATAAAATTTTAATATTGTCATTTTCCTTCTTTTGGAAGCACCAAAGATCTTGAAATCTTGGATTAATGTTCTCTAATCTCCTGGACACTTGTACATCTTAGCTCAAAAACATAGCATCCAGATGGAGAAAGAGGGAGGTCACCATTTTATATTAGTGAAAGCAACATAAGGCTCAAAAATGTTAGATGAGGCCAGCTACATTATGAACACCATGGCTTTCATTAAACTGGTCCCTTCCAAACAGCTGTGGGCAAGAGAGCATCACATGTTGTAAAACATGTATATCTATAAATACACAAAAAGGACCTACAACTTTTGCAGTGGTGGAAATATTATTTTTCTTTCAGATATAAACCATAATGTATATGTTTATTGCATCCAGAAAGTATTTAATGCAAGACTGGGAATCCCAGAAAGAGTGTTTTCTTGTTTGTTTGTTTTTCATGAGCTCTTGGGTTACATCACATACGCTTCCAAATGTTGATTTTTAGGATAATGAAAAATAGATACAAATAAATAGTTCATGTGACAAGAGGAAAGTGGAGGAGAAATTTTGATCTTGTAATTCCTAATTTCTTTAAAATGGCATCGAGAATGTTAGCACTCAGTAGTTGCATTCACTTTAATGGAGATAATTTGCTAAGGGGCATTAGAGGAATGGAAGGATAAATTAAAAGGCACATCAAGAAAGCCATCCTTTAAAATAATTTTAAAAACATATTTGTCATTGGCCTATAAAATTAAAAAAGGGAACAAAATTGGGTATGCAAAAAAAATGTTGGAAGGAATAAGACTCAATTGTTGCCCTACTCCTATGAGGCATATGGCAGCTCTCTGATTTTGTTTTTTTAAAAATCTTACTTTTTCCACTATTAGGCTTTCTGTATGTTTAATACAAGTCTCCTCAACTTTATCATAAGGAAACCAGGGAAAAGATCATATTCATTGTTTCTAACAATTCATTTTCACCTGCAGTTGTGAGTACCTGAACACAAAGAAGTATGTAGAATTAAATTTAATTAAATTAAATGAGAGATCCATTTTAGTGGTTTTCTTGAATCTGGGGATAGAACAGTGAATGGAAGACAAGATCCCTGTTCAAATGATGCTCATACTCTAGTCTGAAAAGGAGGAGCAAAGCAATGACAAAGAAACAATTACTTCAAATAAAATGAGAAAATGGTGAGTACTATGGATGAAGTAAAAGAGATAAGAGGCTCCAGAGAAACCTAGGAATGTGGAGATGTTTAAATAAGTGGATCAGATAGACTTGTCTCAGAAGGTGAGATAAAAGCTCATACCTGAACAATGAGCCAGCTACATGAAGATTTGCACAAAGAACATTCTAGGCATAGCATTGCAACAAAGATTAAAGCACTATGGTTGGAATGATCTTGAAATTTTTGAAAAGAAACAAGGCTGCCATGTCCATAGTAAACCAGAGGAAAAGTAAACCAAGAGTCAGGTATGTATCATTTTACAGGCTTTTTAAGAATCATCCCCTTACCTTGCACCCTTGAGTCCACGTACCCATCACCTCAAACTTTCTTCACATTGAGAAATAAAGCAAGGAAACAAGGAGAGATAGAATACACAGTGATCAGATTGAATGGTGTCACTTGTAGTAAAACAGAAGCATTTGCTCACTTTTTTGGAAGGAGGGGCTGGATTTATAACATAGGTAATTCAGTGCCCAAACCAGGAATCTTTTTGCTGTACCCCTGGGTTGAAAATAATGCCTATGTTTAGACAATGAAATAGTAGAACACAAAGGACCTTGGCATTGGTCCCAGTGGGCTGTCAATCTGAAATGGCAGCTACATTATGAAATGATAACTGGTTAAATATGACCAAGTACCAGTTTCAACTCAGCTCATGATAGGGTAGGAAAACAAAACCAGCTACAAAACTGCAATAAGCTTAAGTCCTAAAGAGATTAAGTAGTAAAAAAAGTTAGTAAAACAACATCCCCTGCTTTTCTTCTTTCCGTGTGTCCACTTGGCACAAGCTGGTGTCCTTACATGGCCTTTGGAAACAGAGAATGGAGTTATTCTTTGGATGGTTTGGCTCCATTTACATATTTGAACTCTCTGCTCACACAATTTCGAGTGTGTGGGAAAATGAAGTCGCATTTCATTAAAAATAATGAAAAGGGCATTTGGAGTCAGAATTACTATTGTGGTTTGAGGTAGCTGTGTAGGTTTTAATCACGGTGACTTCCTTTCATATCTTTGTATTCTTTGCAGTGTGTAAAAAAATAGAATCTGTTCTTTCTAGATGTATTAGAATGTAGGAATGAATTTTTTGGACTTTTACACAACTTTTTTTTTAAAGTGGTTTTCATGTTATTACTATAATAAAAAAAGGAAATAAAAATGGCAGCGTTTCCTTTCCTTATCCTCTTCACATTGTTACAATACTCAAACCTTTCGCCAGTAGCCTTTCAAGGCACTTACTTCTAATTCGATTTTTATTAATGTTTGGTAAAAATAAGAGTTGGAGGCTTATATGTTTTTATTACAAATATCCTTAAATTTAGTATGTGCCCTGGGAACTTTGATGCTGCAGGTAGGAGACTGCTAAATAATCATTAAAATTGAATCCAACACAAACATTTAGAAGTGTTCAGTCTACCAGGGCTCAACGGTGCATTTTTTCACCAGCAAGTTCTCTGCATGTCTAGTTTGCTTTTCTTGATTTGAGTAATTATACTTCTATAGCTAAGTTAGAGAGCTAATTTTGGCCAACAATTCATGACTGTAGTTTTGCAATCCTGAATATTGCTATTCAGGAGCAATTTGAAACACATGCTATGGGTCTCAAGCAAACCAGGTAAATGTCTTAAAATTATATTTTGGATTTTAATTTTTTTTTATTACTTTCAGAATTTCTTAGACTTGGTGAGCATGAAGGGGAATTTACTATTCTCCCCATAAGGTCTGCCATCTAGTTGCAGCCTCCCACAGTATTTATTGTTTTCCAAACCTTACTGGTCCCTAAATATATTTTTTTGGCTTGAAATCTCTTAAGTATTTTAGCAAGCCAAATTATTGTTTTGTCTAACAGCTAGAAAAGGCTAAGATTTCACTAAAGACTGAGGAGCAACAACAGAAAACAAGAAAAGAATAACAACAAAAATTTCGCTTCCTGCTTGTGAGAAAAGCATCCTCTAAGGATGGCCCTAAGTGTTCCAATTCCTTTTCAGTAGCCACATGCCTTTGAGGATCATCTGCTCACTTCTGAGTGTATGAGTATAAAACACACACTCCTAGGAGTGGATTTAGCACATCTCAGTGCTCAATTATCACCGTACCACTAATTTCTTTCCTTTTTCTTTTTTCTTGTTTGCTTTTTCAGTCTTCTTTCAGCTTTCCTTTCCTGCTCTAGGTCACAGTTGTTCTGTGGATCAAATAAAATAACATAAGTAAAACTACTGTGTAAACGATAAAGCTTTATACATGTGTTTCATATTTAAATTACAGAGGGCAGGCTATTTAGTGTAATCTTATTTTAGAAAAGAGTTAATCGAACAAAGTTTTTGGACTCTCCTCCAATCCAAAATTACACTCATAAAAGATCCTGCTTAAAATGATTCATTTCATTTATATTCTTCAAGACTTGCCTGGACCAAGTTTTGGCTAGTGTTTGCTCGATATCATGGTAGCTTTTCCAGGGGCCCAGCCAAGTATTTTAAGTGCATGCCAAAGCAATTATGATGGATATATTATATATAGAAAAGGTTAATGTCTTAGGTTCCTATTTAATTGAAAATCCTCAAGGAACACATAATCTTTAGTAGAAGAAAAGGGAAACAGAGGAACCAACTTGGTGAGTTGTTTTAGTCCTTCTCTTCACCCTTGCCTACCCTCACCCCAAACAAAATAAAAGTAGCCCTTACACGTCTGATATCCATCAACTGGAATACACAGTGGATATTCAGCAATCTGCATTGCAGTTATTTTATTTCTCAAAATCACCTGGTGTGGGTTGTACCTCTTATGGATATGTGCATTGGTCTTGATGCCCTCTCCTTCCAGGCCTGGTAGACTTCTGCAGCATCAGAACTATGTGGCCTTTGCTTGTTTCTGATGGTTAAATTCATGGCTTGAGCAGAGATATCCAGAGAACATCTTTTGGAAACTACTGGATCCCCTGCCCCTACTGGAATATTCTAAGTGAAATTCATTTCTTTATGCATGAAAGAGAGAGGGAGCAAGGGAAAGAGAGTAACAAGTATAGTATTCTAAATACTAACCAAAGAAGGAGCCTTTTAAAAAGGCATTACTACATATGAGGTTTTGCTTACTACAGACAAGATGATAGTATTAAGATTTGCCTGCTCATCTATTATATCACCAGATAGAATTTTGTTAATAAGAACTTTAGGATGGCAATGGAAGGATTACTTGAAAATAATTGAACTTATCTCATGGAAAGAGAATGATAAACTATATAACAAAAGTGGTCATGACTATATAGGACCACACATACCAATTTGAACAGTGTTTGCTTTTATTAGAACATTGATAAAAACTATAACAAAGTGCAGTGAAAGAAAATATCTCTAGATTGGCCCTGTTTGAATATTCTTTCTTATTTAATGTAATTAACCTCCCTCCCTCTTATGTCATTCTTCTTCTTTGCACATGGAATGGGATGGGCACTGGAGCCACTACGTTTTTGGGAGAGCACCTTCATCAGTGCTTAGGTGCAGTTTTGGATCCTGACATCTGGGTTGAAATACCAGTTTCACTTTTAAAACAGTTGTATGACCTTGGGCCAATTAATCTATTTATGCCTCAGCCACTTTATCTATGAAGAGAATGATAATAGGACCTACCTCCTAGAGATTTTACACATAAAATTGTAAAGTTTTAATATGGAACACTTGCTGTGTTTTGATTGGCTCATGTGTGAGCCAATCATGTTTCATGTTTGGGTCATGAAAGCCCTAACCCAATCAGTAAATTAATCCCATCATAGGGATTATCTGGGTGGTTACTGTAAGCAGGTAGTGGGTGGCTGGAGGAAGTGGGTCCCAGGTCCTAGGGATAAGTATATATTTTGTCTTTGTTGAAGAGAGATCTCTCCCTCTCTTCTTCCTGGGTGACATATCCTCAACTGCTTTCCTCCATCACACCCTTTCTTCATGATCTTCTGCCTCACCTCAGGTCCCAAAGAATGGAGTCAGCCATCTACAGACTGAGACCTCTGAAACCCTGAGCCCTCAAATAAACTTTTCCTCCTCTAATTGTTCTTGTCAGGTCTTTTGGTCATAGTGCTGAAAAAGCTGACTAAAACAGGCTCCTTTTAATTCTGGCCTGACTCTGTTGCAGGCCCTCTCCATCGTAACTATGACTTCTGAATCTCTCTCTGATTCAGAAGCAGTGGAAGGATATATTATCCTCTGACTTTAGGAGGGGGGAAAAAAAGCGTTTCTGAGTTTTATTCCAACCTGGCAGGCGTGGTTAGGCCGTAATTAAATTCCTCACACACAGAAACTATAATAAATGTGTATTGTTCTAAGCCTCTAAATTTGGGGTTGATCTGTTATGCAGCAATAGATATTGAATACACCTTCATTTAGTTGAGTTCTTGTGGATATGGAAGAAAGGTAGAAAGTTCTTAGTAATTAATTTTAAATTAAAGGCCCACATGAGAAATATTTATTTTTGTGGTTCTTATTTTAATCTTGTCTCAAATAGATAAAGCAATTATTTTGTCTCAGTAATTTCAGTCTGGTAAATGTATCTGGATTTGTCTTTATGATTGCTTTTGTTCTCAGAACTAGTGATTGAACCAGGGGTGCTTTAGTTCAGACATTTGGCTTTTATTTTTTCATTTTGAAATAGGGTCTCACTAAGTTTCTAAGGCTAGCCTCAAACTTGAGATTCTCCTGACTCAGCCTCACAAATACTGGGATTATAGGTTTGTGGCTCTCTGCACTGGCTATTTTTGGGGGGAGGTTGGTACTGGGGATTGAACTCAGGAGTACTCAACTCTTTAACCACATCCTCAGCCCTATTTTGTATTTTATTTAGAGACAGGGTCTCACTGAGTTGCTTAGCACCTCGCTGTTGCTGAGGTTGGCTTTGTACTCCTGCCTCAGCTTCCTGAGTCGCTAGAATTACAAGTGTACACCACCAGGCCCTGCTCTGCCCTGGTTATTTTTGAAAGTCTTGTAAGAAATCATTTAAAGATAAATTCACACTTTACCCTCATCATAATTATTATCAAAATTTCTTAGGCTTATTATAGGCCAGATCGAGTTTTGCATCCCGAAGAGGTAAATATATTACTGTGTTTTCAATAATTTTTTTTCTTTGAATTTTGTTACTAGGGACCGAACTCAGGGCCTTGTTCTTGCTAAGCAAGCCCTCTACCAATGAGCTACATCTCCAGTCTTTTTTAAGATTTTGAGATAAGGTATTGTTAAATTGCCAAAGTTGTCCTTAATTTTTGATCCTCCTGTCTCAGCTTCCCATGTACATGAGATTACAGACATGTGCCATGGTGCCTGGGGCATGGCTTTCCCTCTCTCTTTCTTTCCTTCTTCATCTTTGTGTTCACCATCGTCACTGTCTTTCTCATCTTTTCTTCTCCTTCTTCCTCATCCTTTTCTGTGCTAGGGATCAAATTCAGGGCCACATGCATGCTACACAGGTGCTCTTCCACAAAGCTACATCCCTAGCTGTAGATATAGTATTCTAATCTCCATTTTACTGCATAGGAAGCTGAGGCACAGAGAAAATATAAAATTTGCTACAAGTCACTAGTCTCTAGTAGAAGTGGGATGCAAACGTAGCTCATTAGGCTGGAGAGTGCAAGATCCTAATTACCCTGTTGAGTTTCATCTCAGGATTACTAAAGATTGTGGAAAGAGGAAAGTGTGGAAGATTACACTGATATTAGCCTGATAACACTGAGCAAAATTGAGTGCATTAATATTAGATGGTTTTCTTGTGATTTGCATTTTACTTCTCTTAAAACACTCACAAAATATTGAAACTACTTTTATGGTAAAATTTTACATTAATATCATGATTTCTTTCACTTAGTACTGGCTAACACTCTCTTCAGTGCCTAAGATTGTGTTTATTCTTAGAAAAGAGATCAAGAAATACAGGGCAATGATTGATGACCTGAAACTGAAGACAATGGTGATGATGAAGATGGTGATCATGATTCCTGCTTTTCAATGACTTTGCCCTTTCCTTATGTCGTGTTGTTTAATGAATTGCAAATGCATTGTTTTATTCAGTTGTATGATAAGTGGGAATGAAAAATCAAATTGTTTCTTTGAAGTTAGGTCTTGGAAGGACCTTGCCAATTCAATTAATAAAAAGGGAGCAAGGAGATATTGTGTAGGGAAAAATCATCTTAATCTATGTATCATACTTTGATGTTAAATTTGGGGAAAATTAAAAGACATTTATTCCATGTACTTATCTTCTGTGAATGTTTCTTAATTTAATACAAAGTTGAACCCTCAAATAAACTCACATATAATATCAACCTCCATAGGCATTTATCAGAGCTTTCTTCAGGATCAAGTTTACCACTTCAGTCTCTACTTTAGAGAAAGTACTGTAGCTCAGGGATGAATTCAACCTGGGCATTTGTACATTTGCCGATCTACTGCATGCATACTTTGCTCATGTTATAAAATTTGGAATACTTTAGGAACATTATTAACCCCATCATGTCTGGCTAATTCAAAAGCAGCAAGAAAGCTGATGATATGAAGTGACATATTAGATGAATATGAACTGGCAGAATGTGTTTTATGGATGCAATATTCAATGGGCTTTCCTTGGTGCTGTCCGAATTCAACTTGTAATTGAATGGAGGAAACTTTGGGTAGTTTAAGTGGAGATACTAAAAATAAGACCTCAAGGCAGACTTTTTCTTCATGTTTGCAGTTTGATTGTCAGATTTTACTACCAGGAGTTCATTGTCTTCTAATGTGTGGTTTTCAGATTCAAAGACAAATTTCCAAATGTGGTTTGATCATTCAAGAATATAAATACACTATACAAAAATGTTCAGTGAAAGTATTACTCCTGATATAACAATGTGTTCTATGACTCACATCCATGCAAATTTAAAAATTTAGATGTACTTTGAGTTACATCAACTCGTCATCAACTCTTAGTCCTGTGATTTACATAGACATGACTGATAGACTGGTTTATTTCAATTTTCTCTTTCAGGGTTGACATTTGATTGCATTTTACTCACTTGCAAAATTTGAATACAACTATAATAAATATGGTAAATTATAAAATCACAAAAAGTAAAAAAAAAATTCACTTGGAGGTTAAATGTGAAGCCTAAAATAATAGAAAGCAAGGAGCTGGGGTTTTGGCTCAGCGACAGAGCATTGCCTCGCACATGTTAAGCACTGGGTTCAAGCTTCAGCACCACATAAAAATAAATAAATAAAATAAAGGCATTGTGTCCATCTACAACTAAAAAACTAAAAAAAATAAATAAAAAAATACAAAAGCAAGAGCAAACAAAATCTCCACAGAGAATAGTTAATGCCGACATCAGGGGAACTGACACAGAGCTTATTGGGAGCTTCCTAATGGTCTAAGTAAAAAGAAACTCTAGAAGGATGGTACCTATTATTTCTACTTTTTATATTGGTCTTCTGAACCTAGAACATTACATTTATTTCTGTTGAACTGAATATTGACTCAGTCAGCTCTGAATTTCAAGTAACTAGATCTTTGGCAGTATGTTTTCTATTACCAGTCAGTTTTGTCTAAATTTAGAGAGATATTACATATGAATATTGTCTCAAGTTAATTCTTTTTTTTTGTGGGGGAGGTGGTGGTACCAAGGATTGAACTGAGATACTCAACCACTGAGCCACATCTCCAGCCCTATTTTTGTATTTTATTTAGAGACAGGGTCTCACTGAGTGGCTTAGCACCTTGCTTTTGCTGAGGCTGTTTTTGAATTTGCCATCCTCCTGACTCCTGAGCTGCTGGGATTACAGGCATGGACCTCTGCATCCAGTTATAATTAATTCTTGATCACTTAAAAAGACAAGGTGAAGGTCCAAAGGAGACAGACAGAACAGAGGAGCTTGGCTTTGATGTTGGACAAGTGGAAAGCAATCTGGAAAGTGGGTCTTCAGAAGACAGTGTGGGGGGCTACACATCCCTTACTATCCCTTCCTAACACTGATAGCAGTTAAATGGCAACATCTAAAATGGCAGTGGGTAGTGGCAGGTTATGCTGTAATATTTCAGGTCACCTATTGTCACACTCTGCTCTTGGTCTAAATCGCTGCTGAGAAAAGAACAACAGATTGGTTGAGTCTATTGGTTTGAATAGTTCATAAATATTTTCTCCACAAATACACTTTGGAAACTGAATTGCCTCATTCCATGATTATTAGAGAGAAAGAAAACTCTGTCTTTCAAGCTCCTGGAATGTATTCTTATCCCTGCTATGTCACCCTCATTCTCAATCACTGGGCATTATGTAGAAATATACATTTCATCTTGTAATTCATTCATTACCCCTTGGGCTGATGGTAACAGATGTCATTAGTTTAATGATCACAGTCATCCATTGTCATAATTAAGGTGATCACTTAATGAGGCAGGATGTATCATTGTTTAATACATTAAATTAAGAAAAGATGGCATGTCTGGGCATAAGACATCACCCATCATTTCTGAAGATGAGTCAATCCTGTAAATGCTTCTCAATAAAACAATGGGGTGGGTCTTTGGGAATTTTAACATCTAAGAGGGCTCCCCTAAACTCTGATAGTGGTCATTATGATCAAATGGAGGTACCCCTGGCATCCATCCTGTCTTGCCATGAAGGCAGCTTCACTACTATGATGTGTAGCTTCTGAATCTTGAGATTTACTCCCAGGCCAGCTCTACAGCTACTTGACTACTTCCCAAAACCTTTTCAAGAGGTGGTCTCTCTTTCCATTTTCGTGCTGAAACATTTTCCCCATGTCATTGAATTTCTGTTTCGCAACTTATGGTGCTTTTAAATTGAAGAAGCCCTTTTGAAAGTCGTTGAGTTTCCATAAAATGTTAGAGGTCAGTCTTATTTCCTTCTGCAGATTTCTGGAGACATTTGCCAGGTATATCCTGAATTGTTAGTAACTGAGAGTTTGTGGGATGTTTCCTACATGAATAATAGCTGCTGGATAGTAACAATGCCATATCTCTGTATTGCCTAGCACTCATTTCCTCTATTATCTTTCAATTTTTTCAGTCCCCGGAATCACCAGCTGATTTTGATTCACCATGTGTTGATGAGAAGTTGAAATGAGATAGACTATTTTGCTTGCATATTAAAATATTCCAGGGATGACTACAAAAATTTATTGGTCCACTTCCCAATTATCTGCATAGACCAGACCTCAAGTTTTCTAAAATTAAATTAACTTTATCAGAATATTTGCTGGAATTCAGTGTTCCCTTTTAGTCCCATTTAACAATTCACTGGATTTTTTTTAAACAGTTGCTCATTTTCTATTTCATTATTCATTTTGAAAGGAGTTTTGAATTCCTACTATATCCCAGACACTGTAGATGATATATAAAGTTCAATAAGCTTAGTCCATATTTTAGAAGGTTTGAGCTCCTCAGAGTTGATAACAGTCTGTCAAGGGAAGCAATCCTATGGACTGAAAACTATAATACCCTGTGACATGTACTGTCATAGAGCTTGGTCAGTGATGGTGAATACACTGGTCACAAAAAGAGTAATTATGCAAAGGAACTATAAAAAAGATTTTGAACAATTGGTGTTATTTACTTTGAATATTGGTGAATGCTAAAAATTTCCTGGAGGGAAAGAAAGGGTTATGAAGAGTACCATATTCAGAAAAATAAATAGAAAGTAAGAAAGAGTGGACGCATGGTACATCTACAGTAAGGGAAAGGAGCCCAGTATGGCTTAGCAAGGTGACTGTAGTTGGATCAGAAAGGTTCTGACAAGTTCTTCGAAGACATGTTGGAGGAGGTCCTGTAGGCTCTTCATCTTCAAAGTACAGCCCTTGACCTAAAAATATTATTGTTCCACATGTGAATAATTGATTATCTACAGACAAATTACTGAAGAGTTGTTGCACTTAAAGAAATTCCATATTTAAAAATACAAAAAGTATTTTTTTATGACAAAAGTATTTTCTAAAGTATTCTAAGTGAATTTGTAAAAGAAAAGTCAAATTATACTTTTTATGGTGAAAAAGATGCTTTAAAATTATAAAGAAAAAAAACCTTTCCAACATGAAAAACATTAAAATAATTGGAAATATTTCCATGGCTGTATGATTTTTTTGCCTCTGAAAAAAATATAGATATAGCAACCATGAATTGGTCCAAAGTTGTTCTCTCAAAGCTTGGGAATCAAATATCCTACCTATATATAAATAAAAGATGTAAATGTACAATTTGTTTGCAAAAACAATTGAGTGTAATAAGGGGAGTTTGCTAGTTGAATTTCTACAGGAATAACAAAACTTTTCATAGCTTATGGATAAAGTTACAAAATGAGGTTGATGGCATAAACCAATGAATTCATTTTTCAACTTGATTAATTTTCATTATGAAATGCATTTAAGCTAAGGGTCATTAAAATCAAATATCACAATATATTCCACTTAGAACCATACTTTCAATTTTGAATAATATAAAGGGTTAAATGAAAATTTCCAGAAATAATACATCTGTTATGATTATCTCCATTTTACATATGAATTATATTCCATTAAAACAAGTTTTATTCTAGTAAGTATATAATTTAAATGTTTAAAATGTTTATATTTTAATTCTTTTTTTAAAATTTTAATTTGTTACGTATGACACCAAAATGCATTACTATTCACATTACACATATAGCACACAATTTTTCATATCTATGGCTATACAAAAAGTAGAGTCACACCATTTGTGTCTTCATACATGTACTTAGGGTAATGATGACCATCTCATTCCACCATCTTTCTTATCTCCATTTCTCCTCCCTCTCCCTCCCTCCCCTTTGCTCTATCTAGAGTTCATCTAATCCTTGCATGCCTCTCACCCACAACCCCATTATGAATCAGCACCCTTGAATTAGAGAAAAAATTTGGCATTTTTTTTTTGTGATTGGCTAACTTCACTTAGCATTATATTCTCAAACACCATCCATTTACCTGCAGATGCCATGATTTTATTCTCTTCTAATGCTGAATAGTATTTTATTTTGTATCTATACTACACTTTCATTATCCATTCATCTACTGACGGGGATCTGGGTTGGTTTCAGAGTTTAGCTATTGTGAATTATGCTACTATAAACATTGATGTGACTGTGTCCCTGTAGTATGCTGTTTTTAAATCCTTTGGGTACAGACCAAGGAGTGGGATAGCTGGGTCAAATGGTGGTTCCATTCCCAATTTTCCAAGGATTCTCCATACTGCTTTCCATATTGACTGTACCAATTTACAGTCCCACCAGCAATATATGAGTATGCCTTTTTCCCCACCATCCTCACCAACACTTATTGTTGTTAGTATTCTTAATAGCTGCCATTCTTTCTGACTGGAGTGAGATGAAATCTTAGAGTAGTTTTGATTTGCAATTCTCTAATTGCTAGAGATGTTGAACATTTTTTTCATATATTTGTTGATTGATTGTATATCATCTTCTGAGAAGTGTGTGTTTAGTTCCTTGGCCCATTTATCAATTGGGTTATTTATTTTAAAATGCCTATTTTGAAATAAAATAATAATAAACTTATTACTTATATTTGATATATTTCTATGACAAATTATTTAAAATTGGTAAGTATATACACACAAATATAATATATATCTATGTACACTTGTATATAAACTTTTTTGGATATACATGATAATAATATCCTAGAAATATTCCTCTATAATTAAAATATTTGAATTATTCTTTTGTGGAGAAGACATCTGTACTTTCTGTAAAGGACCTCATTGGCTTATCTAAATCATAAATTTAATCCATGACATGGTCTATCCATTAATTCATAGCTCATCTTACCCTACCCATTTACAGGGTTTAAGATATATAGTTAAATATCCTTTTAAAAAAATAACAGTTATCCATGGATCTATCATCCCCACACAAAGTCAGAATATTGCCAATAACCTTCCTGGAATCATATGACTCCTACCACCACATCTGTCTCACCATATCTACAGTATTCTCATGTTGAATCCTGTGTTCATTGGTCCCTTATTTTCTCTTTCAATGTGATTTTTTGCTTAATTATATTTACATTTTTTTACCCATAAAATTTATCATTTGTTCTGAGATTTAGAATAGGGTGTCATATTTTGGGACTCTGTGCAGGATTACTTATTTCACTTAACACTGTGTTGGTGAGATCAGTATTATTTTAGGTTGTTGTAATTCATTTGTTTTTGACTGCTTCCCTTGCATTCTATAATCTTTTCTCAAACAGGCAAAATAACCCTTTAAAAATGAGTTTAATAATGCCACTTGTCTTCTTTAAAAACAATGGGTTCTCAACGGGTAAGTAATAAAATCCTAATCCCTAATGTGTTTACAAAGCCCCTACATGGTGGCACAAGCCTGTACTCCCAGTGACCGAGGAGGATACAGCAAAAGAACAACCAGAGATATAAAAAATCGTGCTGTATACATGTAATAAGAATTGTAATGCATTCCACTGTCATTTATTAAAAAAGAAAAAAGAACCACAGTTCAAGACAAGCCTTGGTAATTTAGAGAAATTCTGTCTCAAAATAAAAAATTATAATAAAGGCTGGGGATATAGCTCAGTGGTAGAGTTTTCCTGGGTTTAATCCCCAGTAGGGAAGAATTTTGATTAACTCTGCTTGCATTTCCTATTAGTCCCTGCAGTTTCCCTCCTCTCCTGTCATATTGGTTTACTTTCTTTTCTTCAAATGAGTCAACAATGATTCTACTTAGCACATGTGAGTTTAGTTCTTCACTCTGAAATCCTTTCTTCAGATATAGGCATAGCTTGTCTTCATTTTCCCCAGACTAGAATACTTCCTTTTCTTTAAGGATACATCTCCTCCAATGTTAACTGTTTCCTGAAGCCTTACCATCATTTCAGAAATCAATCTCTTTCTTCTGGAATTCACATTTTATTTTTATTTTCATCAAAGAACCTCTTGCTCTCAAATAGATCATAAATATATTTGCTTATTTGTCAATTGTTGTTCTCCTTAGCTATAGTGCAAAATCCAGAGGAATGGATTTGCTCTGTCTTGCTCATCACTACATTCCCCAAACATCAGAGTGTCAAACATAAGGTACTGTATTCCAAAAAGGTATTCAATGAATAAACTAGGGTCTACTTCATCTAGAGACCTTCAGAAATTCAAACAAAACTTTCTTTATCCCTCATATCTTACTTCTTAAAGATTTTAACAAATAATTCAACAACACCAAATTTTTTGGCCAAGAGGCTCAATTTTTAATCTACTTTTCATGTTAGGTTTCTGTGCATAAATATCATGCATAATTTGTCTTTTAAAAATTATTCTGCTGAGAAGAAATTTTTAAACCTGCTCTCATATATAATCCTCTCAATAACACAAGTAGGATTGCACTATATTCATGTTTTATGGATGATGATATTAGACCTTAGAAGGTTTAAGTAATTTGTCCAAAGTCACTCAGATCTTAAGTGCTATGGCTGAAATGGAGGACAATTTTGCCTCACTGCAAAGCTCATGATCTTTCCAATTAAGAGGCTCTGTTATACACCAACACACATCACAATCTAAAATGAGGACAGAATGGTTAGTGGGTACATGGATCCCTTTCCTGAAACTTTAGCACTAAGGATACTTTAGTCTCTTTCCCAAGAACATTTTTCTGCATATGTGGCTTAGACAAGAGATAACCATGACCTTTCTGCCAGAGATGTCTCACCTGCTCCAGGTGATGCTGGCTGCTATTCATCACAAAGATGGAGGAAGGTAGGAATGACACATGACAGTAAAAGAACTACATCTTCTTTTCCTGGGTATCGCCGTAATTTATCTTAAGTAATAAACGTAGGCATGTCTTCAGTCAGTGAAAAGAGCAGCAAAAATAATAAATACCCATAAGACAAAATTCAGATGCCTTAATGTGAAAGTCCTGAATAAAATTAAACTGTAGGCAACAGATAAAAGCCAGAAATACCACTGTGTATTATCACAAAACTTCTTAATGGCAGGAAAATAAAACAGGAAAAAATAAATTTGAGGAAGTGCAATTAAGACTAACTTTGAACAAATAGAATTTTATATCTTTGTTCTAATTAAAAACAAACAAATAAAAATAAACAGCTGTTGAGATTACTTGGCTTCAGTTAAAAAAAATATTGGTGGTTTTTTTAAATTCAGTTACGCCTGACATATTTACCTTGCCATGGAAGCTGACCAAATGTGGAGAATTGGCTCCATTCCGCAGAGTGTCAGCAAAGTGCACTAATAATTAGGGCACCAAACACAAATTAGTAAACTTTGAAGCTCAGCCAAGACCAGAATATGAGATAAAATCCAATTAAAAATAAAACTATGAAACTTCATTATGAAATATAAATGTTTAAACTCCCATTAAATGTCTTAGGAAATAAAGAAGCCTCCAAAAAATTTGTCCTGGAAATTCTTTTTTTTTTTGGATTCCTCAAGTATTGTTTCTGTTTGTCAGAGATGCGATTTTTTTCTTTGAATTTTACTTCTATGTGATATGACTTGATAGCTTTATACAATTTAAATCACAAAAATACTTCAACATAATCATTTGGGAATTGGTTAAGGCTTGGTCTTCTATGTGCCATTCAGGATTAAGAACAATGATAACCTAAGATTAGTTAGACCTACAGGTGAGTGACTGTGAGAATGGAAAAATTCAATGATGGGCAGGCGAGTTGATCTAGTGGAAATATCAATAAGACAGCTAACATGAGCATCAAAGAAGGCAAGTGGTCACTGTCAAGTATGTACGATGGTGGAACTCAGCCTGTTTAAGGAATCATAAAGAGCAAGTAGGGAGATAGATGATTGATAGATGATAGAGACAGGAGTATAGGAAGAAAATAGTTGTGGAGAATTCTGTTCCAGAGATCAAGGAACTTGATCACAGGGCCTCTAGACAAATGAATAGACTGTTTACATGGTGACTAAAATGGTGAACAATCATCTGGGTACTTGTGCTATTTAACCCTACTCAAGATAGTGGTTGCCAAACTCTGGTGCATATTAGAAACACCTGGGAACTTCAAAATAATCCTGATGTCTGGCTTCTACCTCCAGACATTCTGATGTAATTGAAATTGCATCATGGGTAAGGCATGGGCATTGAATATTTTAAAGCTCTCAAAAGATTCTAATGTGAGTGAAAGATTGGGAACCACAAAGCTAACAGGATTTACTCCAGAGATTCACTGTAGGGTTGATCATCTCTATAAGGAAAAGCAGTCCCATCCATAAGGTGATGTTGTTTTGGTCTAGAAAATTTTCAAGCACCTAATATTAATTGGAATTCAGGAATAAGAAGGGGACTCACCCTATTAAATATTGGGTGATATGTATGAAATTATGTTTGTCCTTTAATTCTGGGTGGACTTATCATAAATAGATAAATGTAAATAGAAAAAATATAATTCAACATAGATCCAGATATATATGGATGTTTTGTACCCATTAACAGAGACATTACAAATCAGTGGTGAAATCAAAGGTTACTTATGAAGCTATGTTGGGACTATCTGTTGGCTATCAGGGAGGGTCTCAGGCTCAAGGGCTATGGAAGCCTCTATTTCTAGGAAATCCTAGTATGTGGACAGCAGCCACCACTGTAAAAAGCATATTATATAGAATGAAAAAAGAAAATTCTTCCATCATAAATCTATAGGAAATGTGTGGCCATAATGGGTGGTCCAGAGCCTCCACCAGGTATGAGAAGTTGTTATTAAGCCTCTAAAGTAAAGGTGGTTTTGGAGCAAGCGCTACCAGAAGTGCCTGGAATACTGCAATTTGAAAAAATTCTAGACACTTTTGTTGGAAGGGGTCTCATCCAAAGGGGGCTGGCTTGCAAATACCATCAGTGCAATAATAGTACAATAGCTGCTTTTTTTGGTTTTTGTTTATTTTTGTTTTTTAAATGATATCAAGGACCATATGGCCTTCAGTTTACCAAATAGTTTTCAGGAATTTAACTGAGGCCTTGCACTCTATGTAAAGCAATGGCTTGTTCCCCCCTTTTTTTGTGAGCTCCTTTGTATTTATATATTCAAAATGAGTGTGTCAAATGTATCTCTTTAAAGGAGGATATCATCAGGGTAATGGCCTCTTTGTACTCCTGGAGGAAGTTAGATAAGAATAGGATCTTGCCAGCAAGGATCCTGTGCAATGTTAAAGCGGTTGAGGCAGCTCGTGGGAAAAGATGTGTTTTGTCACTTTTAAAATGAAGAAAAATCAGGACTGAGGGGCTACTCAAATTGATGTTGAACAGACATTTTAGCCAGCCTATGTTAGCAAGCTATTTACTAGCTTCTGAATCTGTTGAGTGGGATATGGCATTGCAGTAATCCTAAATTGAGCTGTTAAATGGAGAAGCAGAGAGGCTAATATTCCCAACACTAAAAACTACTATAACAGTATGAAGCTTCAGTCTTTGAAGGTCTGTTTTAATTTACATTGTGACAAATAAACTATTTACAGGTCAATTAATGAGCCAATTAGTAAACGCCGAAGATTTAATTTAAATAGTAATTTATTAGTCATTGCGTTAGAGGGTTTATGCCTTCAATGGGATATTTTAAGGTAATGGGTTCTGTGATTGAAGGCAATTTAGGCCAGGTGATAGTTGTGATGGTTAAGGTGAGGCATAACTATTTTATATTATATTTTATATTTTATATATTTTATATTTTATATATTATATTATATACTCCTGGATATCTTCCTCTAAGATTATAGGAATTATCTTGTTTAAATTTAGTATGATTCCAGGTGTAATTATAATTTGATCCCTTGTATTGATGTGGTCCATTAAAGTTTGCCGATTGATGCATTTCAGCAGATTTTAAAGTTAAATCAGAACCTATTTGCAGATGTGGAAGCTTGTTTGTACCTGTTTGTGTTTATTTTTTTTTTGAAAAAAATTCAAGTAAACTTTATATTTCAAATTGAGTCAATTTTTGGACATTTGTTTGAGTTTTTGGATTCCTCACCCTGTATTGGTTTCTTCCTGTCTCCTTTTCTTATTCTGAGGTTACTAGCAGTAGTTGATGCCCTTTTCTATCCAGTTCACATGTGTAAGGTTTTTATCCCATGAGTCTCTAATCAGAATCACCAATTGTTAGAAGTTATCTCCATCACAGTGGTTGAATTAACTCCTTAGCTATGTCATAGGCGCACCATGTTCCTCTATAAGCCTGTGACCTATGTCTATTTTGGAGATAGAAGAACAGATAGCAGCAACAGTAGTATAGGCATTTTAAATTTTTTTATTCTAATTTGTTATGTATGACAGCAGAATGCATTACATTTCATATTACACACATAGAGCACAAGTTTTCATATCTCTGATTGTACACAAAGTAGTCGCACCATTCCTGTCTTCATATACTTAGGGTAATGATATCCATCTCATTCCAACGTCTTTCCTACCCCCTTGATTAGAGTTCAGCTAATCCTCCCATGCTCCCTGCCCCAATCCCACTATGAATCAGCATCCTTATAGCAGAGAAAACATTTGGCATTTGTTTTTTGGGGATTGGCTAACTTCACTTAGCATTATATTCTCCAATTTCATCCATTTACCTGTAAATGCCATGATTTTATTCTCTTTTAATGCTGAATAATATTCCACTGTGTATAAATGGAACATTTTCTTTAACCACTCATCTACTGAAGGGGATCTAGGTTGATTCCACAATTTAGCTATTGTGAATTGTGCTGCTATGAACATTGATGTGACTGTGTCCCTGTAGTATGCTGTTTTTAAGTCCTTTAGGTACAGTCCAAGGAAAGGAATAGCTGGGTCAAATGGTGGTTCCATACCCAGTTTTCCAAGGAATCTCCATACTGCTTTCCAAATTGGCTGCACCAATTTGCAGTCCCACCAGCAACATATGAACGTGCATTTTCCCCACATCCTCACCAACACTTATTGTTGTTTGTATTCTTAATAGCTGCCATTCTGACTGGAGTGAGATGAAATCTTAGACTAGTTTTGATTTGCATTTTTCTAATTGTTAGAGGTGTTGAACATTTTTGCAATATATTTTTTAGTTGCAGTTGGACACAATACCTTTATTTTATTTGTTTTTATGTGGTGCTGAGGATAGAACCCAGTGCCTGACACATGCTAGGCGAGCACTCTACCATTGAACCACAACCCAGCCCTGAACACTTTTTTCATATATTTATTGGTTGATTATATATTATCTTCTGAGAAGTGTCTGTTCAATTCCTTGGCCCATTTATTGATTATTTGTTTTGTTTTGTTTTGGGTGTTAAGATTTTTGAGTTCTTTATATATCCTAGAGATTAGTGCTCTATCTGATGTGTGTGTGGTAAAAATTTGCTCCCAAAATGTAGGCTCTCTATTCACCTCCCTGATTGTTTCTTTTTCTGATAAGAAGCTTTTTAGTTTGAATCCATCCTCTGTGCTGGTCAGCAAGAGAAAGCTCCATTCCATCGCTCAACAGCAGTTACCAAGCGAAATCAAGAGAACAATGATAGTGGTGGTCATCAGCTACACACCCTGCTCATAATGTTACTGTTGTGGGTATTCCACAGAAACAAGACACACCCCCACCTCCACACCCACATTTTGGTTTGTAGATTGAGACTGAAGTTGTCACACACCAAGAGATTATGAAAGAATTTATTATTCACATCCTAGGGGGATCCTAGGGGGAGCTGGAGATAGGAGTAGGGCAAGGCCTGTGATTTTACAGTGGTGAGAAGTTTTATAGACTGAGGTTTTTATGAGGTTTGAATTCCTGCAGACACCAAAGGGGAGGACAGGCTTTCTTATGAGCCTATCCCTACAGGGAACCAAAACTCATGAAGGTGGAGAGGCTAAAAGAAATCAGTAATCATACATCAAAATATGAACTCAGACCCTTTATTGCAACCTTTAATAAATAAAACATTTACCACTGAGAAAATATCACACATTCATTAAGTGAAACAAACATAACTTTCATCCTCTGACAAATGGAAAACAATAAGGAATTTCCATAGGTGCTTGAGACCATAGTTATCTGATCATAATTCTTTTGTATCTAAATTATTTCCCTACAAATGATTTCCCCTGGAGTCTCTTCTCTTATTAAAAATAGGATTCAGGAGAAATTTAAACAGAATTATGCACATCAAGAGGAAGTACTGAAGACCGAAGTAGGGCAAATTATATTCCATGCATGTATGAATATGTCAAAATGAACTCTAGTATTATGTATAACTATAATGCACTAATAAAAACATTAAAAAGGAGAAACCTTATAGATGGTTTCTTCTAATACCTTCTGATACAGTTGTTGAAGTGAAAGCCAGAAATTTAATTCAAAAGCCCAAAGTTAGGTTTTGAGTTAGTTTTATCATAAATAATTGGTTTAGTTAGTTTGTTTTGGAGAGTATCTAGAACTAACATTGAATTTACAGAGACCCACAGAGCAGTTATTTAGAGTATAGGCTCATATTTTCTGGATCATTCATAGGTACACTATATTCTTAAATTTTGATAGATATCACCCAGTTGCCATTCTAGGGTTTTCTGATTTACACTACTATTAACAATAAATACAGTTGTCTATTTCTCTTCTCCTTTAGGTCTACAGCATATAAATCTTTAAAATAACTTTC
This sequence comes from Marmota monax, assembly GCF_021218885.2. Classification (NCBI taxonomy): domain Eukaryota; kingdom Metazoa; phylum Chordata; class Mammalia; order Rodentia; family Sciuridae; genus Marmota; species Marmota monax. Next base: position 525,783 of record NW_026694465.1, on the reverse strand, counting down.
ATCTTTTCAATGTGCATTCTTGATTACTGGATAAGGTAAGCATCTTTTCACAAGTTAATTGGATAATAATTCATTGCACATTTCCTTATAGGATTGTCTTTTCAGTGATTAGTGGGACCTCTCTATTGATATGAATGTTAATTATTTGTCTCATGTCTAAGCTGTACAGTTTAGAACAGTCTTTTTCTTGACTTATTAATTATTTTTAAAAATCTGTAGGTAGTTGTAAATTTACATGCAGTTTTAGGGAATAATATAACACGGTTCTATGTACTCTTTACTCAGTTTTCCTCAATAAGAACATTTAAAAAAATAATAGTGCAATATCACAATTAGGATATTGACATTCAGGATATTGACAGGATAAAAAACATTCCCTTCACCACAAAGACACCTTACCTTGCCCTTTGATGGACAACTTTATTTTTCTCCCTTCCCTACTATTTCTGTAACCATTGGCAACCACTATCTGTTGTTTGTGTCTACAGTTTTGTAATTTCAAGAATCATAGGTAAATAAAATTATGCAGTTTGTAATTTTGGGGAATTGACTTTTTTAACTCAGCATAATTACTCTCAGATTTTTCTAAGTTGTTGTGAATATCAATAGTCTATTCCTTTATATCTCTGAGTATTTTTCCATAGTATGGCTATCTCACACTATAGGTGGAAAGAGTTTTCCTAATTATTTATACCATAAAGGACATATGAGTTGTTTATAGCTTTGGGCTATTATAAATAAAGCTGTTATGAAATTTGTGTATAAATATTTCTTTGAACATAGTTTTCATTTCTGAAACTGATATGCTCTGAAAAAGATTGTTTAGAACTGCTTCTTATTCTTTAAACATTCAGTAGAATTTGACAGTGAAATTTTCTGCACCTGAAATATCTTTCTAGGGAAGTTTAAAAATTGTAGGTTTAATTTCTCATGTGGGTATAAGACTATTTAGATGATGTGTCTTATCTTAGCTAGCTTTACATTCTCAGGTTAACCCACTGCTGGCTTTTTATGATTGTGAAATTTTTAGTTGGATTCTACTGGTTATAGACTTAGAATCTTCTCCTGGTAAAAAAGTATTGTCTCTTCTTGCCTGGCAGTCTGTCTTATTTCTCGGATTTAGGATTAGTTGATTGCCTTATGTAGGGAAGACCCCAAATGGCTGTAATTAGACTCCCTTGCCAAGGCTTCTGGTAGGCTGTGTTTTTAGTATGTAGCCAAGGTCACAAACACCTTGATTTAGCATACATCATAAACATTTGCTTGAACCCACTTATGTAACCTGTTGGCAATGTGCCTTTTTTGGTCTGGCCTGATATATACATACACACACACACACACACACATATATATGCTTGCCTATGGAAGAACTCAGGAGGCTAAATGGAGCTGGAGGCTGGGGGGTTGCAGCCTCCTCTGAATAAATAATATATACTATCCCAGTGGCACCTTGCATCTTCCGTCACCTGCTGGGATCCCTAATCTCTTTCCCAGGTATAAGCCTCCACCCAACACCTTGCAATCTCAGTTTGGTAATGGCTTCTAAGAAAGTCTCTAATTTTCAGTTTGTCTAGCTTCTTCCTTGTTAGAAAGCAAATCGCTCTGTTTGCAGCTGTCTACATCACTGAGCTAAGGTCCTAAGATAACTTCATTTAACATTTCCTTTTTGAGTACATGCTTATAATATGACCCTTCTTTGAGATACAATGAAAATAAAATAATTATAAAGTACCATGCTTATGTAGAAAATTTTTAGTTTGTAAGTCCTTCCACATAGATGTATTTTGACTCTCACTATGGCATTTAGAAGAAAGACCATGATATAATTTGCCCAAGTTCATACAGTTAGACATAAAAGATAAGGAAATTAAGACTTGCAAATCCAAACATTTACTCTTTCATGTGAATGACTGGTCCTTCCTCTTTTATACCTTATCCAGAAAAAAAAAATTGGTTGTCTCTGAGGATATTATGGAACACACGATCTCAGCACTATGGTGGACACTCTGAAAGAGCTAAGAAATCTTTAATGTTGGTCCCAAATGAAAACCACTTGTCTATAAATGCATTCTGTATGCTCTAGACCAGTAGATCCTAAATTTGATATGCTTAAGAACCCCTTGGAGAGCTGGAAATAACAGAGGCTAAGAGATTCTCCTTTAGTAGGTGGTGATAGGACCAATTGCATTTGCATTTCTAACAAGCTCACAGCTGATCCTAAAGTTAATTCCAAGGACCAGCTGTGTAGCTATGATTCTATCTATGCTAATGTTTGAGAATTCTACACCATGGTTCTCAAACTTTGTTGTACATTGTTTTTAGCTGGGGATCCTTAAACATTTTCTGATTCCTTGATACCATCTCCAGATATTATGATTTAATTTCCAAGAGGTCATCAAATTTTATAAATGCTCCCCTGGCGATACTAATATGCAGTGAAGTTTGGGAATCACTGCTCTAAACACTTTTTCAATTGGGTTTCTGTGAAATAAAAAAAAAAAATAGAAATTTTAGTTTCTTAACTCCCCAGCCTTCTTGCATTTGGGATTGGAATGAGTTAAACCTATTTCATGCCTAACATTGCCATGTTTATTCAGTATTAAAAAGAGCTCTCTTCACAGAGTCAAAAGGCTGCATTCTTAAAGGAAATACATATTTAATTCTGGTATTTAATGAAGTCAGCCTTTTGTACAGAACTTTATTATACTTTGTTTTAATTGGAATTTTAGTTGATCTTTTGCCTTTTTGACACAAATCTAAAAGTCACTAGGGACAATTACAACATTGTCATCATAGCTCTAGGATTTTACATTAATTCCCCTAACTTACTGATAGGGACTTTCAAATCTTACAGTAATTCAGAGAACACAGTAAAATTCTAAGTGAAATATTTCAAAACAGTGTGTATATTTTTGAATAGTATGAGAGAGTAACAGATTTCATGAGGAATTTCTTGTCTCCAAACATTGTAAAAGTGAAATAACTTACAAAAAGGCATTTCAAATTTCTGCCTATGTAGTTCCTTTTAAATTTTTATTTCAATGTAACTAACTCTTTTTAGAAAGGAGGGATATGTTATATGTTTATTATTTGAAGGTGGCAAGATGGAAAAAAACAACTTTGGGGTTTAATTGTTTCCAAAACAACCACAATCTTTCTTTCCTTCCCCCCACCCCTTGAAGGCCATTGACTTTATTGACCTAAAAACTTTAAAGGGACCTTGACTGTTATGCCAAAAATAGGTACAAAATGGCACCAAACTGATCAGAGATGAAGGTGGAGGTGAGGTAAGGGGCCGGTAATCCAACCAGAGAAGCTGGTAACTGTCTCTATGGAACTGGCAGGGGAAGGGGGAGGAAGGGAGTTGCATCACAAGAAGGTGTTACATCACTCTTGAAGGCACCCAAGACATCCCAGAGACTACTTGGCATTGGCACCACAGGTGTCTTTCAGCCATTTCCTGAAGATGACTTCATCATCCCTTTTTTTTTTTTTTAGCACCAGAAACTAGCCAAGGACCACATATATGCTGTAAAGCCCCTTTCCTCCAGCTTCTTGCCCAGGATTTCACCAATCCTGACCAGGCTCCCCACTGGCCTTACCCCCTAGGCTATACAGCAAAGTCTCTGTGCCTTAGGGAGCTGGTCATCTTGGACAGGCTTGATAGGCAGCTCTGGCTTCCATAAGGGCTCCTCTCTCCACCCAACAGTTGACCCTACCTTTTTTCTTTAGGGTAAGCAGGAGCTCATGCTCTTCTTCCCACATTCATTCAGGTAGTTATAGTGTCTTGTTAGGATGCTGCCTCTCTCCACCTTTGGTTAGTGCCTGGTACTCCAGAGTTCAGGTATTGTTAGAGTGGGTCATAGGTAGAAATCAGTGGGGGAAGGAAAGACAGGGTTCATTCCCATTTGAGTGACGAATAATCACTCAACCTGAGGTGTTGGGAAATCCCTCCCATAAACCCATTTCATTCACTGTCAGTTACTACCTTAACCTAGAAGAACCAGGTGTAATCAGATTAAGGGATTTTCCCAGTGTTGAAACATGCACAGAGTGCTGAGGCACCGTCATCTAGGTGACACTGATTCACTGTAATTTGTGTCAGGGTCTTAGCTGCCCCATAGGTTTCTCTTAGTTATCCATGGAAACTTTTCAACAAGGTGAAACCAGCCCAGGTGCACTAGGCCATCCCCCTCTCAGATGCAATGAATGCCCCAAATACATAATACAGGAGGAGGGAGGCTCCCAGACCAAATATAAAGACCTCCCGTGTGGAAGTCCTAGGCCACTTTCCTCTCTAGGAGGCAGCCAGTTCTGAGTGAAGCTGCCTCCATTACAGCAAATAAACTCTTCATACTTATTCTCTAGGTCTTTTGACAGAAATATTTCAAGAAGATAAGAACTGAGGAGTGTTACTGCTTTATAACAGTATTATTAATTTGGTAGAATTATCCTAATAGAGATAGGTTCACCCTCTCTGCTGTTGTCTTGATTAAATGAATATAATCAAATTACTTGATTAAATGAACATAATCAAGTCCTAATGGTTGATATAGGCTATATCTAGTAGTTTAGAGGGGGGGAAGAAAAGCAAATTCTTGGGCTAAAATCAGAATAATAAGGAGACATAATATTTAGCATTAAAATAGCTAAGAAAAGCAGGCATGGTGGTGCATGCCCGTAATCCCAGTGGCTCAAGAGACTGAGGCAGGAGGATCATGAGTTCAAAGCCAGCCTCAGCAATGGTGAGGTGAGACAAAATATGGCTGGGGATTTGGCTCAGTGGTTGAGTGCCCCTGATTTCAATCCCCGGAAGGCCCACCCCCCTGCAAAATAGCTAAGAAAATATAGACTTTCATTATAATCCAGCATTTGGTGGTAGACTCCTCTGGAAACAGTTATTCTAGCAAGATAGCTTTGGAGACCTGGGAAAATTATTTGGCTCTTACAACTGAAAAGAAAAACAAACTGTCAGAAAAATATAACATTATATTAATATAACATTACTATCTTGGAAAAAATCTTGCTACCATGAGAATGGGTTAGGAGTAAGAAAAATCTACCTGGTTCAAAACCAGAAACCACTCTTCAGTATGGCAAAAGCAGAAGAGAAGACTTAATAAAACTTCTAATTTAGTGGTCTCATATGGGTTCCATGCATCATTATATCTAGCAAAGGGAGAAGTCTAAAAGTGAAAAAGGTTGACTAAAGATGAAATGTATAATTATTGAATAAAAAACCCAGTGGAGGGATTATACAGAAGATTGAAAGCTAAATAAAAAAGCAAAACAAAAATTACATTACTAGCTTGAGCGAACCTCTCAGAACGAGAAAAAGTAAGAAGAGATTAATGTGAAATATGAAAGTTTATGTGATAAGAAAAATATTAGCTGAAATAGTAGAGTAGGAAAATATAAATGCCATCAAAAAACCATGGAAAACTGTTACAATCAACTTTGTCAGAACTCAAGATGACAAGAAAGGTACCAAGTGAATACTGATTGAAGAAAAAGGCAACTTGAAACCTTAGGAAAAAACTGTCATGTTTTCTGCTTGCTCTTACCCCACCCCTTCCCTGGCTCAGTAGTGGTCTTTAAATGGCAGTCCACATTCTCAGGGAGGAACTCAGGTCCCCATTCCTGAGAGAGCAGAGCAGATCTTACTCACAATGAATTGTGTAGATCAGTTCTTTCCTGTCTAGGGTCTGCCTGAAGGGCTAAGACAACATGCTGCCTTTGTTTAGCAAATTATGGAAATTATTTCTGGCAGGAAAGTAAAAGACATTCCTTGAAAACCCTGTGAGTTAAACATCCAACCCACAACCACTTGGGGGAAAAAATTGTTATTGAGGCCAACACTAGAATGCCTAAAGTCTGGAAGGAAAAGCTGAGAATAATGTCTTTGGCAATTTGGGCATTGAAAATGGCTCACACGTGTTATGGAATTTAGAAACACACGAGTATGTCCAGGACAGGGAGAGGTGGAGATGCGAAGGATCCGGAGATTATTTTTTCAGGATCATTATCGGGATCCCATAGTGAATATTAGAATGAAAACCAATGAACCGAGAAAGAGAGGTTAGGTAAGGGGAGAGAGAGGGAGGGAGGGAGGAAAGGAGGGAAGGAAAGAAGATGAAAGAAGGAAGAAAGAAAAATAAAAAAGGAAGGAAGGGAATCTAAAATGATTTGTCATCAGCAATTATTTTCAATTACTTTTATTTGTAGAAATTACCTTTATTTATTGGTAGACTCCTCTGCAAACATTTTTTTTTTTCTAGCAAGATAGCTTTGGAGACCTGGGAAAATTATTTGGCTCTTACAACTGTAAAGAAAAACAGACTGACAGAAAAATATAACATTACTATCTTGGAAAAATTCTTGCTATCATGAGAATGGGTTAGGAGTAAGAAAAATCTACCTGGTTCAAAACCAAAAACCACTCTTCAGTATGGCAAAAGCTGTAGAATTTCTGTGGGTAGCTTAATCTCACAGTACATTACATAATCAGCTAGACTATGACCTTGCAAAGCTTATCAGTGTATACATTTATACTTTAACTGTTCAAGACTGAGAAAGATGTAATGCTGGTATTTTTTCTTCCAGGCCATGTGGTAGATTTTAAAATTTAATCACAAGCTGTTAGCAAATCAATGGACAGTTAGGCTCACTGATTAGAGTTGATATACTGGAAGGAGTACTGCTGTCCCCGTGGAATTGTTTTTTAAGTAATAGGAATAACTTGAACATTATTAAATGCTGAGAACATTTATATTTTCAAGGGCAGAATAAGAAGCCGAATCAGTGATTTACATTTTTTTAACATTTAAAAAGAAAAATTTCCTTGTAAACTTAATCCAAATGTTGCTGACCAAAACCTTAACTATATTTTCTTCTTTCCTTCTCCTTTTGAAACAGAAAGAGAAATGAGAGGAATGAGGGTATGCATGGGAAGGTAGAGTTGGTCTCTTCAAGGATACCATTAGGGAGCTCCATGGCTAGTCCATGCCTGCCTAACTTACCCAGGTGCAGTGTGTCTTTATCTGTATCTAAATCAGTATATCATGCCATACCTACCACATCACATCCTATCATATCACATTCACCATATATATTGGGTTTTCACACACATGAGCATCCCAAAGGCAGAGTTCATGACCTGATCACCTTTATATTTATTTCACAGCTTACCATTATTCCAATACCTGCTTTATGTTTGATACTGGCTACATTTGGGTATACAAAGCCTGTAGTCTTGCCTTTGGGTAACTGGGATGCTGTTTCTTATATTTGCATCATGAATTCCTTCATCTTACGGACTCTCAGTACCTTGTCTGATTAGAACTTACTTGATGACAGTTCTTCTCAGATCAAAGTTAGGGTAAGAAAGTTCTTAGAAGGCATAAAAGTCTTCCTTTACCTATTTCAGATTATTTAATCCTTAATAGGACTGGCAATTTCAGAGAATGAAAACTATAAATCTCCATTAACTGAAACCCCTCAAACAGGGAATAAGATTGGGAAAGTGCCCTAAGGGAGAAAATAAATAAATCCACTGATAACATATGTGGAACACTTGATGCTTACAAAGCAGCTGTTGAGTCCCAGGTTATATCCTTCTTTGAGGCAAGAGATGAGAGGAAAAAAAAAGTTTCAAGTTGGCAAGACACTGACTCTTGGCTAGCCAACAAGACTTCCCATTTGAATTCCTAGACAGACTTTGTTAGTCAGCTTTTTGTCACTGTGACCAAAATCCCTGACAAGAACAACTTAGAGGAGGAAAGGTTTATTTGGGACTCATAGTTTCAGAGATTTCATTCTTGGTCAGCTGACTCCATGGTGTGGTTGAAGAAAGCTGTCAGCTCATGGCAGCCAGGGAGCCAAGACAGTGAGGAGCCAGGAATAAATACAATCCAGGCCATGTTTCCATTGAATTGCTTCTTTCAGCCATGGCCCACCTGCCTACAGTTACCACCCAGTAATCAATCCAGGTTATTAATCCATTAAATGTATTAATTTACCAATGAGATTACAGCTCTCATAATGTAATCATTTCACCTTTGAACATTGCTGCATTGCTTAATAGGTAATCTTTTCTGGGGACATCTCTAGATACCATAAAAACATCTAGGAGACAACTTTGTGTCCCTATCATTTATGTCAGACTCTTCCCTTTACCAAGAGAATTTTCTCCCTAAGCCTGAGATCTTCAAGCTGGGATAATGACCGAGCTAGCCAGGCAAAGAGAACTGTGATCTATTTTGTGCAACCTACTTTTGATATATCTGGAAAATGGTTTGGATTTAAGGACTGTGCAAAATACTGAGCAAATCACATATGTTCTGAGTTTCAAGAAAATAAGTGAATTCGAGTTATTTTGTGGCTCTTAGCAATTTCTTATGTATGGCAATAGTACCAAGAAAGTATTTCATTACAAAGCCTATATTTTGAAACAACTGAGGGTAGAATGAGCTGGGGAAAGTCAAGACACAGTTAGACACCTTTTACTTACTGTTTTTCCAGGGAGATATTTTGGAACCTATTTCTGCCTGGTTGTGCTTTGTTGTTGTCGCTGCTGCTGTTGTTTTTCAGTTTCACACAAATATATACAGCTGAAAGTGGTTGGGAAATAATTAAAGCCAAATCCACTGTTTCAAAAAGTGAGCCAGAAACATTGTGATGTCCAAGCTAATATAGTTGTTCAAAACTATATTATTGGTTAGCGCGTGCGCACACACACACACACACAGAGAAAGACAGAGAAATATATGGTAGGTCATGCATGGTATCCATCTGTGTCAAATACTTGCCTGTAGACATACCACACTGACTTGGCTGATTCTAAGAGTTCTACAGGTTAAAGCATTCAGATGCTTCCAAGTTCCATCACATCTATCAACAGAATGGTGTGTTCTTTTGTATTGAAAAGATCTTCATCCAGATTTTAAAAAATGTTAATAAAATATTGGCTTTATATAAAATGTTACAAAAGGGGTTGAGAGGGCAGGGTGAGGGGGATGAAACGGAGAAGCAACCAACTGTCTAATACTACAGGTAACAAGATTTATTGAAGACTATGGCTCTGATATCCTTAGAAGAGTATTGGAATTTCTTGGATACAATATTGTTCTTTACCCTTTTAATTTGAAGATGAGAGATAGTATAAGACAGTTTTAGGAACCTTTATTGGTTTATTTTTTTCAATCACCAGGAACTTTTTGTCAATTGATTTTATGGAAGCCCAATATGTAGATAAAAGTGTGGCTCCTTGGGTCAAAGCTGGGGTGGGGAGCTTCAAAACCCCCACATCCCACCTGTTCCTTTAACCATTCCTGAGGATTTCAAGCGTGGAATTTCTGCAGTGGTACTCAAAATTAAATTCCTAGAGAAGCCATATTATTACCATCCAGAGCTTTCTTAGAAAAGCTAAATCAACTCAATCAGAAATGTGCAGTTAGACACAGAACTCTGGGGTATACAAGCCCTTTAAATAATTCCAACACATGTTTGAGCTTGAGTAACACTATTGCAGTGATTCACAGTTTGGTTCCCACTGGTGTAGTAAGTAGAAGTCTGGCCTAACATTCAGTGAATCTGGAATATAATGGTGGCTCTAATTGATTAATCCTATGAATTTGGATAGGTCATCAATTCTGTTTTGAGCCTACAGTTTTTGTGTAAAATTCTGATAGCTATTTTATCTTTCTCATGGGTAGTATGAGAATAGTAATAATTTTGAAATTTAAAAATTTTTAAAGTACTTTAGTTGTAAGAAATGTCAAATACATCAATGTTGTAGAATAGAACAATCAGACTCATTTTAATACAGGAATTGCATATAATCAGTAGGATTTATTCAAATTGATATATTAGAGAAAGTATTTAAAAATAATATTTACAACTTTAAGTACATTATTTAAAGGATAAATACAACAAAAATTCAAAGTGTCTTAAACATCTAGGCATAAAATTACCTAGATTTATTTTGTATAGTTCAGATATTTATTGAGAAAATGCAAAGTTCCAGGACAGAATAAAATTAATATTCGTTGGTCATTTTTATGTCTAGGTAAAATGAATACATTGTTTATTTAGTCCTCAATATAAATGTCTGTATTAATTTTGATTATTATTCATGTTTGATAAACAAGAAAATAAAAACCTACATAGGTTTCATAATGTGCACAAAGACACCTAAGATTGAGTGCTGAAGGTCAGATTAAAATTTGGACACATCTGGCTAGATGTGGTGTGACACACCTCCTGAGTTGCTGAGGCGAGAGAATAGCAAGTTCAAAGCCAGCTCAGGCAAGATCCTGAATCAAAAATGTGGCATATATACCCAATGGAATATTACTCAGCAATAGAAGAGAATAAAATCATGGCATTTGCAGGTAAATGGATGGAGTTAGAGAAGATAATGCTAAGTGAAGTTAGCCAATCCCAAATAACCAAATGCCGAATGTTTTCTTTGATATAAGGAAGCTGATTCATAGTGGGATAGTGATAGGGAGCACAGGAGGAATAGACAAACTCTAGTTAGGGAAGCGGGGTTGGAGGGGAAGGGAAGGGGAAAGGGGTTAGAAACAATAGTGGGATGTGATGTACATCATTATCCAAAGTACATGTACGAAGGAATGAATTGGTGTGAATATACTTTGTATACAGAGTATGAAAAATTGTGCTCTCTCAGGGGAGAGGTGGGGAGGGGGGAGGGTGGATGATGGGAAAGGCAGCGGAGCACAACAGACACTAGTATGGCAATTTGTAAATCAATGGATGTGTAACTGATGTGAATCTGCAATCTGTGTATGGGGTGAAGGTGGGAGTTCATAACCCACTAGAATCAAAGTGTGGAATATGATATGTCAAGAAATTTGTAATGTTTTGAACAACCCACAATAAAAAATTAAAAAAAAAAAATAAAATAAAAAAAAAAAATTGTGCTCTCTCTATATAGAATAAGATATGTATAATTATATATATCTATAATAAGTAATAAGAATTGTAATGCATTTTGCTGAGATATATATACATATTTAAAAAGTCTGTATATGTATCTCAGTGGTAGAGCATTTGCCTAGTATGCATGAGTCTTTGAGCTTAATCTCCAGTACCACAATAAAAGATGAGAAAGAAATATAGATTAGACCTATTTGATGAAAAGTTTTATAACAACACTCTTTCTGAAAACATAGGACCTAATTTGAGATAAAAGTACTTTTCAGATATTTTATTTATTGAACTAATTGGGGTATGGTATTAAAATATGAGAAAATTCCTAACATTTCTTTTGAAGATTTCATTCAACAAAAAATTAAATTCTTTGTTTATATTTAAGACATTTTAAAAATTACCAAGACCTTCTCTGTAATTACTGAAAATTACAGAGAAGGTATTTGTAAATAAGAATCGAAATCCAGACACCAAGAAAAGATGAATTGATGGTATAAGCATTTGAACTTCAATACAGAGAATGACACCTTAATCAAGAAAGGGGCTGAAAGAAAAAAAAAAAATGGCTGTTTGTAAGTACATCAGATAAAGGATTAAGATTTATAATACATAGAAACTTCTATAAATCAGTAAGACAAAAATGATGAACAGCTTAATAGTTACATTAGCAAACTTGCAAAGAGGAAATTAATAGTATACATGTAAATCTTTAGTAAAGATATAAAATGAGGTTCATCTTCCAAATCCAAGAGAGTCACATAAAAACAATAATGCTGGAAGACTGCCACAAAAAAGAAATAATTCATTGTCAGTGTTGTTCAAGGTACTGGGAAACAGATGCTTTCATATACTGTTGGTAAGAATGTAAATTTTAATGGATGATTGAGATAGACAATGGAAGTAAGCATTTGACAGTAACTGTGCAAGTTTCATGCTCATACATCATTTGAGACATTAATTTTTTGCTTATCTATTCTATAGAAATGTTGCATAAGCCTTCTCAGGCGAATATATATATATATATATATATATATATATATATATATATATTTTTTTTTTTTTTTTTTCAATGAGCTTATTTGTGGCCATGTTTGTAGTAGTTTGTAGTAGCAACATTTTAGGCAAAACCCATTAATTACTAAATTGTTTTACAAGTGTTTCATACCACATTGTTGGCCATTATATCATAATCACTACAGGTTGATATCTGACACAGAAAAATATCCATAATATATCATTAAAGCACAAAAAACAAATCAAGCCTCAAAGCATTCACAAATGTTATGGCTAGACTGATCACATTAAACATTTTTACACATAGGCACATTTATGAAATTCATATACATTCAACTATATAAAAATAAAACTATGATATATGTGGCTTATTTTGGACATTGATAAAACAAATTTGAATACCAGCTGTCCTCCTTTCAGACAAAAGTAGAAGGAGGGTTTTTACATGAGATTTTGATTATGCTTTAGAAAATATTTGCATTAAATTAGCTGTGAATAATTGAAGTTCCTAAAGTAAAGGTCTGTTTTAGGTGGTCCTATGTTTGACAAAGCACCTAATGAATGATATTCTTTATTCTCTCACCATGTAAAAGCAGCCATGAGAAGAGGCAGTGAAGGAAATGGCAGGTGGATTTTTAGCATAATTTTATATATTCATCAATTTTAAGTGGTTCCTTCCACTGTAGTCCTCTTCCATTGAAACTAAACCTCAGAGCAAGTCTTACTCTGCAACCCAGCTTGTGTCATCAGTACTTAGAATAAAGTATTCAGGATAACCTTTGTAATGGACAAAACACATTGAAAAAGAACAATGATCATTAATGTTGCTGCTATCCTACACCCTCCCGAGGAGTGCTAGTTATTTACAACCTGCCACATGCCCAAGAAACAACTGCAATTCCCTGGAAGAAGAAATTGGAGCAAGAGGGACCTGGAAGTGTAAAGACTTCAGAATTCTCAGATGTATTAGGGGGAATACTTACACACATTCCCTACTGAGCATATATTACCTTAATAATCAAAAATTGGGAGAATTAAAACTACCTTATAAATATAAACATAAAGTAGTACTTAAATTTCCCTATATTTTGTATTATTGTACCTCTGCTGGTATTTTCACTACTGAATGTTTTCAGAGAAATTTACCTAATCATCCCTGCTGAGTTGCTCAGCACAAAGAAGTGCCCTGGTTACTGTAGGAACTAGTCTCTCCCTATCACTCTCAATATCTTGATTTACTGTGGGATTCATTAGCAAAATTGCAACTCTGCACCAACACCCCAGCCACTTCCCTGCTCCATTCATACAAGCACTTCTGGGGAAATGCATGAAAGCAAGCTGATCTGTGTTACTAGAAATTCATAATAACTAAAATTTTATTCCAAAGTCTCCTCTCCAGCATTTCCACCTCTAGTCTCAGAAGATGACCTTTTTTCCCTACTGGATGGGCAATAGAAGAGGCGTTGTCAGTAATGATTTAACCCAGTTTTCGGTATTTCCATCTATTTCTTCTGTCACTTTTCCTTTTTCTTTCAATTCAGTAAAAATGTCTTGACACATGTATCCACAACCCCATTTTATTTACTTCTAAGGTTTTTAAGATTAGAAATTAAAGTCCAGGTTTGAACTCACATTTTTACTTCTCATTACTATTCCCTCTTCTCCTTCCCAAACTTAACTACATATGTGAAACCATAAAATCCCAGGTTTACTTCTACCAGCATAGAACTCCCATCTTCAAAAAATTCATATTCCATGCAGATACATCCGCAGTTCTCTATTCCCTTTGCTATGATTTAAAAATGGCCCAAAGGTCCATGTGTTAAAAGGTTGGTCCCCAGGGTGGCCCTATTGGGAGACGATGAAATCTTTAAAAGATGAGGTCAGTGGGAGGTCCTTAGGTCACTGGTGATATATAAGGTAGAGTTCTCATTCGACCGACATCTTGAGTTCTTGCAAGAAATTGCTATAAATGGAGATAGTGTGTTCCCTATACCCATCCCTTTCAGCTCCTGGTTGGAGATGTAATCACTTTCTTGCTCCTGCACATTCTTCTGCCATTGCTATCAGCACCCAGAGGTGATGTAGCCAAGCGACCTATCTCATAGAGCCTATGCTATGTCATTTGATCTCTGGACCTCCATAACTGTGAGCTAAATTGACCTCTTTTCTTCATGAGTAACCTGAATCTGGTATTTCATAAATACCTAATAAACCCTTTTACAACAATATTCCTTGACAGAGTTGAGAAAACTCACTAAATACACTTATTGTCATGCCTTTCTTGATATATTTTGTATCTGTTACTCCATAGAGATTAATCTTATCCAGGACATCAATCATATGCACAATGCCAAATCAAATGTTCATTGTTCATATTTTATATTTTATATTATTTTACCGACTAACATTTGATTCTGTTGCTTTTGTTTTGAAAAAGTTGGCTTGGATTCCAGAATACCACACATTCCTATTTCAATATAGAGTCTACTGAATTTTCTATGTAGATGATTATAATTGCCTGGATTATGACAATTTTATTTTTCCCTCCTAATATTTAAAGTTTTTTTCCCCCACAAATTATTACAATGCACAGGAAATTGGGAATCTTATTGTGAGAGCAAAGCCTTGCTTGTTATATATAGCAAATACACCATTCTTCTTTAAAGAAGGTCCAGTTTCTGTTATGTGGCATTTATCAAGTTAAGGGATTTTTCGCCTTTTGTAGTTTTAAAAGAAATTCAGAAAATAAGTTTTACATATTTTTAAATTGACTATCATAACATTTATTTATTTATTAACTTATTTATAAAACAACTTGTATAGGATTAAGAATACATGTATTGCTTGAACATTTGCTAATATCCACCCACAAATTAGGGAAGGGAAAATAAAATAATGCATAACAAATTTTTCACTCTTTGTTGATCTGTCTTGAGTTCATTTCTGTTCTCTTTTGAATAAAATTTCTTAATTTAATTGTCCAACCATGACCCCAAGGCGGAGACAAAGAAGTACATTTGTCTGAGTGCTTTAATTTGGTTTTGTCCTCCTCACTCAGACTTCCCTGACTTCGTACCTTTGGAGTGGTCCCTCTAGCAGGTTCTCAATTCTACCACTGCCCCTTGTTGTATTGGCTGGGGGATGTGCATCATATGCCTGTGGCTTATGAGCCTGCACTGCTATTAGTAGTGTAATAGTTCTGGCTTTGGTTATGCTTAGCACTCTGGATTTTCAGTTTCAACTCTGTTTTAGGCCTCCAAGGATTCTCCATGACTTGTCTAGCAAGCTCAGCTGTGCAAGCGAAATAATCTTGTTGCATTTGCATTTCTGTTTTCTAGCAAGAGATCCTGTGTCAGATTGCAAAATGCAGAAGTCCCATTTACTCTGACTTTTCTTAAAACAGTTCTTTTAATAATTTTGGGAGTGTTGTAAAGCAAAGATTTCCTGCTATCATTCTACTTATTTCTATTTGAAAATTGCTAATTATTGTGAAAAATATAAAGAATATATGAAGTGTATAAGTACATTTTAAAGATAACAAGTGAACATCTGTCTACCCATCACCTAGATTAATAAAAAATAATACCACTTGTGCCTCAGAAATGCCTCTGTGCCTCTCAACACTCACAGCCTCATGAAAAACCTCCCTCCATCAGACGGCAAATTTTCTGACTCTGAAGTTAATAATCTCTTGCTTTTATTTTATAGTTTTACCACCTGAGTGTGGGTTCCAACCATGTATTGTTCAGATTTTTTCTGGCATTTAATTTTATGCAAGTGTTGTCTAGCTATACTTTTTTCATGAATTTTTGCTTAAATTATCAAGATATTAATTCTTATCTAGATATATTACAGGTATAATTTATATATGATGTGTTATATCATTTTTAATTAAAGGACATTATGACTGATTATATATTTGCAGGTTTATGTGTATTGTTTATGTGCAATTATAAAAATAATATGAAATTTCTAGCTTCTTGTTTGACATTTGTTCTAGGCATTGGGATACCGTTGAGTGGTAACCATAGGTTTGTACATATCCAGCCTTGCTAGAAAGCACCAAAATGTTTTCAGAAGGGTTTCAAAAAATTTCATTCCCATCAGCAGTAAACAAAACTTCCTAATTTGCTAATTATCTCACTCAACACATAATTTTATCCACCATTTTACTTTTTTTCAACTTGGCAGGTGTGTAATACTATATTATTTTGGGTTTAATTTGCATTTCCTGATTACCAACAATGTTCAGAATCTTTTCATATATTTCATACTTTTTCTTTTAAGATTTAATGCTGCTATGATTTAAATATGTCCCACTGAAAGCATGTACTGGAAAGTTAATTCCCAAATCAACATCATTGGGATGGATTAATGTCAATCATAAAAGGACTTGAGGCTGTAACTTTGATCTTTGCCCTTTCACCATGGGATAACAATGTAAGGCCCTTGCCAGACTCCAGCACCCAGAACTGGACTTCCCAGCATCTGTAACTATGTGCAATAAATTTTCTTATTTTTACCAATTAGCCAGTCTGTGATACTCTTGTTATGGTAACACAAAATGAACTGAGACAAATACTCTTTTCCTTGGTTCATTAGACATTTAAAATTTTTTTTTTAGTTGTAGTTGGACACAATATCTTTATTTTCTTTCTATATTTTTATGTGCTGCTGAGGATCAAACTCACAGCCTCGAATTTCTAGGCAAGCACTCTACTGCTGAGAAGTTCCAAATACATCAGACACTAAGCTCTTACTAGCTATATATGCTGTGAATATCCATGGCTTGGTGTATCCTGGCTTTCGCATCCCTTATAGTTGTTTTGAATAATAATTAATGTACTTAACTTTAACATAATTGATTTTTTTTCCCATTGTAGTATGGACAGTTTTGGGTATCAAGCCATTTCAATCTTTAACTGTAGATTATGACACCACCAGGGAGGTACTAACTGCTGCATTTAATTACAGTTTTCCATCTTGTTAATGAACCTCACTGCAAATTTGACATCTTTAGTTATTGTTTCTTTTCAAATGCTCTTCTCTTTGCTTTTTCGACAACTTCTTGGTTCCCCTTCTACTGGTCTTTGTCTTCTAAGTGAGATTGTATTCTCTTACATGTTAATAAAGTTATTCTTTGTCCACATTCTGTACTTAGCCTGTACTTATTCTACCCCTTCAGTATTTCTGAGTAACCTCTCTTACTGTCATGGCTTCACTTGCCACCTTCCAGCTAAGCCATTTCCTGGGTGCTCTTGGTCTCTTATCTAGCTGGAGCTAGACATTTGCACTTGGGTTTCACATAGTGAAATCAAATACAATCTTAAATTCTCTCTGTTTTAGAGAATTCTTTTGTACTATATGATATGGTGGTTCTGCTATTCTGCTATGCCACCTAAAGACGCAAATGTCATTCTTAATAACTCATTTTATATGCCACTACATCTTAATAACAGCATCGTATTTTCTTTTGTGGGTATTTTTCAACCCTACGTATTTCTTTTCATGCACATTATCAACCTTTGTGTTTATTTTCATTTTATGTAGAAGTCATTATTTTTTCTTGACAGATTTCATAACTGTAAAACTCACCTTCACCACCAGAAAACTTACTGGAGTTTTATGATATCAGTAAACACTATCAGTTTTCTGCCCTACATTTTCTGAATTAGAAATCTAATTAGAGAATAAATGTAGACTCTACTATGGAAAAGCAGACAGCAGAGTATGGCTTCATAAAAGGACAGATCTACACCCCCCTCTAAATTAGGCAGGCAGCTGCATCTGGTCATCCAAACAGTGGAGTAATCAGCTCTCCCTGTGGTATCAAAGGTTATTCCTCTAAGCTACTGCTGAATAGAGAGGGGTGAAACGGAGGACACCTCCCAGAAGGCAAGTGTACCTACAAGATAATGTCAAAGAGGTAGCTCACTTCCCCCAGACTCTTCACTTAGGTGTTTTCATTCACACTCAGTGTGAGGCATGTTGCATCAGAAAAGAGGAAACCTAACTTGCTACCTGCTTCCTGGTCCTGGGGCTGCACATGGCTAGATGGCACCTGACAATCAGCCAGGAGGCGGTGCTGTGGGTTGTGACAAAAAAATCAGACAACCTCTAGGATTGGCTCAGAACCCTTCTGCCCTCATGGACAGCTCCTGTCTCCCATTATGGCCTGTAGGATGGGTGTAGATGTAAATTCTCCCCACCCTGCTGATCTTTATCCTGATTGGCTCCTGTACATTATATTAGCTGTGTGTGTTTTCTCATTAAAGAGATCCTGCTTTGACTGGTCTCCCTGATGCTTCTGATTGTCCTCCAGCGGGGGAGGGCTGGGTGCCAGGGGTCAGCAGACCTTTGCCTTTCTTGGCTCGTACTGGTCAGGGCGTGCTCTCCCCAATCTCTCTGCAGGTAAGGAAGGAACGGGGGGCTAAAAACCCTGATACTCGGTGGGAAATAATGAGTGATGGGTAGGGAAAATAGGCACCAGGCACTGGTGTTTAAAGGGACTGTCTAAAACAAAGAGAATGGCTTATTCTTTAACAAAACCCCCAAAGCCTTTCAATACTTACTCATTTCCTATAAGACACTGTTCAAGCTCTTTAATGAGGTATAGAAGACAACACTTTTTTCTTCCTTTACTATATTCTCTGGCCTCCACCATCTTGCTATATTTTCTTACTTGAACCTCAAAATCCAGCAGCAGTTACCTGCCTGTAACTTCTAGCATTTTCTGTGCCTTGTCTTGACTTTATTCTTCTTAATATCCTAACTCTTCTTCCTGGAGCATTCCTTAAATTTATCACACATATATCAGTATCTAACTTCTATTTCTTTGTATACTTGAAGTCTCAGTCTCAGCTTGAGCTTCTTTTTTTTTTCCAGAAAAATTTGTGTCCTCAACTCCAACTCCCGAAATGACATTTCTGTGATGAACCTGTGTTGTAATGATCTATGTATGTATACATACATACATATGTATACATACATAGATCATCATACATACATATACATATATGTATATATGCATATATATATATTTATAGTCTAGTTGGGGATATATATATCCCCAACTAGACTATAAACTTTCCAATTTAGTTATCCTCAGAAACCAAGAACATTGCAGACATTTAAAATATTTGATAGGTGAATCTTGGTTTCCTTTAAACTTTTGATCTAGTTGTCGAATATCAGTAATGTATTTCCCCTTGGATTTGACAATAGATTTGTCTTCCTAGCTTTAATGCCTTCTGTTTTCTTTTAGGTATATGAGTTCATCCCTAACCTTTCTTGACCTCAACCAACTCCCACTAGTCAGCCAAGTCCTTCAGAGGCCTATCACAAGTTCACCTGCACTTAGCCTGCACTGGACAGACAAAAGGGACCTCCCTTTTCTCTTCCTCTGTCTCATCTCCTCTAGAGATTGCAGCTTAGAACTATATATAGGATATAACAAAGGAAAAATCTCTGATTTCTGTACTAAGGGAAAAAAAAGACATTTTTTTTCAGCAAACATTTATTAAATATTACAGTAATTTTTTTACAGGGTGATCAGATGATCATGCCAGTTTTATAACAGAAAATCTAATACAGGGAACAATTGTAAATTATGATCAAATAAAAATTTTCAAAATTAATCTGGAATAATTCTCATAATACACATAAGTTGCTATACATATGGTTATGATATTAATAGCAAATAGTTCTTGTAAATAACTATTAGGTATAGAAGACAACACTTTTTTCCGTATATTCTTTCCTTTTGGTGGAGCAGATTATCAGCATTTCTCTTTGTTCATTTTCTTGTACCTAGAAGCAGCAATGAATACTGGTGGTTTTCCTTTATGGCACGTGCAGTTTCATCCCTATCTCTTGCAGGTACCTATGATGATTTTTATTCAAATCTCTGGTCTAATTTCTTTTCCTCTAAATACTTATGGCACTATATGTCTAATGATAACCTTCCCACCTGATAATTCTTAGAGGAATAGATATTTTGTCACTTCCTATTCAGATATTTTGGAAGAAGAGGCCACGGATGGCTGAGTCCTCAAAGCACCAACTGACCAATACGAAATAGAAGTGAAATAATAGCTTTTTAGCCAACAGTAGTGCACAAGGGCATTGCATTGGCTACATTTTGTTGTTTGTAAGCAACAAACAATGACTTCATTTGAGGCTTAGTTTCTGTAACTTACAGAGATCCTGGAATTAGGTTTGTGTTATAGCCAAAGCAATTTTACACGAACAACTTAAATAAGGCTTTTGCAGGCTCTTTGTACTTTTCCATAGTACTCTATGATATGCTAACTGCAGCTACAACTCTTTAAAGATCTACTTTTTATCAAATGTTTATATCATCATATCTATACTTAAGCACCTTAGTTAAACCCATCATCAGCCATGCTTACAATTCTGATAAGATCCATTTTGCTTCTAGGAATTAATTCCTTTTACCTCTTTTTCACAATCTTAAATTTTTCTTACTTTCAATGATAAGGGGTTTTTAATTTTATCTGTAAACATTCCTACAAATATTTCTAGCCAACACAAAACAGTTTATATTGTTTCTTAAAAAAAACAAAAAACATTTTGGTGTTTTCCCTATCAATTTATTCCAATGATAAGGAAAAGAAGAATCTTCTGGACACTGCTAGATAACATGGTGAAAAAGGTATAGGAAGGCAGGGGACCTTATATCCTTGATTTCTCACACAATTAAATATCCTTGCCTGTATAATGTCAGTTTTTCTCTGACCATATGTGATGGTTTAGATGTGAGGTGTTCTCCAAAATTTCCTGTGTTACTGAAGGAATGTTTAGACCTGCAGTAATGACCAAATTATGAAAGTTATAACCTAATCATCGGGTTCATTCATTTGATGATTAACAATTTGAATGGATTAACTGGATGGTAACTATAGGCAAATGGGCCACTGGGGGAACACCTTGGGGATTTTATCTTTTGTTCCTGGCCCTTCCCATTCTCTCTGCTTTCTGGCTGCCATGAGATGACCAGGTTTTCTCTGCCACACCCTTCTATCATGACATTCTCCCTCACCTTGGGCTCAGAGTGGTCCAGTTGGCTGACCAAGGACTGAACCTCTGAAACTGTGAGTTCAAAATAAACTATTCCTCCTCCATATTGTTTTATTCAGGTATTTTGGTCACAACAATGAAAAGTTGAAGAGCACACTTTACAAGTCTCTTTTTCAGGTTCACCATAAATTGAGGCTCCATTGACCATCTATCAAACTTAAAGTGCCTCAAAAAGCATACTTTATGCAGAATTTCCATTAAGTGTGAGTATTATAATAAATTGAGCTTGATTAAAAGTATGCCCTTACTTCCCTCATTAAACATCCACAAACTCAATTCTCCATTATGTTTTAATAATAAGAATTAGTGAATTGCTGTCTTTTATACTGGTTATAATTTTGATTTTGGTTTTTGCTCTCTAGACAATTTCTAAGGTAAAGTTTTGTTTCCAAGTGAACAGTAATGAAGGGAAGGTCATGACTTCCTCAAGCAAGGAAGCTTTTTTGGAGAGCATTTCACAAGTCCTTTGGGTCTTCAAAGAAATCCTGATTTCAATTTTTAGGTTATAGCTTAAAGACAAACAAACAAACAACAACAACAACAACAACAACAACAAAACATAGGGTCTTATCTTACATATAAGAAAATTTTCTGCATTCAGTTGGAGTTGTAATTCATTAACCCAAACTCTGTGACCTTGGTTTTCAGGAGTATTAGCCCTGCAGTTAGGAGGAACAAGAACTTATTCCAGCAATGTCATACGATTTCTCAGGTTCAGTTCCTGACTTAAGGCAATGATTTTGGGGTTAAAGATTTTCTTTTGCTCTTTTATCCAATATTACTAAGAAACCACCATCTTATCTTGTATATTTGAAATTATTCAATTCATTTAAATTGGATAATGTCACCACCTATCTGATCCCCTAGACCTTCAAATTCCATGTTAACCTTATCTTAGGTTCACACAAGTAAGAGGTATTCATCAAGGGCTATTGCTTACCTATCTTCACTATATAAATAGGATTTTCTTTTAATTTTATCTGTGTTTAGATTCTAACCTATAGAGAATATCTCATGCTGTCTTTGAAGATTTGCTGAGTGTGACCATTCATTTTGTTCTGATTCTTAAGTCAGCTAGAGTTTTCAGGATAGTAAATTGGCTCTTACTAAATTAGATGGGAAAAAGTAGGGACAGACAAAACTGAAAAGATATTAAGGCATTTCCAGTAAATGAAAGGAAGGCTGAATATGAACATTGGAAGGGGTCATTTCTGAGGGTACTAACAATTTACTGCTGTTCTTAGGCACTCTTTTCATGTGGCTCAGCTTCAATGGTCATTTAAAAATGATGTAGGCCATTTAAAAAGTGACCTAAAGTAGGTATTTGGGTCATTTTTTATATGTAAAATTGTATATAAAAAAGGATAGGAAAAAATATCCATATTATAGTGAATGAGAAAGAATATGAATAAAGTTTTAAGTTTTAGCATCTAGAAGTAATGACCCAGAATAGGGTGGGTAAATGAAAAAAATAAGTAAATGAAAAAAATTTTTAGATAGAATCAGTTTTAATTAGTAGAATATTATCCAAGGGGAAGTGTCTATTAAGTAGTTAAAAAATTAGATATTAGAGTATATCTTTGAGGAGAATAAATATTTGAAAATTATTATATAAACAAGAAATTTGAAGTACTGGGATTAATGTGGATTCTTTGAAAAAGAGTATGTTGAGAAAAGGCCAAAAATGATCCAAGCATATTTCAATATTTAGCAGAGCTGGTGTAAGAGTAAGATAAATTAAAGTATCAAGTTTAGAAATATAGTTATGGAGGGTAGAGAAAAAAAAGAACTTTTCGATATCAGAAAAATATTTTAATATAGTATTTTAATATAGCACATTTTATTTTCTAGCCAATATTATACTCAATCAGAAAAATATAATACTCAATCAGAAAAATTAAAATAATTTCTATTAAAATAAAAATTATGGATCTCCAGATCATACGTTTTTAAATAATATTTATTTATAATAGTAAAAAAGCATCATGCTATTTAAAATCTTTCAGAATAAAAACCACAGTGGAAAAAAATTGCAGAGAGATAGCACAATACTCTAAAACTTTATTAGTAACACACATAAACCTAAGAAAAATGGCAGCACTGTTTTACATGGATTACATGGTTAGGAAATGCACAGATGTTACAATAAATATGGTACTTTATTTATCAAGTTTGCTGATAGAACTGGGTATCAGAAAAGTTGTAGCTTATGGATTCATGTAAAATGGTGGAAAGAAGATTATCTTAGATTGGGTAGATGAGCATGAGTTTTGTTCATAACATAGGTAGTAATTGAAGTAGTTGGTAGATGTTTGAGTCAAGATGGTAGATGTTTCTGTCAAGATCCTACCAAGTAGGATCCTACCAAAAAATGCACATGTAGTGAATTATAATAAAATGTGATTTAGACATAATTGAATAACTTCAAGGTTAAAGAGGTGAGTAAAATTATTAATTTTTGGATGGCAAAAGGAAAGTTTTGTCTTATCTATTTTGTTTTCCAGGATGAGAATGATTTCTCCAGATAAATAAAGTGGAGAGAAAATTCTGAGTAGAAGCAATAGTTTGAATAAAGACACAAGGAAATATCCAGATTTATCATTGTATTTTATTCCTTGATGTAATTAGCCTTCTAGAATATTACAGTGTCATTTCCTACACAGTGTGTAGCATACTGTTTACACCTGCATTCCCAGAAGAGATGGGTGGCCATTGTGGTAGAGTGGATTTCTATCCATTAATAAAATGGGGTTCTGGTTATATTAATACGACTCTACCATTTGATTATGAACCTTATAAAGGATGTGTCTCGGAGAAGCAGTATCTTGAGTGTAAATTACTTATTTAAGTAGAAATACCAGGAATTATACCCAAAGAAATAGGGAAAATGAGGTGGGGAAAAAAGAAAAGTCAGCAAAGTTAGTGTCCATGAGTGGTTTACAGAGGAAAACTTGGATTCAATCTCTTTAGAACTCCTTGAGTAATCAAACAGAACTTTCCCCACAATCTTCCCACATGGAGGACAATGTGTTTGACCACAAAAGTCCATCCTTGATTGGTTAACTGCTGAGTTCTGGAGTATTAACTCATTTATATTTCGAGGTTGTGGCAAACTGGTTCAGAGAAAGTTCCTTGGATGACTGAAATAGCCCTTAGGCAGATAACAAAGAAGATATAAAGATATAAGGTAGGATGATGTTAGCTTTATAAAAACCCTACTACAACTGTTGGTGAAATCTATCTGGCTACATATATATGGAAAAGAACATTAATACCTCCTAGGGTGTGTATATTTCCCAAAGAAATAATATTCGATGATTAGTTTGGTTTTCCATACCTTTGGGGTCTAGTCAACATTATGAGGAAAGTTTGGGTTGTTCCTATACTCAGTACTGTGTCATTAGTGGTGATTAGAATATAAGCAGTGAGAAGGTGGATGTGACATATATGGGTTGAAGGTGGTAGATAAATGGTCACACATCACCTCACATGTTCTGAAATAATGGATAGAGGACCCAAATAAGTCTTCCTCAAAAGATCTTAATAAGTTACTGGAATTATAATGTCAAGCAGCATGATGGGAAGACTTTTCACACTGTATAGCATTTGGCAATAACTTTCCAGTTCAGCTTTTTCTCTAACATACATACATCATGGTAAAATGACAACACAGAAAGATGGGTTTGTCAATTAATTTGCCCTTTACCTAAGCTTCAGAGAAAAATGTTTTCAAAGGTATCAACAAAACTTTTTGACTTTTTGTAGATTCTTGGCATATCATGATGTTTACTGTCAGTCCATGAACATAAAGACATTTGGGATGGACAGAATTTCTTACATCAAAGTTCTTATTTTTGCCATAAATAGGTCAGATACACCAAAAAAGGCAGGAAATTTCTGTATTAATCATGGGGAGTGTAGGTTGAAAATATTCCAAGCAAGAGAAAGTACAGGTTTTGACCTGAATGCTCCAGTCTATCCTCATGATAGTTTATACTAACCATAGACCTTACTGTGGTCTCTGTGAGTTGGCCTAGCTCTCTGACCTTGCATCATGCCATCTCCTCCCTTTTACATGACTAATCATGTTCCAGTTCAACTAGCCATCTAAAAAGTATTTATTTTTTATTTTTAAATTTGAATATAGCAAACTAATTTCTAATGTAGAGTTGTTTAATTGTCTTGTCTTCTTTCCCTTGAGTACTTACTTTATATACCTCATCACTGAGGTGTCAGCCCAAAACTTACTTCTTTTTTTTAATATTTAGATGTTGTATATGGACACAATATATTTATCTATCTATCTATTTATTTTTGAAAGAAGAGAATGATTTTTTTTAAATCATAACATAAAACTGACATGGACTGTTTTTAGAATTTAACCAGGATAAATAATGCTGTTGTAATATTTACATTTCTCACATTCAAGGGTAAAATATTACATATTTTGTTGTTATCTTGTTGTTATGAATTAATTTCAGCAAAATTTTATTTAAAAAATAGTAAGTAGCAATTAATATATGTTTTTAAACTGTGTGAAGATAAAGTTAGAAAGGCAACTGGTAACAACCAGCAGAATTAGAATCATTTTGTTAAACATTAAGAAACATATTTCTTTTTTAGCTATTATATCTTGATACCTTTTTCATTGATAAGACAAGTGTTGGCTATGGGTGCTACATGATTAGTATGTTTCTTCTTAAGTAACAAATACTTCACTGATTAAGACTCAAGTGTGTTTTCTTTTTGGAGAAGAAACAATTACCTTTATCTTTTGTACCAAGGTAGGTAAATACAGCTGAAATACAGCTGTTGTAAATCTTCTAACTCCCCATTAATCAAGAGAAATAAATTATTAAGAATGCATCTGAAGTATTTTCAGTGTTTAAAATAATAGGCCTTGAATAATTTTCAAAACTAAGTTCTCATTTTGGTATAGGATTTGAGAATCATTACACATTTGATCTGTATTTTTTTCTATCAACTACACTTTGCCCTCAATATGGGTTAGTGTTAGGGCCTCAAACTATTTCTACATATAGAGCATCTTTAAATAAGTTCCGTTTTCATTGAAATTATAAGACTTTCTTCCCTCACCTATGTGCCCATAAATATCAGTGAGCATACACATATGTATACTTGCATACATATGTATGTATTTTTTTTTAATTTTTTATTGTTGGTTGTTCAAAACATTACATAGTTCTTGATATATCATATTTCACACTTTGATTCAAGTGGGTTATGAGCTCCCATTTTTACCCCATATACAGATTGCAGAATCACATCAGTTACACATCCATTGATTTACATATTGCCATACTAGTGTCTGTTGTGTTCTGCTGCCTTTCCTATCCTCTACTATCCCCCCTTCCCTCCCCTCCCCTCCCCTCTTCTCTCTCTGCCCCCTCTACTGACATTCATTTGTCGCCCTTGTATTATTTTTCCCTTTCCCCTCACTTCCTCTTATATGTACTTTTGTATAACTCTGAGGGTCTCCTTCCATTTCCATGCAATTTCCCTTCTCTCTCCCATTCCCTCCCACCTCTCATCCCTGTTTAATGTTAATCTTCTTCTCATGCTCTTCGACCCTACTCTGTTCTTAGTTACTCTCTTTATATCAAAGAAGACATTTGGCATTTGATTTTTAGGGATTGGCTAGCTTCACTTAGCATAATCTGCTCTACTGCCATCCATTTCCCTGTAAATTCTATGATTTTGTCATTTTTTAATGCAGAGTAATACTCCATTGTGTATAAATGCCACATTTTTTTTATCCATTCATCTATTGAAGGGCATCTAGGTTGGTTCCACAGTCTTGCTATTATGAATTGTGCTGCTATGAACATCGATGTAGCAGTGTCCCTGTAGCATGCTCTTTTTAGGTCTTTAGGGAATAGACCAAGAAGGGGAATAGCTGGGTCAAATGGTGGCTCCATTCCCAGCTTTCCAAGAAATCTCCATACTGCTTTCCAAATTGGCTGCACCAATCTGCAGTCCCACCAGCAATGTACAAGTGTTCCCTTTTCCCCACATCCTCGCCAGCACTTGTTGTTGTTTGACTTCCTAATGGCTGCCAATCTTACTGGAGTGAGATGGTATCTTAGGGTGGTTTTGATTTGCATTTCTCTGACAGCTAGAGATGGTGAGCATTTTTTCATGTACTTGTTGATTGATTGTATGTCCTCCTCTGAGAAGTGTCTGTTCAGGTCCTTGGCCCATTTGTTGATTGGGTTGTTTGTTCTCTTATTGTCTAATTTTTTGAGTTCTTTGTATACTCTGGATATTAGGGCTCTATCTGAAGTGTGAGGAGTAAAGATTTGTTCCCAGGATGTAGGCTCTCTATTCACCTCTCTTATTGTTTCTTTTGCTGAGAAAAAACTTTTTAGTTTGAGTAAGTCCCATTTGTTGATTCTAGTTATTAACTTTTGTGCTATGGGTGTCCTATTGAGGAATTTGGAGCCCGAACCCACAATATGTAGATCGTAGCCAACTTTTTCTTCTATCAGACGGCTTGTCTCTGATTTGATATCAAGCTCCTTGATCCATTTTGAATTAACTTTTGTGCATGGCGAGAGAAAGGGATTCAGTTTCATTTTGTTGCATATGGATTTCCAGTTTTCCCAGCACCATTTGTTGAAGATGCTATCCTTCCTCCATTGCATGCTTTTAGCCCCTTTATCAAATATAAGGTAGTTGTAGTTTTGTGGATTGGTTTCTGTGTCCTCTATTCTGTACCATTGGTCCACCCGCCTGTTTTGGTACCAGTACCATGCTGTTTTTGTTACTATTGCTCTGTAGTATAGTTTGAAGTCTGGTATCGCTATACCGCCTGATTCACACTTCCTGCTTAGCATTGTTTTTGCTATTCTGGGTCGTTTATTTTTCCATATGAATTTCATGATTGCTTTCTCTATTTCTACAAGAAATGCCGTTGGGATTTTGATTGGCATTGCATTAAACCTATAGAGAACTTTTGGTAATATCGCCATTTTGATGATGTTAGTTCTGCCTATCCATGAACAGGGTATATTTTTCCATCTTCTAAGATCTCCTTCTATTTCTCTCTTTAGGGTTCTGTAGTTTTCACTGTATAAGTCTTTCACCTCTTTTGTTAGGTTGATTCCCAAGTATTTTATTTTTTTTGAAGATATTGTGAATGGAGTGGTTGTCCTCATTTCCATTTCAGAGGATTTGTCACTGATATACAGGAATGCCTTTGATTTATGGGTGTTGATTTTATATCCTGCCACTTTGCTGAATTCATTTATTAGCTCTAATAGTTTCTTTGTAGAGCCTTTTGGGTCTGCTAGGTATAGAATCATATCATCTCCAAATAGTTATAATTTAAGTTCTTCTTTTCCTATTTTTATGCCTTTAATTTCTTTTGTCTGTCTAATTGCTCTGGCCAGTGTTTCGAGAAGTATGTTGAACAAAAGTGGAGAGAGAGGGCATCCCTGTCTTGTTCCAGATTTTAGAGGGAATGCCTTCAGTTTTTCTCCATTCAGAATGATGCTAGCCTGAGGCTTAGCATAGATTGCTTTTGCAATATTGAGGTATGTTCCTGTTATCCCTAGTTTTTCTAGAGTTTTGAACATAAAGGGATGCTGTACTTTGTCGAATGCTTTTTCCGCATCTATGGAGATGATCATATGGTTCTTATTTTTAAGTCTATTGATGTGGTGAATAACATTTATTGATTTCCGTATATTGAACCAGCCTTGCATCCCAGGGATGAATCCTACTTGATCATGATGCACAATTTTTTTGATATGTTTTTGTATCCGATTCGCCAGAATTTTATTGAGGATTTTTGCATCTAGGTTCATTAGAGATATTGGTCTGTAGTTTTCTTTCTTTGAAGTGTCTTTGTCTGGTTTAGGTATCAGGGTGATGTTGGCCTCATAGAATGAATTTGGAAGTTCTCCCTCTTTTTCTATTTCCCGAAGTAGCTTGAAAAGTATTGGTATTAGTTCTTATTTAAAGGTTTTGTAAAACTCTGCTGTATACCCATCCAGTCCTGGGCTTTTCTTAATTGGTAGTCTTTTGATGGTTTCTTCTATTTCCTCAATTGATACTGGTCTGTTTAGGTTGTCTATATCCTCCTGACTCAATCTGGGCAGATCATATGACTTAAGAAATTTATCTATGCCTTCACTATCTTCTAATTTATTGGAGTATAAGGATTCAAAATAGTTTTTGATTGTCTTCTGTATTTCTGAAGTGTCTGTTGTGATATTGCCTTTTTCATCCCGTATGCTAGTAATTTGAGTTCTCTCTCTTCTTCTCTTCGCTAGCATGGCTAAGGGTCTGTCGATTTTGTTTATTTTTTCAAAGAACCAACTTTTAGTTTTGTCAATTTTTTCAATTGTTTCTTTTGTTTCGATTTCATTAATTTCAGCTCTGATTTTCATTATTTCTTGCCTTCTACTTCTTTTGCTGTTGTTTTGCTCTTCTTTTTCAAGGATTTTGAGATGAAGTATGAGATCATTTATTTGTTGGTTTTTTCTTTTTTTAAGGAATGAACTCCAAGCAATGAATTGTCCTCTTAGAACCGATTTCAGTGTGTCCCATAGATTCCGATATGTTGTGTCTGTGTTTTCATTTATCTCTAAGAATTTTTTAATTTCCTCCTTGATGTCTTCTATAACCCATTGATCACTCAGTAACCTATTGTTCATTCTCCAAGTGATGTATGCTTTTTCCTTCCTTCTTTTATCGTTGATTTTCAGTTTTATTCCATTATGATCAGATAAGATGCATGGTATTATCTCTACTCATTTATATTGTCTAAGAGTTGCCCTGTGACATAATATATGATCTATTTTTGAGAAGGATCCATGTGCTGCTGAGAAAAAAATGTAACTGCTTGATGTTGGGTAGTATATTCTATATATGTCAATTAAGTCTAGGTTATTAATTGTGTTATTGAGTTCTATAGTTTCTTTATTCAACTTTTGTTTGGAAGATCTGTCCATTGGTGAGAGAGGTGTGTTGAAGTCTCCCATGATTATTGTATGGTGGTCTATTAGACTCTTGAACTTGAGAAGAGTTTGTTTGATGAACATAGCTGCACCATTGTTAGGGGCATATATATTTATGATTGTTATGTCTTGTTGGTGTATGGTTCCCTTGAGCAGTATGTAGTGTCCCTCTTTATCCCTTTTGATTAACTTGGGCTTGAAATCTATTTTATTTGATATGAGTATGGACACACCTGCTTGTTTCCGAAGTCCATATGAGTGATATGATTTTTCCCAACCTTTCACCTTCAGCCTATGTATGTCTTTTCCTATCAAATGCGTCTCCTGTAGGCAGCATATTGTTGGGTCTTGTTTTGTGATCCATTCTACTAGCCTGTGTCTCTTAATTGGTGAGTTTAAGCCATTAACATTTAGGGTTATTATTGAGATATGGGTTGTTGTTCCAGCCATATTTGTTTATTTATGTTACTAAACATGGTTTGTTTTCCTCTTTGATTATTCCCCCCCCCCTTTACTGTCCTACCTCCCACTGTTGGTTTTCATTGTTATTTTCCATTTCCTCTTCCTGTAATGTTTTGCCGAGGATTTTTTGGAGAGATGGTTTTCTAGCTGCAAATTCTCTTAACTTTTGTTTATCGTGGAAGGTTTTAATTTCATCTTCCATCCTGAAGCTTAATTTTGCTGGAAACACAATTCTTGGTTGGAACCCATTTTCTTTCAGTGTTTGAAATATGTTATTCCAGGATCTTCTAGCTTTCAGAGTCTGTGTTGAAAGATCAGCTGTTATCCTGATTGGCTTACCCCTAAATGTAATCTGCTTCTTTTCTCTTGTAGCTTTTAAAATTCTCTCCTTATTCTGTATGTTGGGCATCTTCATTATAATGTGTCTAGGTGTGGGTCTCTTATGATTTTGCACATTCGGCGTCCTGTAGGCTTCTAGGATTTGGGATTCTGTCTCATTCTTCAAGTCTGGGAAGTTTTCTCGTATTATTTCATTGAATAGATTGCTCATTCCTTTGGTTTGAAACTCTGTCCCTTCCTGTATCCCAATGACTCTTAAATTTGGTCTCTTGATGTTATCCCATATTTCTTGGATGTTCTGCTCATGGTTTCTTAACAGTCTTGCTGAGCTGTCTATGTTCTTTTCAAGTTGAAATACTTTATCTTCATGGTCTGATGTTCTATCTTCTAAGTGTTCTACTCTGCTGGTAGTATTCTCCATTGAGTTTTTAAGTTGGTTTATTGCTTCCTGCATTTCTAGGATTTCTGTTTGTTTGTTTTTTATAACCTCTATCTCCCTGTATAGTTGATCTTTTGCTTCTTGGATTTGTTTATATAATTCATTGTTGAAGTGATCTTTCATTGTCTGATTTTGCTGTCTGATGTCTTCCTTGAGACTCCAGATCATCTGAAGCATGTATATCCTGAATTCTTTATCTGACATTCCATCTGCTGCAGCTATTACCTCTTCTAAAGTTGCGTTGACCTGCATTGCTTGTGGTCCTTTCTTTCCTTGTCTCTTCATACTGTTCGCGTTCCTTTCTACTTGTTGAAACTGTTGTGCTATTGAATTTTCCCCCTATATATTTATATTGGTCTTGTATAGTTGCAAAGTCTCCCTCGCTGGCACGGGCGGCGGCTCTGCCCCTCCTCCAATTGGGGCAATGTGCCTACCATGCCGGCAGGCCACTGGGCCTGCTCTGCTGGTTGGTAGCAGGTCCGCCTACCTTGCAGGCGCGGGCGGCGGCTCTGTCCCTCTGCGGGCCGCTAGGCTTGTTCTGTCGGTGGTCGCAGTTCTGCCTACTTTGCAGGCGCAGGCAGTGGCCCTGCCCTTCTGCAGGCCTCTGGGTCTGTTCTGCCGGTGGGTCGCAGGTCCGCCTACCTTCCAGGCGCGGGGGGGGGGGGCGGCTCTACCCTTCCTCAGGCCACTGGGCCTGTTCTGTCTGTCGGTTGCATGTCTGGCCTGTTCTGTTGGTGGTCACAGTTCCGTCTACCTTGCAGGCGCGGGGGGAGGGGGCGGCTCTGCCTCTCAGCAGGCCGCTGCGCCTGTTCTGCTGGTGGGTCGCAGGCCCGCCTACCTTGCAGGAGTGGTTGGCAGCTCTGCCCCTCTGCGGGCCACTGGGCCTTTTCTGTCGGTGGTCACAGTTCCCCCTACCTGGTATGCGCGGGGGTGGGGTCGGCTCTGCCCCTCAGCAGGCCGCTGGGCCTGTTCTGTGGGTGGTCACAGTTCTGTCTACCTACATATGTATGTATATATAAGTTACTTTATCATTAGAATAAAACTAGACACTAGGGTGATAATAACTCTGAGAACAGTTGGTCTTCTGTAGAGATATTCCTCTGTGCTGAATAAGGCAGGTATAGTCTGCTGAAGAATATGATGAGGCTGTAGGAAGTTTTCTCATCATCTGTTAATCCTGCATTTCCAGCTGTCACCACCCAAGCTACATGCTCATCTGCTTCCCCAGCAGCATTGGTCTTTAAAGTCACATCTGTTGAAAACAAGATATTGGTTGAGCATCCAATGCTGTTTGCAAACTTTCTATAACTCTTCACTCTCCAATTTGTGTCCAATCTTGGTATCAAAGTGACCATCAAATAGATTAAGAATATTTCCCTCTGTAGAATGCCCAAATAATAGTTTCTGAGCCTCTGCACTTCCAGAAGGATAGATATGCACCTTCATTCCAGCTTCTTTTCACTTCCTGACTGCTGGAATGACATCTTCAAAGAACTCTGCTTTCCTGGGATGAATCTCACTTGATCATGGTGCACAATGTTTTTGATATGTTTTTGTATTCGATTTGCCAGAATTTTACTGAGAATTTTTGCATCTATGTTCATTAGAGATATTGGTCTGAAGTTTTCTTTCTTTGTTGTGTCTTTGCCTGCTTTTGGAATCAGGGTGATATTGGCCTCATAGAATGAGTTTGGAAGTGCTGCCTCTTTCTCTACTTCCTGAAATAAATTGGAGAGAATTGGTATTAGTTCTTCTTTAAAGGTCTTGTAGAACTCAGTGGTATATCCATCCGGTCCTGGGCTTTTCTTGGTTGGTAAGCTTCTGATGGCATCTTCTATTTCATCACTTGATATTGGTCTGTTTAAATTGCCTATACCTTCCTAATTCAATCTGGGCAAATGATATGACTTAAGAAATTTGTTCATGCCTTCAATGTCTTCTTTTTTATTGGAGTATAAGTTTTCAAAATAATTTTTAATTATCCTCTGTGTTTCTGTAGTCTCTGTTGTGATATTATGTATGCTGGTAATTTGAGTTTTCTCTTTCCTTCTCTTTGTTAGTGTACCTAAGGGTCTGTCAGTTTTTATTTATTTTTTTCAAAGAACCAACTTTTTGTTTTGTCGGTGTAATTCATCACATCAATAGACTCAAAAATAAGAATTATATGATCATCCCAATAGATGCAGAAAAAGCATTTGACAAAATACAGCATCCTGTCATGTTCAAAACACTAGAAAAACTAGGGGTTACAAGAACATATCTAAACATCATAAAGTCTATCTATGCTAAGCCTCAGGCCAAAATCATTCTAAATGGAGAAAAATTAAAGGCATTCCCTCTAAAAACTGAAACAAGGCAGGGATGCCCTCTTTCACCATTTCTATTCAATTAGACAGATGAAATAAATTAAAGAGATATTTATAGGAAAAGAAGAACTTAAATTAGCACTATTTGCTGATGATATGATTCTATACCTAGAAGACCCAAAAAGCTCCACCAGAAAAGTTATAGAACTAGTAAATGAATTCAGCAAAGTAGCAGAATATAAAATCAACACCCATAAATAAAATGTATTTCTGTATATCAGTAACAAATCCTCTGAGAAGGAAATGAGGAAAACTACCTCATTTTCAATAACCTAAAAAAAAGATACTTGGGAATGAACTTAACAAAAGGGGTGAAAGATCTATACAATGAAAACTCTAGAACCCTAAAGAAAAAAAATCAAAGAATACCTTAGAAGATGGAAAAATCTACTTTGCTCTTGGATAGGCAGACTTAATATTATCAAAATGACCATACTACCAAAAGCACTATACAGATTTAATGCAATTCCAATCAAAATCCCAATGGCATTCCTTATAGAAATAGAAAAAGCAATCATGAAATTCATCTGGAAAAATAAGAGACCCAGAATAGCTTTAGCTATTTTTAGCAGGAATAGTGAAGCAGATGGCATCACTATACCAGAACTTAAACTATATTACAGAGAAATAGTAACAAAAACAGCATGGTATTGGTACCAAACCAGACTGGTAGACCAATGGTACAGAATATAGGACACAAAGACTAATTCACAAAACTACAATTATCTTATATTAGACAAAGGTGCGAAAAACATGCATTGGAGAAAAGATAGCCTCTTCAACAAATGGTGCTTGGAAAACTGGAAATCCATATGCAACAAAATGAAATTAAACCCCTATCTCTCACCATGCACAAAACTCAACTCAAAGTGGATCAAGGATCTAGGAATTAAACCAGAGACTCTACATCTAATAGAGGAAAAAGTAGGTCCTAATCTTCATCACGTAGGATTAGGTGCCACTTCCTTAAATAAGACTCCTATAGCACAAGAATTAAAACCAAGAATAAATAAATGAGATGGACACAAACTAAAATTTCTTCTTAGCAAAAGAAACAATCTGTGATGTGAACAGAGAGCCTACATCCTGGGAGCAAATTTTTATCCCTCACACATCCAATAGAGCACTAATCTCTAGGGTATATAAAGAACTCAAAAATCTAAGCACCGAAAAAACAAATAACCCAATCAACAAATGGGCCAAGGACCTGAACAGACACTTCTCAGAAGAGGATATACAATCAATCAACAAATATATGAAAAAATGTTCATCATCTCTAGCAATTAGAGAAATGCAAATCAAAACTACTCTAAGATATCATCTCACTCCAGTCAGAACGGCAGCTATTATGAAGACAGACAACAATAAGTGTTTGGGAGGAGGTGGGGAAAAAGGTACACTCATACATTGCTGGTGGGACTGCAAATTGGTGCAGCCAGTATGGAAAGCAGTATGGAGATTCCTTGGAAAACTGGGAATGGAACCACCATTTGACCCATCTATCCCTCTCCTCAGTTTATACCCCAAAGAATTAAAAACAGCATACTATAGAGACACAGCCACATCAATGTTTATAGCAGCAAAATTCACAATAGTTAAACTGTGGAGCCAACCTAGATGCTCTTCAATGGATGAATGGATAAAAAAAATTGCGTCATATATACACAATGGAATTTTACTCAGCAATAAAAGAGAATAAAATCATAGCATTTGCAGGTAAATGGATGGCGTTGGAGAAGAAAATGCTAAGTGAAATTAGCTAATCCCCCCAAAACAAATGCTGAATATTTTCTCTGATATAAGGAGGCTGACTCAGAGTGGGGTAGGGAGTGGGAGCATGGGAGGAATTGATGAATTCTAGATAGGGCAGAGGGGTGGGAGGGAAAGGGTGGGGGCAGAGGATTAGCAAGGATGGTGGAATGTAATAAACATCATCATCCAAAGTACATATTCATGAAGACATGACGAATTGGGTGTCAAACTACTTTATATACAACCAGAGATATGAAAAATTGTGCTGTATACATGTAATAAGAATTGTAATGAATTCTGTTGTCATTTTTTTAATCAATCAGAAAAGAAAGAAAGAGAAAGAAAGAAAGAAAGAAAGAAAGAAAGCTCTGCTTTCATAGGTCCAGCTGTGAATGCTGTCCTCCACATGTGTCCCTGCAATTGTTTGAATGCTGTGGTCTTTCAGTCCATAACACAGTATCTGTCACAGCCTGGATTATCCATTTTAGGTCATCTACCCTATTCCCATATGCTGCAGGGATCGAAACAGCCCCATCCAGTGGGCATCTTTTTCAGGCTGTTTTCTCAAAAGATTGGCATCCTGTTGGCACTCCTCCTCTTCCCAATGTGTTTGCAGATACTCTTTAACATTTTCTTTGGTGTAAGAAAATAAATGTCCAGATGCTACCATGGAAATCGGTCTGCTGGTAGGGAGGATGGAGGGCGGCACCGGCTGCACCCCAAGAGAGTGTTGGGTTTCTGAGAGCCCTGCAACAATCTGGCGACCACGGGGGACCTGAAGAGTGCAGGAGAGGATACCTCCGTGGACCAGCAAGTGGAGAGGACCTCTGTCCAGGGGTCAGAACTCAATGCTCCAAAGGAGCAGGCCTATCTATTTATTTTTAGGTGATGCTGAGCATCCAACCAAGTGCCTCATGTGTGCTAGTCAAGCGCTATACCACTGAGCTACATACCAGCCCCCAAAGGTACTTCTTTAAAATGCATATCATCAACACTTTAATGCTCTTGACAGAATCTGGCTTAAACCATCATATTACTCTATTTTATGTACTTTATATTTTTATCTCAGTGTAAAACATTTATTTTTCATTAATTTTCTGCCTTCACTCCCATAATATAAATCCCACATTACTGGGAAACTTTGCATGTCCTGTCTCACTTAATATCCCCAAACTGCCCCCCACTCAATTTTTTTCTGGTCAAGGATTAGTAACTCTCCAAGATCCTAGATATAGTGAGCATGAATCGGGATTTCAATCCCTAGTAATTGGACTCCAGAATACTAGTGTAGCAAAGTGGCAAGAAATTTAATGTTACTATCACAATGCCCAAACCTGGGTCAAAGACAGGGGCAGGAAGGATCTTTCCAGACTTAAAAAAAATAAAAAATCAACAAGACCAATAGTCCTTTCTGGAATTCCTTAACATCTTATTTCACACAAATGATAGTTATTCTTTTGATTGCCACCAAGTGAATTTGGAAGGTTCCAGGTAGAAAAGAAAGCATGCAGCATGAACAATGATTAGTCCTGAAACATCTGAACCTGGATGGATTTTGAGAGGAGGGAGGTCACTTTCAACCACCTTTGATCTAGGGAATGTAAGTTCTGTCTGTGCTTGGAAATTGTCCTCTCCACCTGCTTATAGAGCCCCTGACTGCATTATTTCCTGATGAATACTTCTTTCTTGATAATATCAGTATCTCTTGCTTGTGTGATAAGCAAATGAATTGTCAGGATTAACTGGAGGTGTCATAGATGAGGTGTGAGCAACTTCTGAGTGTGTGGGAGGCGTGAGGGAGAAGGGGGTGAGGTGCAAGTGAAATTGAGCCAGCACCTTCAGCTGCTTTGAAGTGGTTTTTGTCAAACAGAGCTGTGAATCAGCAGGTGTACCACACACCTCCTTGACACTTGTGCCTGCAGAACCGTGAAAATGAGGTACTCAAAAGAAAACCATCAGCTGGTTTTATAAAGGGGAAAAAAAATACTGCTGGGTTAACTTTATCTCTCAGAGGTGGGACCTCAGGATAAAAACATCCACTTAATCTCTTTCCAATCCGGAAAGAATAAACTTGGATCAGTGCTTTAGAGGGTGAAGTGGAGATGTGTTAAGATGAGTAGCCTTGAGCTTAAGTAACATTATAAGAACTTGGACCACATTTGCAAATGTTGCTATCCTTCCAAAGAAATCCTGCCTCTCCTGCACATTGGTGTGAAGTATAAGTGAATAAAACCATTGGGAGTAACATTTGACATGCCTATCATATTTTAGACACCTCATCTCTGTTGAAGAATTTGTCTGCTGGGAATTTAATATGTGAATTTTACTAACATGTATATGTATTTTATCAATGTGGTCATTGAAGCATTATTTTTATTCACAAAGAATTGAGAAAAGCCTTAATGACAACTAATGAGGAATATTCAGTAATTCACGATACTTTTGTAAAATGAATATATTATGTAGCCATTGAGAACAGACTGCACATCTATGTGTAGTCAATATGAAAAGACACCAGAAATATTTGAAGTGAGAAAGGAAAGTTGTAATCCTCAAAGTATATATGATATTAAATTTGTTACTCAAACACAGGCAGAGATTTTTAATTTTTAAATCAACCTAAGTGCATGTAATTTGTAAAGATAATTAATGACAGGTCAAAATGAAAAACACCTGCTGTCACTTACTCTGGAGGCAAAGAAATAGAATTTCCCCTGTAAAAAGTTATAGTTTTCTTCAGAGGATCCACCCTTATGAATTCTGGTTGGAGACTCATATTTAAAATGCTATTAATTTCTTTTGCCCACAGCATACTAATTTACGTGACATTCCACTTAGGCGTTCTCACTGGTCCCTGAGAATTTTATATAAACTTCAGCTACTACCAAGGATATCTGCCTATTCGTTTGAGTTGCTGGTCATTGTCCCCAAGCTGAATTTCACATTCTTCATGGAGTCCATATTTTAAGTTAGATAATCCATACGTAAAATACTGCAATGAATCGCATTTTCCAAATTTGTGAACATGCATCTAGCTCCCTTCACAAAAAAGATAGCATAGAAGTATAAATGCTATTTTATTTATATTAATTAATCATACAGGCACCCTTTCATTCCATATCCAATTAGCATATAGATCAAGTTTTCCCTCTGTGGTGCTTTGACTCTTGTTTTCCTCTCAACTTGAAGTCCTATGTGTACTTGGGTTAGTTTGGTCTAAAGTCCTATGTGTACTTTGGGTTAGTTTGGTCTAAAGGGGAGTATCTACTCTTCAGATAAACTACAAGTATGAGGTCATTCACTAAGATCACACTTTAAGACTGTACATGCACAGGTCAACAGGTAGTGTTTATCTATAACTGTGCACACATGCTTGTGAGGGGACCCCAGGCAGCCTCAGAGTGTACCATGGAAACCAATCAATCTCTCTTCCTCAGCAGTAAGCTAGACTTCCCAAATGGCAGTTCTTATTTTCTAGTCTAACTTGTTTCTTTTCAATTCACAAGTTCCCTAGTATAAACTAAACTCTAGAAAGGTATACTGGTACAGTTCCAGAGTTTGCCACCTCCTAGACAGAAATTCAATCTTGTTCCGTGATTACTAAGGTGATCGGATAGCTTTGCAAAGCATAAAAACCTTGCTATGCCCTAGTTTCTTGAACAATCAGATTGTTCAATCTACATCCACCTAGTGCTTGGGATAATAGGTGATTATATGTTTATGCCAATATGGTGAAATAGCTGGCACGTCTTTTGTCAAACAAGAATAAAAGAAAAAAAAATCAGTCTGGCAGGCATTTCTCCTGGTAAGACACACTGCTGCTGTATGTGTAAAAGAAAGATGTATAAATATATGTGTGTACATATGTAAATACATGTACTTATTTTTGCAAAGAAAGTTACATCTGGGATGTATAAGAAGCAGTTTATAGTGGTACTGCTGAGAAGTGGGAATGAAAAGTTTGGAGAACTTTTACTTTATATTTTTAACTCCACTGTTTAGCACTGTTTTATTTTTAATGTAATTTTATTATATAATTTTATAATCATAATTGAAAAACAAGGGCTTTTTTCTTTTTTAAATTTTTTTTAGTTGTAGAAGGAGACAATATCTTATTTTTATTTATTTATTTTTATCTGTTGCCAAGGATTGAGCCTAGTGTCTCACACATGCTAGGAAAGTGCTCCACCACTGAGCTTTGACTCCAGCCTGCTTTTTTTTTTCTTATTGTAATTAAAAAGAGGAGAGGGAGAAAACCCCCTGCCTCATAGAAATTCCTGGATATTTGTATGCAATTACTGGCAGGGTTGACTCTGCTTGGAAATCAACTTGTTCAGAGTTACAAAGAAGTTCCCTTGGATTTGATTTCATGTCAAAACCCATCATAATATGCTTTGCATTTAAATTGCACTTTTGATTTTTGAAAAATAAGTCCAAGCATATAACACACATACTCATCCCTGCCCCCACCAACAATAGTTTGGCTTTCACTTTTTTTCTGAAAGATGAGGCAACAAATCTATAGAATTTAACACTTTACTAGGTAGACTTTGAGTATGCATTTGTCATAAAGACAAAGTGGGATGTGAATATATCAAGCAATGAGAATGTAAATGAACAAATATGCCACTGATATCACCTGAGGCCATACATAATCCTGAAGGATTTTCTGGGACTGAAAACATTTGGAGACCTGCCTTTAAGAGAATCACATTCAGAGTCTGAGACACTTTTTATGTAAGCTAAGCTGAATTAAATCTCCATCTTTGAGAGTGGATTTGCTATTCAGCAACGGCAAAGTCCTTGCAGCCATGTCTATGTATAAATTGACCAATCATGGTAAAACACAAATAGTTTGACAACAAAGTGTATGTGTGCATGAATCAGTTCTGCTCTTTTATAAGTCAGTCTTGATGACTCCAAAGTCCATGTGAGGAATTAAATGTTCCCAGCTTTAAGCATCAGGTGTTATATGTCTCAAGGAGCATTGCAAGTTAAGCAGGGATGCTTCTGTTTAAAGATAACTAGCAGAGTCTCTTGCTTTACACTGGCATATATTGATGTGTGATTCTGGTGGAGGAGAGCCCTCTGCTTTGATGCATAAATCAGGAAACTGCAAGAAATTTGCATTGCCAGAAACTTTCCAACCTGAAGTCAGAACTTTCATATCATTAAATTGATCCACTGATACTTGTTTTGATTAAAGCACCAGCTAACTCATAACAGCATCTGTACTCAGTGATATAACTCAAACAAGCATAATGAATGCCTATCTTTTAATTTTTTATGAAAAGGCTTCATAATATATAATTAAGATGTTTTTTACATGTTCTACTGATGAACCATCTGCAGGTATGACATTTAGCATCTGTACTTAAAAGTAGCCACCTGTTACAGTCTGGTAATCCTGACTGTGAATCATTTCAGATAAATAGAATTTGGGATCATTTGGATTCAGGGTTTTTCATGAATCTATCATATTCTTGACACTTACTATTTTATTGCAGTCTATCTTTTAGGTTTTTTTTTTTTTAACTCACATCCATTGAGAGATCTAGTCAACTATACTTGTTTTCAAGCTAGGAAAGCCTTGGTAAATGTATAGCAAGAGAAAATTTTTTTATTTAGAGAACTGAAATTCACTCTTTCCTCCTTCTTCCCTCTTTATCAAAGTCCTATCATATCTGCATTCAAGTACTCAAAACTGTCAGTCTTTGTTTGTGTCATCAATTTCAAAACCACCTCTCAGATTCTTGCCTCACTTTGAAACAAAAAAGATCATGGCATTCAAGAGTTATTTGCATCAGATCAGTAAAGGGATCAAAATTTTACACTAAAGGGGAAAATTGCTAATGAGTTTTTTGAGAATGAACTAAGAAGGCAGTTTTAGAGGTAGTTGTAGTTCTCTGGGAAAGTAAGTATTATTCCAGAATTTATGAATTTCTGGGCACAACCGGAGAGATAGCATAAGCTACTCTGCCTCCACCTGAGCACAGTCTCACTTTTTAATTGATAGATCAGAGGTGAGCCTTACAGAGCCTAGCCACCCTTCACATTCTATGGCAATAAGGTACCATAGAGGATAAACAAAACAAAAGCAATCATAATAATATCTACCTAAAGGTGTTTTTTTTATTGGTTGCTCAAGACAATACAATGATCTTGACATATCATAATTTGATTCAAATTGGGTATGAATTCTTATTTTTCCATATGTACAGATTGCAGGATCACATTGGTTATACAGCCACACTTTAAAATTTGTTATCTTCAAGAAAACACAGGGTAGTGTCATAAATATTTTCAGTAAATTATAGGTCAACAAATAAATTCATTATATGTATGCAGTGGTTGTTTAGTTTTGGACTAAAATGTCCCTAAAAATTCATGTGTTAGAAGTATGGTCCCTAGTGCAACAAGGTTCAGAGGTGGGACTTTTAAGTAATGATCAGATCATTAGGATCTGATTTTACCAGTGAATTGCTTCATTTGAATGGATTCACTGGGTGGTGGTGAGACCATAGGTAGCTGGGACATGGTTGGAGGAAGTAGTCACTGGGAGCATTGCCTTAGGATTGCATCTGTCCTGGGCCCCTTCCTGTTTTCTGGCTGCAGCTTTCCTCCACCATGACTTTCTGTTTTAAAGTGAGCAGACCATGGACTGGAACCTTTGAAACCATGAGATTAATGAATCTTTCCTCCTCTGTATTGTCAGTGTCAGGTATTTTCTTACAGCAATGAAAAACTAACACAGTTGTATATTATACATGAGACAAAAGCCAAAACAAAACAAAACAAAAAAACACCCAAGTTTATATGCTGGTTTCCTGTATAAGGGTTTTTGCTGATCAGTACAGAAAAATCAGCTCTTCCTATTGAACTTCAATATAGCACACTGACTACTTTCCCATTACAGAACACATGATTGTTTTGTTGTATTTAAAATATTTTATATACCACTATCTTGCAACTCAACAGAAAGTTTTGAGAATTCAGGGACCTTGTGAGAGATGAATTTTTACATATACACATTCCTCAATGTGCATTCTTTACACTCTTAATTCCTTAAACTCTCACTTGAGTGTATTTTAAAGTAAGGAGACAATAACATAAAGATAAAATTAACCCTAGAAGAAAGGCTTATTGCGTACCAGTTGAAGAAGATGCCATATGCGTAGGGATCAAGCTGTATGTGAAGATCACAAATGATAGCAGGTAACATGATCCCATTGTAACAGATCCTTGGAGGCAGAGTAGCTGGGGAGAGTTGATTCACATCTTCATCTGCCACACACTCCAAGGCAAATGCTTACAAAGAAGGGTGAATTTACCTATACTGTTTAAACCTCTCTTTTCGCTCTGAGATTGTTGTATAGAATGCAAATGATGTGTGATGTAGATCTACTATATTTACACATGGGCATATAGTTCTTTATCAGATCTCTTTGATTATTGTATTAAGTTTTATTCATCTTCCCAAACTATGTAGCATAGTTTACAGAAACCATATAGATACAAATGATATTTATTAGACATTTAAATAACTTTTTAAATTATTCATTTCACCAAAAATAAAACATTGAAAAAATTGTACGTGTCTAGATTGTTCTAGTCAGTGGTCATCTAGCAATTTAAGCCATAGTGAATAGTAGAGGCTGAATAGCTCTGAACAAGGGACTAAGAATATACAGTCAAAGCCAAAATGGTTTATATAACTATATTTAACTATCTACACATAACTATATATATATTACACATATGGCTATATATAAATTTATTATTACATATTACTTTATATATAACATACATACATTTAACATATATATGGTTTTATATAGTTATAGTTAATACAGAAATTATAGTTAAGGTAGTAGTTTAATAGTAGGTTAGTTTTTTGTGTGCGTATGTATACATATATGTTTATATGTATACATATATGTTATTATGTATATACCATATATAATCATTAGGATTAACTTGGTAAACTACATATGATTACATGTATATTTACAAATGTGTAGTTTTCTATATACTGTTTAGTGCAGTTGGGTTATGCATGCACACCCATATATATTCTGGTTTTGGTGGAGTTCTGAAGATCACTCATTTGTTCAGTAATTTGCTTAAAGTACATGTGTGACTAAGCCTATAACTATACTTATGGCTGAGGTTCATCACAACAAAAAGGAACGCAACAGGATTAACAAAGAAAAAAGATAAAGGTAGACCCAGGAAAGAAATACACAGAGTTCTGATTTTCCTCTCCCTCCAGTGATAAATATGCTCCTTTCTCCATTAGTTAAAAATATACAGTAATATGTGTGCAATGTTTCTGCCAAAGGAAGTGTATTAGAAACCATCAGCCAAGATTTATTGGATGATGTTCACATAGGCACTTCTAACACATAACAAAATGTCAGACCCACAGGAGAAGAGGTATTTACATCAACCACCTTATTTGTGCAAATAACCTAGATATACTGAGAGACCACTCACATTATCAGTTAGGAGATGGTTTAAACACCAACTTCCCATGTGACCATGTGACAGCAATGACAGTTTTGTAAAAAAAAAAAAACAAAAACAAAAACAAAAACAAAAAAAACCTTATGAAGATAGCAACCTCACGTGTATTATATTAAATCATTTCTGTAGTCCATCTTCTTGGCCCTTAGCAAGGTGTCTTTATAGTACAATTATTATCAGTAGTATCAAATGCAGAATTGTGAGACTACCCTGTCACATTATTCTCAGTTATTCCATTTGGTGCCTAGATTTAGCCATTTAAATCAAATCACATGAACTTTGAAGGCCTATCTTAAAAATCTATGTGTCTTTCTCTAGTTTCTTTGTACGTTTTCTAAGGCATCAGGTACATGCCACCTCTGGCAGTAAGTAAGTTGAAGCTGACTTGAGACAATTAAAGTTGAGACACAGTGTCATGACATTTAGGATAAATATAAGAGATATAATCCAAGAGAGCATTCATCATATCTTCAGAAAGAGTGCATGTCAAACAGCATATACGCCGAAATCAGACAGTAGAAATTA
This sequence comes from Marmota monax, assembly GCF_021218885.2. NCBI lineage: Eukaryota > Metazoa > Chordata > Mammalia > Rodentia > Sciuridae > Marmota > Marmota monax. Next base: position 481,321 of record NW_026694465.1, on the reverse strand, counting down.
GTAGTGTCCCCAGTGTGACTCCCCACCCATATAACTTCCTACCCTCATGTGTCCACTTCTATGGCATCACATCAACTCCATGATGACAGACGATGCGATCTGGAGTGGGTTCTTCCTGGTGTTCTGTCTGTAGAGTGAGGGTATTTGGCCACATCCTGTTGTTTTATGGTCAGAGGTGTCAGAATCTGGTTAAGTTCTAAGTAATCAAGGCAGCCTTGAAAAACACTTTAGAAAAACAACACAGAGAGTTTTTCTTCATGAAGAAGAGAAATCTTCTGATCCTTGTTCTATTTTAATTCTGGATGGAGCTAATTTTTAACGTGAAGTATTATGTCTTTTCTTCTTGGTTAAAGTCATTTTATTAGTTTTCTCCTGCTGCCGTAAGACACTCCCACAATTTAATTGCATCGAGTAATATAATTTATTATGTTATACTTATGGAAGATAGAAGTCTGAAATGAATTGTGCTGGATGGACTAAAATCAGGGTGTTGGTAGTTGTAATCCTGTCTGTCTGAGGGCACTAGGCTAGAACCTATTTCCTGGCCTTTTTGAACTTTCCTTGTTTCAAGGGTTCTTCCTGTATTTTTAAATTCAGTAATATTGTATTTTCTGATCCTTCTCCTGCCATAGCATCTTTCTCTGACTGACTGTAGTAGCAAAACATCTAAAACATCTTCTGATTTTTCTTTTTTTTTTAGTTGATGATGGACCTTTATCTTTTATTTTTTTATATGTGGTGCTGAGAATAGAATCCAGTGCCTCACACACACTAGGCAGGTGCTCTACCACTGAGCTATAACCCCAGCCCACATCCTCTGATTTTAACAACTCATGATTAGATTGGGGCCATCTGGATAATCCTGGATCATAACTGAAAAATCCATTTTAACATTGAAGGTACCATATTTTACTTAGTGCATAGGTTTTGGGGGACATCATTCAACCTTCCTGAACCTACTTAAATTATATGTTGATTTAAACACAACACCTCCATGACTTTGCTGCCCCGGTTCTTGCAAAAAAATCTCTTCTTTATTCTTCTCTAAGTCTCTAGAAGTCATCTTGCATGTGGTGCTGAACACTTCTGCTACCAAAGCTCTGCTAATTACTTCACTTCTCAGTTTCCATATAAACCGATTTCTGTTAGGCTAATCATAGCAGGTTTTCTGAAATGTCTAGAATCTCAGTAGGGAAACAGCTCTGCTCATGACATAGAGAAAAGGTCATGACTATGAAGTTGGCTTCTAGGGAAGTTTCTATAATTACCTGTAATGGATACATAAAGAAAGAATATAATTCATGCTGACGGAGGAGGAGAAAACTTAGTAAGAATTTGAGTAGAAATGTTAAATTGTTGAAGTTTTATGGATCCAATGATTCTCTTTGTAGAATATGCATCTCACATGTTTACTATTGTAGTCAAATCTGTATGCAGTGGGAGGAGGCAGTGACCCTCCATATAGCATGTTCTGAAAGACACTTGAGAGGTCTATCATACTATGCCAAACTACTAGATGTAGGCTCCAGGCATTTGTCTTTTTAGTAAACTCCCAGGAACATGTGATATGCTTTCCCTTTGATTTAGAACAATTTCATTAGATGCTAAGATTAATTTGGAAAATAGTGTCCTGAGGGATTAGAACTCATGATTTCATAAGGATTAAAACACATCACCTTTGCTCCAGGAGAGGCAAGTTCTGGTGACCACTTAAGAAGTGTTGGCTATGTCACAGTTCAGGACCTCTGTGCCCACAGGGTCCATAATATAAAAGACAGAAATGTCCTGTGGCTCCAAGAACCATATGGTATTAGACTGGGAGCAGAAATTCTGTTATTCAATTTCTGTATCCTTGGCCAGGTGGGCCTCAAGAGTAAAGTAAGGTCTCTGAGCCATGTGATCACTGTGCTGATTGATTTCATATAGCAACTTGATGTGGCCATGAGCTGCCTAGACATTTTGTTAAACATAATTTCTCAGTTTGTTTATAAGGGCATTTCTGGAATAAATACACCTTTAAATCAGTAACATGAATAACACAGGTTGTCTTCTCCAGTGTAGGTGTGCCCCATTCAACTCATTGAAGACCAGTGTACAATGAAAAGCTGAATAATAAAGAATTCTTTCTTTATGCCTGACTATTTTCAAGAGAGGACGTTAATCTTCTGCCTTTGAACTTGTGGTAGGACTAGAGTTGATGAGCTGTACAGGATCTCCAGCTTGCAGATCATGGACTTCTCAATCTGTGTAATTGTATGAGCCAATTTCTCATGGTAACTTTGTATATCTGTATGTCTATGTATGTATATTTGTCTCTCTGTATTCTGTTTTTCTGAAGATCTATGCTAATACCATCACCAACATCCTTTTTATCCCAAATATTTTGTTATGCCTTAGAAGATTGGTCTGGTGGGTCTGAATAAATATTCCTCCTATGATTCCAAAGCTATGTTCTGTACTTTGTTTTATCAGCACACTTTCCAAGTTGTATTATAATTGCTTGCCAATTGCTATCTTGCTCAGCAAACCTCAGGTATTCTTCAGGTCAGGAACCATTTCAATCATATTGATTGTTCCATTTTTTGGTATCTGGCATATTTCTGAAAAATAGTAAATTCATATTGAGAATTTCTATAAGAGTAAATTTAATTGAATTTTTAATTTTAATCTAATTTTGATTTTATTTAGTACATAGTGATTGTATAAATTAATGGGTTTTATTGTGACATTTCTATACATAAATCAAAAGTGCTTCTAAAAAAGAGCAACAAAATTTTCCTTCTAACTTAACAGGTTGCCATATATTATTCATTGAAAACTTATACTCGTGTTATCACATTTCCACCTACATTTTACCATTTGAAGAATCAGCCAGGGAACACAATTGTACATTTTTGTCTTTCTGGGGCAAATTCATGTCAAATATTTTATAAGTGAGGAAATTGGGTAGAAGAAGATATTTGCTACAAGTCATTCACAAAATATATTCTTTTACTTGGTAGATCATTTGTCTTTTTCTATTATTATCATAGGTCCATGAGGTTATTCTAGCCTAACCCCTGCACATAGGCACACAGTACAACAGGCATTTTATAAACATGTTTTTGAAGGTGCTCAATTGATTCACTTAAGAAATCTAGAGGAAAATAAGACATGCAAGTTTTCCTACACTACAAGTTGATACAGAGTATGTCAGGATATATATTTTAAAATAGAGAAGAAATAGAGATTATCTCGAAAGAGATTTAATACATACAGATGTCTTTCTACAAATATATCATTATTGTCGTCCTTGACATGAAACAATTGGAGACATAGGTAGGGAGAATCTGTCATAGGATGACCAAACTTTCAGCGCTAACTCCAGATAAGACCAGGGCAAACAAGAATTAGTTGGTCATCTGAGGATAAGTTATTTCATGAACTTTGCCGCAATCTGGCTGCAGCAAAATAACAGGGGGGGGGGAAGGGGGGGTGAGGAGGAACTTGTGAAGGTGGATACAGCATGAGTGGGAGCCCTTTATTGTAAGACAGTAGGGGTATATATACATAACTAATTACTCACAGCTTATCTTAATAAACATAAACTAGATACAGCAGTCAACCAATAAGGAATCATCTTAATGATTACACACAGCTTAATTTAATTGACATAATCTAGACACAGCAGTCAGTCATTAAGGAATCTATCATCTTAATGGCTCGCTGGTGTTACTTCTCAAACCACTCCCTCTGGCAAAATGCCAGGAGCCATCTTGACTTGTTTATGGACCCTAACAGAACTTCTTGACTATACTTGGAGATTGCTTGGGGAAAGATGTTAGAGATGGGAAATTAGCTCTAAGAAAAACTATCAAACAAAAATGAACAAAATAATAGGAGATGAGTTTCATGACCTAACCAAAGCATTCTGGGTGCCAGAAAGCCAAGAGGGGAGAGCTGCAGGAGTGCCTAAGATTTTAGGGGGATAATTTTGTTTCTTAATTATACACATGACATATAAATAGATTATCACTGGACAGAAGTATGCAGAGCATGACATTAAACTACTCCTTCTTTTTCCACAGCTAACCAGTCTTTACAATGTGATGCATATCCTTCCTGAAGTTTCCTGATGCATTAGATATATATATTTTTTTCATTTCTTCCTCTTCACATTTGTTTTGTGATTTTTCTGTTTTCAATTAAGGTCTGTTTTTTGAGATGTTTCACAAGTCAATGCCTAAAGAGCAACTCATTTTTCAAAACCTATCCTTGTATTTTATAAAATATTTTATAAGATGTGTGATGATTTAGTTAACTATTGACCAATTGAGGTCACTTAGTTTTTTTAAGTAATAGTTTTGAAAATAATAAGTAATAATTCAAGAGGCATTTTTATACATATATATGCACAGAATGAAGAATCTCTGTGTGATAGTAATAACAAAATTCTAATTAACATGTATTTGTTACCTATTACGTGTCAATCTCTGTTATGCATTTTGTATCCTGTTTAATCTTTACAACAGTTGTGAGTTAATATGATTATTCCAGTTTTATACAAATGAAGAGATTGCAGTTTAGAGGTGTTAAGCCCTACAAAAAGGTTAAACTGGTAGAAAGAGATGGAGTTGTCGGACAGAACACAAGAGAGCAGTCCTACATGTTAGGCCAAAAGTGCAATTGTTTGGTACAGTTTTTCTCTAGAAATCATTAAATAAATGAAAGCCTATCTAATTTATATTTGTTTATTTTTGGTAAAACTTTCCTCTTCTAACTAAACAAGATGTTGGTCAGTCTCATTTAGAAGCTTACTTACAGTTTCACATGCACTTGACATTTCTCTTCTGACAAAGCATCCAGTGTACACAAAATACAATTTTCACTTAGCTTTATAATGTCAAATTGCTTTTGAAAGAGGCCATAACAAGTGCTTTTCTCAGCCACAATGACTGAACCAAACATTTTCCAATATTTTTGATTATGTATGATAACATCTCAAAAATTTGCTGATCTATTGAGGGAAAAGTGATATTAATTCCTATTTTAACTTGCATTTATTTTAGTAACTATCATGTTCAATTTATGCTACTTATATTTTTCATGCATGAAATTTTTGTTTTTATCTTTTGTTCAATTTCTGTCTTTGACTTTTTAAAATAAAAATCCCTTATACATTTTATACTGTTCTTATTTTATGTATCTTTCAAATATTTTATTTTATTGTTATTTTTTGTGTGCTGTGATGAGGATTGAACTCAGGGCCTCCTACATGCTATGCAGGTGCTTTACCAGTAAGCCACATGCCCAGTTTGTTTTCCAAATGTTTTATAAAATTGAGTTAATTTATTTAGTTAAGGCATAAAAGTGAAATTGTTACTATCAACTAGTGTACTGACATTCTTTCTAGGATTGGCTAGACTGTAGATAGAGAAATTAAAGCTTCTGATTGTGGTTCTTTTAGATTCAAAGATTCTTCTACCATATTTCTTTTTGCACTGTAGCTTTAAATATTTAGCTGAGAACCCACTGAATAGAATGCAGCAAAATGTGTTTTGAGACTGATGATAACATCAGGAGTTCTTAATAGGCCTATGTATCCAACACAGTAACTGTTAAGGGAAGTTAGCAGTCACTATTAGGACTATTGAGAACTCTTGATGTTATCATCATTCACTGTTTAATTTTACATGGTTTTAAACCAAAACTCTGTTTTCAGTATGAAGCACATGATATTGAATAGACAAGATGTATTTCCTAAATTTAAGAAACTGCTGTTTGTTTTTTAATAAGTTGAATCCAGTTGCAGGTTAACAGATTAAAATAATCTTCTTTTTCTTTAGTCAATTTAGGAATCATTAACCTTAACAAAACATATAAAGGGATACCCCTGTCAAAGTTATACCCCCAAATTCCCAATGTTCTTAGAATATATGATTTCCTATAACAGATTAAATACAATAACAGAGTAAATACAGAATACTAAGTTCTTCAATACTTGGGAAATCAACTCCCTATCATTTTAAATGTGACATAAAATGGATCTTTAGTTATAAAGCTTATATAAGGCTAGAAATCTATTAATACATTTTTTTTTAAAATTAGAGCTTATAAACTCACCTGAGTTGAAGACTGTAAAATACCAGTTTCTGAAATAATAGAACAAAGTATAAAAATAACATAAATGATAATTAGTAATATAAAATTAATTGATATTTGCAAGCAAGTGGTAATAAAAAGTTTGAGTACATATACTACCTCCCATAAAGGTTTAATTTCTATAGGATCTGTTCTTCTATTGCAAATGAGTAAATAACTGTTTATTAAAATAGAATATAATGTTATAAGGTATGATATTACATGTAAATGGTATATTATTTAAATATAGATCATGATAAATTAAAGGTGAAAATTACAAATAATATAGTAACCATGTAAATTAAAATACATGTAAGCTAACTAATGGGACAGAAATCAGGTTAGTGGTTTCTAGAGACCAGGGTAAAGGAAAGTGGGACTTGGAAAGGAGTGGGAGAAATCTGTGGGGGCAATGGAAAACTTTTTAATTTTGATTTTAGCTGCAGTTTTAAGATTATATAAAATTTTCAAAATTCATTTAGTTGTGCAGCTTGAATTGAAAATCTTTACCATTGTGCTACATGGTTGATAAGAAAAAAAGATAAAACCAATCACAAACAAAATAATGTCATCTTATAAATCCCTGGACTGGTTGACATTACTGGTCAATTTTCTCAACTATTTAATGAATGTATTGTATCACAGTCATACAAACTATCAAAACATGAAAAAGAATCACTTACTATTTGATTTATGAGTCCAGTAATAACTTGTTGCTAGAACTAAATAAACATACTTGAAAAGAAGATTACCAAGAGCAATATCCTTCCTAAATACAGATGCAAGAATCCATTAAGGATATTAGCAAACTGAATCCAGCAAAATATATATAAACAAAAAAAAAAACAATGCAACTTGACCAAGTAAAGATTTTCCTTGAATTTATGGTTTACTTAACATTAAAAGAAGAAATAATATTATTCAACAAGTTAAGGTAATAAAGTATAAATATAATTATCTCATTAAATTGCAAAAGAGTGTTTAAAAAATTCAACCCCATCATGAATTAAAAAAAAATTCTCTCAGCAATTTAGATATTGAAGGGAAGCTCCTCATCTTAATACTGAACACGGAAAAAATAGCAGCTAACATTATACTTCATGGCGAGTGACTGAATGTTTTTTACCTAAGGTCAGAATCAAAGCAAGGATGTTTCCAGTCCTTGCTTCCATGCTTCTGTTGAGTATTGTTTTGCATATCTGAGACAGGAAAAATAAGCAAAGACAGGAATCACGATAGGCTGATTGGAAAGCAAGCCTCTGTGCACATCTGTTCTGATTATGTACTTTGAAAATCCTGAGGAAGCAATGCTGGAGGAGTTGCATGCACCTGATTTCAAAACTTACTGCAGTAGTAGAGTAATCCAAACAGTGTGCTATTGATGTAAGGAGACAGATCAATGGAATAGAACAGACTCCAGAAATAGACTCTTGTTTGTGTGATCAATAGGTTTTTGACAAAGTTGGGAGGCCATTGAACGGCAAAGACACAGAGTTTTTCATAAGTAATGTTGACACAACTGAATAATCTTCTTAAAAAATAAACTATTAACCTCACAGCATGAAAAATTAACTTGAAATTAATCATAGACCTAGATTCAAAGGCAAAAACCATAAATATCTTAAAAGAAAACACAATAAAAAGGTTTTGTGACCTAAGAAATGACACAAACAAATAATAAATCCTCAAAGTAAAATATGGAATTCGTCCAAACCTAAAAGCCTTGCTCTTTAAAGAAACAATTAAAAAGATAAAGGCAAGCCACAATATGGAAAAGAAAACTGTATTATTTATATACAAATAAAAGAAAAAACTCAATCAGACTATGTAATAAACATTAACATATAAATAAACACAATACTAAAATATCTGACCTGATCTCAGTTTAATAGTGATAAAGATATACAAACAGCCAGTAAATACGTGAAAAGGTGCTTCGCATAATTATTTATTAGATAGTTGCAAATTAATATGCCATAAAACATGTCAATGACTAGAAATAACACTTGAGTCAGCAGAACTTCAAACATTGCTGGTGGGCATGTAATAATTCACAACCGCTTTGGAAAAAAAAATGGCATTTTTTTTTTCTTACTGAATTAAGCATAAATTTACCATAGGATCCAGGATGACACAGGTATTTACTCAAGATAAAATAAAATATATTTTACATAAATTGTACCCAAATATTCATGGCAATTTTATTCATAAAAACCAATACATGGAAACAACCTAAATATCAATCAGCAGGTGAATAGAGAAGAAAATTGCAGTCTATGTAAGGACTCAGTAATAAAAAGGAAGGAACTGCTAAGAAAGCTAATTATGGATGAATATCAAAACTGTGCTGCATGACTAAAGACAGATACCAGAGTACTTAACATATTATTAAATTATATTTAATTCTAGGAAAGTTAAATGTAATCCCTGTAACAAAAAGTACAACTGTAGTATTTGTCTTCAAAGGGGAGTAAGAAAGATTTTGAAGGGAAAGATACATTTTTTTTATGAGAGAGAGAGAGAGAGAGAGAGAGAGAGAGAGAGAGAGAGAGAGAGAGAGTTTTTAAATATTTATTTTTTAGTTTTCGGTGGACACAACATCTTTATTTGTATGTGGTGCTGAGGATCAAACCCAGCACCGCGTGCATGCCAGGCGAGCGCGCTACTGCTTGAGGCACATTTCCAGCCTGGAAAAAATACTTTTTAAACTTGATTTAGGATTCTAGTTATTGAGGAATTTGGAGCCCGACCCCACAGTATGTAGATCGTAGCCAACTTTTTCTTCTATCAGACGGCTTGTCTCTGATTTGATATCAAGCTCCTTGATCCATTTTGAATTAACTTTTGTGCATGGCGAGAGAAAGGGATTCAGTTTCATTTTGTTGCATATGGATTTCCAGTTTTCCCAGCACCATTTGTTGAAGATGCTATCCTTCCTCCATTGCATGCTTTTAGCCCCTTTATCAAATATAAGATAGTTGTAGTTCTGTGGATTGGTTTCTGTGTCCTCTATTCTGTACCATTGGTCCACGCACCTGTTTTGGTACCAGTACCATGCTGTTTTTGTTACTATTGCTCTGTAGTATAGTTTGAAGTCTGGTATCGCTATACCGCCGGATTCGCACTTCCTGCTTAGAATTGCTTTTGCTATTCTGGGTCTTTTATTTTTCCATATGAATTTCATGATTGCTTTATCCATTTCTACAAGAAATGCCGTTGGGATTTTGATTGGCATTGCATTAAACCTATAGAGAACTTTTGGTAATATCGCCATTTGGATGATGTTAGTTCTGCCTATCCATGAACAGGGTATATTTTTCCATCTTCTAAGATCTTCTTCTATTTCTCTCTTTAGGGTTTTGTAGTTTTCATTGTATAAGTCTTTCACCTCTTTTGTTAGGTTGATTCCCAAGTATTTTATTTTTTTTTTGAACTCAAAAAATTAGACAATAAGAGAACAAACAACCCAATCAACAAATGGGCCAAGGACCTGAACAGACACTTCTCAGAGGAGGACATACAATCAATCAACAAGTACATGAAAAAATGCTCACCATCTCTAGCAGTCAGAGAAATGCAAATCAAAACCACCCTATGATACCATCTCACTCCAGTAAGATTGGCAGCCATTATGAAGTCAAACAACAACAAGTGCTGGCGAGGATGTGGGGAAAAGGGTACACTTGTACATTGCTGGTGGGACTGCAAATTGGTGCAGCCAATTTGGAAAGCAGTATGGAGATTTCTTGGAAAGCTGGGAATGGAGCCACCATTTGACCCAGCTATTCCCCTTCTCGGTCTATTCCCTAAAGACCTAAAAAGAGCATGCTACAGGGACACTGCTACATGGATGTTCATAGCAGCACAATTCACAATAGCAAGACTGTGGAACCAACGTAGATGCCCTTCAATAGATGAATGGATAAAAAAATGTGGCATTTATACACAATGGAGTATTACTCTGCATTAAAAAATGACAAAATCATAGAATTTGCAGGGAAATGGATGGCATTAGAGCAGATTATGCTAAGTGAAGCTAGCCAATCCCTAAAAATCAAATGCCAAATGTCTTCTTTGATATAAGGAGAGTAACTAAGAACAGAGTAGGGTCAAAGAGCATGAGAAGAAGATTAACATTAAACAGGGATGCGAGGTGGGAGGGAAAGGGAGAGAGAAGGGAAATTGCATGGAAATGGAAGGAGACCCTCAGAGTTATACAAAAGTACATACAAGAGGAAGTGAGGGGAAAGGGCAAAATAATACAAGGGGGACAAATGAATGTCAGTAGAGGGGGCAGAGAGAGAAGAGGGGAGGGGAGAGGAGGGGAGGGGAGATAGTAGAGGATAGGAAAGGCAGCAGAACACAACAGACACTAGTATGGCAATATGTAAATCAATGGATGTGTAACTGATGTGATTCTGCAATCTGTATATGGGGTAAAAATGGGAGCTCATAACCCACTTGAATCAAAGTGTGAAATATGATATATCAAGAACTATGTAATGTTTTGAACAACCAACAATAAAAAATTTAAAAAAATATATATAAATGGTACTTGGAAGACTAGTGTATCATTCTTAAATGAAGTTCCAAGTTCCAAATTCCTTTTCTAGATCTGTAATTTACCTAGGCGTATTGTTTTCTCTGAGTGATTATTTAGGTTGAAGATTATATTCATTTTACCTTCACAAAGTTTCTGTCAGGTATATTCAAGTATTGCCTCTTCACATTTGTAATCTGCTAGCAGATACTTGCCTAGAGATGATAGTGTTAAAAAATTTTAAAAACATGGACTTGATCAATATCAACATAGGAAAAGATCTTTTGAAAAAAGTCGCGTCCAAAAGTTTGTTGAAAGCATTTGTTTTACGTTAGAAAGTTATATGTTACTCACATAGCAACTGCTAACATAACAACTTGTAATGTCAGAGTTTAAAATAATGAATTCATTAAGATTTGTCTTTATGTTGTTAATTGTTTAGATTATAAACAAATATACTTAATAACTTTATAATAGATATCAAATTTTATGGTTTTACATTATTTAAACCGGCTCATCAACTTGGAATAGTTTAAATTACTGTAATCAGAGCGATCTACCAAGGTGTTTGCAATAAACTTACACAGGAAGAAAAAAAAATTGATTTAGGAGCTTTTTACACAGTTCTTTATATTCATCAGAACTCAAATGGACTCATTATATCATCAATTTTTTTTTTAAATGAGAGATTTGTACTTAAGGGGTTAAATATATATAAGAAAATTTCCCTACTATAATTTCCTTTTAGACATTCAGGATGGATGTTAATAATTAAAATTTTGCACAAAAACAAATAGACAAAAACAGTTCAACAAATTTTAAGCCCATTATTTCCAAAACTCATTTAATTAGGGAAACTTATTTTCAATTTGTCAATGATAAACATCACTATTAGTAAAGGAAATGAGGGAGACCTCCCAGGGAAAGACTTTGTCACTACAATTCCATGATTTTAGAAAAATATGCTATAAATATTAGAGTAATATGCTAGATTCTTTATGAAACACATATACAAAACAAGCAAATATTGACATATAAAAGGCTTTATTATGAGAAAATAGAAACTAAAGAATTAGATGCTGCAAATTCAAGTGTCTGATTAGAATTAACAATACTTAACTGTGTTTTCTGTATGGCTAATTCCTGATTAAATGCTGGTTGATGAATATACAGAAGCTAGAACCTCAAATAATTTCTCCATTTTATCTATCATAACAAAGTCAGATATGATATTCACATATGATGCAGGTATGTTTGAACAAAAACAACAAAACTCATCTTTAATCAATGTATCATCAATTCATTTCTCTTAAAAATTACTACTTTTTAAAATTCCCTATTAATCTTATAGTTGAGTGCATGAGTATACCTCTCCTTCATACACACCTGGGAGTTCTATAGAATGCAACTTTCTCCTCTTGTTGCCTATGGTAGAGAAAAATAAATGAAGAGCTCCTGGCCACCAGTTCTTAGGGGAGGGTTAACAGTGAACCTGTGGTTCTAATGTGAACAGGTGTGAGCAGGACTTGTAATGGATTACTGAAAGAGTAGATCAGAAGGGTAAGTTTACACAGCTGCTAATCATGTCACTCAGGATAGTTTTGTTTTTTTTTTTTTTGATTCCTGCATTTTTGTCACGTGTTTGCATTATTTTATTAAATAAAAGTATTCTGGGTTTTATTGGAAGGAGGAGTTTATGTGAGCATTAATTGTCTGTGATTGAAGAGTAAAAGTTATGTGTAAGTATATCAAAGCACTCTGGAAAAAGTAACAAAGGTTTGGTTTCTAATTCATTTTCAATCTCTGTTATCAGCAACTTGTTTTCTTCTAAAATAGTAAGGTATTTTTTATTTTGGAAGTAATGCAGATTTAACTAATTAAGTAGATAACTTGTAAAATAAAAATTACATTAAAAATAAAAAACCCACAAGATTATCACTTGGATGGAATCACTGTGAATGTGTTTTTCTTTCTAGATTATAAAATCATCAGTATCACAGGGTAAAGAGCTTTGTACTCCTCTTTTAAAATTTAAGTTCTTGTCTATGTTGTTAAATAGCCTATGGATATGTGATTTTTAATGACTGCATAATTATAAAATAATACTAATATAATTTAATTACCATTATAATATAATAATTATATTACTACATAAAATGATTAAATCATAATTAATAGAAAATTTCCTCTGTGGCTGAGCAGTTGTATTTGTTAGATTGGCTTTTGTTATGTTTAGAAAAATATAAACTAAAATATGAGATCCAACTTGGGCATATATAATAAAACTATTTGTAAAATATGCAGTGATATTTATTCAATGTTCTGTACTTATAGACAATTTATACCGGTCACTTTATTTAATCCTCAAACAATACGTGGCATAAATAATGTTGTTGTAATGACTATCAACATTTAGGAAAAAGATGAAACCATCTCTATTCATTTTTACAGTTGATAAACAGAAATACTGATACTTGGAAAGATTAAGAAACTTGCCCAGGATAATTTATCTAGCAAGCAGACTCGGGATTTTAATGCAGAACTGAAAGATGGCAGAAAGGAGTTAGACAATGAGTTCTGATTTCCTCACAACACAGAAAAAATTCGGTGAAGGAAAAGCAAAATTGAAAGTTCGGTGACAACATAAATGCTCTTAAGACTCAATATTACAAAGTCGGAGACCTGGAGGGACTTGAAGATAGGTTACCAGAGTAGAGGATAGGTGCAGACCTCCCTGGGGAGGGGCAGCAGAGATAGAGGGAATGGCAAAACTCTTAAGCTCACCCACTTAAAATCATGTGGAAAGGAGGACAAAAATTTAAAGCATGATGGGAACAACAGGGTTCTTAAGCCAGAGCAAAGAGCTTAAAACCAAACTGTGAAAAGCAAGCTGAGCCAGGGGTTTGAAACCATTTTATTAGATCCTCAGCTGATTACTCAATCCATTACATCAACATATCTTCCCATGCCCAAATAGCTGCAAATTAATCAAGAGGGAAGTTCCCTGCTATGGGACCTTTTATGAATCCAGCCAGAAAGAATTCTAGAGGGACCACTACTAAGAAATTTGCTGAAATCCCCTCTGCTTCCATCTCACCAGAACAAGGGGAGAGGACTGGTACAGAAGCAAGGGCAGAAAGCTCTGCACAACTTTCACTCAACTCAGGGGCAGAGCAACAAAGAAGCTTTTATCCCCAAGCAGAGAAAATTGGATTCACCAGTTCCACACCAGTACTGACCACTGGCATTGGGGAGAGGTACCATGGCAAGCCTAGGGACCATACCCAGGATCTCTGGCCTATACCAGAGGGAAGCTGCCTGAATATCCAGAAATATAGAGGTCCCCTTCCCAGATGGTGGCACGCAGGAACAGGTGGCTGAGAGCATAAGTTCCCCAGAAAACTTAAGTGGAAGGCAGCTGCAAACAAATCCCCAGGGAGATTAGTGAAGCTAGAAAATTTTTAGAGCCAAGGCCACAGGAAGTGGCTGTTCCCAACCTTAAGTGGCATCCAGCCTCACTCATGATCACAACTGGTGAGTGGAAGGGCATTGTTTGGATACTGGCAGGATCTTACATCAGACATAGTCAACAGAGGGAATCCATGTTCCTCATTCACAACCTATGGCAGTGGAAACTAGAACCCAGGTCAATCACCTGAATCTCTTTATACAGTACCCCAGAGAATAATGCATCACAGAATATCCACAGAAAACTCACAGAGTTTCTCTGCTCACAGACAGCTATCAGGAACTTCACAATAAAAAAAAAGGATAGTGTATGGGGGAGCAGGTATATGTTGACCCACCTCAATCATGGGGACACTCTAGAGCCTGCATCCTGAACTCCTGCACAAATAAAACAACTAAATCACAACACTGAATCCTCCAAGCAGACAGATGCAGGTCTCTGAGCTGACAAATAAGAACCAGCTAGTGGGAAGTTTATAGAAACTAAGGAATTGGCTTCTGTGCCCCAGCAACTCTGGAGAGATCAACAAAGAATAATGGATATCTGCTAAATGTCCAAATCCCAATGAAATTTAAACCAAGATTCCACTAGAATTTCCTTCACCTTGACATGGTTTACTATAAACTCTAACATCAAATTTGATCATATAAATAACTCTTTAACTTAAATGGTAATTGTTACCTCGATAACCAACTTTGTACCTTCAACACATTTTATTGTATTTTACCTAATGTTTTAAAACATTAATCAGAATTAATCTTCCTATCTTTGTAGTCCTAGCTCCAGTTTATACTTGCTGCTGTCATTCCCTGTTCCTCCCTTGTGGTATCTGCTACTATCTCAAATATCCACCATCCATATATTTCTCCTTTCTACCTTGGCATGAATTTTTTTTATATATATTTTTCCTCTTTCTTTCTTACTTTTGTTCTGTCTTTCCTTTCCCTCTCTTTTTTTTGCCCAATCTTTCTTCCTCTCCCAGCTAGCCCTCATTTAAAGGTTATAGCAAGTTTATTAAATTTAATAACTAATTATTGAGCTATTCCACAACTTCATTAAAAGTTTATACCCGTATTTGAGTAACTGTGGTGAAAAATAGCAACAAGTCTTTGATTCTCATAAAGTTGAATAGTACAAGGCTTGGCTTAAAGCAATTATGGCAAATAAGATTTAATGGAATCTTTTGGAGTGCTGCTCTTATTGGTATCAGAAGAGGATACACATTGACTAAAATATAAATATCTGAATATTCATCCAACCCAGGGATCTTAAGAGAAAGATGCTCACAAACTAGTCCCTCACTTAAAAGAAGTGAGAACTATCCCAATAAATGGGTAGGAATACAGACAATATGAAAAAGCAAAGGGAAAAACCATCCCAAATAGCCCATAATGCTTCAACAACTGACTCCATCAACACCACAGTAGAGAAAATGGCAGAGAAGAATTTAGAGCATTCACACTTAAAATGCTCTATGAGGTAAAAAGAAGATGTAAAAATTAAAATTAGAGAGAAAACACAGGAAGTAAAAGATCACATAAATAAAGAGATGGATATTCTGAAAAAGAGCCAAATGGAAATTCTGTAAACTAAAGAAAGATTTGATAAACCAAATTAAAAATTCAAAAGAAAGCATCATTGCTGGGCCTGGTGGTGTATGCCTATAATCCCAGCAGCTCGGGGGGCTGAGGCAGGAGGCTTGCAAGTTCAAAGCCAGCCTCAGCAAAAGGGAGGTACTAAGGTACTAAGCAACTCAGTGAGAAAATATCTCTACATAAAATACAAAATAGGGCTGGGGATGTGGCTCAGTGGTCTAGTGCCCCTAAGTTCAGTCCCGGATTACACCCCCCCCCCCCCCCCCCCAAAAAAAAAGTATTATCAATTAGGCCACTATGGTGATAGATTTTCAGGCCTCAAAGACAAAGTATGTAATCCTGAAAATGAATTTGACCATCGCACTCCTCGGTTTATTCCCAAAGGGCTTAAAATCAGAATACTGTAGTGATACACCTACATCAATGTTTATAGTAGCTCAATTCACAATAGTTAAACTATGGAACAAGCCTAGGTCCCCTTAAATAGATGAATGGATAAATAAAATATTGTATATATACATAATGGAATATTACTCAGGCATAAAGAAGAATAAAATTAGGTCATTTGCTGGTAAATTGATGGAACTGGAGAATATCATAAATAAACCAACTCCAAAAGAACAAAGGACAAATATTCTCTCTGATATGCAGATGCTAACTCACAATAAGAGGGGTGGATAGAAAAGAATAGAAATACTTTAGACAAAGGGGAAAGAAGGGAAAGGAGGGGAAATGGGAAGAGGAGAGATAGCAGAATGCATTGGACCTTACTTTCCTATGTGCATATATGAATACATGACCAAGGTAATTCTACATCATGTACAACCAGGAAAATGAGAAGTCATATCCATATCCATAAAATATGTCAAAATACATTTTACTGCCTTGTATAACTAATAAATACAAATTTAAAAAACATCTTAAGAGATCATGAACACAATATTCAAATAATCTAGTATAATATTAAGAGGCCAAATTTAAGAATCATTTAAATAGATAAAGATTCCGAAATACAAGATAAATGGATGCAACAATTTTTTTTCAATAAAATAATATCAAGATATTTTTCAAACCTTAGGAATTAAATGGAAATTCAAATATATAGGATTCTATATATACAAAATCACAATATATCCATTCCAAGACACATTATAATGAAGATACCTAACATACAGAATAAGGACAGAATTTTAAAAGCTTCAAGAGAAAATTAGCTTGTCACAGTTAAGAGGTAAAGCAACCTGGATTTCAAATGATTTCTCAACCCAGACCCAAAGAGCAAGGAAGGAAATGGACACCAACTAAAAATACCATACCCAGCAAAATTAAGCTTCAGAATCGAAGATAAAATAAGAATTGTCCAAGATAAATAGAGGCTAAAAGAATTCATAACCAGAACCCCTGCCTTACGAAGAATACTCAGTGAAATATTTCATGAAAAAGAAATAAAAAATCAAAATGAAAACCAGCAAAGTGAGGAATTACACTAGAAGAATAATCCATTAAAGAAGAATCAAGAATGATTAAACATTAGAAATAAATCAAAATGAAAGGAAATAAAAATAATCTCTCAAAAATAACATTGAATGTATAAAAGACATAGTTTGGCAGATTTGAATAAAAAACAAGACCTAACATTATGCTGACTCCAAGAGACTCACCTCATAAGCAAAAAAATCCCCAGACTGAAAGGAAGGGTAAAGGCATACCATCCAAATTGGACTTGTAAAAAAGCAGGGGCAGATAGTCTGATATCAGATAAAGTGGACTTTAAGCCAAAATGAATTCAAAAAGACATAGAAGGTCACTTCATACTGTTTAAGGTAATCATACATCAACAAAATGTAATGTTCAAAATTATTTATTCCCCAGGTGATGAAGCATCTATATATATATATATATATATATATATATATATATATATATAACAAACTCTTCTCTCTTTTTTATCTTTTAAAATTTATTTTTATTTTTTTAGTCTTTGTACTTGTAAATGGACAACATGTCTTTTTTTATTTTATTTTTTATTGGTTGTTCAAAACATTATAAAGCTCTTGACATATCATATTTCATACATTAGATTCAAGTTGGTTATGAACTCCCAATTTTACCCCAAATACAGATTGCAGAATCACATCGGTTACACATCCACATTTTTACATAATGCCCTATTAGTAACTATTGTATTCTGCTACCTTTCCTATCCTCTACCATCCCCCCTCCCTCCCCTCCCATCTTCTCTCTCTACCCCATCCACTGTAATTCATATCTCTCCTTGTTTATTTTCCCATTCCCCTCCCAACCTCTTATATGTAATTTTGTATAACAATGAGGGTCTCCCTCCATTACCATGCAATTTCCCTTTTCTCTCCCTTTCCATCCCACCTCATGTATCTGTTTAATGTTAATCTTTTCTTCCTGCTCTTCCTCCCTGCTCTGTTCTTAGTTGCTCTCATTATATCAAAGAAGACATTTGGTATTTGTTTTTTAGGGATTGGCTAGCTTCACTAAGCATAATCTGCTCTAGTGCCATCCATTTCCCTGCAAATTCCATGATTTTGTCATTTTTTAGTGCTGCGTAATACTCCATGGTGTATAAATGCCACATTTTTTTTATCCATTCATCTATTGAAGGGCATCTGGGTTGGTTCCACAGTCTAGCAATTGTGAATTGTGCTGCTATGAACATCGATGTAGCAGTATCCCTGTAGTACGCTCTTTTAAGGTCTTCAGGGAAAAGTCCAAGAAGGGCAATAGCTGGGTCAAATGGTGGTTCCATTCCCAGCTTTCCCAGGAATCTCCATACTGCTTTCCAGATTGGCCGCACCAGTTTGCAGTCCCACCAGCAATGTACAAGAGTACCCTTTTCCCCACATCCTCACCAGCACTTGTTGTTGTTTGACTTCATAATGGCTGCCAATCTTACTGGAGTGAGATGGTATCTTAGGGTGGTTTTGATTTGCATTTCTCTGACTGCTAGAGATGGTGAGCATTTTTTCATGTACTTGTTGATTGATTGTATGTCCTCCTCTGAGAAGTGTCTGTTCAGGTCTTTGGCCCATTTGTTGCTTGGGTTATTTGTTTTCTTATTGTTTAATTTTTTGAGTTCTTTGTATACTCTGGATATTAGGGCTCTATCTGAAGTGTGAGGAGTAAAAATTTGTTCCCATGATGTAGGCTCCCTATTTACCTCTTTTATTGTTTCTCTTGCTGAGAGAAAACTTTTCAGTTTAAGTAAGTCCCATTTGTTGATTTTTGTTATCAACTTTTGTGCTATGGGTGTCCTATTAAGGAATTTGGAGCCCGACCCTACAATATGTAGATCGGAGCCAACTTTTTCTTCTATCAGACGCAGAGTCTCTGATTTGATATCTAGGTCCTTGATCCACTTTGAGTTAACTTTTGTGCATGGCGAGAGGAGGGGATTCAGTTTCATTTTGTTGCATATGGATTTCCAGTTTTCCCAGCACCATTTGTTGAAGATGCACCCTCCATTGCATACTTTTAGCTCCTTTATCAAATATAAGATAGTTGTAGCTTTGTGGATTAGTCTCTGTGTCCTCTATTCTGTACCATTGGTCCACCCTCCTGTTTTGGTACCAGTACCATGCTGTTTTTGTTATTATTGCTCTGTAATATAGTTTTAAGTCTGGTATTGCTATACCGCCTGATTCGCACTTCCTGCTTAGAATTGCTTTTGCTATTCTGGGTCTTTTATTTTTCCATATGAATTTCATGATTGCTTTATCCATTTCTACAAGAAATGCCGTTGGGATTTTGATTGGCATTGCATTAAACCTATAGAGAACTTTTGGTAATATCGCCATTTTGATGATGTTAGTTCTGCTTATCCATGAACAGGGTATATTTTTCCATCTTCTAAGATCTTCTTCTACTTCTCTTTTTAGGGTTTTGTAGTTTTCATTATATAAATCTTTCACCTCTTTTGTTAGGTTGATTCCCAAGTATTTTATTTTTTTTTGAGGATATTGTGAATGGAGTGTTTTTCCTCATTTCCGTTTCAGAAGTTTTGTCGCTGATATACAGAAATGCCTTTGATTTATGCGTGTTGATTTTATATCCTGCCACTTTGCTGAATTCATTTATTAGTTCTAGTAGTTTTTTTGTAGACCCTTTTGGGTCTTCTAGGTATAGAATCATGTCATCTGCAAATAGTGATAATTTAAGTTCTTCCTTTCCTATTTTTATGCCTTTAATTTCTTTCGTCTGTCTAATTGCTCTGGCCAGTGTTTCGAGAACTATATTGAATAGAAGTGGTGATAGAGGGCATCCCTGTCTTGTTCCAGATTTTAGGGGGAATGCCTTCAATTTTTCTCCATTGAGAATGATGCTAGCCTGAGGCTTAGCATAGATAGCTTTTACAATGTCGAGGTAAGTTCCTGTTATCCCTAGTTTTTCTAATGTTTTGAACATAAAGGGATGCTGTACTTTGTCAAATGCTTTTTCTGCGTCTATTGAGATGATCATATGGTTCCTATTTTTAAGTCTATTGATGTGGTGAATAACATTTATCTTCTCAATATTAATAATCAAATAGACCACAATACAGTGACACTGGGTTACTTTAGCACACCTCTCTCACCACTAGATACGTCATCCAAATATAAAGTAAGTAAAGTTTTAACAGAACTGAAAAATATAATTAATACTATGGTACCAACAGACACCTATAGAATATTTCATCCGTCAATGACTGGATTCCCTTTCTCCAGAAGCACATGTAATATTTTCTAAAATAGGTCATATTTTAGGTCAGAAGCCAAATCCTGGCCAAAAAGAGAGAGAGAGAGAGAGAGAGAGAGAGAGAATGCCTGCATTCTATAAGATCATAATGGAATGAAATTACAGATCATTGATAAGATTAAAAAAACACTCTAACTAATACCTGGATATTAAATGGTATAATTTCAAGTGATGAATGAATAGCAGAAGAAATCACAGGTGAAATTAAAAAAATTCTTAGAAGTAAATGAGAATAGTGCTAAAACCTATCAAAATCTCTGGGACACTATGAAGTCAATTTTAAGAGGAAGGTTCATAGCATTGAGCTCAAATCAGTAGACAACAAGAAATAATTAGAATCAGAGCCCAAAGTAATGAAATTGAGAAATTAAAAAAATATAGAAAAGATCAGCAAAACAAAGACTTTTGTTTTTCTAATAAGGATAAAGAGGATTTATAAACCCTTAGCCAAACTAACAAAAACAGAGGAGGGCAGAAAACTCAAATTAACAAAATTCAAGATAAAAAGGTGATATCACATTAGACACTGAAAATACAGAAAGAGGGTAATCAGAAACTATTTTTAAAATTTATACTCCACTAAGGTAATGAATCTTGAAAATATTGACAAATACCTATAGACATATGATCTGCTCAAATTGAATCAGGAGGACATAAAAAACTTAAACAGATCAATATCAAGTGATGAAATTGAAACAGCTATCAAAACGTTTTTCAAACAAAGGAAAGTCCAGGACTGTATGGATTCTCAGGCAAGTTCCACCAGACCTTTAAAGAAGGACTAATACCAATATTCCTCAAATTATTTCATGAACTAGAAAAAGAGGGAAATCTTTCAAACATATTCTATGAAGACAGTATCACTCAAATAACAAAACAGGGAAAAGTCATATATCAAGGAAAGAAATACCCTTGATGAATATAGAGGTGTAATTTCTTAATAGAATTTGGCAAACCACACACAAACCCCCCCCCAAAAAAAAAACATATTAAAAAGTGTTTATAATAGACAAAAATGCACTGTGAACAAGTACACTATGTCCCAGAGATACAAGTTTGGTTCAGCATATGAAAATCAAAAAGTGTAATTCATCACATAAATACAGTTAAGGACAAGAATACATGATTATCTCTATAGATGCAGAAAAAGCATTTTACAAAACACAGCACCCATTCATGTTTAAAACACTAGAAAAATGAGGGACAGAAGGAATATACCTCAACATCGTAAAGGCTATATATGAGGATCCTAAGGCCAACATCATTCTAAATGGAGAAAAATTGGAAGCATTTCTTCTAAAAACAGGAAGAGAACAAGGATGCCCACTATTGCCACTGTTATTAAATATACTCCTTGAAACTCTACACAGAGAAATCAGTCAAGAGAAGAAAATTAAAGGAGTACATATAGAAAAAGTAGTGTTCAAATTACCTCTGTTTGCTGATATCATGATCTTATATTTAGAAGACCACCCAAATTCCATAAGTTCTAGAGCTCATAAATGATTTTAACAAAGGATGAAAAATCGACATCCACAAATCAATCATGTTCCTTTATTCCAATGATAAGTCTGCATGATTAATCTGCTGAAGAAGAAATTAGGAAAACTAGCCCATTCACAATAGCCTAAAAAACAAAAAACTTGAAAATTAATCTAACAAAAGAGGTGAAGGACCTCTATAATGAAAGCTATAGACCACTAAAGAAAGAAATTGAAGAAAACATTAGAAGATGGAAAGACCTCCCATGTTCTTGTATAGACAGAATTAATATGGTCAAAATGGCCATAAACACAAAAGCTTATACAGATTCAACATAATTCCCATTAAATTTTCAATGGCAATCTTCCCAGAACTAGAAAAGCAGTTATAAAATTCATTTGGAAAAATAAGGGATGCAGGATAGCCAAAGCAAGAAAAGCCAAGTAGGAGGCAACACAACACGAAACCTTAAATTATATGACAGAGCTGTAGTAAAAGAAACAGCATGGTATGACACCAAAACAGGTATGAAGACTAATGGAATAGAATACAGAAATGGAATTGTATTCCACAGAGAAATGCTCATAAATACAGTTTCTCAGAATAGGCAAAAGTGCCAAAAATATACAATGGAGAAAAAAATAGCTTTTTCAAAAAGTCATGCTAGGATAACTCACAATCTATATGTAGTAAAATGAAATTAAACCCTATCTCTTCCCCTGCACAAAAGTCAACTCAAAGTGGGTAAAATGCTTAGAAATTATACCAGAAATCCCACAACTACTAGGAAAAAAAAATCAGACCAACACTCTAATATGTTGGCACAGGACACAATTTCCTTAACAAGACTCCTAAACTACAAGAAATAAAATAAAAAATCAGATTAAAAAGCTTTTTCATAGAAAAGGCAAAAATAATGTATGTAAAAAGAGAATCTACAGAAAATATTTGTCACTGCTTCTCAGATAGGACCTTAATATTCAGATCTCAAAATGGTTAACACGAAAAATAAACAAAACCAAAACCCAAAATACCATAATCAGCAAATGGGCAAAGAAACTAAACAAATGCTTCTCAAAAGAAGAAATATGAATGGTCAACAAATATATGGAAACATGTTAAATATCTCTTGCAATTAGGGAAGTGCAAATTAAAACTACATTGAGATTTCATCTCACTCCAGTCACAATGACAATTATCAAGAATAAATATAATAAGTGCTGGTGAGGATGTGGAAGGAAAGATACACTTATATATTGCTGGTGGGACTGCAAGTTGGTTCAACCCCTCTGGAAAGCAGTATGGAGGGAGATTGCTCAAAAAAACTAGGAATGTCATTAATATATGACCCAGCTATCCCACTCGTTGGTATATATCCAAACCTTTTTAAATCAGCATACTACAGTGATGCAACCACACCAATGTTTATAGTGGCACAATTCACAATAGCCAAGCTGTGGAACGAATCTAGCTGCCTTTCAACAGATGGATGGATTAAAAAAAATGTACATATATACATCATTGTGGCATTTTCTGATAAATAGAGAGAACTGGAGACTATTATGATAAATGAAATAAGCCAAACCCCCAAACAGTAAAATGTTTAATATTTTCTTTGATATGCCAACGCTAATCCAAAATAATTGGGGAAGGGTGTAAAAAAGTAAAATAGAAAACCATGTGTAACTGATGTGATTCTGCAATCTGTATTTGGGGTAAAAATGGGAGTTCATAACCCACTTGAATCTAATGTATGAAATATGATATGTCAAGAGTTTTGTAATGTTTTGAACAACCAATAAAAAAAAAGAAAAAAAAAAAGAAAACCAGTGGACTAGGCAAAAGGGGTCGAAGAAGGAGGAAGGATGGGGTAAGGAAAGAACAGTGAACGAACTTGACCTAACTTTTTAGGTACATATTTGAATATACTACAGTGAATCTCGCCACCATGTATATTCAAAAGACACTAATTTTTTTTTAAAAAAAGGGAAATTACTCAGCAATTTAGGAAGGTCCTAGGTGACTTAGCAAGACCCTAACTCAAAATTAAAAAAAAGTAAAAAGGTCTGGGGATGTGACTCAGTAGTTAAGTGCCTCCAGGTTTAATCACCTGGCACCAAAAATAAATAGATAGATAGATAGATAGATAGATAGATAGAAAATAAATAAATAAATAAATAAATAAATAAATACAAGAGGCATCAGAAGAGTAGAGGAAAGGGAACAGGGGGAAGGGAGAAAGAGAGGAAAAGGAGAAGTATTGGGAACTGAGTTTGAACAAATTATATTTCATGCTTTTATAATTGTAAAAATTAATATTAATAGTATGTACAACTAAAAAAAAACAATAAAAATGGAAAAAAATTAATGCAGATTTGCCCAGCTCTAGGACTTGAGCTCCTTATAACTAAAATGTATTGCCTTAGAAATATAAGGAACTATATATATGCCTATTCTGAAATTGTCAGCTTCATCAGGAAATGAACCACAGAAGCCCACTGAGCCCTTAGGGAGCATTCTAGATAGCAAAATCTGATGGGCCTGGAGTGGTTGCACATGCCTGGAATCCCAGTGGTTCAGGAGGCTGAAGCAGGAGGATTGAGCGTTCAAAGCCAGCCTCAGCAATGGTGAGGCGCTAAACAACTTGGTGAGACCCTGTCTCTAAATAAAATACAAAATAGGGCTGGGGATGTGGCTCAGTGGTTGAGTGCCCCTGAGTTCAATTCCGGGTATTTCCCCTACCAAAAACAAAACAAACAAACAAACAAAACCTGAAGGACCCACAGGAGTTACCCTGAGATTCAGTGCTATGGGAGCTTAAGGTTCAAGGAGACAGTGTTTATCTTTCTCACAGTCACCTGACTTGCAATTTCCATTTATCTATCTGCATTATCTTTGCTTATACTTTGTTCTTTCTCATTCCTCCACCTGAATGCTTTCTCCTATACAAATGCCACTTGTTTTAGATGAAGTAATACCTTCTCAGCAGTGGTCTCTACTGACTACTCAAGTTTATTACATTAATATTTTTCTAAATTCCCCCAGCTCCATTTATTCCAACTTTTGAATTGGGCCTAGCT
This sequence comes from Marmota monax, assembly GCF_021218885.2. Lineage (NCBI taxonomy): Eukaryota > Metazoa > Chordata > Mammalia > Rodentia > Sciuridae > Marmota > Marmota monax. The sequence continues at coordinate 456,271 of NW_026694465.1, read as the reverse complement.
GGTACTGCCTTAAAAATGCTCCTGTCTCTGCATTATTTATGCCTCTCATTTCTGGTCTTGATTTAAGCTCTTTGAAGTAGTTCCCTCTATCTTTTTACATGATGAGCATCAATAATTCTTGAACAGAATTGATGAGGACATATTTATATCACAGAGCAGAAATCAAGAAGTGTTATATATCTAGCTATCCATCTATACATGCTATTTCCAAAGTTTTCAAGTAATATTGGTTTCACAAATCCTAATTATTAATGGTGAATTCTCATTTTTATTTCCCAAACGTCCAGTCCTATGTTGTGTCAAAATTTTTCCTCATCAAATTCTGTACCAAGTAAGTTCCCAGTGTAAAGTCTGGTTGTATTAAGCCTATAGAATTTCAGCCACTGTATTCAAGATAAAAGACTTTAATTTTTTCATAGTGCCTGTGATCAATTAATTTGTGATTTTATTTCCAGGATTTCCAGTTCTAAATCCTCAGCATAACATTTATACCAATCTTCAATGTGAAATCAGCTAAATTCTTTCTGACACTCTCAGCTTGGGGCCTCATTACACCCCCATTCTCACTATTTACATGTTTCCTTGACCATTTCAACTCTAATGACATTTCTTTCTTTTTTTCTGAAAGTGAATATCTGTCTTCCCTTTGCCTAACAGTTTTTTTTTTTTTTTACATGGCTATTATTATTTGCTTAAACTAAGTTCCTGGAGAACGATGATCTTATTTATTCTCATTGGTGTCCTTCAAAAGCACTTCATTCAAGGGTATTTGTTCAAGTTCATGTAATCAAACAACTAGGAGGGTTATATCATTTGTGCTGTTTTTCATATTCTAAGTTGTACTAGACATTCTATAAAACTGCAGACTCCATAGCTTCTTTATGTGCCTACGCTGTGTCTGCATCTTTAAAAACACACATATAATAAACTGTAAAACATATATGCAGAAATTTTTTTAAATCCCACAAATCTTTAATACATAGCTGATGAGTTATCTCAAGTTGAGTAGCACTGTTTTTTAATATTTTTTAGTTGTCAATGTACCTTTATTTTATTTATTTATATGCAGTGCTGAGAATTCAACACAGTGCCTCACACATGCTAGGCAAGTGCTGTATGACTGAGCCACAACCCCACTGGTTTGTTGTCAAGACAAGAAATATAAAGTTACCAATAACTTAGATTTTAGAGAACTTTTTATATTCTTCCCAATAAAAAATCATAACTCAAGCCCTTTTATTGTCCTCAAAGATAGCCCCCCTTAGACATTACCATATATAAATTTGCCTATTTTTAATCTTCATATGTATGAAATCTTACTCATTGCATGTTTTAGGTTCCAGCTTACTTTATACAAGATCATGTTTATGAGACTCATCTGCATGTCTATATGTAAAAGTTGGGGATTTATTTCCATCCTTATCTAACATATTTTTTATGAATCTACCTCAATTTGTATACAATTTATCTGTTAGTGATCATTTACTTTGCAGTATATTTGGCAATTGTGAAAACTCACTTCTAAATACATTTGTATAATTGTTTTGTGCACATATGTACATATTTCTAATAAATCTGTACCTTCAAATTGGAATTACTGGATTTGGGGTTATGTGCATTTTCAAATTTGTAAATTTTGGGGTCTCTAATATAGTTTTACAACTTAGGCTTCCAGTGGAAACGTATGAGGGTTCCTGTTGCTCCATAGTCTTACTGAAATTCAGTATTGCAAGTCATTTTTATTTCTGTTGGTATGATAGTAGTACATCATTTTAGTTCTAATTTGCATTTTTGTCATAAAAATGATATTGTAATTTTTAAATTTTTGTTTGGCTATTCATCAATTCCTAATTGATTGACAGGAATTTTAGTTACGTTTGAATTCTCCTGAATTTTACAAATATCTTCTTCCACTTTCATTTTCCCCTTAATCATGCTTTTAATATACAAATATTCTAATTTTAAAGTATTCCAGAGTACTGACATTTTATATTATGGTTAGTGTTTTATGTAAAACATTAAAGACAGTTTTATATATTCTAAGGTTATGAATATTTTTGCTCATTTTATAATCAGAAACTTTATTATTTCCCTTTGGATATTTAGATTTACAACCAATCTACATTTGATTTCCTAATATTGTATAAGGTTTAAGTAAATACTAATTAATGTAAAACTATTTTAGGAAAAGTTTGTCCTTGTCACAATCCTTTATGTTGCTATATTGATATTGCTGAAAAGCTGCTTATTTCAGGATGGGGATATAGCTCAGTTGGTAGAGTGCTTGCCTTGAATGCACAAAGACCTGAGTTCAATTCCCCAGCACAACACACACACACACACACACACACACAAAATGCTTATTTCATTCCAGTATATAACAGCAGGACCAATATTTATACTACTTTATAAATAATAACAAAATAATTAATTTCAAACCTGTGGACATCAGGAATGATCTAAGAATGATCTTGAAAAATAGAAAAAATCAAGGTGAACACTTCAGTTATCATAGATTACTCTTCTAAGAATTTGCAGTCTGGGAAACAGGGAAAGGAAACTCAAATAAAACTCAGTGGATTTTCTGAGATGGGAATTTAGTTGAGACCCCAGAGAGAAACAGTTCTGTTAAGGATGATAGGTTAAATTCTGCCATCCTCACCTCTTACAAAACTTAAAAGAGAAAAACCAAAAAGATAAAAATCGATTTTAAATAACTTTTCTATATCCCAGAACAGAATAAATCTATGTGTATAAATAAAAAGTATCTAATATTCAGTAAGATAAAATTCACATAGCATCCAATAAAAAGTTTAGAGAGTCCACTAGGAATCAGGAAATATGATCCCGATTGGTAGAAAATTAATCAGTTGGAACCATACCAGGCTGGCATTAGATAGTAGAATTAGCAGACACAGAAATTAAAGCAATTGTTATAATGGGATCCTAGATGTTAAAAAATTAAGTACAGACATGGAAAGTAATTTTGAATTTCTAGAGATCAGAAATACAATGTCTAAGATGATAAATGCATTGGTTGGAACAGATGTCTGATGGGACATTGCAGAATGAAAGATTAGAGGATTTGAATTCATGGTGATGCAAAATACACAAAAGCAGTGAGCAAATTATTTTTTGAAATTAAAAAAAAACACAAAGAAATGTTTTAAAAATCAAACAGATTAACCTATGTGTAATTAAAGTCCCTGGAGGAATGATATGTGGCAAAAATTATTGGAAGAAGTAAAAGCTAAAATCATTCTAAGTTAAATTTATAACAACAAGGTTAGCAACGATTCATGAACCTCCAGGAAACTGAAGCAGAGAAATAAGAAAACCACAACACGGCACATCATAGTCTTCAATGGCTTGCAATCAATTAAAATGAAAAAATGATAAAGACATTAAAAGAAAAAAATCAATAATATATAAAGAAATAATAAGAATTAGAGTAGATTTTTTCATCAGAAACAATGATGATGAAAAGAAAGTAAAACAACACTTCTAAATATTGAACCAAGCAAGAATTTTTGTGAATGTAGACAAGCTTAATCTAAAATCTAGGTGAATGGGAAAAGGAGCTAGAAAAGAGGAAATAATTTTGAAAAAGAACATAAACTACTTCATCAACCGTTTAACATTTTCTGAAAAAAAAATGAAATAAATATCATAGGAGTTTATCCTTCATTGAGAATTATTTTAGCAGGCAACAATATAGGGCAGAGATGTCTGTATCTCAAGAATTAATAGTATTCAAAGGTGTACTTTTGAAAGGGTTATTTATTTTGTTACACTCTTTTCTTGGGAGTACTTCTGGGTTGAACTGAAAACTTAGCTGTTCAGCAGAGTCTTTCATTAGCTGACGTTTAGTTTCTCTAGCTCTGAGATTACTGAAGGTTACTTCAGCATCTCAGTTTTTAAGTTACTGGTTTTGCTTCTTCAGAACAAAATACAAAATAATACAAATAATACATAATACAAAAGAATTCCAAGATCCAGGACCACTTCCTTTGACTTCTTTATTCTTCCAGATCTTGGTCAAGTACATTTCTACTACTTTGATAATTCTCCAGCAACTTCAAACTTTTTTTTTCTTTTCTGATTGTTATTGGCATGAGGAATATTCCTGGTACTTCATTATTGCCAGAAGTGGAATATACTTGATGGATTTCTCATTCTTCTGACTTTAGAAAATAAGTATATCCTGATTAACATTAGAAAAAAATGAAATATTCAATATTTACATTAATTTTCTTTCAACTTTCTTCAGAAACAGAAATTCCTCTTTATTCCTTTATTTTAGTTCACTTTTTACATTCTCCACTCCTCCACTCTCTCCTCTCTCTGCTTGCTTCTTCCTCCTCTAATTTGTCTTCCTTTAATCACTTGCTAAATCTTTACTTAGTAGAAGATACAAAATAACCTCATTCTCACTGAGTTCCAAATATTGATTACACAGTTTCCTCTTGACATGGAATATTCAATGTTAGAGTTCTTTTACTCTATCTCCTACATTAATTTCTTATAGGGCTAGGGAATATGAGTGCACCTGAACTTCCTTCTAGAACTTCTTTTGTTGTCTTAGGAAAACTTAGTGATTATCTGGGATATTTTCTTAAGTATTGCAGGTAAAATAAAAAGCACAATGAAGCAAAATGTAGCAACATATGTGCCTTTATGTATGGTAATGTCTCTCTGTATAGTAGAATGATTTTTATACAAGGTGTCTCTTGTGCAATTGTTTCCTACTTCTTGGTTTTCTGTTAAGAAAGATCATTTCAAAGACAAAACTACTGGGAAAATACTTGCAGAAAAGAACTAATAGAAGAAGTAGAAGGCATATTATTTATTTGTTTGTGATACTAAGCAGCTAATATACTCCTATACTGTGTTCTTGAACTCTTGCTTCTGGGGAGTGGGAAACTAATAAACACTGGAAGAACAAATCCAATGTAACTCATTCATGGAGATGAATACTGCGGTAGGATGCATTCCACTTTTTATATTTCAATATACAAAGACAGAATAAATTGGGAGAATAGCAGATTGATGTGTACATTCTGGGAAAACTATAAGAGGAAGGATGATTGCATGGGATCTTGAAACAGTAATGGGAGTTTGACAGATGGAGGTGGGAGAGAAGTAGTGTGAACTGTATTCTACAAACAGACATCCACATAAGCAAAAATTGAGAAATCAGGAAATGCAGAAAAGGAAAAAAAACTGGTCTGAAATCTGACAATGCTAGTGGACAGTAGAGAGGCTATGATAGGCAGAAAATATTGGCTGGCCAATTTGTATAAGTTAAACTTATTACTGACAGAAGAGTTTTGTTTCTGTATACACAATAGGGATCTGCTGAAAAATTTTGACCAAAAAATGGGATACTAAATACATAGTTACATTAGGCAATGATTTCTTCAGGGGATGAGGATAAAGGATAACTCCAGGGGTAACATACCAAATATAGTATGTATATGTATTAATCATGTTTACTGTTAAGAAATTTAGGATAGTATTTATCTTATGCAATCAATAATAATGAAGTCATAGAGACACTAGGGAAAATTTTCAACACCTAAAACAAAACCCTTATTGCTCATTTGAATGCAGAAATTGATTTCAAGAAGACTTGGTTCTGAGGAATAATCTGAATAAAACAATCCAGACCAAAGCTTCAATTGAGGATCATGGCAGTCTTCTTTAGATTCTTTCCTTTATGACAGTACAAGATAGTCAGTTATAAAGTTTGGCTGCTTATTTATAGTAATGGAGAGGATTAAATGCCCACACATTGAATAAAAAGTCTATTTACAGAGAAAAGATTTTGTGTGAGCCCTGAGTTGTATGACAGATCTATGTGAGCTTATATTAAAACTAGGGAGAAACAAATGAGGAATAGAAAATGGTAGAATTACAAAATAATGTACCAAACATGGGTATATTCCTGACAAATCATGAGAGGCATTTTGGTAAGAGCTGAATTTGTCATTAAAGATATTTGTTTGTATATGCTGGTTATTTTGTTCTCTGAGGGGAAATGTATCATACTGATTGCCGTAAATGGGGCCAATTTTAGATTTGCTAGAAAGTTTATTATCATGTAATCAATTTTTTAAATATTTGTTTTTTAGTTGTGGGTGGACACACAATATTTTTATTTCATTTTTTTACATGTTTTCTTTTTTTTTTTTTTTTAATGTGGTAAATCCAGTGCCTCTCATGGGCTAGGCAAGCACTCCACCACTGAGCCACAACCCCAGCCCCACATAATCTATTCTTTGAGAACAAAAACAATCAATCAATAGATTTTTGACTAAAACTAAAACTACGGGCAGGCAATTTCTTTTTTGGTGTCTAACAACTGAATATGTATGTAAAATACTGATTCACTTGTGTTTTTCTTCGTTTTCTCTCACAGCAGCAGTTACATATGGGCTCTATGACAGTGATATTAATAAAATAGTGGAGTTAAACCTCTCTCTATATAAGAGGCCTATGAGCTGATTACTCACACCTAAGCTTACTCTTCTCCTAACTTGGAGCTTACCAGGCCTAAAAATCTGTAGGTACTGGGCAGAGCAAATGGGATACTTAATAGAAAAAAAAATTCCAGAGAATTTGATTATGTGTGAATAATCAAATACTCTAGGTTGTCCAATTAGTCCCAGTTTGTACTCTTTATTCTAGACAAATATTAATAGGTCACATTTTCACTCCTAAAAGCGCCCTAGTCTATATACTGCCACTTTTTAGATGCAGACAATCACATAGTCACACATGGATTTTTGTCCTTAATTGTAGAATCACTTGCTTTTCCTCAGGGGAAGTATACTCCATGATATGTTCAAAATCATGTTAGATCTTAAAGGTCAGACACTATATCTTGTTCCCTGCATTCTTTTTGTTGATACTTGTAAGGCTTCAGACCTGGCTGGTGCACATAAAGTGCACAGGATTGAAGACTACAGCAACAAAATTGTGAATAAACTTGAAGGGAAGAAATGGATTCCTGACAAAACATGCCATGAAGAACAGCAGTAACAAAGGGTCAAAGGGTAATTGGAATTTACTGAAATGTGAAATAGGTTATCTCTTCTGGTTCAGTATTAAGGTATGTTTCCAGCATGTTGCCTTATCTTTTCCCTTGATTCTAAAATTCTATCTCAAATCTGAGGAGTGTCTGTTACAAAGGCTTTTATCTTCTCCAAATGGTTAGATAAGCATCTGTCTTACTCAATTTACTATATCTATTAATCATCACAATTAATGCTGTTAATATGTTTGCTCATTTACTCTATGAGCTGTCTTTGAAAGTGTCTGATTTTGTTTACTGGATGCTATATTTTAATGTTCACTACTAGGTTTTATTATATGTCATTTCAGATTTTGAGATTGGACATTTAATTACATGTATCAAATATAGTATCTTTCATCCCCAGATTTACAGCAATATATTTAAATAAAATTTAGAGCATAAATTTTAATCACTGAAAGAAACACAAGAAATTGGTCTTCCAAAAGAGAACTCTATGAAGAGATATTGGTGAAGGTTTCTATAACAATCAATATTTGACCTGTACACAAATAAAGCAATAATAATATTCTAGTATCTGTGTTTAACTAGTGGATGGAAAGAAAAAAGAGATTTTTAAAAAATATCATCAATCATCATAGGCTTGTTCCAAATCGACTTGTTCCATGTTTTAGGATGGCAGTACCTAAACCTACTTATTTGAAGATGAGCTGCATAGTCTCTTCTTTCTTTTAAGAAAAGATGGAGAAAATATTTTGAAGGCCTCTATGGATCAAAATAGTTGCTGTGGATTGCTTTGCCTGCCTCAGTCTGTCAGTACAATGATTACTTAAAGATTTGGGGCATAGAGTAGAGATGTGTCCATTAGTTACATACACTTCCTAATACCTGTTTTCAGTCTTCTTGTGAATGAGTTAATGTATTCATTTGATCCTCAAAGAAGCAGATGTCAGGACAAAATTAAATATGTAAGATTTATCATGGGAAGCCCTTCTGAGGATGAAAGGAAGAAGGAATAGGCACAGCCAATGAAAGGTTTTTTACAAGCAGACAGTCTGACCCCAGAATAGAGGGAAGAAAGGAGGTCATGTATGGAGATGAAGTCTTGGCCAAGAGAATGGGTATTCCCGAGAACAGTGTCTCCCATCCTAGCAGATGTGTTTTGGTCAGAAATTTACCCCCCATGCTTTGTTCGGTCATTGGCTGGGAGAAGTTTGGGATAGGGAGAATTATCAAAAATACCTGTTGGATCCCAAAATTTAAGCAAATATAGGGTATAAGGTAGCTATTTTCTCCAAAGCAGATTCTTTCTTGGGGGATATCTTCATGGTTGACAGCCCAAGATCCCACATGTAATTTTCCACCTAATGATTTCTTCAGTTCTCATTCTTGGTTAAAATTCCAAGGAAATACAAATTCAGATATCCTTAACTTTTCCCATCCACATATTCTCTTAGAAAAATGAAAAAAAAAAACAACAACTAAAAAAGACCCATAAAATTCAAAGGTATCATTAAGATATTAAAAAGTCTAAGCTATAAAAAATTGAGAAATGGTCTATGATTTTTGAATGATCCTTAAAGACCCTAAGTTCTCCACTATGAACTTGCAAATTCTTGGCCTCCATCTATTCCTTACCACCCCTCTTACTTAATCCCAGTTATCTACTGAAATACTGTTCACCTGTGACTCAGTCTTCCTGCCTCAGTATTCTTCTCAGTTGCCCCACATTAGTGAATAATCCTAGGGAGGAAGAAAAAAAAAAAAACTGAACCTTGGTTGACCTTCCTCAATGTATCACATAAAGTCGTTAAACTTCTTACTCCCCCAAATCCTCATCTAGAAGAAGTTATTCTCACATAGCAATGCTTGAATAAAGGCTTTAGCCACTGGTTTTCCTCCTTCACTATCCACTACTGTGCTGACCCTCTTTCAGTGTCTGTCTTTCCTCATTCCTTTTTGTGTCTGATTCAAAAATACCCTTCCTTTTTCTGGCTGCATTGCTAGTGGACAAAATGTGTGTGTTTTTTTAAAACTTCTTGGAATCTTGCAATTTAACAACTTATTCCCCCACCATAGGAAGATTTATCTCAGCTTTATGAAGTCCTTCTAAAATGCATGGATAAGCATTTGGAAACTGGCTTTGGTTTGAGAAAACAGCATGTCCAGAGGAGCTTCCTGTGACATGTCCATTCCTCAAACACACTTACAGCCAACAGGACTGAGAAACCACCTGCTGCTTTCCCGGTTAGGTGAGTGATGGAGAAAGCGTTTTGTTGGTTTCTCTTAGAGATTTCTTAAAGAGTTAAAAACTTGCAGTTTCTTTACATTTTTTTGTAAGAAAAACCAAGCACAAAAAAAAATGTCGTGACATAGTAGGATGAGGGGTAGAAATAACTCAAAGAATCTTCTTTTATGCATTCTATGTGTCTATTCCTATTCCCAGATTTGGATGAAGGAGAATATCTAAAATTCATAGCATTCTATTGTACTTATTTGTAGTAAATAAATGTTTGGATGGAAAAATTAGACTTGACATTTTGGATTCTTTTAACCACTGAATCATATAGCAGCTTGGAGGTAGGACCCCTGGGTTTTTGCATAGCTTCATTAATAGCTTCCTGGGTTTGCAGATTTTAATCACAGAACGTTGCTTGGACTGCTTACAGGATTCCATTTACCAAATGGAACATGAAGTACCAGCAGCAAGATTTCAGAAACTGGGCAGGTTCTGGCGGGATCAATTCAAGGATGCAGGTGTTGCTGGGGTACTAGACAGGCTGTTGGATGAGGAATTTAGAAAGCAGACCAAAATAAAATAGAAACCCAGTTATGTGAACTAGAAGCAGATGGAGAGGCATTCAGGTTCAACAATTGGCCAGGAAATGCCAACAATACAGCCTTGGATGTTGACAGGAGTAATTTTTTTGGAAATTTGTGCATCCAATGGAAGAAACTGTGTTGAATAAAAGAAGAAAGAAAATAAAGAGGAGAGGAACCCACTGTAATTTCTGGGTTATAGAACAATAATTACTTAATTTTCAAGCACATCCATGTTATGAACTGTACTAAAGACTTCACATTCATTTATGCCTTAGTTTTATTTCAAATCTTTGAGTTAAATATTGTTAATACTGTTTCATGGGGGAGATTTCTGGTGTGTTGTGTTTCAAAAAACAATGTCTAGCATCAAATCATCTGTGTTTAAATCGTGATTATCATTTCCAAGCTGTGGATCTTAAGCTAGTTAATTAACCACTTATTGGGTTGCTATGAAGATTAAAAGAGTTATCATATGTAAAATATCTAGAATAGAATGCACTGAGCTCTTAATAACAGTAATTATCTTACACTGGCATCCACAGCTCAGAGTTTCACTTGACCAGGTAAGTTTGTGATTCCTCTTAGCCCATACCTCACTGTGTTATTTTGACCTGTGTCATGCACACCTTTCAAGTGTACAGAAGTCATGACATGATGACAGCTGAATAACATGGATTATCATTCCTGGCACAGTGTACTAACTCTATAAAGAATTTGGGGTTTAGGTGTCTGAACTTTAAAGAGAGGCCAAATGAGACAGGTGGAGATGGCATAGATGATATATAAACATTAACCAATGTGTGACTCCATTGCACTTATATTAGCACTACTAAAACAAGCCCTATCTATTACCTGGCCCTGATATTTTAATCTAGTCAAGGCTTTAGTGCTATTTATTTTGTGAGAGTTGTGTATTAAAATTGTGTTTGTGACCATTAGGGTAATCGCTAATTTCCTTAACTGTTTAGGAAATGTACTCAGAAATAGTTCAAACGGAAATCGCAACTTTAAATGCTTTCCAGCAGCTGGGAAGATAATATAATTAGAAATTGCCAGATATAAGGAACAGTAGGAAATCAGCAGCTTGTTAGGTAGTCTCTGGAAAACATAGGTACCTTATCTAAATGGACAATTCTTCCATGTAGGAATGAGAGGTGGGGTTCTTAATTGTCAAGTCCTATTTTTTACATGAAATTTCTTGATTTTCTTAGATGTTTGATCAAATTAAAGAAAGATACTCTGTAAATCAAACAAAACATATCAGTAGGATTTTGTCTTTTGCTCCTTGCCCCCCAAGGGGAAATGGAAGAGAGTCATAGAATAGAACATAAAAGCTTTAAATTGCTAAGGTTTATTTAACAGCCCTGATTGATTCCTAAAAAAAAAAATACTAAAACTTGACTTGAGACTTGATAAACAGTGACTTAGTTTAATTCTTTTTTTTTTTTTTTGTTACCAGGGCTTGAACTCAGGGGCACTTAACCACTAGGAAACATCTCCAGCACCTTTTTAAAAAATATTTTATTTAGAGACGGTCTCACTGAGTTGCTAAGTGCCTTGCTAAGTTGCTGAGGCTGGCTTTGAACTTGTGATCCTCCTGCCTCAGCCTCCTGGGCCACTGGGATTACAAGTGTTTGCCACTGCACCCGACTCTTGTAGTTGACTTCAAAATAATGATTATATACCTATTTCATGCCTATCCCTCTTCAAAATGTCACTAATATAACAGAACAAAATTCCAAGTATATATGCATATACATTCTATAATAGGAATACAGAAAAAAGATAAATAATCAATGTACTGTATTATTTTTCCTTAGTGAAGAATAAAACAGAGTAAGGAGGTATGGAATGCTAGAAATAGCATGAACAAGGTGATGAACAGAGAAGGCATCACTGTAAAATGAAATTTGAACTGAGACTTGAAGGACCTAAGGGAGTCAGCAATGCAAATTCTGGGGGAAGAGAATTCTGAGCAAAGGGAACGCACCAATCTAGACAAAGTCTGGATTCTCATTCAAGGTACAGCGGAGACCAATTGTTTCTTTTCATATTACACATTGATATAGAACATTAGCAATGAATGTGTTCAAAAACTGTCTGATTCACAAAGGAAATGGGCAAAGATTTTAGACGATTAATGAACATTGACAAAAGGGTGTCAAAATTCCACACTGTGATCCTCATTAATCTTTTTTACCAAGTTGATGCAAAGTTTACTCTAAATAAAAAAGAAGAAAATACAGTATATTCCTGGGCAGATGGTTCATGGGTCACTTTCCACTATTCAATTTTCCTGTCTAGGAAAGACTATATTATAGTCTCCCCAGCTTATAATTCAGGAATTCCATATTTTCATCCTTCTAATCATCAATATAGCTGTAACAATAAGATAATAATAAGATAACCATATTCTCTAAGAAAAAAACACCCCGTCAAGACATTCCCTTTTAGGTCTTCAACTGTAAAAGACATAGTGCAGGGTCTTCAACAGCAGAGTGGCAGTGGTTTATCAATGTTCTCAATTGTAATCTTCCCCCACTGACTTTGCCCCACAGCACATGAGGCAAACGAACTGGCGGGCAAGTACAGCCTGTGTCTGTGAATGTTGTTCACATATGAACTGAGCATTGGACTTATTTTCTTCAGCACTGGTTTCAGTCAAGAAGAGCTAACCTTTCAGCCACACGGAAGGTAGCCCATTCTTCTTATTATCTGTGGCTTTGGACACAATTGAGAAGCACTGATCATTTATTTGAGGGTCACCACGTCTGTATTCTGAGACTCCCACAGTGGGATCTGATCATTCAAATTTGAAACTTATTAGAGCTTGGGTCTGAGAATAGAAAGCTGACTTCAAATCACATACTTCAAACCTATATTTGATGCTTGTGAAGAAAAAGTTTATCTATGAAACTGTACCAACTGAAAATGCGTGATGTCTCTTTTGGCCTAAATGATATATCAACTCAGTATACATTTCCAAAAGAGTCCAGTGAGTTGTGTAAGACAGACAATTTTAGATGGCCTGAAATGGTGCTTCCTTCCTGAGCTAAAAAGCCCCGATGGAACCAACTGCCCTCCTCTACACTCTTCAGAAATGTATTTGGTAGGGGAAGACTTAAGCTTGGGGATAGTATAATCAGGATACATAATGCTCGATGGGGGTAATAAATTGTTGAATCAGAGAGGATGGTACTTTAAAGTAATCCTTGCAGTGTTTGTACTAGTAAGATCATAAGAAGTTGCTTTTGTTTTAACTTCTGTTATTATTTGATCCAAATTCTTTATTATATATTCAGGTTGCAGTGGCTCAGGAAAGCATAGGCCATATGTATAAGTAAGATTGAAAGCAAGATGACATCTGCTGCAGTCAGCAATAAAATTGCCTTGATATTTGGAGAAAATATTGTAGGAAAAAAATGAAGTGATAATTTAAAGTCTATTCACCAAGTCAATCTCTGGATTTAAATAACAGAAACAGCTTGAGGAAAAATAGCTTTTTAGAGAGCAGGCAACACTTTGGTCAAGTGGAGGTACCGCAGGCCATTAGAATTATTAATTTTTCTTTCCTTAATTCAACAATCCATTATTAATTCAGGATTTCATAATTTCATTCATTTATTATCCAACATTCAGTTCTTGTCTATGGAATGCTTATTACTGACATTTTGAGAGAAGAAGACAGAATCCTGTTTATGGGAAAGAAAATTTAACCTTGGCTATAATGTGAACAGAATTTATAGGATATATACATTGTAGACAGGTTGAAAGAAACCTTCTCTGGGTCCTTCAGGAAGCTTAAGACCTCGGAGAGAAAAAAAAAGCTTGAAGAATAAAGAAGATGACATGTGAAACATTTGGTAATTATTAAAATATGAAAACTGTTTTCTAAATAAGTGACCTAGCCATAAATCACATAGGTGGTTATGGCAGAGTTTGGAAGACATATAGCTAGGTTTAGATTAGGACTCAACTAGGGGAGATTGTATCTGCCTCCAGTAGGGGAAATTTGATGATATATGGAGGCATTTTCCATTATCACAACTTGGAGCATGCAGGTGGCTTCCAGTGATCAGAAACTGGAGATGCCACTTAACAACCTAATAATGCACTGATTGGTTTCCCAAGCTGAACAATCTAGGCCTACCTGCCAATAGTCCAAGATGGAGAGAAACCCTAATCTAAAGAGAGAATATAGAAAAATGGGATGAATATAGTAGAATCAGAGCAAGCAGGAGTAAAGAGAGAATAGAAAGAAGTTCTGGGCCACACAATGACAGTCTGTTCCTCATTCATTTTTTATTGTGAAAATGAGATATGTGAAATAAAGGCGTAACTTATGGTGGGCCAGCATTTCCATGGTAACTGACCTTGTGCAAAATGTTCTAATTCTTGTTCCCTAATTCCAAACCAGACAAGAAGAGTAAGTTATTTCACCTCAAACTGAAGGTATTCATCCACTGAGAACCAGGCTTTCCAGGTATGGATACCAGGTGAACTTCAGGGTTACTACCTCTGGCCTTCTTAGGTCCACAGACAAGCCCAGGGGAGTGGAAGAATAACAACTGTGCCATTCCAACAGGATTTACTTGAGTCCCATGACAAATGACAGACATGGCTTGAGAAAAGAGGAGGTATCATTTTAGAAGTACGGATGCCCCAGAGAGCAACAGATTCACTTCACCTGGATTAAAGAATGACACTAGTTGTCTGTCCAGAATCCAGCACGACCTAAATTTACCTGTTATATTAGGTACCCCAGGAGGAAGGACCATCCGGTTTTCTGTTTTATGATACAATTCAACAGTCTTATCAAGAATTGGTAAGTTTCCATGGGCATAGCTATCATTCAGGGTTCCTATAAATCACAGTACTGAAAGTCAACACACTATAGAATTTGTACCTAAGTGTCAACACACCATCATTTTACAAAGTCAAAATATCTTGCTTAGGTTTGACTTGTCTTATTATGAAGTGGCATTTTCTTGGCAAGTGAAGAATTCACATAAAGGAGTCTTTCCTAAGAATAACTATCAATGCACTGATTTTACCATTCCTCACAATTCAGGCCAAAATTCTCAATGGGCCTGTAACTTTCAAGAGTTTGAAGGCTCTTGAAAGTTTCTAGAAGATACCAAAGTAGTTGTAGTGAATTTGAATGTTGAGGTTAAAAACAGATTAAAGCTTTAGTTTTAAATAATTAAACAAAACTGAGAACTTATTCCTACCCTGGGACAGGACTTTGTTTATTTCTGAAATTTGAGGAGGAGTGTACGTTTTTCCTGACTCTTCCTTCTTCTTTCTTTGGCATCTAGGGTTCTTCCCCCCTGCTATGTGCCAGGCTTGGATAGAACTTTTACTGCTCTAAATTGTATTTACTTCTCAGAATTCCTGAGCCTTGATACTAGGTTCTCTGTGGGAGCTCCATAAATATTCATTGATGGGGATGGTAATGAATACTAGATTTTTTTGGCTCTCTGCTTTCTGACTTTAATCCAGCCATTTCCTTCTCTCTTCCCTGGGGGAACTGGCAATCTGTTTAAAGCATGTTTGCACTTTGGAATCAGGAGGAGAAGCCAGCATAATTATTAGCTTCCAGTGATTCCCAGACTGTCAGTTAATTCTCAGGTCTTGCTGTTTTCTGTACTCTACACACAGAGCTAAATTTATATAAAAATGAATTAGGTACTACCCTGAAATATTTATTTCAGAGAGGAAAAAATGGAAGACTCTTTTCTCTCAATATAACATGCTCCAAACACACCACTGTACAGTGTCCTGAAATTCTATTATTGTCCAGCCATTCAGTGGTCTATTAACTGCCCATTCTTTATAAAGTTGATTCAGGTGGTTTTGAGTGAGGCTGGGAACTTGAATGAGCAAATAGTATGGCTGAGTCTTAATTCTGCCAACAATGACCTGTGATGATTTCAGAAATGTCCTTTCATGACTTTGGGACTCACTTTACTGATCTAGGAAGTGATGAGGCTAGAAAAGAACAAGTCTGTTTTCCTTCATCTCAGGTAAGTTAAAATAAAATTTAAAATTACTCTCTTGCAGATAAAAAATTGACTTATGTTAAAGATATCATTTACCTCATTATATGAATGAGGGAGGGCATAAGATTCTTCAAGCAGACATAGGAAGATCAGAGAAAAGACATTTATTTGAAAAATTATGACATGAAGCTGTGCAGCAAAAAAATTGCTTGTATGTAAACAGGACTGCCTTTCATTGCTCTCAGGTATATATCAATGTAGAAAGTTGTAAATACCTCCCATAATATCAGAATCAGATGTGTTTTAGACAAAAGCACTGTTTTCTATTAAAGCATATATTTTCTACTATGTTACAGATCAGATCCTAAGTTGTGTGCGGTCATGGTGGTACTCAAGATTTATTAGCCATTAATACTTCTCTTAAAATTCTGCTTCTGTTGATTTCTCCATGGTCTCAGAGCCCAGGTCTATGGCTCAGTATATTAGATACTTAGCAATTTACTCTTTGTTTCTCTGACCTAATATTAACTAGATGATACCTAGGAAGTTATACATAAACTTTCTATCAAATTGCATTTCTCTAGTTCATTAAGGTTGCTTCTCATCATTTGAGGAAGAATCCCACTCTATTCCAAAATACAGGGTATCATTATGCAAGATGTCTTCACTTTGTCTAGCATCAGAGATAATCAGAAGTTGGATCAATTCCTGCTTGTGACATTTTAATGAAGCATATGCCCAGGTAAGGCAGGTCAAATCAATTTGTCCTTGCCTTTCACTAACCCTTATTAACACCTTCTCCTCCTTGACAACTCATTTTGGCTCTGAACTCTTTTCTATACTTTCTTTTTTGATTTAAAGAGGTTTTTCACCCTTCTTCCTTTCTTTTCTCCCCTCCTTTATAATTTCACCAAAATCAGCATTTGGAAACAGATAAAACTCTAAACCAGGGTAAATCTTACCATTATCCATTAGTAAAATTCTAAAGCAAACAGATAAGATTTATGATAAAAATTTTACATGACTTTGGTGTAATGAGGTATGTGTGCTGGGGCTGGTGGTAGTAGGGTTTTGGTTATTATTACTCTTTTAGAAAAGCAGCATAATTGTATGCTGTCCCCTGCTCCCAAAGATAAATTTCAAGAAGTTAATGAAATAGTTGGTCATTGGGTTAGAAGTGCTAATATTACATTTTAAATGTATATAGATAAATACTTCTAATACTTCTTGTTTTAATGGACACAGGACCTAATAATGGTTGGCTTCCAAATTTTAATTCATTTTTTAAAATCTTATTTTTCTCTGAAAGTATAAGTGAGGGATTTTTATTTCAAAGTTGATTTCTAATTTAGTTTTTAGACCAGAGTTGGCTGCTATACTTACTTTTTATCACATGAGAGAATACTACCAACATAATTGTGCTTCAAGGAGAATTTTACTGGACCAAAACCCAAAATAATTTAACCTGAATGGATAACACACTGGTTAATCCTCATCTCATGGGTGTGTTTGTATATTTGGTCACAATATAATTTCAATAATTGAGCTTTTTTTCTTCAGTGAAATATTATAGAAAAGTGTCAATAAGTTTAATTTAAGCAAATTTGGAATAATGCAAAATTTGAATTAATAAAAACCTGGAATAACAAAATATTTTAAAGAATCTTTTATTGCAATATATATTAGCTGTAACTTAGAATGATGGTGAGAATATATTTACTATGAATGAGAAAAGAAATATATTTTTCTTACCCATTCCACATTCATAATTGAGGCTCTAATAACAAAAAACAGATTGACCAGTGAAAAGTATAGGGATTTATTTAAGTTTTATGTAACCCACAAATCTTTATAAAGACATTTTGATGCAAAAGGATGGACTAATGTGTATATTTAATGGTTTCTTTGATGAAGAAGTAGATATTAGTGGAGTAATATGATTGGATGAAAAGAAGTTCGATCTAATTTCTATAAACTGGGGAGAACGTAGCAAGGCCTATTTTTTTTTCAGATTTTTCTCTGTGTACCTGTGTTTGCAGAGATAAAAATGTACCTTTCTTCCTCCCTGGTATAAGGTGGAACTATGCTTTGGATGTAGTTTGTCTCCCAAATATTCATATATATTGGAGCGTGGTCCCCAAATGTAATGATATTGAGAGGTGATGAGAACTTTAAGAGATGGAGACTAAAGGGAGGTGACTAGGTCACGGGAACACCAATTTAGAAGAGATTAAGACCTTTGTCATTGTAATGGATTAGCTTGTGGGGTCTGATTAATTACTATGAGAACTGCTTAACATGAAATGGACCAGACTCTCTTGTCAATTCTTTCTCACGTGCATGCCTCCTCTTTGCACATGCCAGTTTCCTTTTATGCTTTATTTACCTTCCATGTTGTGATATAGCATAAGGCTGGAAGCTGAGCAGATATTGATGTCATGCTCTTGAACTTCCCTGGCTCTGAAAGTATGAGCCAAAATAGACTTTTTTTTTTTAACTCACGTTGTATGCAATCTGAAGTCTTGTGATAGCAGGACAAAACAGAATAAGGAGAATTTTCTACTCAGGAGAAATTATACCTGAAAATGTCAAAGTGGTTGTGGGAAAGATTGCAAAAGTTTAAAGGAGCTGGCTAAAACAGTTCTACCTTACCATGAATAGAGAATTAATAAGGGTTTTGGGAGTATGGAGAAGCCTCAGATGATAAAAAGACTAGGGATAGTTTGGAACTTCCCTGACATTGGCAAAGTGGTCATCATGAGAATGGTGATGGAAAGATGGGCAGTAAGCCTGATGTTGATAGACTAAGACAAAGATTAGGCACATTCATGTGAGGATCTTCTGAACTTCTTCAAGGAAGAATGGGAGAGGAAGGTCAAATAATGACCTTGCTAGGTGTTATGATCTGATTCAAGGGAAAAGGATTCAGGAAAGGTGAGATTAACCTTTCTGCTTCTACATTTTTTTCAAATGCCAAGGTGCCATATTATGGGATAGCATGTCCTGAATCCATCAACTGCAATTGATAAATTGACAAAATATATTATCTTATCAATGAGGTATTTTCAAGGTATCAAATGTGCTTTAAAGTTTATCTTTGTAAAAATATTTACATATTTTCTTTAAAAGGATTTTGGTTTTCATTGTCTAAGTAGGTCTGCCTCATCTATATTGCTACAAACTCTGTAATATGTCTTGCACATTGTGAATATATAGAAACTACAAAAAAGAAGCCACAAAGTAACAGAAATTTATTGACTAGTGAGCATGGGTCAGTATGTTTGGAATATTTCTAAATGTATGCATTAACAGTCATAACAAATATATGAAGTAGACATTTTTATTATCTCTGTTTCATAGGTAACAAAAAGCTAAGGGAAGGAGAGTTAAGTAATTTTCCAAGGTTTAATTGCAAATAAATATTTAAATCATATTTGAACCAAAGAAGACTGACCCTTTACCCAGTTCTCTTGAATGTTAGGCTGCTCTGCCTTTGAGTAAATGGTTTGATATATTAATGGTTGATAACTCAATAAACATGAAGAGAAGGATTTAGTACTTATCTACTGCATCCATTGCACCCTGCTAGATGATCTCTATGAATCATCATTTTATCTTTACTTCAAACATTCAATATAGGTATTATTCTCCTCATTTTTCAGATGAAGAAAATGATTCAGAAGCAGCTTAATTAACAGCACAGGTGGCCAAGCTGGGAAGCTGGAGAGTAAGTCCTTGTGCATTTCTGTGCATGCTAATGCCCTCGTTTCTCTTTTACTGCTTTGCCTTTGAAAATTTTATTTCAAATTTATGTGGCCATAGGTAGAAAAAAAAGAACAATTAAGCTACTTATTACCTACCTGAAACTACAAGGATAAAGTACAATACTTATTCGAAAGAAAGTCATTATAAAACATGGCTATAAAAACCTTATACCTTTACTTCTAGGCACATTTCAAAGGCCAAAGAGTTGCATGGAAGAACTAGGTCATAGAGTGACCTAAATGCCCTGGAAGGATTTCTTTTCTTGCCAGGTCTTCTCCTCCCCTTGCTTCCTGAGTGCAAGGAGGTGAGCAGCTTTCTTCTGCCACACCCTTCTACCACGTCCTGCTTCAGCCCAGGCCCAAAGCAATGGAGCTGGCCAAACGTGCATTGAAACCATAAGCCAACATAAATCTTTCCTCCTCTTGTTCCTGTAAAATATTTGGGTCATAGAGAGTAAAAATTGACTAACATGAGATGTAATATCTACAACATGTGCAAGTCAGTAAACGTGTAAACTCTACCAGCTCATGTCTCCTGCTGCCTTATATGCCTGGTAAAATTATATGACCCACTTAATCCTGTAGGTGCTGTCTCTTTTATCATTTTTCTACTGGGGAAGTGATGAATAGGATATTTTAGACATTTGATTTTTCCAGAACTCTTTGTGTTCAGCTATTAAAGGCTCTTTGCATTCTCACTGGCTTAGACTATTATAAGAAAACTGAAATGCTGTGTGATTCTAAGCATGAGTATTTGTTATCATTTTATAGTGGCTTTTTTGCATGTCAAAGAAGAGAAACAAAGATTAAAGAACTGTTTAAATTTACACTTAATGTCTCACACCTTTGTGCTTTAAGTCCTGTTGAAACAGGATTTTCATTCTTTAGCTGCCCATCTTTAGCAGCAACTACTTTATTATTATATGTTAGTATATATTAAAATATTATGCGATATTATATAGCAGATAAATTTTGAAAGTTTATGGGTCATGAATTGGGGCAACTATAGAATAGTACATAATAAAATAAAACCTAAATATAAAATTAAATCTCTCTCTTCTTAAAAGCACCTTAGTTATCCCCACATCCTTTCTCTCCAGGCTGTTTCCCACCATGTTACTAGATTTCATCTTACCTTCTTCCCTCACATATCAGTCAAAACCTTTCATGTCCTCATTAACACATTAGGTATAGAGAGATCTATTTCCAGATCCAGCCAACAATCTCATTATTTGCAAGTTTCAAATTCACTGAGCTCTTTTACTAAGAAAATAATCTGTTCTAGTTCAGAATACAAATCCGTCTAAGGAAACTGTCACAAGGGCATAAAAATAAGAGATATAGTTTTATTTAATACATTCTATACTGTGGACAGAGCAATGTACAAGGTTGTGGATGTCAGATAGGGTTCTTCCTGTTACATCTGTGACGTACACTGTATACAACGGGCTTTACAAGATCTCCCAGTTGTCTTAAGATTTCCATCTCATACTGGCCACAACCCTTATTCCTTTCTTACTCGGCAAATTTCAAAGGCCCAGGAGTTGCATGTGAATTATGAAAGCTCCATGAGGTTCGGACAAACTTTGAACTCCAAGTGGCAGGGAACAGAATTGAAAATTTCACAAAACCACCTTTATTCTCAGGTCAGCTCAGCAGGGACCTAGCAGTATAGAACAGGTGAGAATGAAGGCTAATCAAGAAAAGAAATCCTTTCAAACAACAACATGAGTCCGAAAAGCCAGGATTCATGACCAGGATACTAGTCAGGTCGGTTCTTATTTTAACCAAAGCTTTGCCTTTGGTTTTCCGTGGTGCTCCTTTCCAATTCAGAGGAATGCTCCACTACAGACTTCTTTCTTACGTCTCATACATAAATCAGCAAGACAAAAATAGATGCTTCTTCCAAAGTTAGAGCAAAATAAAAGTCAAGGCTACAGTGATCTTTCTCCACTCCTTTCCTTCTTATATTAAGATTTAGCCGACTGTGAGGACCCAAATTATTCAAGCATAAGTGCAGACAGAAATTGTAAAAGAAAAAAAAAATCTATGATACTGTTATTTAAAACCTAAGGTTAGTCAGTATATTTTGATGGAAATGTAACTCATTTTGTTCTCTTTTTGAAAAAAAATTACAGAAAATTTTAGAGAATGTAACCATATTATGTCTCTCTTGAAAGAAGACAAACCATGCTTTTACTATAAGTCCTAGGCTATTATGAGAGGAAACTAAAGACATTTTTTTTTTAATTGTGTCTATGGATAAAATAGTCCCTGAAGATTAGGGGTGCAATTTATAAAGGAGAGTAGCAGATGTATGTCTCCAGTAAGAAGAACTTCTAGCAAATTCTATCTTTTCATCTCTGTACATATCTCAAACATTTTTCATTTAATTTCAGGGTTTCAGCTTGCAGGTAAAGACAGCATATTCTTCCAATAACTACCAACATCTCCTTGATGCCACTCCTTATTCTTCAGAAAGACATGGAGGAGCTTTGATGTCATGTAGAATATGTTTCCTTTTATGAGACTGTCTTTCAGGCTTTCAGATACAGAACATTCATTTAATAAAGACTGACTAATGTGGCTACTCTGGAGTCAACTAATGCATACGATTTCATATTAATTAAGCTGAATTATTTTGTCCTCATATTTAGTAACTCTAAATTTTGGCAGAGTATATCTTTACATTTTAGAGCTACAAATACCATTGCAGAATTTATTATAAAATGTCACTATAACTTTTAGCTTTGTTTTATTTAGGCTAGAAAAAGCAGGAAAGACTATTTATTACCTTATCTTAGTATAAAAGTATAGAACCTTGGAAACTGAAAACTGAGAAATTCACTTCTCTTTGCACCCTCTTTTTCATGACATTACTAGGAACTCATGAGAAATATTGGGAATAGTGAGAAGCCAGGATTGTCTTTCATGGTGAAAGCTGGGTAAAAGGAACAGCAGGTGCAGTGGAGAACATAAGACCTTGTTGGATTCTTCCTCTCTACATCTACCTGGAAGAAAAGTCTTGTACAGTTGCGGGGAAGGCAGTAAATACTGTCAGACTTGTGTAAATACTTACCAAAAATGAGGAAAGGAAACAGAAAATACCTCTTTTCTCGGAGAAGGATCAGAAAAACATACTTGAGCCAGATCAATAAATATCCCATTCCATTGGAGGCAAGGCCATGATCACTAAGAAAGTCCAACCCTGAGACTCATGAACACATCATCTGCCTAAGACTGAGGCTGAGAAGCAAAACCAATACAATATATTGCTTAGCTAGGAGCAAGAGCAAGAGCTTGAAAAAAATACTGTGATACAGGAAAAGGGAGATTTTTATGCTTTTATTAGTACATTATGGTTATGCACAACAGTTGGGTTCATTTTGACAAAATCATACATGCGTGGAATTTAATTTACTCCATTTCACTCCCCAGTTATCCTCCTTTTCCTTCCCTCCTCCCTTCCTCTGTTACCCTTGCTCTACTCTACTAGTCTACCTTCCACTCATTTATTTATTTTATAGATATGCATAAATATGGAATTCACTGTGGTGTATTTATATATGCTGGTAGTGTGTAATTTTGTCAAATTCATTCATTTCTTCTTCTTTCTTCTCTTTTCTCCCTCCTGCTCAATCTTCTTTTATTCCACAGATCTTCCCACTATCTTTTTGAGACTTGCTTCCAACCCCTTTTCTTATCTTACTTTGTTCTAACTGCTGTATTTGAGAGAAAACATTTGATCCTTGATATTCTGAGTCTGACTTATTTCACTTTGCATGATGTTCTCCAGTTCCATCCATTTGCTGAAAAATGGCATAATGTTATTCTTATTTATGCCTGAGTAAAATCCCATTGTATATATGTACTACATTTTCTTAACCATTTGTCTATTGACAGGCACCTGGACAGGTTCAATAATTTGGTTATCATAAATTGTGCTGCTATAAACATTTATGTGACTGTGTCATGACAGTCGCTCATTTTAGATCTTTTGGATAAATACTTAGGAGTGGGATTGCTGGGACACAAAGTGGATCCATTCCTGATATTTTGAGGAGTAGCCATATTGCTTTACTGATTTGTAGTACTAATTTTCAGTCCCACCAAAAATTTATGAGTATACCTTTACTCCCACATCCTCACCATAATTTTTTATCATTTGTATTCTTGATAATTGCCATTCTGACTAGAGTGAGATGAAATCTCAATGTAGTTTTGATTTGCATTTTGCTGATTGCAAGAGGTATAGAACATTTCTTCACATATCTATTGGCCATTTGCTACAATTTTGTGGGCTCTATCCTCACATTCTTGATTGTTTCCTTTGCTGTGAAGAAGTTTTTAATCTCACGTCATCCCACTTGTTGATTCTTCATTCTATTTATTGATCTTTAAGTGTTATTTTAAGGAATTTGGTGCCTGTACCAATATATTGGGGTGTCGGCCTTATTTTTTTTCTAGGAGTTGCAAAGTTTCTGTTCTAACTACCAGGCCTTTGATTCATTTTGGCTCCATTTTTTGTGCATGATGAGAGATGAGACCTGGAGTGCAGATGTGCCTATCTAACTAGTTTTTGGTGTCTTTCCTCTTGTTTGTATGGGATGATAATGAGGGGCACTCTCTCTCTCCTTGGTTTCCCACACCTAAATGATCCTAAGCACAATTTTCTCTGTGACTGTTTGAATCACGCTGGACCAGCCATAGGCTCTGACCCACAATAGCTGATGGTTGGGTCAGGCTGGCAACTTTTACTAGTTCCCACTCTCACCCTCTGTTTACTGCCCCACAGCCATCTAAAAATGATTTTTACAGCCACAACTCTGGTTCTCACCATACTCTCTGCCAACCAGCTGAGCAATTTTAATCACATTTTAATCAATAACTTCTCAACTTCCCAACTTCCCAGGGTCAGTTGAGATAAGCCTTACTTCCTATTCTATGGGTTCCCAGAAACCAATTTTATTTCCTACACCTTTTTCTCTGTGTCTTTGCCCCACTTGCCTCTCAGCAGTGGACTGGTATATCATGACTGTATTATTTTTATATTATATTTAACATTTCCAAATTTCGGACTCTCTGAATTTTTATTTTTGTCCAGTGTTGAATTTCAGTGTCACCCACTTTGCCAAAGAGCAGTCTTCCCATATTTTAAATCTTAAACTGTGGAACTGTTGGGGAGTGCTCCCTTCCTCTAATCTGCCATCTTCTCTTTGAACCCAGATTTAAATCAGGAATTGAATTTAAACATTTGAATTAAAACTTTCTAACACCCAACCTATACAGAAGATAATATAGGAATCTACTGGTGATGAACTGAGTAAAATTGTAATTACAAAAAAATAATTTTTTTAACTTTATTATATTGAATCCTACACATAAAGGACTCAAAGAGGAAGAGGTAAGCTAATTTATAGGAATAAATAAGGTAAAACCTAGCATCTACTGCCATATAAGAGGAATTTGACTTTCACACAAAAATTATGAAATATATAAATAAATAGATAGAATAACAATTCTGTCAAAAGAAATTTATTAATAGAATCAGAATAGATTATAACACTGGGATGGGATAATCAGACAGGATACAGAAGTAATGATTAATTTGGCAGAAACTCTAGCACAAAAGGTATATAATATGAATGAAGAGATGAAAAATTTCAGTGGATATGTAAGAATTTTTATAAAGAATTGAGTAAAATGGGCAAGGAGTAAAAATATTAACAGGCTAAGAACACTTCAATAAACTCATTAATAGACTTGAAGGGTGAAAAAAATGAAAGCATGAAACTCATTCTAGGTCAACAGCTATCACATAAATTAATCACAAGAAAAATGAGGATTAAAAATAAAATAGGGATTCTAAATTATGTGGAACAGTTTTATTTTTTTCTAACATATGTATAGTACCACACACACACACTAAATATATCCTAAAAAAAAAAAAAAAAAAAACTCTTGAAAATTAAAGGCAAAGAAAAAGCATTAAAGGTAACCAGAAAAATATATATTACATATAAAAAAAGATAAGAAAAATAAGAGGCTCCTTTATTAGGAATTAATAGCACAAATCATAAAACAATATAATAGCATCCTTAGAATGAAAGAAAAGGAGAAAAAACCTTATCCACCAAAATTCTATATGCAGCAAAAATATCTTCAAAATATAACTTTCAGCAAACAAAATGAAGAAATTTTGTTGACAGAACCTGTGATCTAAGCATGTTTAAAGAAAGTTCTCTTTATGGAAAGAATATGACATCAAATATAAATTTTCATCTACACAAAAAAACTGAAGATTGCTCTATGAGACATAACTAAAGGTAAATACAAATTTTATCTTTTAATATTTTAATCATACTAAAATATGAGTGCCTAAAGTAAAAAAAGTATCATTTTGTATAACCTGTATAAAAAATAGCCCATGTAAAAATAAAATATGTTATGATTAAAATAAAATATATTTTGACAAAAATAGGAATAAACAGGTGGACGAAGTGAGAGTCAACAGTTTATAATACCTTTATTCTACACCTAAATTACATAGTATTATTTGAAGGTATTATTATGAACCTCTGAAGATTTATGATGTAAACACTATGGTAACCTATGAAAGTACTTTAAAAGCAAATATAAATATTAGCAACATTGGAAATAAAATTGAATTACTAAATCAAGAAGTTCTGTTTGGGGGGGCTGGGGATGTGGCTCAAGCAGTAACGCACTCGCCTGGCATACGTGCTGCCTGGGTTGGATCCTCAGCACCACATACAAATAAAGATGTTGTGTCTGCCAAAAAATTTAAAAATTATATTAAAAAATTCTCTCTCTCTCTCTCTCTCTCTCTCTCTCTCTCTTTTTAAAAAAGAAGTTCTGTTTTTAGGAAAATTAAGTAGATAGATGTATCCCCATTTCTAATGCCAAGTAAAAGTAAACACTTTGACAATATGTACAAGTAATACATATAAGACTAAAACAATTGAGACAAAGAGGAAGAACTTATAAGGACCTTGGAACCCATGAAATAACGTGGTGCTGAATTTGCTGATTCTTCTTTTTAACTCACATATTCTAGACTTGAAGCTGAAGAAGTCAAGTGAAAACAAAACTTGGCACAGACCAAAAAAACAAACAAAAATCCCACAATTCCTGAATTCTTTAGTGAAAGGCACAGAAAAAATGGTAGTGTGGAGACAGGAAATCTTTAGACAGTAACTTCTCTACTCCAGTGAAACTACAGAAAACTATGACCCCAACAGTATTTCAGTGGGAAACCCAGGCTTTCATCTTTATGAGTCTGGATTATGGTTTTCCAGATCTGCACTGGATGATATCAGTGCAGAAGAAGCTAGCACATTTGAGTATCCGTAGAGACCAACATGATGCAGGGAATTTGTCCATATCTGGCAGTAACAATGACCACACTCCATCAAAATGGAATTTTATTAGGGGAGGCCTAGAGGAGTATCTGGATTTTTTTTTCACTTCCCAGAAGTAATGAATCCATTGTAACTATAGCAGAAACTATGGGGAGCCAGATTTTCTACTTGTAGTTAGAGGTAATTAGGAAACTTCCCATTCTCAGGTATCCAGTGTTCAGGTGGAGTTCTCAGGCTTTTATATTATCCTGTGAGCAATGATATGGCAACCCCATTCTATTGCCACACTGGTATCAAAAAAAGTGAGCTCACACAGAAAATATAATAGTTTAAAAAATACAATAGGGCCAATATTCAATTAAAAATATCTTATACTAAGAATCAGCAAGATCTAAAAGTGAGTGAAAAAGGAAACCAATAGATAAAAAATTGAGATGACAGAAATGTTAAAATTATGTCAGGAAACTATTAAAGCAGCTATTAAAGATACTTCAATAAGCAATTACAAATACAGTTGAAACAACATTTTTTTAAAATAGGAAATAATGGCAAAGAAGTAAAAAAAAAAATCACTGAAAGATTCAAGCTATAAAAAAACCCAAATGAAAATTTTAAAACTAAACAAAAAATTATAGTACTCTAAATAAAAAGCTCAGTAGATTGTTCCAACAGCAGAATACCAGAGAAGAGGGAGGAATATAGAAAATGGAAACCAGTGAATCTGAAATTAAATTGAGAGAGAGAGAGAGAGAGAGATGAAATAAAATAAATAGAGCTTCAGAAACCTGTGGGACTATTAAAAATTCAAATAAGGCACATCATTGAAATAGGAGATGAGGAGAAAGAGTTTTAAACTGAAAAAAAATTATTTAAAAATAACTTCCTAAATTTTGAAAGAGAGATAAAATCTACAGACTGTGAATGAACCCCAAACAGGACAAACAAACAAAATAATCTACATGGAGAGACATAATAGTCAAACTTTTGAAGACTAATGATAAACTAAAAATTCTTGAAAGGAAAAGACACACATTATACTTTCCAATAGAACAAAAACATTTATATGAAAGCAGAGTTCACGTCAGAAATTATGGAAGCTAGAAGAAAATTATAGAATAGTTTTCAGGTCCTGAGAGAACCAGAGAAATTATTCTTCAAGGGTAAAAGGGAAATAAACAAGTTCTCAGGAACAATAGTTAAGATTACTCAGAAAGAATGGCTAAAGGAAGAACTGCAAACATAAAGGAACTGTGGAATATCAAGGAGGAGGAAGAGAGAACTTGAAAAACAAGGAAAAGAGAAAAGAAAAAGTGTATTTCTTTCTTTTGATTTTTCTAAATGGTGTCTGTGTGTGAAGTTTGAAGCAAAAATTCTAACACTGTCCAAAATGGCTCTAAACATATGTGAGAAAAAATATTTAAAACACTAAAGTATAAGGGAGGAGAGTAAAGAGACATAGAGTATGCTTCTAATACTTCACTAAAGCTGGTAAGATCATCACAGCAGACTGTGATAAGTTATATTTAATTCTCAGATCAACCATTATAAGAGCTTTAGAAAGATATCAATAATCATCACAATGTAATTACATTTAAACAGATTTTTTTAAAAAATGGTCAACTAACAGACAGTAAGCTATAAAGAAAAATGATGAAACAAAAATAGAGAATAAGCAGAAATTTAACATAAATAATCACTCTATAGAATAATTCCTTTCATGAGTTGATGACGATTATACCAGGAAAGGTAAGGAAACAAACTTGAACAATTAAAAAAAAATCAAATAATATGGTATATTTTGCTAGCCACAATGGAATCAAAACTAGAAAAAAATTAACAAAAATAACAAACTCAAGTGCAAATAATTGAACACTGAAAACAAAAACCATTCTAATTTTTGATGAATGCAAAAGAAAGTTTAAAAAGATGTTCAAAAGTACCTAGAACTGAATGAAAATGAAAATGCAATATTTATACCTCAACCTGGCACACAGATAAAACAGAACTGGGAATAGATTTCATAATGTTGAATATCTACATTCAAAAACAGTAAAAGTTCAAATCAGTAATCTAGTCCTCCAAAGTTAGGAATAAAGTGAACAGAAAATGAAGGACAGGCAGAAGAAAGGAAATTATAAAAGTCAAAATAGATATAAATGATGTTAGTTCTGCCTATCCATGAACAGGGTATATTTTTCCATCTTCTAAGATCTTCTTCTATTTCTCTCTTTAGGGTTCTGTAGTTTTCATTGTATAAGTCTTTCACCTCTTTTGTTAGGTTGATTCCCAAGTATTTTATTTTTTTTGAAGATATTGTGAATGGAGTGGTTGTCCTCATTTCCATTTCAGAGGATTTGTCGCTGATATACAGGAATGCCTTTGATTTATGCGTGTTGATTTTATATCCTGCCACTTTGCTGAATTCATTTATTAGCTCTAATAGTTTCTTTGTAGACCCTTTTGGGTCTGCTAGGTATAGAATCATGTCATCTGCAAACAGTGATAATTTAAGTTCTTCTTTTCCTATTTTTATGCCTTTAATTTCTTTCGTCTGTCTAATTGCTCTGGCCAGTGTTTCGAGAACTATGTTGAACAGAAGTGGTGAGAGAGGGCATCCCTGTCTTGTTCCAGATTTTAGAGGGAATGCCTTCAGTTTTTCTCCATTCAGAATGATGCTAGCCTGAGGCTTAGCATAGATTGCTTTTACAATATTGAGGTATGTTCCTGTTATCCCTAGTTTTTCTAGAGTTTTGAACATAAAGGGATGCTGTACTTTGTCGAATGCTTTTTCCGCATCTATCGAGATGATCATATGATTCTTATTTTTAAGTCTATTGATGTGGTGAATAACATTTATTGATTTCCGTATATTGAACCAGCCTTGCATCCCAGGGATGAATCCTACTTGATCATGGTGCACAATTTTTTTGATAAGTTTTTGTATCCGAGTGGCCAGAATTTTATTGAGGATTTTTGCATCTAGGTTCATTAGAGATATTGGTCTGTAGTTTTCTTTCTTTGAAGTGTCTTTGTCTGGTTTAGGTATCAGGGTGATGTTGGCCTCGTAGAATGAATTTGGAGGTTCTCCCTCTTTTCCTATTTCCTGAAGTAGCTTGAAAAGTATTGGTATTAGTTCCTCTTTAAAGGTTTTGTAAAACTCTGCTGTATACCCATCCGGTCCTGGGCTTTTCTTAGTTGCTAGTCTTTTGATGGTTTCTTCTATTTCCTCAATTGATATTGGTCTGTTTAGGTTGTCTATATCCTCCTGACTCAATCTGGGCAGATCATATGACTTAAGAAATTTATCTATGCCTTCACTATCTTCTAATTTATTGGAGTATAAGGATTCAAAATAATTTTTGATTATCTTCTGTATTTCTGAAGTGTCTGTTGTGATATTGCCTCTTTCATCCCGTATGTTAGTAATTTGAGTTCTCTCTCTTCTTCTCTTCGCTAGCATGGCTAAGGGTCTGTCGATTTTGTTTATTTTTTCAAAGAACCAACTTTTAGTTTTGTCAATTTTTTCAATTGTTTCTTTTGTTTCGATTTCATTAATTTCAGCTCTGATTTTCATTATTTCTTGCCTTCTACTTCTTTTGCTGTTGTTTTGCTCTTCTTTTTCTAGGATTTTGAGATGAAGTATAGGCAGAACTAACATCATCAAAATGGCGATATTACCAAAAGTTCTCTATAGGTTTAATGCAATGCCAATCAAAATCCCAACGGCATTTCTTGTAGAAATAGAGAAAGCAATCATGAAATTCATATGGAAAAACAAAAGACCCAGAATAGCAAAAACAATGCTAAGCAGGAAGTGTGAATCAGGCGGTATAGCGATACCAGACTTCAAACTATACTACAGAGCAATAGTAACAAAAACAGCATGGTACTGGTACCAAAACAGGCGGGTGGACCAATGGTACAGAATAGAGGACACAGAAACCAATCCACAAAACTACAACTACCTTATATTTGATAAAGGGGCTAAAAGCATGCAATGGAGGAAGGATAGCATCTTCAACAAATGGTGCTGGGAAAACTGGAAATCCATATGCAACAAAATGAAACTGAATCCCTTTCTCTCGCCATGCACAAAAGTTAATTCAAAATGGATCAAGGAGCTAGATATCAAATCAGAGACACGCCGTCTGATAGAAGAAAAAGTTGGCTACGATCTACATTTGGTGGGGTCGGGCTCCAAATTCCTCAGTAGGACACCCATAGCACAAAAGTTAATAACTAGAATCAACAAATGGGACTTACTCAAACTAAAAAGTTTTTTCTCAGCAAAAGAAACAATAAGAGAGGTGAATAGAGAGCCTACATCCTGGGAACAAATCTTTACTCCTCACACTTCAGATAGAGCCCTAATATCCAGAGTATACAAAGAACTCAATTAATTAGACAATAAGAGAACAAACAACCCAATCAACAAATGGGCCAAGGACCTGAACAGACACTTCTCAGAGGAGGACATACAATCAATCAACAAGTACATGAAAAAATGCTCACCATCTCTAGCAGTCAGAGAAATGCAAATCAAAACCACCCTAAGATACCATCTCACTCCAGTAAGATTGGCAGCCATTATGAAGTCAAACAACAACAAGTGCTGGCGAGGATGTGGGGAAAAGGGTACACTTGTACATTGCTGGTGGGACTGCAAATTGGTGCAGCCAATTTGGAAAGCAGTATGGAGATTTCTTGGAAAGCTGGGAATGGAGCCACCATTTGACCCAGCTATTCCCCTTCTTGGTCTATTCCCTAAAGACCTAAAAAGAGCATGCTACAGGGACACTGCTACATGAATGTTCATAGCAGCACAATTCACAATAGCAAGACTGTGGAACCAACCTAGATGCCCTTCAATGGATGAATGGATAAAAAAAATGTGGCATTTATACACAATGGAGTATTACTCTGCATTAAAAAATGACAAAATCATAGAATTTACAGGGAAATGGATGGCATTAGAGCAGATTATGCTAAGTGAAGCTAGCCAATCCCTAAAAAACAAATGCCAAATGTCTTCTTTGATATAAGGAGAGTAACTAAGAACAGAGTAGGGTCGAAGAGCATGAGAAGAAGATTAACATTAAACAGGGATGATAGATGGGAGGGAAAGGGAGAGAGAAGGGAAAATGCATGGAAATGGAAGGAGACCCTCAGAGTTATACAAAAGTACATACAAGAGGAAGTGAGGGGAAGGGGAAAAATAATATAAGGGGGACAAACGAATGTCAGTAGAGGGAGCAGAGAGAGAAGAGGGGAGGGGAGGGGAGGGGAGGGGAGGGGGGATAGTAGAGGATAGGAAAGGCAGCAGAACACAACAGACACTAGTATGGCAATATGTAAATCAATGGATGTGTAACTGATGTGATTCTGCAATCTGTATATGGGGTAAAAATGGGAGCTCATAACCCACTTGAATCAAATTGTGAAATATGATATATCAAGAACTATGTAATATTTTGAACAGCCAACAGTAAAAAATTTAAAAAAAAAACAAAAAAAAACCAAAACAAAACAAAACAAAAAAAAACAAAAAAAAAAAGAATAGATATAAATGAAATAAAAACAGACAAGATAGAAAATGTCAATGAAATAAAGAACTGGTTCTCTTAAAATGATTTTTAAATTGACTAATATTTAGTGTGATGACAAAGGCGAGAGAGAGAGAGAGAGAGAGAGAGAGAGAGAGAGAGAGAGAAGACCTCAAAAATCCATGTCAAAAATGATGTAAGATGCATCACAATCCATCTTGCAGACACCGGAAGGCTAATAAGGGAGTTCTACAAATGATTCTATAAACATAAATTTAACAAAAGATAAACTAGAGCAATTCTTCTAAAAGAAAAATAACTAGTACAACTCAGTCAAAATGAAATGGATCATTTAAGTAATCCTATAACTATTAAACACAGAAAATTAAAAAGGAAATAGAAGATCTGAAAAAAATGCTGTCAATCTTATCTCCTTGACAGGTTATAGATCATTCCTCCCAACAATAGGAAAGTACATAGTATTTTTAGATGCTTATGAGACACACTTATACAGATAATATTCTGGGTCACAATGCAAAAACAAATATTTTGAAAGTAAAACCATTTTGATACATTAAAAACAATATAAGAGTTCTGCTAAAATTATTAAAAATAGTTACAAATACCAGAAAAAAATACATTGGAAAAGTATGGATTTAATATCATTTATTTTTTCGTCTGTAGGCTGTGTAGATATTGTCTTTGATTTGACTGATTTTAAGAAAGTGTTTCAAATACTTTTAAAGGAAGAATAAATTATATTTTATGTAACATTAGCCAAACTGTTAAATTTTATAGAATGAAATTTATTTTAGACACAGGGGATAAAATGTCACAGAGTTGAGTTTGGGATTGTTAGAATTGTTCATGAAAAGTCCTGCTTTAAGCTAAACAAAGCAAAACAAAAATGAATAAGCAACAACAGCAACCAACCCTCACTAAGATCTCCCGTTTATATGGATGTCATTTCAACAGTAATGATTTTAAGACTAAGTGCATTGAAGGATGCTGTTAGAATGGGGCTGTGTGATTTGGAGTTGGTGGTATTCCATTAGAGCAGCCTGAGCACTTACACTGCCATGAACTCTAGCCATTTAGTGGAGACTAAGGAAAGAAAAGCTAATCATAGGTGACAGAAGCAGGAGGCTAAAATAATGCAGCCAATGGATAGGTTGGCCATCAAAAGGGCATATCCAGAAAACAGGTAGTAAACTGTGAGATCAATTTAAAGAACTTAGCCCAAAGTCAGCAGAAAGGAATAAAGAAATGGAATGAGAGACATATCTTAAGATATGGGCATTAGCATAACAAGAATGCCAAGATCACTGGTACTTAAAACAAAAAGGAAAAAACATCTGAATAAATTATACCTGAGGATTCCCTGCAATTAAAGAAAAATAACTGTTACTCCAAATTTTCAACATTTATTTAATGCCAAACAGGACAAATAATGTGTATCTAGAGATGCTTTATATATAAACTATAAACAAATTTAAATTATGAAACACAGTAAAAAACTGAGAACACCATTCAGCTACACTGGACTCCTGACTTCTGCATAGGATTGAATGTGAACTCAGGAAATCACATTTATAAATATCTTAGGAGCATATCCCTCTTTTGTTGGAATTGCTTTTGTTTAGAAACCCCAAATTTAGATTTGAGAAAACTACTAAAACTACTAGCATTGTGGTCAGTTAATAAAACAACAATTTTTATTTGATATTAATTATAATGTCAGCAGTGAGTAGTGTTAAATTTCAAGGCAAAGTGAAATACATTTGAATTTACCATGTATGTATTCTACGCACAAGTATATGATTTTACAATGTATTGTAGTTTTGTGTAAGAGGGTATAGGAAGAAATTTAATTATTTTTACTTCTATTTCAGAGAGGATAAATAATAGAAAACTCTGAAATTCATACTGCAAACATAAAAATAATCTGGATAAGAATTTCTTAAAGTGTTATCAGTGAGCTGAACATTTAGCAGTAAATCCTATAAAGTCAGAGATGGCAAAGGGAAGAAGAATCCACACAAGGAAGCAGGACACTGAAGGAATTCTCCCCTTGAGGTGGTGTGCTGAAACTGAAGATCACAGAGCTTTGATATTTCGTGGCCTAAGAGCTTGCAGAGTGCAGGAGGCAAGCCTAGAACTTTTCCAACTGAAGAGTTCCAATAGAAACAAATTTGCTTTTGACATAATTTTTACCTGAAATATAGGTATACGTGAATTGGAAATTAACAAGGCATGACGTTTACTGCAAAGGATTGTTTAAATCAAAACAATGCCTTCAGAGTAAGCAAAAAATATTTTCTCAGAAATAATTCATGATGACATATTTAACCTGCATATTAAATCTCTGTTTGCATAGGCATAGTACTCTAAAGGGCCCATGGGCAGGTGGGTGGTCATCCAGTGGCCTTTAGTGATTAGTTCCCTCATGTTCCTGAGGAGCAAAAAATATTCTCTGGAGGAACCCATCTTCAGCTGGGCAGTAGTCCTTTCTCACAGACTGATTATAAGAGCTATGGCTTTTTCAGACAGAATGTCACAATAAAAAAAAAAAAGGATACAATCCCAAGAACCAGCAGAGAGCAAATCTAATGCTCAAATCTACAGATATTATAATTATCAAGTTAAAGTCACATGATTTTTAAATATACATAAATTTAAAACTAATGATTATGAATATAGTCTGCCATCTACGTCCACAGGTTCCACATTTGTGAACTTAATATATTGAAAATATTTCTAAAAAATTATGTCTGCATTGAACATGTATAGATCTTTTTCTTGTCATTATTCTCCAAATAATACAAAACTATAGACAGAGCATTTACATTTTCTTAGTTATTATAATCTAGAGTTGATTTAAATTATAGGAAAGAATATATACAGTTTATGTGGAAATACTATGCCTTTTACACAAGCAACTTAGACATCTTCACATTTTGGCACTCACAGGCATCCTGGAACCAATCTCTTGCAATACCGAGAGACAATGAATAGGTAAAGATCAAAAAGCTAACAAGAAGAATAACAGGAATGAAAAAATAAAAAATGCAATGAACTAGATTAGTACCTAAAGAATTCATTACTTGTAAGAAATATGGGGAAATTTTTTAGAAAGCAGCAGAGCAAAGCAGAGATAAAAATCTTTAAAGAAAAAATTAAGAAAACTGAGCAAAGTATACAGTTGGAGAAATATTGAATGAGAATTATCTTAGTCTGCTAAGGCTTCCAAGACAACATAATATAGACTGGGTGATTTCAGCCATAGAAATTCATTTCTTACATTTCTGGATGCAGGATATCCAAGATTAAGTTTTTGGTAAATTTGGCATATAGGGAGGGTTTTCTCCCTAGCTTTCAGAGAATCACCTTCTCTCTTTGTCCTCACATAGAGAAGAGGTAGAGATAGAAGGACACACACACACACACACACACAAACACACACAGGGGTGGGGAGGGAAAGAGAGAGAGAGAACAACACATGGGTTTTATTGGTGTCTCTTCTTATAAGGGCACTAAGCCCATCGTGAACTTGTCCTCAAGACTTCATCTAAACCAATCTCCTCCTAAGTCCCCATCTTCACACACCATCACAATGGGAATTGGAGCTTCACACACCATCACAATGGGAATTGGATTTTTGCAGGGATTGGGTACAGTTCAGTTCATAGCAAGAATTTTAAAGAATATATAAAAGACACTGGCCTCACAGATTTAGGAAGTCAAAAGTTCCAAATTAACAAAAGATTTAAATGAAAATAATTGTCCGTTAAGGTATATTCATAGTTAATAAGCTCAACAAAGGAAAAAGATCTTTAAAATAGCCAAAGAAAATGGTAGACCTAAAGAAGGTAAAAATCAGATTGAAACCTTCCTTTGTAACAAAAATTGTAGAAATCAGGTAACTAAGAATAATGTTACTATGTTTTGAAAATATTCTTGTCAATCTAATATTCTATATATGACAAAAGAGTTTTTTGGGGAACAAGGGCAAAATGCAGGCTTTTCTGGATAAACAAGGGGTTTTCTACCAATCAACAATTACTAGTGGAACTACTAAAGATATACTTCAGAAAGAAAGAAAGTAATTCCAGATAGAAGAAGCAGAAATTAATGACAAACCAAGTGCTGAATATGTTATAAGACTGAACTAATTTTGACTGTGTTGAACAAAATAATAATGAATTTATTTTTATATTTTAAACATTATTAAGTGATTTTATTAAAAAAGTCAATGAACATTTAAAACAACAAATAAAAGCAACAGCATGTACTTTTACACGAACAATAACATGTATTTACGCTAGAGATGAAGAACTCTGCAACCTTTGCAATATTTGAAAGCAAAAAAAAAATGAACATGAAGTTGTAAGTTAAATGTAAATGTCAAAAGTTTAATGTAAAAATAATAGAAATGACTTCTATAACTACCAAACTAATAGTGAAAAATAAGAAAAGAACAAAATTAATGTATGAAAGTAAAGAGAACAAATATTAGTGCAAGTAGCACAAAACTAAAGTGATAGTGACAAATCTGAATGTAATAGTAGCACTACAAGAAGTGCAAATGAATGAAATGTTCTACTTAGAAAGTTTTCAAAAAGAATTTTTAAATGCAAGGATATAAGAAAAAAGATATAAAACTATGCAGAAAGTTGAAAGAAAATATTTTCCATAAAATAATCAAAGTTAACATAGATAACAATAACAATAAAAGATGATGAAGATTTTTCAGACAGAAGGTATCATTACCTTTTGGAAAAAGACAATCTCTCTATACTGATACAGACTCCCAGGAACAGCAATTCACCAGGAAGATTACCGATTCCATTCCTGTATTACAGCTATAACCACGTAAAGCAAAAACTGACAGAACTAGAAAAGGCCCATCTATTACCATAATGAAGACTTTAACATGCCTATGTTATTGATAGCTAAACTACGTAAAATGTGAACAAATATATAGGAGAGCTTAAAGGTACACTTAAAATAATGCTTAATCAGTTTTGCTCTGTGTAAAACAGTGAAAATCAAAGCAAGTGGACTTAATGTACCCATCATAAGTCTGGCAAGTAGACAAAGCCAGGGAACAACCTGCCATGTTGTCTACACTCGGGAACTACTGAAACCAGGACAGTAATTGTGTGCTATTGTAAAATATTTAGGGCTATTCCCATCTATCTCCCCATTTCAGTGTCACTGTTGCCAAAAAACTGGTACCACTGTGGACCACAGAGATACTGAGCACTTTTGGAGATACGTTCAGAGTATCCATTCCAGGGTGTAGTCAATATTTTTTTTTTTGAACTTACAGTACCCTGGGAAATTTCTATTCTCAAGAATATGGAGGCTACTTGATTGGACTCAGAGTTCAACTCAGCAAGAGAGAAATAGTCTACCTTTATGGCATTTCCAAAACCAAACACAAACCCTTGGCAACATATCAGTTGCCTATGGCTGTGATTTCAGTTGGGGCAAAATGGAGCCTGTCTGAGAATTGAAAAGGAAATCTTGGAAAACTAGATAATATCAGGGAACTTTGAAAAGATCTGGCATATTCTAGGGGATCTGAAAGTCAACTTGCAAGTGTAAGGCTATGTGCATGCAAAGGAAATACATGGGAGAAAAGGCACCAGCTATTCACTTTAGGCTGACTTCCAGGCCTGTAGGAACAAGAGCTGATATCAAGGCTATCATGCAAGCTGCCTACATAAAGCTTAAAAGGTGTACCTTCTCACAAGGGTCTTCCTTAGCAAAGAGGGAAAGGCAAAGAGGGAAAGATATACAGGCAAGTCACTGAAGGAAATTTTAATTAATTCAAATTAATTACTTAATTTAATTAATCAGAGTTAGTTATTGATGAATAAATTATACTGATTCAGATATGACCATTAGGAAGCAAACCTTAAAAATATTAAAAAAAACCCACTAACAGGTAACTTCTGGCCACACACTGCATAAGACACAAAATCTAAATTTTAATCTGGAAAAACTTTTAAACAAATAACACCAACAAGAAATGATACAACAATAAAAGTGGAGAACTTTATTACCCTGTGGAGTTATCCTATCTAAAGTATCCAGTTTAAAAAAATGCTAGACTTCAAAAAAATAGAAATGTACGTGGAAAAATAAGAATTTAGCTGAATATCTGACTGAAGGGATCATAGATTTAGTGGCTTTAAATCCACTTTTA
The DNA here is from genome assembly GCF_021218885.2 of Marmota monax. Classification (NCBI taxonomy): domain Eukaryota; kingdom Metazoa; phylum Chordata; class Mammalia; order Rodentia; family Sciuridae; genus Marmota; species Marmota monax. Next base: position 417,507 of record NW_026694465.1, on the reverse strand, counting down.
AAACATGTTAAAGGAAATAACATTAAAAGATAAAAAGAAACTGAAATTATGAATGCCCAAATATAGCTTTTCAGTAAAATCTTAAAAATTATAAAGAAGAACCAAACAGAATTTCTGAAGTTGAAAAATATAATAAAGATTAGAAAATTTTCTAGAGACACTCAACACTAAATTGAGCTGGGAGAAGAAAACAAAAACATCAGCCAACAACAATAAAGATAGAGCATTATATATGATGATGATATGTAACCTAAGGAATAGAAAGATCAATGAATGAAGAAAAATGACCAAAGCCTTGGAGATAATGTGAATACCAAAAGAAGAAGACAATGAGAAATGGACATAAAAACTTAGTTCTAGAGGGAAGGAAACTTGTGTTTAGAGACAATAAACTGCCCAAATTCCCATAGAAATTGATTGAAACCTTCTCTTTCCCATCTGTTTACTTATATTCTGTCTATCCCAGAAAGAAGTGTGTAATGCTAGGATAAAGGTGCAGAAGTGCCAAGAAGAGTGTGGGTGATAAATGGTCGTCAGTTACCCCAGTAATTTTATGAACTCCTTGCTCAGGGCAGATAAGTACATGGTGAGATCTGACACTGACACTAATAGCATAACTTGGAATGATGTAATATAGTGTGCTAATTTTCTATTGCTGCATTTCAATTTTGAGTAAGTTTTGGTGAGACCAGAGAAGATCAAGAGAGATAGAGATTGGAAAAGGTTTTAAACTTTAACTATACTCACATTGCCTTAGGAATACAATCACAGATATCCACTCAGAGAAAGTACAGGGGTCAATCATGAGGCAAAGGGAGAGAGGAATTCTGGGGAAGTTCCTCTGTGTTTTACATAGAAAGGAAGAGGCAAACCAGGGCAAACCCATTTAGGACTCGCTAATTTGAATAATTACATCAGGCTTTGGGACACAGAGACAGTCTTTATTTGTAGGGTACCTAACTCTGGGGTGATTAAAATAGATGCATAATGGCCTCACAGAACTGGTTGAGTGAAGTGGTTGGTGATGTAGCCTGAATCACCCTCAAAAGGGCATTAACCTGCCTTTATCCAGGACCTCAGAATTGGTTCACGACAGCATTTAAAAGTGTATTATTACATATTAATTTAACCAATTACAGCAAGTTTGTCAGCTTCATACAAGACAAATTTATGTCTTACCATTTTATAGGTCAGAAGTTCAATGGTCTCAACTGATTCTTCTAATTAGAAATAAAGATACTGGGCAACTGGCACCCCTTATTGGGAGCTGTGGGAAAAACTTGCTTCCAAGTTTACAGTGTTGGGTGGAGGCTTGGAAGGGGAGGGACTGGGAGGGACAGGGGTGGGGGGTGGGGGCCGGGGATCCCGATAGGTGGAAGAAGATGAAAGTCGCAGTTGGAATAGTAGACATTCTTTATTCAGAGGCAGCAGCAAACCCCACCCCCTGGCCTCCAGGCCCAGCCCTATTTTACCTCCAGACTCCTTCTATAGATATATGCATATATATATACACACACACACACACACACACACACACATATATATCTCCATAGACATGGATGTTAAAGATATTAATATGTCTGTGGCTATATATATAAATATAATATAAATATGTAAATTTATATATATATATATACATGCCAGACACAGAAGGCACATTACCAGAAGTTTATGTTTATGACCTTTAGTACACATGCTGAATCAGGGTGTTTATGACCTTGGCTACATACTAAAAACTCCTTCTGGAAATCTTGGCAAGGGACCCTGACTATATCCATCTTGGGCCTGCCCCATACACAGGTTCTTGCAAGAACTCATTTCTGTATTGTTGTAGGACTGAGGCCCTTATTTTTAGCTGACTGATGATCTGAGAGTCTTTTTTTTTTTTTTTGGAAAATGGATCCCTTCCTCTATTTTAAAACCCCAAATGACATAAATCTTTCACATGCTTCAAATTTATTTGATTTTCGCTTCTGTATCCTCCTTTCTCTAATTCTAGCTAGAGAAAATTCTCTGCTTTTAATGATATATTTTCATACTAGACCTACCCTAATAATCCAGGATTGCCTACTCATCTCAACATTTATAGCTTCAAGCTTATCTGCAAAATGCCTTTTGTCATGTAATGTTAACATAATTTTTGTAAATTTCAAGGATTAGGGTATAGGCATCTTTAGGGAGGTAATTATTCTGCTCATTATACTTAGATAAAGTTATTATCATTAATCTTAATGTTAGTATCTTTAACATCCGTGTCTGTGGCTAGCATAAAATCTCAGACTTCCATTCCATGAACAATGCACTTTTTCTAACCAGCAACCCATGTGCTTGGCTTTCTGCAACTCTCTAATAAACATCAAAGGAAGAACACCTCTGCGCAGGTGAGGCAGGAACACTGACCAATGAAGAAATTCAGATTGTAAACCATTAGCTTGTTTAGCTATTTGCTAAGTCAAAAAAAAAAATGCTTGTGTTTTTAAAATGCTTAAGTGACCTGGGCACAGTGGCACATACCTGTAAAAAATTCTCAGCTATTTAGAAGGTTGAAGCCAGAAGATCAAGACCAGCCTCATTAACTTAGTGAGACATCTCAAAATTAAAAATAAAAATTATGGAGAATGTAGCTTAGTGATGAAATGATCATGGGTACAATCCCCAGTAAACACCACCCACTTGGGGAAAAAAAAGCTTAATTAAGAAGTTTAGGTAGTTTCTCATTTATGTTTCTGCATTATTTCTAAGAAACCATTTTTGTATGTTTTTATTTTTGCTGAAATGCAAGTGAAACTGAAATTGAAAGTAAAATTGCAAACCTAAAATAAGCAATTGGTGATGAGGATGGTATGTTTTACATGGAAAGAACTTAGAGAACTTATATCACCTGGCATTGAGAACAATGTCAGCTAGCTGGGCTTTGATATTTTTCCTTACTGAAGTCCTGATTGCTTGTCTCTATGTATTTATGTAATTTTTCATCTTAATATATGAAAAAAGTTCATAATAGAAGAGGGCAGAAATGTCCTGATAGTATTAGAGCATTAAATATTTGAGGCTCAAAGATGAGCTTGATCCTGAGATGTGATGCAGAAGAAGGAGATGGGTGATCTGGAGAAGCTCACTTGCCATTTCTCATTCACCTTGCAAATCATCACCTCTCTGGGCCTTCGTGTGTATGTTCTTTCACTTCTGGTACTACCAAGGAATACTATTTTCTGAATGCTCAATATTTCAAATAACATAGCACATTCAAGTTAACGCACATAAGTCTTTATATGCAATAATTCATTTAACAATAATAACTATGAAGGTAGTAAACATTATTCCTGGCTGAAAAACAAGCAAACTTGAGAAAACTAAAAATCAGTGAGGTTATGTAACATCATCCAAATCATGCAGGCAGAATTAAATCTTGTTCTGTTTAAATCTGAAGCAGTAAATATTGTCTTGAAAATCGTACGATAATTTTAACGGTTAGTTTACTGCCCCTTCATTGATACCAAAAATGGCAATAGAATGCAAGATAATAGGTTACTCTTAGGTAGTTTCTTTAACTACAGAGCATAGAATCACAAATATTTCATATTTGATATTAAACTTATTGCCAAGAGTTTGATGTAGATCTAGGTTGAGGTGGCATTCTTCACATAAGAAAAGTCACTTGACTGTCTCTCACAGGGTCTTTTGCTCACCTTCCTTTTATGCTACCTTGCCCCTAATGATTTTTAGGGTGCACTTGTAGGACTTACCCCCCCCCTTTCCACAGGCTACATGTTCTCAGTTTCTTGGACCCCTTGAAGTATCTCTTTACCTTCAGATTCCCCATGTGAATATCTGTTTGCCTCCAAAAAAACTGTATATGATGTTTGTTCACATTTTTTATCCAAGGATCAGAAATCATAAGGATTTTTAATCTGATTTTTTTCTTATTCCAAACAAGATCTTTGAAATATGGTAAACATTTTTTATAAGCAAGATAATCACCCAGTTTGTTGCATCAAGTAGTCCTGTGTGATTTTCACTCTCAATACACTCTTTGTGTCAAGCAGTACTTGTGGAACAACAGCAATTTAGCCTCCCATACTCAGACTCTCAAACAAACAAAGCGAGAGTGTGCTTGACCACAAGTGCATGATCACTCTTTCTTCATTGGCAGAAATTGTGGTGCTTGAAAGTTATTGCCAAGAGCTTTGGAATTTTTATTGAGCATTCCAGGAAGGCAGAGGTTTCTGGGTAATATGTTAATTACTAAAAAGAAATCTTTCCATTTTTCCAAAAAGTGACTTTTAATTTCATAAAAATGTCAGTAAGCCAGGAGCGTTCCATTTTTGTTAATATTCATAGGATCTCTTGATACTGCATAAGAAAATGAAGTGAACTCTGATATTGTTGAGGAATGAATGTGTTTCCTTCCCCTTGTTTATGTATTATTTGGCAAAACTCACATTTTTTTTTCTTTTTCTGGAGAGAAAGTCTGTTTCTTTGGAATGCTAGTCTACTTGCTATCCCTATGTAGGCTGTTTGGGACCCATGTACTATTATTATACATCAGAATCAAAAAATGCAGTAACACACCCGGCATTTACCTTAAAAAAGGCATTGAATCTCCTGTAAAGAAATGTTTTTTTTAGAAATTAAACTCTATATATTTTAGAATATTTCTTAGGTAATAACTGTTTCTTTATATCTCTTGGATAGTTAATGATAATGGCAATGTACTTAATAATGATGAAGTTATTTTAAATTATTTTAAAATTTAAAGACTAGGATCCATAGCATTTAGGATATTGTGCAATCTTGAAACAATTTCTCCTCCATTTCCAATTGTAGTAGAAACACATGAATCTTAAACATGCCTCCGATTAGCCACAGTGATGGAACCAGGTTTGGGAACCAGGTTTGATAAGGAGGCCATTAGGCCAGTTGAGTGTACTTTCTAATGTACCATGGTTCCATTGATAAGTATTTGTGGCTATCCACCTTCACATTTGCCTATCTAGCTAACCCCCAAATCTGCCTACTACTGTTATTGCATTGGCTTTCCGTGTATAAATACACCAAGAAAAGCAGTTAAACTGTTTTTGGACAATTGATTGTCTTAATTTCATCTATTTATATGTCATCTAGGATGTTAGAAGTCTTTAAATGTATCTTTAAAATTATTATTCTGTTGATGCTTCCACATTATATTATATATGCGGGGTTATACATCTTTCAAAATGGAAGTAAACACATGTCAATTGTATTACAATTGGGTTCCATGTACAGGAGAATTACATACAGCATGTGCTACTCCTATGCAGTACCACATGTGTGGTTAGTAGGGGTGTCCAAAAGGCACCCTGCTGTCAGAATAGTCTCTATTAATCATGCCTACTTTTTCTAAGTCCCATTTTCTGGAAGTACATTTTTAGGAGACTACTATGAAACATATCAGTGTGAATTCCATAGGAATGCCCTTGTAGTATCTATTAGGTCTTTTGGAAGGTCTTTGTATAGACCTTATACATTTAATGATCTCCTTACAGTGTTTTGATAAACTACACTCTGCATATATGATGATGGTCCCATAAGATTTTATTGCTGAGTGATGTCATAGGTGTTTTAGTTTGTACAAGTGTAGCTAATTATTGCACAATGACCTCACGTCTGATGACACATTTCTTAGAATGTATCCCCATTGATAAGCAAGGCATGACTGTATTTTCTTTTAAATAACATGAGAAATTAGGTCTTTGCATGGTGCATCTGTCTCCCTTTCTTCTACCTCCCCAACCACTAATCTATTCTGTTACAGAGATTGAAATAACTCTAGTTAAAACTTGGCTTCATTATTATTAAGTACATTGCCATTATCATTGACTATCCATTTCTTTCTTTCCTCCTCCTCCTCCTCCTCCTCCTCCTCCTCCTCCTCCTCCTCCTCCTCCTTCTTCTTCTCCTTCTTCTTCTTCTTTTGGTGATACCACATACCTAAAGCAAACTCTTCTGTTAGCAAAATGGCAATTTACTGTGACAGTAAATCTTGACTTTGTCCAGCAGGGAGGGCTGTTGAGCAGCAGTGGTGGAGTGAAGCATGAATAATTTTGAAAGAGGCCAAAAGTGCCCTGTGGATTTCTAATAATTCCCTACTGTCATTCTGAATCCTTTGAAAAATCACTATATTTATTTCAAATGAATTCATCAAAAATTTTCAATGCTGCCAGCAACTGGATGCTTAAAATGTATGTCTTTTTTTTTTTTTTTTGTCTAGAATATTCTTCCTGACATGGATAACTCTGAATTCCTGGCTAGTGCCTATGCCTTCTTTTCATCTACACTGTATAGACAGATTCCCTGTCTGTCTCTCTTTCTTTGGGGGTCTTTGATCCTCTACATTACAATAGTACTGTGTCACTAGATAGCAAATTTTATTTATTGGATTTTCTTCTTTGGTTTGTGTTTCTCTCTAGTATAGAGGTTATATCATTTTCACTTGATTCTGTTTTTTATTGACATGATATGTGATTGATAAATGTTGAGAGAATGCAAAGAGAGTGATCTTTGATGATGAAGCCAGGAAAAGTCAAGGGGGAGATGTTGCTGACCGAGGTCATCATCCAGAGGAACACCACAGGAAGGGTACTGAATTGGTCAGGTAGACACTGAAGACTTGAGGAAAACAAAGTTCATGTAACAAAGGAAAGTTTGCCAACTTAATTTTCCTCAGGACTTGTCTACAAGTAGGAACAATTTATTTCTGCTCAAGGCCACATGTCTGGCGTGTTAGCTTTGTGCCTCTGTGACCAAAAGCCTGACAAGAACAACTTAGAGGAGGAAAAATTTATTTTGGGCTCTGGGTCTCAGATGTTCATTCCGTGGATGACTGACTAACCCCATTGCTCTTGGCCTAGGAACATCATGGTGAAAGGTTTGCAGTGGAAGAAAACTTCCCACCTCATGTCAGCCAGGAAGCGGAAAACAAGGATCCAGGGACAAAATGTAAACCCCAAAAGTAATCATCCAGTGATGCATATTCTCCAGCCTAACTCCACCTGCTTAGAGTTACCGCCCAGTTAGTCCATTCAAATTGTTAATCCACTAAGTGGATTAACGCCCTGATCAGGTTACAGCTCTCATAACCCAATCATTTATCCACTAAATGTTTCTGTGTTTGCACAGGAGCTCTTGGGGGGGACACCTCATATCCAAACCATGACACTTAGGAAGGCCATATGTCTAATGATTTGCTGTTGTTGTGATGTCATTCCTAGTAATTTTTGAGAAGGGGACTCTCATTTTCATTTTACTTTAGGGCCTGCAAGTTATGTAATTATTGCCTCATTTACCTTCCTGGAACCTTTCAGAGCCTCACATAATCATAACCCTCAACAGCTAAGATCTTGACCAAAACCTGCATTAAAGTATAGCAGACAGGCATGTTTTCAGCCCATCAGCAACATCTGCTGGTGCCACCTGACCAGCTTATCCCAAACAGCATGCTAACATCTGGAGGTGACATTGAGAGAGGAGTTGGTTTCCATTCTCATTGTCCATGGTAAGGGTCTAGGGAAGCAGATTTATTTCTTTTGCCCTTAAAATGAAACCTATTCTGCAAGACCTTTGGCAAGAAATGAGAGGAATGAAACTTGGTTAAGAAAAAAAAAATTACACGGAGATTCTAGGTAGGCTTTTAGTTGTCCTGCTCTGCTGATGGCTGAATTGGTGCATTTCGTCATGCTGCAGCAAGAGAAATCTATTAAGCAGTTTAGAACCACCAGTGTTTAAATTCTAGTCCTTTCCCTTAATAGGTGTGTGACCTTAGGAAGGTTCTGTAACCTCTAAGTATTAATGTCTGTAGTTGTACATGGAAATGGAATAATATGTATGGGGCTCAGGTTTGTTGTGAAGACTGTATAAGCTAACATATGGAACATTCATCAGAACATTGTGTATGTGGATGTTATGGTTTAGATGTGGTGTCCCCCAAAACACACATGTGAGAAATGCAAGAAGGTTTGCAGGAGAAATTACAGCCTTAATCTTATCAGTGAATGGATCACAGATGGGATTAACTGAGTGGTAAATGGAGGCAGGTGGGATGTGACTGAAAGAAGTATTTCATGGGGGGGCGTGGCTATGGGGTATATATTTTGTAACTGGAGAGTGGAGCCTCTCTGATTCCTGATTGTCATGTGGGCTGCTTCCCTCTGCCATACTCTCCTGCCATGATGTTCTGCCTCACTTTCAGCCTCAAGGAATGGAGCCAGCCTTCTGGGGACTAAGACTTCTGATACTATGAGCCCACAAATAAACTTTTTCTCATCTTCAGTTGTTCTGGTTGGGTCTTTAAGTCATAGCAGTGAAAAAAACAGACTAAAACAGTGAGCATGTAAAAGTAGCTGAATTAATATAGAACAAAAAGTGGCTAAGCTCCTCAAGCTTTGTTGGGAAGAATTCAAAATGAATTTTCAATAGGTAAGGAGGAGGGAGGGGAATAATAAATGTATTGGAATGTACAGATCTAATGCAATGTATATTTCTTTGTGTATGTCCTTTAGCAGTTTGTAATATTCCTGCAAAATAGCAAGGGCTTCTACTGCACATGACAGCAATGCTGGGAGTCAGGCCACTGATGGTTCTAAATGTTCTAAAACACTTTTTAAAATATTATATTCCCTCTGGTGTTTCCTCATTGACTTAGAGCTAGGAATGAGGTGAGATCTCAAGATTCTCCTGGGAGCAAGTGGAAATTAAACAGCCATCTGGTATTTCCAGGGGCATTTGGGGGCTCTCTATTACTCTCTCACTTCCCCAACACCAGCTCAACACACAGAAGTACTTGTACAAACATGCCAAACCTCAGCAAAATTATGAATTTGACAGAAACTATCTTCTTATTGCTCTATCTTCATTTTTTATTTTTTTTATTCTCAAGAAGTTAATTTATTCCACAAACATAAATACTTGCAATAGGTATTAAGGAATCATAAGTTGGTCAGATAAGGTCTGCACCCCATCTGGCTGGAGAAAACACATGGATATGTGATTTAAATACAGTAGATTGTTAATGATTCTGAAAGTACTATGTAAAAAGTGACCAGGATGTGGAGCAAGAAAAGAGTAATAAGAAACCAGTTTGGAGAGAAACATTGCTGCAGGATACTTCTCTGAGGAGGTATTACTTGAACCAACACCTAAAGGATGAATTTTTTTTTTCCTTCTGTGCAAAGTAAAAAAAAAAAAAGTGCATGCCCAGTGGAAGGAACAGCAAGTTCATTATTCCAGAAGCAGAAAATGAAATTGAAAAGAAGTAAATGATGCTAGATTGTGGTGAGACATAGGACAAATCAGATACAGGGGAAATAGAACGATTATGGACATTAGGGCCATAGTAAAAGTGTTGGATTTAAATTTAAGAGGAATACAAACCATTGAGGACCCTTGTCCACTGGAGTTACATTTATTTACATTTTATAAAGAAATCATCCACTGCTGTGCGCAGTGAATACTAGGAAGTTACAAAAATGGAACAAAAGAAATCAGCAATCATCCGTGCAACAGATGATAGTAATTTTCAAGGGTGGTGACATAAAAATGAAGATAAACTGTTAGATTCAAGAAGTATCAGGAAGGTGGAACTAATTTGGTGACAGATTATGTGTGGGGACACAGGGAAAGGGAGAAATCAAGGATACGATCTATATGTTTTGCTTGAGCAGTGAAAGGATAATGGTGTTATCAATATTCTGTCCAAATATATTCAGAAAAGAACTGGATTAAAATTGTATGCGGTTAGTAAAGTTGTTTTGTTATTTTTTTAGAAGTGCTGGGTGCACTTTTGCAAATAGGATCAACTGAGAAGAGTTCAAAGTGTTTTGTCTTTGGAAGCCTTGCATTCTATGAGGCAATGAAGACCTAGGTTAATATCATCCATACAGGACTTTTGATGTTTGCATAATTTTTCTTATTGATTTAACTTGAACTCAACAGCATGTGCATTCCCACCTGTTTAGTCTCTCACTTCATGAATGCTCTATTCCCCACTCCTTGCTTTGTTGCCATTGGTAGCAGAGTGTTTACCAGTCCCAAACCCATAGCATGCCTGGAATAGGTGTCATAGCGTGCAGGAAGAAAAGTAGTTAGATGGAGTTGTATGAAGGGAGAAAGAAGAAGGCAACAGTGTTGGACTACCTCTTCATTTTTGCTCATGTTTTTATAGAACAGCACTTCTTTCCAGCATAGTCAAGATATGTGATAATATTATTAAGATGTATGCTACAATGAAACTTCAATTCTTAGAAAAAAAAAACAGACATTTGTTTGTTGAGTTTTCATCCTATGTTTTCTTGTCCCTTTTAAGTCTTATTTTTCTATAAAGTATACCTTGAAGGATTCTTTATTTCTGATTTTCCCTTAAATGATGAAATTCTTTTGTGTGCCATTCATAGACACTTCACTGTCTATGCCATTCATAGACACTCTCACTTACTGGATCTTAATGATCAGCTACATAGTAACTAATCACAAACCTCCTTTTAAAACAAACCCAATCATTGGACAATGTCTGATGGACTGTCAAATAAAATATTTTTGATTAAGCTTTTATTTTTCTCCAATTTTTTAGAACTGATAAAAATTTTCTAGAAACAGAGTAATCTATAATTCCGAGATGATTTTTAATCATGGTTTTAAGAAATGCAGCATTCTTTAAAAATCTTCTGATGTGTTTTTCAATTCTTGATCTGATTTTATTCATTTTTAGTTATTTTAGTAAACTGTATTTCAATAAACATTTTAAATATTAACTATTTCTCCCACTCATGATATCAACTTACTCAGAGATTATATATCCCTATCCTCTTAGTGTCAGATTTGGCTGTCAAATATGATATAATGCACTTTTTACCTGAAGCTTTCAGAAATATTTTATGGATTTCCCTCCTCCCTAGTCCTTCTGCCATGACATAGGTGTACCCCAGGATGCATGTAGAGTGAGGAAGATCTAGAGTCCCAGATGAACTTCTGTGGGGAAGAAATATGAGCTACAAAAAAAACTCTTTGTTTTTGTAAGATACTCAGAAATTTTACCATTGTTACATACACTATTTTAATGGTTCATTCTTAAAATCAATTATTTATTTCTTGGGAAACTCAAAACAGTCGTTTTAGATAGTTCTTTCATCAATTAGCAGAAATTAACCCACACACTATACAATATCTTTTGGGATATTTAAGTATGTATGATGATTTTTGTGGATGATATGAACATTTATGATGATTTGGGAATATTATCAAGAAATCAAGATATAAGAGAAGTTAGAAAGTTGTGGGGACATACTAAAATACATCTATAACCTGAGGTACGTAAAATTAAAAATGAAGATAATAACAGTATTTACTCCAAAGCAGCCAGGACGATTAAATGAAATTATTTATTTTTAGGACCGATCAGGCCAGGCGTGGTGGCACACACCTATAATCTCAGAGACTCAGGAGGCTGAAGCAGGAGGATCGCAAATTCAAAGCCAGCCTCAGGAACTTATTGAGGCCCTAAGCAACTCAGTGAGACCTTGTCTTTGAATAAAACATGAAGAAGAAGGGCTGGGGATGTGACTCAGTGGTTAAGGACCCCTGGGTACAATGCCCAGTACAAGAAAGAAAGAAGAAAAGGAGAGAGAGAGAGAGAGAGAATGAATAATAGAGAATTCCTGACACATCTGACACATAAAAAGAGCTTAGTAGACTTTATCTAAGGTAAAAATCAGGTGGGAAGAAATGAGGTCAATAACATTTCACATTTTCAAAATGGTCGAGGGCTGAAATGTACCTGTCGTCCCATCTTTGCCATGATGCTCTGAATCCTTAAGTGTGCTAAATAGCACATTTCATTAAAAAAAAAAAAGATGAGCCATTAGACTTTTAATCCTGATACTATTCGAATGAATGATTGTACCTCTCTCATAGCCTCAGATGTTACCAGAGAGACAGAGGGCATAGGAGAATATGTGGGTCATTCTGTCTCATTGACACTGATGACTGACAGATGCACTTTCAACAGGACCAAAATCTAATTCACATATTGGAAACTTGTCTGAACGAAGACTCATACTTTCAAAATTATTATAAGTATAAATGCTTTACAAATATTTTTGCTATTAATTTAAGAATAACATTTAAGCTAGTAAGTAACACTATTGGTTTCATGTTTTAGAATTTACAATATCAGTGTAAGGGACTATCAGAAAGTGGAAAAGAAAATTCTCTCTACCTACTGCCACTGACCCCTCCGTTATGAATTTTTTTTGGTTCAATGCTAATTTTTTGTTTGATTCATGGCATATTCTGGAGATGATTCAGGGAAAAGCAGCAAGGGCCATTAATATCTTGCCTTGCCACGGTGAGAATGATTCTGCATCACCACCATTTCTCATGAAGGATGGGTTTTAAATATGTATAGAGTGAAATGCTGTTTGATGGATCACAGCAATGGCTCTTTCAATGAGAGAACAAGCCCATCCCAGAGCCAGACATTCCCCTACAGATGACACTCCAGAACTCTGCTGTCAATATACTTTTACTTAAAATAAAAATGGACTAATGATCAAAACACTCTAGTGTGAAAAATGGAGTTATGCTGTCTGCTAAAATGTGATGCTGGAGATTCACCCTAAGAAAATTCTGTCTCTCTCTACCCAATCCTGGCTGATGGAAGAAACCGGATTTGTACTGAATTCCAAATGACTGAAGCTAATCAATTGTGTTTCCTATGATCACCACACACACACACACACACACACACACACACACACACACACATTCTTATACTTGTTTAAGAATGGGACTGTCTAAAAATAATATTTCCAACAGTACCTACTATAGCTAGGAAGAATTTTTTTCTGTTTTCTTACTTTAATACCTTGGGGGATAGTTTTCCTTCTAAACAGATTATGTCTTTTTTTTTTTTTTTAATCTATTGGGAAGACAAGGGAGAAAGATTTGGGTGGCATTTCTTTTATCTCCCGGGGCAGAAGGATTGACATTCTACCTCTCTTAGGTCTTAGGGATCTTCTCAAACATTTCTTTAATCTTTGTTAGGAGTTGGATTCTTTTGTCCCCAAAGAGATGCCAAAATCCTAAGTTCCATTTCCTCAGAATGTGACCTGATTTGGAAATAGTATCACTGTGGATAAAGAGCTCATATGAGGTCATACTCAAATTGATATGACTGATATCTTTAAAAGAAGAAGGGAAATCAACATCTCCCCTTTCCCCTTTGACTTTTACTCTAGCCTCTGGTAACCACTATTTAAGTATCTACTTCTATGAATTCAACTTGTTTAGTTTCCCTATATCCAGGGTGACTATCAGCACCATATTGTATACGTTTACCTATAAAATATACACATATATTTTAGAAATATGTATGCATATGTACATTACATACTTCAAAAAATACCTTAAAATGGATTCACATATTCACACCACAATGAAATAAGTATTTAAGGTGGTGGAGGTTTATTAGCCTGATTCAATCATTCATCATTGCATGCATGTATTGAAATATTACCTTATACTCTATAAATTCATAAAATTGCTATTTTTCAATTAAAATACAATGAACTTTAAAATGAGAGCAATACAGAGAGAAGAAAACCTTGGGAAGCTGGAAGGACTGGGAGTTTTTCTGCCGCAAACCAAGAAATGTTTGGGGTTACCAGAAGCTGAGATTGGCAAGGAAGGATTTATCCCCTAAACACAGAGAACCATGTCCTATTGGCACACTTATTTAGAATAAAGCCTTCAAAAATGTGAAAGAATAATTTTGTTTTGTTTTGTTTTCAGCATTCTGTTTATGGCATTTTGTTATAGTAGCCCCAAGAAACTACTAGATGTCCCAGTGGGCAGACTCACTCTATTTCTTTGGCTTTCAGGGAGCATAAAATTCTGTCGTTCAGTACACACTTGATCTCCACCAATTAGCCAATGACAACTAGCTGAACTCTTCCATCTTACGCTTCTTTCTTGTGCTTTCTTGTGTGAACTTTAGTTAAGTCAAAGCTCATGTTTCATTCCTTTATATCTTCCTGACTTTTCTTAGAGTGTGAAATATGTATCTTATGACCTAAGATCTCTTTACTAGTCAGAAAAACTAAGACATATATAGTTTGGTGGGGTTTATTTTCTTTTTCTTTATTTCCTTTTAATTTTCAGTTAGAAGCTAAATTCTTTCTAGATTTCAATATTCTAGAGTAGGAACCAAAAGCAATGAATTGAATTTGTTTTATTTTAGTTTTCATTCCATTTAAAATATTTCAGTATGTTTTCTAATTTTCTTTGCAATTTTTTTTCATTGACTTATGGCTACTTTGAAATGCATTATTTATAAATTTCTACATGTATAAGGATTTAAAAATATTTATTTTAGTTCTTGGCTTAAGACTAAATACTCAATATAATGTAAATTTTCCAATTTGTTGATATTTTTTAAACTCAGAAAATGGTTTGCTTTGGTGAATGACCCAGATTCATCTGAAAGATATGGTTGTTCTATTATTATTGATTAGAATGTTCTTAGATTTGTAAGTTTATGATTTCCATCAAATTTGGTGTTTTTTGTAGTTGTTGGCTAGTAGTTATTCAAATACATTTTCCTGTCTCTCTTTTCTTCCTGTACCCCAACTGAATGCATATATATATATATATATATATATATATATATATATATATATATATAATAGCATTTTCTATTTGTCTGCAATTACTGAGGTTCTGTTTTTTTTGAATCTTTAATGTTAACCTATTTTTTAAAATTTTTCCTATGTTTTAGCTATATCTTCAAGGTCAATGAGAATTTTTTTTTTGCAATAACACATTACTATTAATAATTTCTAGTAAAACTTAAAATTAAAAGTTCTATTTGGTGTTTTTTAATTCCATATGCTTATCTCTTTCTTTAATTCTTCAGTCATATTTATAAAAGTTGTGTGAGGTGCCTATTAAAGTTCTGTGTAAACATTTTGCTGTACTCATTCCGTTATCTCTGCCATTTCTTATTGCTGTTTTTCATCTGATTTTCCTTCTATTTGTAGGTCATATTTCTTGCTTTCTGTAATTTTTGTTGAGTACTGGATATTAAGAATCCTCTGTTGTTTGAATTCTGCATTTGGCCCTTTTCATTTAAGACTATTTACCTTCAATCTGGAAGGCTGTTCCTTGCCAATTGATTTGATCCTTTCAAAATGTCAACCTTTGATAGGGAAGATATAGAGTAGTAGCTTCTGTTCTAGGTCATAATTTTTCAACCTCAACATTAATGGCATTTGGTGCAAGATAATTCTCTGTGTTGAGAAGCTGTCCTGAAAGTGGTGGGATATTTAGCAGCATCTGAGACCTCCACTTACCTCATAAACACCATTCCTCCCTACATATTGAGATGACAGAAAATGACTCTAATCGTTTCAATATGTCCACAGGTGGAAAAAAAAAATTGTCGTTTGTTTACATCTAGGACTGGTTTAGCCCTACTTCTCTGGCATGAATCTTCTAGGATACCTACTAAATATTATAGTTGTTCAACTAGGATTCTTCACTCTGCTGGTTAAAACCTGTATGTCCTCATGTTTTTGTATGATACAATAATGTTTAGCTTCCAGCTTCTAATTATTCTCTGCCTATTCTCATAGAGATTTATCCTTTGAATGAACAACAATGATGATCTTTTAAGAGAGAAGAGTTTTGTGAAGATTATGATGAATAATTTATCTCAAGGCAGAACAATAGGAAATAGGATGATATTAAAGAAAATGCTTTCTGTAGAATACTAAAGTAACGAAATAACATACGGAAGTAGGTGCAAATTTTAGTGTTATCCATGTATTCATTCATTCCATGAGTACTTATTAAAAATGATTTATACAAAACTATTTCATATCCATTTCATGTTCTGAAAAAAGAGTAATGCTCACGATCCATCCCTTAAATTTTCTCATTTCTTATAGAAGATATTAAGGCCAAAAATTCAGGCCAATAACAACCAGTGATCCCAAACATTATGAGTAGTGACATAGCAAAGATAACATTTTCATGGGAAAATAGAAAATGGTGACAAAAATATTTATCTAATATTTATCTAGGGCTGGCACTGTTGGTAAACATTTTCAAGACAAAGAACACATTAAAATAAGTTTTAAAATGGACAAACGCAGAAGATACTCAATTGGGAAAGGAAAGTAGAAACAAAACACAAACAAGTAGAGAAAATGGTTTGCCTGGAGAAATGTGAGCAGACCATCAGGGCTACAAATTACAGACCTGCAGCAGAGTAGTGTGGCTGAAAATGCACTTGGGGATCAGGACTGTGTCTTTCTGTGTCATTTTTAAATACTTAAAGTTTTTTTCTGAAGGCAATGAATAACCTCTGCATGCCTTGGGATGGGAATTACAATGTGATTAGATTTAAATTTTGGTAAAAATTTTTTTCAGACTGATGGTGTTGAATAAAGTCTTTGAAAAGACGTCTATCTTATAGTATCAAGCCAGCCTAAATGTTCTCTATCCTATACAGATGTCACACTGGGCCTCATTCTCTTTGTTTTCATGGGTTAAACTTACCTTTCTGTGGGCCACACAATTACCTCTTGCTCAAGATCGTATCATTATCTTCTTGTATTTAAATGTGCTGAAGAAACGCAGGGTTTAGAGGTGAAATGATTGGTTTATGAGAGCCTTAACCTGATTAGTGAGTGCATTAATGCCCTGATAGGGATAAACTGGGTGGTAACTGAAGGCAGGTAAAGTGTGGCTGGAGGAGATGGGATATATATTTTGTCCTTGCTGAGTGAGTACTCTTGCTGCTCCCTGGTGATGTCTTGAGCCACTCCCCTCTATGATGCTTTTTCTGCCATAATGTTCTGCCTCATCTTAGGCCCTAAGGAATGGAGACTGCCATCTATGGACTAAGACATCCATGAACCCCCAAATAAACTGTTCCTCTTTAAAATTTTCATGTCAGGCCTTTTGGTCACAGAAGTGAAAAAGCTGAGTAAGACAAAAGTTAATCTTTCTTTTGCCTTTTAATTGTATTCTTATTAGATTTAATTTTATAGTACGGTGATTAATTTGATGAGCATCCACTTTTCTGCCATGCCATTTCCCATTATCCTACTATATTGCTAAATTTGTGACCTATGAATTCACATCTTCCTTTGGCCAATAAGTGATTTATTCTAATTTATATTTAGGCATTATTATTTCAATTTATTTTATTCTTTTAATTTTTTGAGATCAACTTTACCAATGTTGTAACTTTGCTTTTATGAATAAATTAGATTTTCTTTTGATGCCTCAGAAATAAATGACTAAGGATTTTATGTGTATTTTATTGTGTCTAATGTTAATTTTAATGTTTTTTTTTTAAATATGAGTTTTCTTGACAGCCTTCCTATCTCATCCTACTTACTTTCTTATTTTTTTGCTCAACTAGGTTGTTAAACGAACACACACATCTTTATTGAAGTCAAGTTGACATACAATAAATTGCAAATGTTTAAAGCACATCACTTGATATCTTTTGGCATCTGTATGTGCACATTAAACAACACAATCAAGACCTGTGTGCACACCCTCTAAAGTTTCCTCATGCCCTTTCCTACTCTGCTTTTCCCAACCTTTTTCCCTTTTGTTATTACTAAGCAGTTGGTGTTTTGTTTATTCCTCATTGTAGATTGACTTGCATTTTCCAGATTTTATATAATTGGTTCTTAAAACATGTACTTTTTTTTTTTGCTGGCTTTTTTTTTTCCACTCAGCATACTTAGTTTGTTGCATGAATCAATAATTCAAGCTTTTTCATTGGTGAGTAGCCTCTTATTGTGTAGATATACCACAATTTTTTCATTCCTCACTTGAAGGACATTTGAGTTACTTCTTATATTTGACCACTGCGAATAAAGTTGTCATAAAAATTCACATGGAAGACTTCATGTGGATATATGCAGTAATTCTCTTGGATAAATATGCAGGATTAAACTAGCTGGGTCATATGGAGTGTGTTTAATTTTTATATGAAATGCTAACTATTCTTCAGTTGGCATAATTTTACATTTGTACTGGTAGAGTATGAGACTTTCAGTAGTTCTGTATCCTTGGCAATAGTTGTTATAGTTAGTATTTTATATTTTATATTCTAATAGGTGTGCAATGGTATTTTGTTGCTGTTATTTTCTCTATCTCATGTTTGCTTTATTACTTGGTGTTCTGTTTCGTTGATTTCCTATCTAATTTTTATTATTTTTCTATTTCTTTTATCTTCTTTCTTTTTGACACCAGGGATTTAACCAAAGGGCACTTAATCACTGAGCCACATTCCTAGTCGTTTTTTTGTATTTTATTTATTTATTTATTTTAAATTGATTTTATTTTTTTAAATACTACAACATAGGAATGCATTACAATTCTTATTACACATATGGAGCACAATTTTTCATATCTTTATATATAAAGTATGTTCATGGCAATTTATGTCTTTATACATGTACTTTTTTTTGCATTACAATTCTTATTACACATATATACCACAATTTTTTTATATTTCTGTTTGTATATAAAGTAAGTTGACACCAGTTTGTGTCTTCATACATGTACTTTGGATAATGATGTCCATCACATTTCACCATCCTTGCTAATCCCCTGCCTCCTCCTTCTCCCTCCCTCCCCTCTTACCTATCTAGAATTCATCTATTCCTCTCATGTTCTCCCTCCCTACCCCACTATGAGTCAGCCTCCTTATATCAGAGAAAACATTCAGCATTTGGTTTTTGGGGGATTGGCTAACTTCACTTAGCATTATCTTCTCCAATGCCATCCATTTACCTGCAAATGCCATGATTTTATTCTCTTTTATTACTGAGTAAAATTCCATTGTGTATATATGCCACATTTTTTTTATCCATTCATCCACTGAAGGGCATCTAGTTTGGCTCCACAGCTATTGTGAATTATGCTGCTATAAACATTGATGTGGCTGTGTCCCTGTAGTATGCTGTTTTTAAGTCCTTTGGATATAGACTGAGAAGAGGGATAGCTGTGTCAAATGGTGGTTCCATTCCCAGATTTCCAAGGACTCTCCATGCTGCTTTCTATATTGGCTGCACCAATTGCAGTCCCACCAGCAGTGTATGAGTGTGCCTTTTTCCCCACCTCCTCCACAACACTTATTGTTGTCTGTCTTCATAATAGCTGCCATTCTGACTGGAATGAGATGACTTGATGACTACCAGAGTAGTTTTTATTTGCATTTCTCTAATTGCTAGAGATGATGAACATTTCTTCATATGTTTGGTGATTGATTGTGTATCTGAGAAGTGTCTGTTCAGGTCCTTGGCCCATTTGTTGATTGGTTTATTTGTTTATTCAGTGTTTAGTTTTTTGAACTCTTTATATACCCTAGAGATTAGTGCTCTATCTGATGTGTGAGGGGTAAAAATTTGCTCCCAGGATGTAGGCTCTCTGTTCACCTCACAGAATGTTTCTTTTGCTGAGAAGAAACTTTTTAGTTTGTGTCTATTCCATTTATTGATTCTTGGTTTTAATTCTTGGGCTATCGGAGTCTTATTAAGAAAGTTGTGGCCTAGCCCCATGTGATGAAGATTAGGGCCTACTTTTTCTTTTATTAGATACAGAGTTTCTGGTTTAATTCCTAGGTCTTTAATCCATTTTGAGTTAAGTTTTGTGCATGGTGAGAGATCGGGATTTAATTTCATTTTGTTGCATATGGACTTCTAGTTTTCCCAGTACCATTTTTCGAAGAGGCTATCTTTTCTCCAGTGCATGATTTTGGCACCTTTGTTTAATATAAGATAATTGTAATTTTGTGGGTTAGTTCCTTTGTCCTCTATTGGGTACCAGTTGTCTACCAGTTTGTTTTGGTGTCAATACCATGCTGTTTTTGTTACTATTACTCTGTAGTATAGTTTAAGGTCTGGTATAGTGATGCCACCTGCTTCGCTCTTCCTGCTAAGGATTGCTTTAGCTATTCTGGGTTTCTTATTTTTCCAGGTGATTGCTTTTTCTATTTCGATGAAGGATGCCATTGGGATTTTGATAGGAATTGCATTAATCTGTATAGTGGTTTTGGTAGTATGGTCATTTTGATAATATTAATTCTGCCTATCCGAGAGCAAGGTAGATCTTTCCATCTTCTAGAGTCTTCTTTGATTTCTTTCTTTAGGGTTCTGTAGTTTTCATTATATAGCTCTTTCAGCTCTTTGATTAAGTTGACTCCCAAGTATCTTTCTTTTTTTTTTTTTGATGTTATTGTGAATGGGGTAGATTTTCTCATTTTCTTCTCAGAGGCTTGGTCACTGATATACAGAAATACCTTTGATTTATGGGTGTTGGTGTTATATCCTGCTACTTTGCTTAATTCATTTACTAGTTCTAGAAATTTTCTGGTGGAGTATTTTGGTTCTTCTAGGGTATAGAATCATATCATCAGCAAATAGCGCTAATTTAAGTTCTTCTTTTTCTATACATATCCCTTTGATTTATTTTTTCTGTCTAATTGCTCTGGCCAGTGTTTCAAGAACTATGTTGAATAGAAGTGGTGAAAGAGGGCATCCCCGTCTTGTTCCAGTTTTTAGAGGGAATGCCTTCAATTTTTCTCTGTTTAGAATGATATTGGCCTGAGGCTTAGCATAGATATCCTTTATGATGTTGAGATATGTTCCTGTTATCCCTAGTTTTTATAGTGTTTTGAACATAATGGGGTGCTGTATTTCGTCAAATGCTTTTTCTGTGTCTATTGATATGATCATATGATTCTTATCTTTCAATCAATTCATATTAAGAATTACATTTATTGATTTCCATATGTTGAACTGACCTTGCATCCCTGGGATGAATCCCACTTGATCATGGTGCACAAACTTTTTGATATGTTTTGTATTCAATATGCCAGAATTTTATTGAGAATTTTTGCAACTATATTCATTAGAAATATTTGTCTGAAATTTTCTTTATTTGATGTGTCTTTGCCTGGTTTTGGGATTAGGGTGATATTGGTCTCATAGAATAAGTTTGGAATTACTGCCTCTTTTTCTATTTCCTAAATAAATGGAAGAGTATTGGTTTTAGTTCTTCTTTAAAGAACTTCCTTATAGAACTTGGCTGTGTATCCATCTGGTCCTGGGCTTTTCTTGGTTGGTAAGCTTTTGATGGCTTCTTCTAACTTTATATTGGTCTGTTTAAATTGTATATATCTTCCTCACTAATTCTGGGCAAATTTGTCAATGCCTTTGATGTCTTCTATTTTATTGTAGTATAAGATTTAAAAATAATTTCTAATTATCATCTATATTTCTATAGTGTCTGTTGTGATATTACCTTTTTTCATCACATATGCTGAAAATTTGAGTTCTCTCTCTCCTCTTCATTAGGGTAGCTAAGGGTCTGTCAATTTTATTTATTTTTTTAAAGAGCCAACTTTTTGTTTTGTCAATTTTTTCAATTGTTTCTTTTTTGTTGCTTTTGTTTCAATTTTATTGATTTCAGCTCTAATTTTAATTATTTCTTGCCTTCTACTGCTTTAGCTGCTGGTTTATTCTTCTTTTTCTAGGGCTTTCAGATGTACTGTGAGGTCATTTATTGTTGACTTTTTCTTATTTAAGGAATGAACTCCATGCAATGAATTTTCCTCTTAGGACTATTTTAATAGTGTCCCAGAGATTTTGATTGTGTCCGTATTCTCATTTATCTCTAAGACTTTTAAAAATCTCCCCCTTGATTTCTTCTTTAACACATTGTTCATTCAGTAGCATATTGTTTAGTCTCCAGGTGATGGAGAAATTTTTATTTTTCATTTTGTCATTGATTTCCAATTTCATTCCATTATGATCTGAAAAAAAAATGCATGATAGTATCTCTACTTTTTTGTATTTGCTAAGAGTTGCTTTGTGACATAATATATGGTCTATTTTAGTGAAGAATCCATGTGCTGTTGAGAAGAAAGTGTATCTGCTTGATACAGGTTGAAATGTTCTATATATATATCAGTTAAGTCTAAATTATTAATTGTGTTATTGAGTTCTATAGTTTCTTTATTCAACTTTTGTTTGGAATATCTAACCAGTGGTGAGAGAGGTGTATTAAAGTCTCCCAAGTTTATTGTGTTGTGGTCAGTTTGACTCTTGAATTTGAGAAGAGTTTGCTTGATGAACATAGCTGCACCATTGTTTGGGGCATATATATTTATGATTGTTATGTCTTGTTATGATTGTTGTCTTTCCTAATTGGCTTTCCCTTATATGTAATCTGATTCCTTTCTCTTGTGGCTTTTAAAATTCTCTTCTTATTCTGTAAGTTGGGCATTTTCATTATAATGTGCCTTGGTGTGGGTCTATTGTGATTTTGTACATTTGGTGTCCTTTAGGCTTCTTGAATTTGGATTTTCAATTCATTCTTCATAATATTATTTCATTGGATAAATTGTTCATTCCTTTGGTTTTGACCTCTATGCTTTCCTCTATCTCAATAACTTATATTTGGTCTTTTTATGCTATCCCATATTTCTTGAATGTTCTGCTCATGGTATCTTATCATTTTTGCTGTGTGGTCTATGTTCTTTTCAAGATGATATTTGATCTTCAATGTCTAATATCCTATCTTCTAAGTGGTCTACTCTGTTGCTGATGCTTTCATTTGAGTTTTTAACTTGGTTTATTATTTCTTTCATTTCAAGGATTTCTGGTTTTTTTTTTTTTTAGAACCTCTATCTCCCTGTTGCAGTGATCTTTTGCTTCTTGAATTTGTTTATGTAGCTCATTGTCAAAGTGATCTTTCACTGCCTGTATTTGTTCTCTCATTTCTTTTTTGAGATCCCAAAACATTTTACCCATGTATATCCTGAAATCTTTCTCTGTAATTTTTTCTGCTATTGCTGCCAATGCATCTAATAATGAGTTGTTTTGATTTGTTTGTGGTACTTTCTTCCCTTGTCTTCTCATGTTTCTCATGTGTCTTCCTTTCCAGCTCTGTGGATCTGGTGTGTTATTGTTATTACCCTATAGATTTGTAGTGCTCTTGTAAGGGTTCCAAGATCTCTCCTTTGTGGGCAAGGACAATGTTAACAGATCCCAATATCAACAATACATTACCTACGAACAAATTGTTGTTATTAAGACATTTACAGTTTAGTCTCAATGTCCAGAAATGTTGGATTCAATTATTATTTAAAATATAATCAGTAGTTTCATGAAAAGGTTTACAGTTTCTGGTGGTGCACAATGAACAGGGGGTCAGACATAGGATGATATGTTGAGGGGAGAAGATGTGAGTAAATAGAGTAAATATATGTTAGGAAATGTGAAGGAGAGATCTAGTGATGACGGTTAGTAGTAGGAGGTAATTTGGAGTAGACAATTATGTGGGGAGACAGTAGAGTACATAAAACAACACACATATGTTTTTAGAAAGAAGAAAGAGATAAAAAGGGAAAGAAGAAAGAAAAAAAAGAGGAGAAAAAAGAAAAAAAAAAGAAGAAAAAGGGCTCATGTAATTCCTCTATATTATATTATTTAGGTGACTCAGTCCTTAATGTTCTATTTCATGCAAAGTTCTTGGTTTTACATATGTTGGGGATATGAGGGCCAGAGGATAGAAGGGTAGAAGAGAAAGAAGAGAATAAAAAATACTCTTAGAGATCTATTTCTTTTCTTCTTATCCAGTAGGTGGCATTGTCTCATGCAGTAGGTGTCTCTGCCCTCAGGATGGTGTAGGTAATCAAGGGTGTGAAGACTGGACCTGGTGTGGAGCATCTGGAAGCAAGGAGTGCCACCCATCAGTTCCAGCAGGGAAATAATGTCTCACAGGTCTTTTTTTTTTTTTTTTTGTGACCACTTGAGCCCCTGGTATTGTCTCCCTCTCTTGCCTGGAGATTTCCCAGATCCTGTCTCTCTCTGTTATGCTCCAGACTTTACTCCCCTCACCTCTCTTACTTATCAGGTCCCAACTGCGGGACCTCTCACCCCCTAGGCTAACACCAGGTGGCAGCGCCCTGTTCACACTGCACTCCTGTCCAACTGACAGCTGTTCTTGTGCTGGGTGGCCACTGTGCAGAGTTAATGCCATTGGAGAGGGAAGAGGAATTGGAAATCAGGTACCTGCTCAAATGGCGATCCAATTTGATAGCCACATCTACCACAAAATGGTTAGGGAGTTTTCCAAGATGGAGTCAGTCTGCTTCCAGCACTGGGGTGTCTGGTGAGGTGGGGAAAGCTGGGCAATGGCCTTGTGCTGTGGATAGGTAACAGCCTAGTGACCTGTGTGGGAGTGGAACACAGTCTGGAGTTCTGCAGAGATGCTGATAGGTGTTTCTGCTAAGTCGCTTGTGAGCGGTGTGTGAGCTAGAACTATGGGCTTTGGGTCCAGAGTCTGGAGACTTACTTGAGCCCAGAGGCTCTGATTTCTGCCCGGGGGGTCACAGTGCTGGTGATTTCTGTAAAAATCCACTGCATAGGGGGTCTTCTCATACCCTCTGAGATGTTGTGTTTCGTCTAGGGGAGACCTTGTGGAGAAGCTGCCTATCCGCTTTCTTGGATTCATGTCACAGAGCAGCCAGAAACAGGACTTCCTCTATTCTGACATCTTCCTGCCTCCCTAATTGTTATATTTTATTTGCAGACAGGGTCTCACAGAGTTGCTTAGTGCCTTGCTTTTACTGAGGCTGGCTTTGAACTCATGATCCTCCTGCCTCAGCTTCCTTAACCATTGGGATTATAGGCGTGTGCCACTGTGACTGGCTGGGATTGTAAAAACTATCTTGATGAACTTGCCCCTTTTGTCAGGCAAGTTTTCCTGGTAAGAAATTGTGCTCTGAATCTACTTCTCTGACATTGACATAGACATTCCAGCTTTCTTTTGATCAGTGCTAGCAATATATACCTTTTTTCCAATTTTTATATGTTGCTGTGGTTTGGATATATTTTCAGTTTCTTCCTCAAGAATTCATGGGGCTGGGGATGTGGCTCAAGCGGTAGCGCGCTCACCTGGCAAGCGTGGGGCGCTGGGTTCGATCCTTAGCACCACATAAAAATAAGAAATAAAGGGGCTGGGGATGTGGCTCAAGTGGTAGCGCGCTTGCCTGGCATGCGTGCGGCCCGGGTTCGATCCTCAGCACCACATACAAACAAGGATGTTGTGTCTGCCGAGAACTGAAAAAATAAGTAGTAAAAAAAAAAAAAAAATTCTCTCTCTCTCTGTCTCTCTTTAAAAAAAATTAAAAAAAAAATAAGAAATAAAGATTGTGTCCACTGAAAACTAAAAAATAAATATTAAAAAATTCTCTCTCTCTCTCTCTCTCTCTCTCTCTCCCTCTCTTAAAAAAAAAAGAATTCATGTTCAATTCATGGAAACTTGGTTCTCAATGGGATGGTATAAATGCAGAATGAAATCTTCAAGTGATAGGGCTTAAGGCAAAGTAATTAGATCATGAGATTGTGGTCCTAGGAAGGAATTTATGATAGCGTTCCTGGGATCCTAGTTAGTTTTGTGGAGATGGTTGCTTAAAAGAGCAAGGTGGGCCCCTGCCTGCTCTCTGACTTGCTGTCTTACTGTAGTTTTCTGTCATTGAAATGCCATCTTCCAGGGGTTCCAACTAGAGTCAAGCAGAGGCTCCAGCCATGTTTTTGGACCTCCAGAACTGTGAGCTAACTAAAGCTGTTTTCTTTAAAAATTACTCAGCTTTAGGTTTGTGTTACAGCAATAAAAAACAAGCTAATACACAAGTATTTACATTTTGATTCTTAAAGAGAATTTTTTGGGGGGGTCAGCGTATGTGGTTTCCGATTTTTTTAATCCAATTTGATGAACTCTACAATTAAACTTAAATTTTTAGACCATTCTAATTTCATGATGTTAATTTTTGATTTACTCCTTCCTTCACATTATTGTTTATTTGTTCATCTGTTCTTCATTATTTTTCCTTATTTTATCAACTTCTTTTACATTGAGTATTTTATTTTTTCCTATCTTGACCAGTTGCAATTCTGTTATGTTAATGGAAATATTATTGTTTGTAGTTTACATCTTTAAGTTTTTTTTTTTTTTTTGTACCGGGGATTGAACTCAGGGGCATGCGACCACTGAGCCACATCCCAAGCCCTATTTTGTATTTTATTTAGAGACAAGGTCTCACTGAGTTATTTAGTGCCTCACCTTTGCTGAGACTGGCTTTGAACTCATTATCCTCCTGCCTCAGCCTCCTAAGCCGACAGGATTAGAGGTGTGTATCACCACTTCTGGACCTACATCTTTAATTCTTCACAGTCTGCTTTCAAGAACTTTTATACTGTTTTACATATAGTAACATAACTTTAAGATAGTGTACTTCTATTTGTAGACTTTTAGCTATTGTCTGTTTTTCATTAAATGTTAAATATCCAAACTGTATTATTATGGTTGCATTAAACTCTTGCTTTAAAAAGTATTAAATAATAAATGAAAATGTATTTGTCTGTTATTAAAATTCCTATGCTCATCATTCCTTTATGCAGATCCAGATTTCATTATGATACCATTTTCTTTTGTTTTAAGATCTTTTTAAAGACATTGTTTGTTCCACAGAGCACTTAGTGATTATTTCAACTTTTGCATGTCTAAAAAGGTTTAATTTTTATCTAAGTATTTGAATGATATTATTATATGCACTACTTATATATTAACAGTTTCCTTTTTTTTTTCTTCTCCCTATATTTTATAGATGTTACTCCATTATGTTCTGGCGAGCTCTCCTCAGAGAAATCTAACGCGATTCTTATCTTTGACTCTTTGTATAAAACCTGTTTTTGCCCCTTTGGGTTCCTTAAATTTTTCTCTTAAATACATGTGTGGCCACTTTGTCCTCAGTTCATTGATGTTCTGTTCTGTTTACTCTTTTTTTTTTTTTTTTTGAGCACAGAGGCTCTTAACTGTGGAGCCACATCCGCAGTATTTTTCATATTTTATTTTGAGACAGGGTTTTGCTAAGGTGCTTAAGGCCTTGCTAAATTGCTGAGACTGGCTTTGATCTCATGATCCTCCTACTTCAGCTTCCTGAGTTGCTGAGATTACAGGAATGAGTCACCATGCCCAGCTCCTTGGCTTTCTTCTTCTTTTTTTTTTTCCTGCTTTTTATTTTGAATATTTATCATTGCTATATATATTTAATTTTTTTTCTTAGTTGTAGGTGGACACAATACCTTTATTTTATTTTTGTGTGGTGCTAAGGATTGAACACAGTGCCTCATGCATGCCAGGTGAGTGCTCTACCACTGAGCCACAGCCCTAGACCCATTGCTATATTTTCAAGTTCACTAATTATTTTTTCTACAACATCTAACCAGGTGTTAATTATATTCTGTGTCTTGTTCATCTCAGGAATTGTAATATACAACTCTAGGCTTTGATCTAGATCTTTATTATAACTTCTGTGTCTCTTCTTATCAAGGTCAATAGCTCCTATAACATCTTGAACATTGAGAATGCAGTCATAACACCTGCTTAATGTTCTAGTTCATTAATTCTATCACTATTTTTATTCATATGTCAGTTTGTTTATTTTTTTCTTATTGTTGTGGATTGTTGTATTTTTTATTCTTTACGTATTTGGTAATTTCTGACTTTATGTCAGATATGAATCTTACTGTGCTTGATGCTGGATATTTTTATATTCCTATAAATAATTTAGAGGGTTTTTCTTCATTTTTTGAAAGCATAGGTTTGTATAAGGAAACCATTTGATCATTTCAGGATTTGCTTTAAAGTTTGCTGGGTACAACAAGGATTGCATTATTCCTGGTTTAATTTTTTTTCTTCTGGTGTGTTAAGATATTTTTACTCTATGCATTGTCTCTTGAAAGAAGATGGTTTGAATCTGGGTAGTGATAACAGGTCCTGTGGTTGGCTGTGGGTTTTTCCATCCAGCACTGCTTCTGGAAACTTTCTCTAGGTGATAAGCTGAGATTAATGTAGAGCTCAAATTATTTCTTTTTATCTCACTATCTTTCATTGCTAATGTTCAATGTTTTGAATGTCAATATTTAATATATTTATATTTTATAATATAAAATATTATATATATATATTTCTCTTTCTCTTTTTTCTCATTATTATAAAATATATTTGGATTTAGAAAATCTATTTTAGCTTTATGAAAACCACAAAGTATGACTCCTAAAACAATCCTTTGATTTGTGGAGTAAATCATGTTAATATTATGCATTTTTCTTAGTATCTTGAAAGTGATGATCTTGCTTTTGTATTTTTAAGTATTTCATAAGCCCATTTTTCCTTGATATACATACCCTTAAAAATAAGGCCTAATAAAATTGGTGTCTGCAGATATACATGGCCATTTTATTTCCTTTTTACTTTATCATGACATAATCAATTGTATTTAGAATCATAATCTTGGAAATATAATGATAGAATCAGTAATACAAACCATTCCGTTCAAGTGTTTTTCTACCATCTTTCTTCTATCTTAGCTGAGGACCCTTCACAAGGAAAATATAAGTATCTATTGGGACCAAGGGTAACCTACTAATACGTCTAGTCTAAATCTAGTAATAACCATCGTCCTCCTTCAAAGGTGTGCCTGTGTTGACAGGTTTAGGTGCTGCTGAGGTAGAGCTGCCAAATAAGTTTCAGTTGTGATGCTTCCCATATCTCCATGAGTTTCTTTATGATGTCACTTACTGTCGGGGGATACTGCTGTTACTCATGAAAGTGTATTGTATGATGTATGAGAGAATGCATTTCCTCTAACATCATATCTAGAAAAGGTTTGACATACGCACTTCAATTTTCAGTCTTCAAAGCTAAAAAAGATATTTCTAAATTATTGGGATTTAAATCTGAATCTAACTTGAAAGTTGGATTTACATCACTGCCTGTTCTAGCAAGTGTTTAAAGATTTAAATGACTAATTATATCTGAAACTTCAGGGGGATGTAGGCACAGATCCATGCTCTTTTCTTTTTGGATTTGACAAGCTAAAGGAGGAAAGGAAAAAGCATCCATAAAGCAAAATAAATGTATCATAACTAAACACCAAGTCTCAGCAGCAAAAAGATAAATGTTATTATGGGAAAAATTAGTACTACTTTGAGAATAAATAGTCAATAATTAAAGAAAGAAAATCAAAACTAAGTGAAATTTCATTTCTATCTATCTATAAGCAATAAGTTCTCTCCTCTCTCTTAGAAAGTGGTGGTATTCTTGAGGAGATGTAAAACACAAGCACATTTATTGACCAAGGCATGATAGGTAAAGTGGATTGAACAAATCATTACTTTTTTTTGCCAAAGGCTATTATAGATAATAGATATACATACCACTATGCTAAACTAGCCTACTTCATCAGCTTTGTATTATATAAATTAACTTTTCTTTTGCTCAAATAGGCGATTATTTCAGAGTAAAAGGATCTTTTGTGAACAAACCAGGATGTGATGACTCAAAACACTTCTTTGGCTTGAGTATCTCCAACTCAGGGGAAATAACAGCTACTTATGGAACTTCAGATAAAGCAAAAAACTTTTCTATATGGTTTCCAGGGCGCTCCATAATCTCACTGATCTTCACCTGTCTATTACTCCCCTGCTGTTGGGCTCTCATGGAAGAGACACATTAACATGAGCTTTGCAGTGTGACCATCCTGATAATGAATCTTGGCAGACTTCAAATTCAGCCAAGAGCTCAGTGACTATGAGTGGCAAGTTATTATCTTCACTGTGAGAATAAGGATGGATTACTTTCTGGGTTCCCATGAGCATGTGATTTAGGGTATTTTTCTTCTATCTAGGTGGTATCTCCTTTTCCTTGGTTAAGATCATTGGCATAATCTAGGCAAGATATTGAGCAATACCTAAGAGAGTAATGTATAGTTAATGGGAAGTAGGGTCTAACTTGTAATATTGGCCAGAGCTTAGAAGGATGTCCGGGGATATCCCATGGACTGAGTGGTGAGAGTCCCAGTTTGGTTGGGAAATGTGAGGTAACTACAGTAGGAGCCAATGTATCCATAATCAGAATATTTGTGTAATAGTCAAGGGCAGATTCTATGAAAGCTTTCCATAGGCCACTATAGCTGCCTTAGGATCACTCATTGTATACAGATGAACAAATACACAGTTGTTGGGACTAATTCTAATGATGAACATACTTCCAGTTACTGATAGTCACTTTGCTCTTTGGCCTTGACATCAAACTAGAATAGATTTGGAATGTAAGAAGACATGAGGATAAAAGTGAAGGCATAGATATGAGAAACTAGTGAAAAGGAAATAATTCAGGAGTTACCAGCAGCACAATTTTAGACAGATTTTAGATACTTGAAATTACATCTTGATGCAGTAATAAAATAGTTTAGAAAGATATTTTGGCATTTTCTTGATAACTTACAAGTTCTATTGACAATAGGTATTTTAAATGTAGCTTCTGATTTACTGATCTGTTATTATTAGCTCAGGTAGCATTATTTGTGATGAAAAGCACACAGATTTAGTCAGACTCTTCTGTTCCTGTCAGAAACTATAAGGTTTGATCTTTTTAACTTTAAATGGACGGCAAACATTGATTGCTCTCACATCCTGCATTTATTTTTTGACATTTGTTTAAATTTTTATTTTTTATTGAGTGGAGAATCACACTGATTGAAATGACAAACATTTGCACTTTGTGGTTTCTCATTTCTGTGTGTTATAGATCCCCTACATTGATACCTCTGCAGTCTTCTAAATTATATTTATGTTTTATTGCATAACTTAGACATTAGTAGAAGAAGAAAAGCATGTGCATTTGGAAGGATAGGTCTGTTTTTCTTAAAGTATACATTGTAAACATCTTTCTAATATAACTCTAACATAGATTGTGGTTTATATTTGAATTTATTTTTTTCTTTTTCATCACTAATGTCTTCTAGAAATTTCTTTAAAACTGAAGAATCCTGCCCATCATTGATTTAGGGTACTCAAATATTTGCCCATATATCAGTTGGAAAGCTGCCATGATTGTTTTAGGTTAGGAAACAGAGGCATATTTGGAAGAATACTTATTGCACTAATACTTAGTCCTGTTTTGGAAAGCATTAGATACTGTGGAGTGCTGGGTACTTACCAGTGGAAACAGAGGGCAAGGAATTGGGGAACTATGTGATTTGTTTTTCCTCCCTGCTCATTTGAAGTTGAATTTGTCATTAAAATATTCTTTTGTGGCATTCATATTTTGCTTTATTATTGTCCTACATTATAAGATAAATTTCTAAACACTTTTTATTTAGATGATCCAAATTTTCCATGTAAATTTATAAAAGGCTACATACATTTTTAAAAACTT
This sequence comes from Marmota monax, assembly GCF_021218885.2. Taxonomy (NCBI): domain Eukaryota; kingdom Metazoa; phylum Chordata; class Mammalia; order Rodentia; family Sciuridae; genus Marmota; species Marmota monax. The sequence goes on along the minus strand of NW_026694465.1, from coordinate 386,160 downwards.
TGCATTTCTAGGCTAATCTGTATCTTCTTATATTTCATTCTTACGAGAATGACAAACCAATTCTAATAATAGCATTTATTATGTATACAATGCTTTTATATATATATATATATATATATATATATATATATATATATATTTATTTATTTATTGAGAGAGAGAGCGATAAAGAGAGTGCTTTATTTTATGATGTCCTACATATAGTAGCCAATTTAATAAACATTGTAAATTTGGCAGGGCAATTATTTTTATTTTTATTTTATAAGTGAAAACACACACACATACACACACAAAATTAATGACCATTCATGTTTACACAGCTGTTGTAAGATAGATTCTGGAGTTCAAAATGAATTGCCCCAATTCATAATTCACTTGTAAGTGAATTGCTAAAATTCAAATATATGTGAGCAGGTCATATTTGCAAATTAACACTAAAGTTGAACACAGCAAATAAAGAATAGTGTACTGGTAGCAACGTTCAGTTGGTATACAAAAGATCTAAGCATGATTCCTTTCTTTGATACCAGCCCAGATACTAAGCCTCTTGAAATAACATCTATGTTTAAAATGAGCATAAAATTTGTTCCAATATCATAAAATTATTATGAGAATTAAAGGAAACAATGCAGACTAAGTATTTTGCATAAGTGGTCAGCACTGGTAAACAACAGATCATAAATTTTATTAAAATTTAAATTCATGTATATGGACAAGTTGTTATAAATTATAAATTGTTATTAGTTTTGGGTAGACTAAGATTTGGATTCTTCCTTATCTCTATTGAAGTCCCCCTGGATGGGAAGACAAACTCTTTTACTCAGATATTTTCCAACATTCTATATTGATAGTCATTCTTTTGAAACTCGCTGTGATCTGTATTTTCTTTTCATGCATTGTTACTGTTTTAACTCTTCAATTAAGTTTTGCTCATTGGACCATATCTGATTCAGTTTTATTTTTATCCGTTAATTATAGCATAGGACAGGGATTTCCTCTTATTGCCACTGTGCCATGTTACAGTTCAAGCATGAGAACAACCTTGTAGATAATGGTTAGACAATGGACTTTGAGTTCAAGCAGTGAGTGGCAAACTATGGGTGCTTCCTTGATCTCATAGCACATATTTCTACTCACATGTCTCCACAGAGGGCAAATATGCCGGTTAATATGCTCTGTTTAAATCTCGAATGACTAAGAATGACTAAGAAAATATGAAAGTGATTGGACTTACCTGTAATTCATTATTTTATTCTTGTTTGTTTGGTACTAGCCAAATAGGGAATATTAGCAGACAGAAGAAGTGACAGAAAAAGAAAACTATGTTTTTCCATGTCCAAGACTTTTGGCATGTGTTCTCAACATACATAATATATGCATATATTAAGTCATAACTGCGGTACTTATTTGTGCTAAACATTTCTGTCTCTCCATCTTCTGGACACTGGAAAAGATGGTACTTCTTGGTTTCATTGGATGAGTGAGAACAAGAATCACAAATGGAAGTGACATGGGTCCCTTTTGAGACAGAATGGTTAATTCCTTGTGAAAACTTTTCCTTATTTCCTTTTTACCTTCTGCCATGACAGACTGCAACACTGAGAAATGGCTTTACCATCAGCCTGAGTCTGTGAGTGTTCCAATCCAGCCTTACCTGGCATACTCTAGCACAAAAACATAGGAAAGTTAAATTAAATTTCACTTCAGAGTAAAGTGCTAATGTTTGTAGTCAAGTGCATTCTGCCTGCATCCCCTGACAGAAAGCACAAAGACACTGAAAATCAATCCTTCTAAGATATGCATGACTGACAAATTCTTCCCTGAGGAAAAGTGAAAACAGAAGTGCTCTCTCTGAATTAAGAAGAGGAATATGTACTGCTGAGATATGAAAAGCATCTTTTTTTTCCCTTCAAAAAGCACAACAAGTGTTACCAGTGGTAGAAAAATAAGGAGACATAGTTATACTTGAGGGCCCTTTTGTTAGGCTGTTGGGTTATTCTGTCCTTTAATATTTATCACACATATAAATTATGTTCTATTATCATCATTTTACAAATCAGAACACCCCCATCTTAAATATGTTAAGCCTTCTTAATTGTAAGTCAAGTTAGAGATGGTCCCATAATTTCAATGTATTACCTATCTAACTCTAAGTTCAAAAGATACACTTCATATCATTCCATGTGATCTCTCACAGAATAGATGTACACTTGGAAAGATGAACTGTAAGGTTAAATCATCCCCCTAGAATATAAAAAGTTTCTTTAGAGAGAAAATATTTCAAAGATGATTTATAGTCACCTCTAAACAACTCTCAGCAGAAGACAAATTAACTTAATGGAAAAGGGTGTGGTTGAAAACCTAATAGACTGTGATCCCTGAATTCTACTGTAAGTCCCAAGGCATAGGATATTTTCTCAATTTATTTCCTTAGATTTTTCATTCACTGACTCTTGCTCATTAATTTTCCATTACACTATGGTAATGCTAGAGATGGTATAAGGCTCTCTATTTTAAATGTGTTGTTTATCTTTGATAAAACCTGTTCCTGATTAAATAAAACATGGGATTTTCTGGTATTCTTGTGTATTGTTGTCAACTATACATATTCTGTTGTTATTGTGAGATTCCTATTATACATAATGTTACATGTTAGGTCTTTGGAAACCATATTATTTAGAGACAGAAGCTTTCTCCTATAGGCGTCTGAGAATTTAGTGCTCAGTAACTTGTTGACATTCCTGGCTGTATCAATATATCATATTGTAATACTTTAGTAATGACATTTGTTATTACTGAACTGGAATTATACAGTTTAGTTACTCAAGTATTCCTTATTTACAAATTTATGAAATCCTAAACTCCTCATAATTATAAAGCATGATGCATGTTAAGTGAGTTGACGTCAGAATTGAATTAATGTAAAGTCATTAAAGGATTTTAAAGGCTTAAATTATTGACATCCAAGTCTCAATCCAACCCTTAAAAAAGAACATTTCCACTTAGATGGTGCACAGATTTCTTTTCAAATAGAATTGCATTACATTTCCAAGTCGACTAATAGCTGCTCCTATATTCTCTATATCAGAGAATGACATTGCCATACCCAAATTACCTTTGGATTTAACCTTATCTATTTTCTCTACTTCGCTTCCTCCATATCAGATGAATAATCAAGTTGTTAATGTTATTTTTCTTGTGTTTCTTAAACTTATTCAAACCTGTTATTTCTTAAATTAGGTTCAAAACTAAATCTTATGTCTTGCTATGAATCCAGGAGTCAACTTCCGACTAGCTTCTCCCTTTTCACTCCTCAAGGTGCCAGACAAAAATGCATCCATAGGCTCTATCCAAGTTGATAAAATACTGAAACTCATGACTTTCCATTTGTTTCTGTTGTCTCTCTTAAGTAAATGCAATAAACTGTCACTTCTTTTGTCAATCATAGGCATTTTTCTAACTTAGGGGGAAATAAGCTATTTATTCCAAGTTTCAAAAGTCTCACACATAACTTTAGAAATTCACTTTTCCAACCTCATCCACTCCTTTCAGTATTTTCAGGAGTGAAAGAGTGCCACTCAACACATTACAGATATTTTCTTGACTTTTATCCAGAGAATTTTAAGATGGACTGACAGAATCAGAACTTGAACATAAATTTCTTTGTATTACACCCAGGAATAGAATATTTCCTCTTCTGTTCATGACCTCAACTCATCTTCAGTTCACCAAGATCATTAGAAAATTATATGGCACACATTGGCAACATAGACTTCAATGGCAATCACCTATTTTGGTATCTCTTTTCCTGAAGCCTTCAAACTTGGCAGAGCTTCATCTTATGATTCATTTTAGTTTTTCTCTAACTGTCCTAAACTTTTTCACAGAATAAGTAGGTGTTTTTAACCTCAAGCTTACCTCTTAAATCAACTTTGCTTCTTTGCTTTACTTATGAATATAGCATGATTTGTCAAAAGAATACCTTTGTTCCTTTCTATCCTTTTCCTCCTTCTGTTTTTTTTTTTTTTAATTTTTGAAGTCAAAACCTATTATTTGTGTGTGAGTGGATGTGCTCTATTAAAAGTTTATTACGTTCCACTCTAGGGAACTTTTTTCCCTCCTTTATTTACATCTGGCTCTACTTGACTCAACCTAATTTTCAGCATTCCAGGCCCCAGCCCCAAGGTCATTTTTAAATTATTGTTGTGCCAGGTTCTAGAATTCATGATAAGTTTCTCTTATTGCTTTTTTTTTTATACAAGCCAAAGAGTTAACCCTTATAATTGCATTTCCAGATTTCAATACGTGGCACCAAAATTTACTCAAAAAATGACAGTGTGTCACTACTTAATCCTTCTATTATTTACATACTGTATCTAAAAGAGGAGTAATATTATTATCTACATTATATATTTTTCATAAATACTGTGATTTATAAGACCTTTCTTGGAGGCAATAGAGAGATACAAAAATAGGCACAAGACAGGGCAAGAATGAATATTCAATGAATATTACAAAACAGGTCTGTATTTCTAGTTTCTATTACTAGATTGCAATTCTAGGTACTTGAGTGTGATGATTGCAAATTGAACCACTTTTTATGTATGTTTCTGTATATTATTTATACATGACTCAAATATGGATTTCTATATATTAACTTCTGGGTCAGCCTAAATAAATGCCACTGTGGCAGAAATGAACTTTGCTTTAAGCAACATTATTCACATTTAATCTTAAACAATTACCTTTGACTTTTAAATCTAGCAAATTTAAATGTTCATATGATCAATTATTACCAAAATGTATTGGCATTTAATGTATTTTATTTGATAGGTATTTTTATCCTTATTAACATGGCACTCATGCAACAATTAATGTTGTAATCCAAAGAAGTTATCACATTGATTACAAAGCAGTCTTCTACTCAATTCATCACTGACATCATTGGGGATCTGTTCTTTGTTCTTCAGTTAATATTTGTGATGATGAAATCACATCACTTAATAAATTGTCTTAATATTGAATCAAGTAGATGTCAGCTTTCATAACATTTTATTTACCTGAAAGAAGTAAGTATTTGGAATCCACTTGGTACTCATTAGGAAAGCAAAACAAAACAAAACACCAAAACACCAGAATTTGGAGGATTAAAATGATTTCAGGATCAGAATATTGTCCTTCAAATAAACTCAAAATTAGTTTTAAATATATTAGGTGGCAATTACAGATTCTTTTTTATTTACAGGTAATATCCTGATAGCAATTTGAAAATATCCTCCGTGAAAGTGCACTTAGCACACATAACCCAAGGAACAGGGTAACTTGGCAACACTGTATATAGTGTGGTCTATTGTTCCCACTAGTGATCATGTGGCAGACCCGAGCTCAGGCTCACTGAAACTGCTGTGCATAGAATGGAGAGTGCAGCACAGCCTCTCACTGTTCCCAGAGAAGATTGAGTCCTGCTTTCACAATATTATAAAGTCCTAAACTCTTAAGTTGAACCATCAAAGTTGGGAGGCAAGATATATTGAAAACTGATATAAAAATTACAGCATTAAAACTATACTTCAATCATGATTTTTTTGTTTCTTTATATATAATAGAATTGAAACCATTAATATGCTAAATATATAAAAATATCACTATCATGGATAGAAGTGAAAATGCACATGACTGTTACTTTGAATAAGTCATTCCAATTCTGTGTCTAATTGGTTGAATTTGGGGAAATGACAGAATTGCAATTCTTTTATATGGAAAGTGACAACCTGTTTCATATGATTGCAGAGACATCAAACCAATTATGAAGAAATGCTATGTAAATGATTGAATTGAACTCAACTCTTATGGAGAATCAATGTGATGTTTCTTTGTTCCTGATGTCAGTGTTAATCACATGGCTGAGCAGCTTCCTTAGAGGCTTTAGGTACTGCTATTGCTTGGATGTTGTCTGTCCCCCAGAGGTTCATGTGCTGGGAGCTTGATCCCTGGGGTGATGTGAAAGCTGATGGAACCTTTAGAAAATGGGTCCTAGTGGGAAGGCCTGAGTTGACTGGAGGTTCTGCCCTTAGAAGAAAATACTGGATCTTCTAGAGGGAATTCTACCAAAGCATGGGTCTGCCTTCACTCTCTCTTGCTACCTGCTTTTGTGATGTGATCCCTCCCTCTCCTACTCTTGTTATCTGCCACAAAGTGACAAAGTCAAGGGAAACCCCTTGCCAGACAGACTTGCACAAGGTTGCCTGGACTTTTAACCTCCCAAACTATGACCTAAATAAACCTCTTTTCTTCAAAAGTTGCCTGCCTCAGATATTTTGTTATATTGATAACTAATAGATTAATTCAGGTACCAAGCTGTGAGGGAGAAAGGAATGCTTATTCCCAACCAACTTATTATGTCTTCAGATGTGGAGGGATGTTGGTTGGATCTTTTGTTTTACAAAGAGTGATATGAATCAGGTTTTAACTAGTGGTCCACAGAAGGACCTGAATTCAAAGGTTTAGTCTGTTAATTATACGTCATTTGTCCTTGAGAAAGTAATGTAACCATTTTGATTTCCTTTGGCTTTCTTAGAAAAATGGACTTAATGAAGAATAAATAACAAAACAAAGATGTACAACAAAACACTTCACAGTATCTGAAGCCTCGTAGCTACTCACCAACTATTTAATACCTCCTTCTTTCTTCTTTCTTGCTACTAATCTACAAAAGAGTCAAATACTTTCCTACAAAATAACCACATTTTTATATATTTAAAGTCATATAATATTACTGTATTTTTTTCAGATTGCCTCATTTTAAGTGTGATTTTTTTATTTTGTTGTCATAGAATTAATATGATAATTTCACTCAAAGATTGGTATTTTGGGCATTTGAGCATATTTTATTTCATTGTGATATCTGAATGCAAGATGGATATTTTTGTTCCACCTCTCATTCATTTGCATGCATTTTTTCCTAGTCACACACCATTCCTCTCTTAAAGTTCTATAAATCCTATGTTTCATTTTATCCCTTCCTGGAATGTTCAGATTATTTAATTGTTTATCACAATCCTCTTCAGCTATGTGTAGTCCTTCTCGATTATTTTGGAATATGTGTATCACGTAGAAAGCACTTGTATCCTTTACAAAGGAGAAGATTAATATCATATATTTTTACTCAAATATATCAACCCTCTATTCTTTTATGATGGAAATACTTTTCCATCCATTTATTACTTTTAGAAAAAGAATTACTACTAAGTTGTACCTGTTTTCCTCTATTTTTAGCACTTGTTATGGAATCTCATTTATTTGTTTGGAGGGTATTGTTATATGGTTTTGAATCTGTCACCATTTTAAATACACTAGTAAAGTCATACATCAGTTTATATACAAAATTTACAGTTTGTCACCTGTAACTTTGATAAATGATATCTGTATTATTGGGAACATGCAATAAAAATAGATTAGGAAAACCATCCCTATATGGAATTCCAAAATGACCACCAAAAATTACTTGGACAGTAGACTATATTCCCATTCTCATTTATGTAAAACCAGTCAATTTCTGATCTCACAAATTGCTATTACATCTCATTTAACTTTCTCTGTAACTCCAGTATCTTAGAAGAAATATTATCAAGTACCTATTGAAATACCTATGTCTACTTGGTTTTAGCAATCCATTATATTTTCCAAGTAAATGAACAGAGTTAAGTTAATGTGACATTACATGTTAGAGTCAACCAAGCTTATGCCTAGTAACATTTGACTTTAGAATCTTTTCCATGATTAATATTAAATGATTGTGTCCATAGCTTCTTTACTTTGGTTTTAGCCTGTATTTTGAAAATCGATGCTATAATTATCAGTTTTATTAGTATTTTCTTCCATTATCAATATCTATACCATAGCCATCAATAGCCATTTAGAGATCTTGCTTACTAGGTCTTTCATTCTAGAATCAAATTTATCTGTAGGAATTGAAATTATTTCAAAGAATTGCTCACTTAAAATTTTCTGACCAATCTTTTTTTTTTCTTCTGGGGGTGTGGGTACTGGGGATTGAACTCAGGGGCACTTGACCACTGAGTCACATTCCTAGCCGTATTTTGCATTTTGTTTAGAGACATGGTCTAACTGATCTACTTAGTGCATAGCTTTTGCTGAGGCTGGCTTTGAACTCATATCCTCCTGCCTCAGCCTCCCTAGCCACCGGGATTACAGATTTGTGCCACTGTGACTGGCTGGGATTGTTAAACTATCTTGATGAACTTATCCCTTTTGTCTGGCAAGTTTTCCTGGTAAGAAATTGTGCTCTGAATCTACTTCTCTGACATTGACATAGATTTTCCAGCTTTATTTTGATAACTGTTAGCAATATATACTTTTTTCCCATTTTTAAATCTGTTGCTATGGTTTGTATATATTTTTCAGTTTCTTCCTCAAGAATTCATGTTTTGGAAACTCGGTTCTCAATGTGGTGGTATAAATGGAGGACGGAATCTTCAAGAAATGGTGCTTAAGGCAAAGTAATTAGGTCATGGCATGGTGGCCCTAGGAAGGAATTAATATAGATTTCCTAGGATCATAGTTTTTTTGAGGAAATAGTTGCTTAAAAGAGCAAGGTAGGGGGATGGGGTAGTAGGTCAGTGGTAGAGTGCTTGCCTAGCACATGTAAGGCACTGGGTTTGATCCTCAGCACCACATAAAAATAAATAAATAAAGTATTATGTTTATCCACAACTTAAAATATTAAAACAAACAAACAAACAAAAAGAGCAAGGTGGGCCCCTGCCTACTCCCTGACTTCCTGTCTTGCCATAGTCTTCTGTCACTGATATGCCATCTTTCAGGGGTCCTTAACTAGAGCCAAACAAAGGCTCCAGCCATTCTTTTGGGCCTCCCGAATTGTGAGCTAACTAAAGCTGTTTTCTTTACAAATTACTTGGCTTTAGGTATTTTGTTATAGCAATGAAAACCAAGCTAATACACATGTATTTATATTTTGATTCTTAAAGAGAATTTTTTTGGGGGTCAGCATATATAGGTCTTGTTTAATTTTTTTATCCAATTTGATGAACTCTATAATTAAGCTTCAGTTTTTAGACTGTTTGGATCTAATGATGTTAAGTTTTGATTTATTCCTTCATACTACTTGTTTTTATTTGTTAATCTCGTCTTTATTATTTTTCTGTTTTAAGGAGTTCTTTTATGTTGAGTATTTTATTTCATTTTTTTTTTTGCTATCTTGGCCAGTTGCAATTCTTTTATATTAATAGACACATTATTGTTTGTAATTTACATCTTTAATTCTTTAGAGTCTACTTTCAAGTGCTCTTATACTGTTTCACATATAGTAACATAAACTTAATATAATATACTTCTAGTTCTAGACTTTGTGCTATTGTCAGTTTTTCATTAAATGTTAAAAATCCAAACTGTATTATTAAAATTGCATTAAACTCTTGCTTTTAAAAAGTGTTAAATAATAAATAAAAGTGTATTTTTCTATGTTATTAAAACTTCTATGCCTGTCATTCCTTTATGCAGATCCAGATTTCATTATGACATCATTTTCTTCTGTTTTAAGATCTTTTTACAAACATTGTCTGTTGCACAGAGCACTTGGTAATTAATTATCACAACTTTTACATATCTAAAGTATTATATTTATCTAAGTTTTATGAATGATATTATTATAGGCACTACTTATATATTAACAGTTTCTTTCTTTTATTTTTTTTTCCTTCCTGTATTTTATAGCTGTTACTCCAATATTGTCTGGTGAGTTTTCCTCAGAGAAATCTATTGCTATTCTTATCTTTGCCTCTTTGTATAAAACATGTTCCCCCCGCCCTTTGGGGTCCTTAAAATTTTCTCCTAAATACATGTATGGCTACTTTGTCCTCAGTTCATTGATGTTCTTTCAATCTGTTTTTAGTTTTCTTTTCTTCTCTCTCTCTCTCTCTCTTTTCTTTCTTTCTTTCTTTCTTTTTTTTTTTTGGTATAGGATTGAACACAGAGGCTCTTAACTGCTGAGCTACATCCCCAGCACCTTTTTATATTTTATTTTGAGACAGGGTTTTATTGAGTTTCTTAAGGCCTTATAAGTTGTTGAGGTGGAGGATAACTTTGAACTCATGATCGTCTTGCCTCAGCTTTCTGAGTTGCTGGGATTACAGGTATGCACCACCATGCCTGGGCCATATACACTTTAAAATATAAATATATTGACACACAAACGCTCACGGCAGACTATCTATTATGACTATATGTATTATGTCTGAAGAATAAATTCAAATTTCTTTAATAGTTAATGCATTTTTTGCTCTAGGAATAGTCAGTGAACCTCTTAGAACTATAATTTTATCATCTGTTAAATAGTTTATTGAAAATACCTACCTAAACTGTTGATGTACAGGAGCATCAAGAACTTTCTTAAAGACCCAACAAAGTCCCTTTTCCCAAATATTCTAGATAAAATATAGTTTTTCACATATATGGCCAAACATGAGTTGTAGAAATAAGTCTTCAAGTACTAAAAATTAGGATCTAGAACACATACAGTGAGAAGTTTTTGAAGCTTGTTAAAATCACAAATGGCATTGGACCAGGGTATATAATGTAGTAAATTTGTTTTTATATCAGTGAGGGGGAAAAAGGAAAGTGAACAGACATGAAATAATCATCTTTGCTTGTTATTATTAGATTGAATATAACAGGTTTATTCTTATGTACACGAACTATTTCTCTGAACTCAGAGTGGACATATGATTTGATTTGCTTGAATGAAATTTTCTTATGCTATTTTGACATTTCAATGTTTTGATAATATTAATACAGTTCTTATATAAAATCACATTCCCATGCCCAAAATGATTAGGTTATTATCATTTCATGATTTCCCATCTATATTTATCAGCAAGAAAGGCTTGCATTATTATTACTGAGGGGTGTCTTTCTCAGAGAATGTTGAATACTTACACAACACATTTGCAGAGTAATTTCTATAGCTTCCACAGTTTTATCTGATTTACATCAGTACATTGAGGTAATCTGTTCCTTAATTTTAAAAAGATGTCATAACATGTTTCTGATAATGAGAGTGATGGGCTGTGATCTAAGCTGTAGGGAGATTCCTGAAAGTGGTAGTAACTGAAGGATTTTCTTTAAAGTGACACAGTTAGCAGTTAATTGTGGGGCCCAGAATTCCAACATTTCTGTAAATGATTCTAAATTCTGAGACCTTTCCAAAAAGGCCAATAAATATAAGCAGCTGAACTCTGAACTTTGGAAGTACATGAGAAGCATTCTCAAGGCTATATTTAAAAGCTGTAGGAAGTAATTGAGTGTGATGGCATGTAAGGAATTCATAAAATATTGATGGATGGTGAATTATTTGTTAATCACATGGAGGCAATTAGAAAACTGATAAGCATCCTACATTATTTTTTTAAAAAAGATATTTGCAAAGAGACTTTTGTCCTCAAAGAGCCAGGGGTAGTGGAAAAACAAATCTATAATTTCTGTATCCATATTTTGTCATACAAATGGCCTTTTGGAAAAAATTAAGTTCTTAAGCCAATCTTAGACAGAATAAAGTACGTACTATGCACCCATCTGTTTTCATGGTTACATAACTCTATTTGAACCATTTAGCCAGTCTAAAGTTACTGTACATTTAAAACAGCACAGTATACTTTGGCTATTAAGGTATACTATACTAGTATTATATCTGAGGGTTAATACTTCCTTCCAGAAAATAACAGCCAACCGTGTGTCTATTTCCCTTGATATATGGTATTATACAAGAATGGCAAAACCACCTTCCCCCAAATCTCATATCCACTGGCTTGCCAGTGGAGTTAAAGAGCTTGATGTCCACTAACTCAGTGTGCTGGGTAATAGGATGCTGTGATAACATCTTCAGGGCCACTTTAAAAAAAGTTAAAATTTTTTAAAAAATTAATTCATTTATTCTAATTTGTTATACATGACAGCAGAATGCATTTCAATTCATAGTACACAAATGGAGCACAATTTTTTCATTTCTCAGCTAGTACACAAAATAGAGTCACACCATTCATGTCTTCATACATGTACCTAGGGTAATGATGTCCATCTCATTCCACCATTTTTCCTATACCCCCTTGCCCCTTCCCTTTGCTCCCTCCCCTTTCCCTATCCAAAGTTCATCTATTCCTCACATTCTCTCCCCACCACCCTTGTGTGGGCTCTCTCTCATCCAGCAAGGAGGTCCATGGAACAGGGTAGAGGAGAGTGTGGCTACAGAGTCGCTAATCAAGACCTCCAGAGACCAAGCAGGAAGCAGGTCTGTGTAGTTACCACATATATATACTTAGGCAGTAGCTAAGCATATTACAGGGCAGCCACAGTGGAATTTCTGCTAACTGTCCTTGCAGTGACCAATTGAGGAGTGGGCTGTGGAGCAAGTACAGGGATTGCAACACATGGACTCATGCCCAGGGCTGTGTCTATGGTGTAAGCGGTCTGCCGCTCACACGGCTAGCACTAGGGGAGTAGCCTGCCACTCAGATGCCATTAATGTATGCCATGTATGCAGTACTCCATGCACTTGTCACCACACACCCCCATTATGGATCCGCATCCACTTATCAGGGGAAACATTTGGCTTTTGATTTTTTGGGGATTGGCTTATTTCATTTAGCATGATATTCTCCAGCTCCATCCATTTACCTTCAAATGCCATGATTTTATTCTCTATAAATGCTGAGTAATATTCTATTGTGTATATATATATGTCATAGTTTCTTTATCTATATGTCTATTGAAGGGCATCTAATTTGGTTCCACAATTTAGCTATTGTGAATTATGCTGCTTTAAACATTGATATGGCTGAACTGTTGTAGTAATCTGTTTTTAAGCCCTTTAGGTACCAACTGAGAATGGATAGCTGGATCAAACTGACACCAAAATAGACTGGTAGAACAATGGTTTAGAATAGAGAACACAGAGACAAACCACATAAATACAGTTATCTCATACTAGACAAAGGAGCCAAAAACATACATTGTAGAAATGATAGCCTCTTCAACAAATGGTGCTGGGAAAACTGGAAATCCACATGTAACAAAATGAAATTAAGCCTCTCTCTCTCACCATGCACAAAATTCAACTCAAAGTGGATCAAGGACCTAAGAATTAAACCAGAGACCTTGCACCTAATGGAAGAAAATATAGGCCCAAATCTCCATTATATCGGTTTAGGCCCCAACTTTCTTAATAAAACTCCTGTAGCACAAGAATTCAAACTAAAAAACTTCTTCTCAGCAAAAAAGACAATCAGTGAGGTAAATAGAGAGCCTATAGAATGGGAGCACATTTTTACCACATGCACATCAGATAGAGTACTAATCTCCAGTATATATAAAGAACTCAAAAAACTTAATACCAAAACAACAAATAACCCAATTAATAAAAGTGCTAAGGAACTGAAAAGACACTTCTCAGAAGAAGATATATAACTGATCAACAAATGTATGAAAAAATGTTGAACATCTCTAGCAGTTAGAGAAATGCAAATCAAAACTAGTCTAAGATTTGATCTCACTCTAGTCAGAATAGCTGTTATTAAGAATACAGGCAACAATAAGTGTTGGCAAGGATGTGGGGGAAAAGGCACACTCATGCATTGCTGGTGGGACTGCAAATTAGTGCAATCAATGTGGAAAGCAGTATGGAGATTCCTTAGAAAACTTGGATGGAACTTCAAGGGCTGCTTTCCCCAAACTCAAGGACATGAGAGAGTGCCTCAGGTATATAACCAGTATTAGACTTGAAGCGAATGAATGAAAGATTTAGAAAGAACCTTGATAATCTAGTTTATGGCTTCTGATCTAAACTACATCATAACCTTCTGATTGAGATAATTGACTCCTATCTGAAGGCATGCTATAATCTTCCATATTAATGCTGTCAGCGAAACTGAGAATAGAATGAGAGTGGGCACAAGTAGACACAGATCAAATGGCCTAAAGGGAAAAGGTTGGCTAAATTAAATGAGCTCGGAAAATTGATATATATTTAGAAATAATTTTTAAAAGAAAGTTCTCTTAGATACTAAAGTGATCATTAAGGGTAGTACTTATTTCTCTGTTGTTTTGATCTTCTTTTTCGGTACTGAGGATTGAACTCAGGGGCACTTGACCACCAAACTACATCCCCAGTCCTATTTTGTATTTTATTTTGAGTCTCACTGAGTTGCTTAGTGCCTTGCTTTGGCTGAGGCTGGCTTTGAACTCATGTTCCTCCTGCCTCAGATTCCTGAACTGCTGGGATTACAGGTATGTGCCACCGAGAGCCCAGCTAGTGTTTTCATCTTGAACATCAACAATACAACAAGAAAGCAACTAGAAAATGAAATTATATTCTAGTGTATATTGCTTGATTTCCTAGATCGTCTATTACTTTTTTTGTTTTGCACTTTTAAATCAATCAGAAAAGAATTATACAATGGCCCATTTTCAAAAATGTATAAAACTCCTAAAATCTTTTTTTAATTTTTTAATTTATTTCTTACATACATGACGATAGTGGAGTGCATTACATTCTTAATTATCCATTCACAGCACAATTTTTCCTAACTCTGTATATAGAGTATGTCACTCCAAATTATGCCATTATACTTGAGCGCTCTCTCTCTCTCTCTCTCTCTCTCTCTCTCTCTCTCTCTCTCTCTCTCTCTCTCTCTCCCCCTGTCTCTCTTTTTTGCATACAGTTCTTAATATATTTTAAAAAACTAGTATCATCTGGGATTTTTCCAGAATAGCAGAAAAGAACACCTAACCCCATCAGAGAGAGGAGAGTTCAGGGAATGTCTGTGTCTGATAGGAGGGAACAAAGCTGGAGTAAGACTTAAAGGAAAAATAGGGAGAGAAAATAATGTTAATAAATACCCAGAGGTATGTTGTAGCTTTTGTGAATGAAGTGCATCTTTCTCAAGTATATAAAACAAGATTGGGAGTTATAGGAAATAAATTGAGATCTGGTCAGAGGGATATAATCTATGCCAAAGACCTTAAACTTCATCTTGCAGACTGTTAGCTTTGTCTTGGTTTTTAGTGCTGGTGGTTTAACTCAGAGCCTCGTGCATTCTAGGCAAGCACTCTACTGCTAAGCTCTATCTCTGAACCTAAGCTGTACTTCTATAGCAATCCTGAAGGTATTGTGTGATTAAAAAAAAAATCAGAAAAAAATGAGAATACAGTTTGGAATTTTTGTAGATTTTAATGGAGGCAGTATATAAGAATAAGTAGGCACGTTGAGACTTGGGAAGAAAACTCGAAATGGGGGATCCGTCAGGAGATGATTCCAGAAGAGTGATGCCCGTGTTGACTATGAGAAAGTACGTGTCCTACAATAGGCATTGAATTAATTTGCATGTTCTAAGCACAGAATCATATAAACTGTCTGTGTTTTTGAACAAACTATAAAGGCATGGCATTGGTTTGAAAGTACTTAAAAAGTGTCTTACACTAGACATGCATTAAATATATTAAATTATATTAAAATTAGAATAATGTGAAAATATATGCTACAGAAAAAAAGCTCATATGTGTAAGAAGTGTATTTTAGAGTAAATTGTAGTGTATATGAGAATTCTTACAGAGAAAAACTCCTACATCTTTGGAGACAATGTAAATTTTTACAGCCATTGTGGAATACACTATAGAGTTTTCTCAGGAAAACCTGAATTAAAATATAGAATTTTCATATGACCTAGCAATTTTACTGCTGTATTTACCCAAAAGTATTGAAATCAGTGTGTTCAAGAGATGTCTGCAGCCACATATTCATTGTAAAATTCTATTCACCACAGCCAAGTTACAGAATCAAACTGTGTCCATCAACATATAAAATGTTGTATATGTACACAATGGAATACTGTTCTGTCTTAGAAAAGAAAGTATTCCATTTTCTGTTACAACATGAATGAAATTGGAGAACATTACACTAAGTGAAAATAAACCAGGCACAAAAGACAAATATCATATGTTCTCACTTACATATGAAATCTAACTGAACTCAGAAGGAGAGAGAGAATGGTGACAAGAGGCTGTGGGCTTCAGGGAAGAGGGCGATGATGGTCTTATCTAACTAAGCCTCCATTAGCTAGGAGAAATCCTTTTCTTTTTAAGATCTATGGCACAACATAGTGAATATAATCATAGAGGGTTTTTTGTGGGGAGGAGGGGGCACCATGGATTGAACTCAAGGCCACTTCACTTAACCACTGACCAACATCTCCTGGCCCTTTTTTGTATTTTATTTATAGACAGGATCTCACTGAATTTCTTAGTGCCTCCTGTTGCTGAGGCTAGCTTTGAACTCACAATCCTCCTGCCTCAGACTCCCAAGCTGCTGGGATTACAAGTATGTGCCACTGCAGCCAGCACTTATACTGTTTACATTTTAAAATTGTTGAGAGAGAATATCAAATGTTCTTACCACAAAAAATAAGTATTTGAAGTTGGGCTGAGGATGTGGCTCAAGGGGTAGCACGCTCGCCTGGCATGCACTCGGCATTGAGTTCCATCCTCAGCACCACATACAAATAAAATAAAGATGTAGTGTCCACTGAAAACTAAACAATAAATATTAAAAATTCTCTCTCTCTCTCTTTAAAAAACTAAGTACTTGAAGTAACGCAATGTTAATTATATTGATTTAATTATTCCACAAATCACATAATCATTTTGCATTACACAAATGTATTACACAAACATATAATACTATAATCTGTCAATTTATGATAAAATTAATTAATATTAAAATTCAGTATATGCTATTATTGGCATCATAAATATATGAGAAAAAATAAAAGAGTCAATAAAATTTGAGATAACTGACAACTTGGGAAAAATATTGAAACTAAAACTATAGAGAAAATATTAAAAACTCAAGAGTACATAAAACACTAATTATATAAGTACACCATTAGTTTTATGATGAAATAATGTTTCATTGTTTGAATTACCACATTAAGTTTACCCATTTGTCAATTGATGGGTATCTGGGTTGTTCACTTTGGGGCTATTAGAATCTTTTGTTATGAACAGTGTTTTATTATTATTGTCAAATAGATTTCATATTTCAAATAAAGAAACTTTAGATTTATGGCACATTTGAGTAGAAAATACAGAGACTTCCTATATACTCTCTGAACTCAACATGCATGCCTAACTTCCCTCATATGACAGTCCCTCATTGCAAATTTCTTACAATTGATGAAGCTGAATTAATACAACATAATCACCTAACATTCATATTTAAAACTAGGGTCTACTTTTCTTGTATATTCTATATAATTCTATATTCTACCAACATATAATGATATTTATCTACCACTATAATATCATACAAATTAATTTTGTTTTTCATTTTATAAATTCTGTGTGTTCTATTAATTCCTTTATTTTCACAACTCTTCAACCATTGATCTCTATATTGTTTTGATAATTTTGCCTTTTTTAGAATGTCAATAGCTTTTTCAGATTGACTTCATTCAGTCATTTAATAATATGGACTTAAGATTCTTCTAAGTCTGCTTTTTTCCCCTCAGTGTTGGGGACTAAAGGGCCTTGCACGTGATGCTAGACACTGTGCTCCCAGCCCTTCCTCCATATTTTTTCATGATTCAATAGTTCATTTCTCTTTAACGTTCAACACAGCAAATCTATACTGAACTCCATTTCATTGTTTGGATGTACCAGAGTTTATCCATTCACCTACTGAGGAGCATCTTATTTGCTTCCAAGTTTTTGTAGTTATGGATAAAGTTGCAATAAACACCTATCTGTAAGATTGCATGTGAAGACTAGTTGTCAAGTAAAAATAACAAGTAGTGTGATTGTTATATCATATGGTAAGTGGATATTTAATTTTATAAGAAACTGCCAAAATGTTTCCCAAAGTGGCTATACCACTTTGCATTCCCACTGTCAATGAATGAGAGTTCCCATTGCTCCATATCCTTGGTGGGATTTGGTGTTGTGGTGTACTAGGTTTTGGCTCTATTATTAGTGGTATCTTATTATTGTTTTTAATACTTATTTGTGGATTTAGTTTGCAAATATTTTATCCCATGTTTTGTCATTTTCCTTTTAATTTCCCGTATTATTCTTTGAAGCATAAATGTTAATTTTGATGAAGTCCAATTTATCTTTTTTCCTTCATATAAAGTTTGTGCTCTTGATATTTTATAAAAGAGATCATTACCTATTCCAAAGTCATGTAGTTTTATCCTTTTACTTTCATTTAAGAGGTTTATAGGTTTTTCTTTTTCATTAATTCATGTGATAAATTTTGATTGAATTTGGTTATGATGTGAGGTAGTAGTACTATTTCATTTTTTTTATGTGAGTATCCACCTGTCCTTCCTTGTATAAGGAAGAATTATCAAATTATCAAAAAGAATACAGAATATAATAAAACTCAACAAAAATCCCTCCTGCACTCATACAGACATGTTGGTCCCAGGACTCAGTTGGCCTTTTCATCTGCAAGTGATTACCAGAGGATCAGAAAATGCCACAGGAGACCCTACAGATGACTTCAAGTTTCCCTATGCTGATGGGCATTCCAGGGCAAAGCCTATCTACGCATAAATCATAAGCCCTCCCCTTGTGGAGATGGAGTTGGTCTTCACCAGAACCTGTTCCTCATAATAAAGATGAAAAGCACCTTCAGTCCATCTCTTTTGGGTGGGTGCAACAGGGATTTCATCAGAAAGAAAACTGTGTGGATGCCCTCTGGGTGCGCTGGTTGCAGTGATAGTGTGGTTGGGAAAATGGGCCCTGGCTGGAGGTACATCCAGGACCTGTACTAGGCTTCACTGAGAGCTACTAGTACTCAGAGGGATCTGGAGGACACTGAAGGCTTCACAACCCTGACCAACTTGCATCTTGTCAGGTATACCAGGATTTTGGAAGACCAGTCTGAACAGTCTGATGCAACAGACCATGAATTGGAGACACCTAGAATGCCAGGTGCCCCAGTCTTCTTTCACCTACTTGAGGTGTACCTCACAGAGGTGAGGCTGGCTGTGCTGGTGTCAGAATAAAGAAAACCAGTGAGAAGCTGAGAAATGGTGCTCCTAGTGCAATCTCAGGAATATGGTTGGGTGTGTGAAACTCTCTCTGGTCAGCTGATGAGGAGGGTGAGCTTGAAAGTTCCAGTGGAAAACAGTATCTGTGCCTGTATAGAAGTCTGGTGGCACTGCAGAGTGCTCCAGAGACCTGTAGTAAGAGGTCTGGACCTGGGCAGGCAGTGTCACACATTTACACTGTCGGCCTTTGGGATGTTGGTGCTTCACTGAGGAAGTCTGAGACCATGTCAATTGCAACAAGCCCCATCAACTCAGAGGTGTCAAGTCCTGGTAAGTCTAACTAGAAAACATCCTGATAATACTCGTCGATACTTGTCAATTCCTTTCATACAAAACCAGCCTCTCTGGTTGCCGGAATTCTGAGTAGGCTTCTTCCCCACCCACCTCTCTCTATTATTCCCCCTCCACCCACACATATATCACATCTCTGTCACCTTCAGCTGCCTGGTGGTCCAATACTGCTGCTGTGTGCTGGTTCTAAGCCCTCAAAGTTCCCACAAATAGCCTGGAATAACAAAGGCTGTAGGACTCATCTATCCCAACACACCTTTCCCCCTTCCCCCCAAAAAAAAATCCAGGAGGAAAAGGTTCTTTATTTCTTCCTCTCCTATCAGATGCTGGAGGTGGGGGATATATTTATTAACTGAACCCCAAATTTCCAAGCCAACTATTTCCTCCTCTCCTGTAACTGGGTGAACCTTCTTATTGGGAGACTCTCACGACAGGCTGAACAAGGGGGAAAAAAGTACTTTACACGGGAACTCCATTGTGAAGTCTGGGTGGGCACATCAGTCTGAGTGAAAAATGACTCTCGGGGGACTCAGATCTTTGGGACAACCCATTATCACTGCTAAAAATAAAAACAAAGCAAAACAAAAAACCAACCTGGGGTCTATTGACCAGTGCAATATGCTTTGTGCAGAAAGGAAAAAAAAAGTATCTACTTTTTTCACCTAATACGAATTGTCTTGGCACCCTTGTGGAAAAATCACCTGAGCATAAATATAAAGGTGTGTGGACTCTCTCTCATCCAATGAGGAGGTCCACAGAGCAGGTAAAGGAGAGTGTGGCTGTGGAGTCATTAATCAAGACCTCCAGAGACCAAGCAGGAAGCAGGTCTGCTCAGTTACCATGTATATATACTCAGGCAGTAGCTAAGCAGATTATAGGGCAGCCACCAATGCAATTTCTGCTAACTGTCCTTACAGTGACCAGTTGAGGAGTGGGCAGTAGAGCAAGCACAGGGACTGGAACACATGGTCTCACACCCAGAACTGTGCCTACAGGGTAAGTGACCTGCCACTCGCATGCCTAGCATGAGGGGAGTGGCCTGCCACTCAGATCCCCTTGACGTATGCCATGTATGCAGTACTCCATGCACTTGTTCCCACATAAAGGTTTATTCTTGGATTGTAAATTTTATACAGGATCTACATGTCTACCTTTAGCCCAATTTCACTACTTTTTTCATAAGAGTGTAACTCTGGAGTAAAATTTCAAATCTAGACATGTGAATCCTTCACATTTTTTTTTTCTTTTCAAGATTGTTTAGGCCTATCCATATAAATTTTAGGATCAGTTAATTAATTTCTAAAAAACAGTTGGGATTTTAAGAGGACTTCTATTTTATCAAAAGCTTGATATGCAACACCTTCTAAATGATATTAAGTCTTCTGATTAATTAACATGACATATTTACCACTTAATGTCTTTGATTTCATTCAATTATGTCTTCAGTGTATAAGTCATATGTGTTTTCAAAAAATCATTACTAAGAATTTATCCTTTTTGATGCTATTTAAGTGAAATTGTTTCTTTAGTTTTATTTTCAGATTTTTTCATATACAAATATAGTTCATTTTTTTAAAAGAGAGAGGGAGAGAGAGGGAGAGAGAGGGAGAGAGAGAGAGAATTTTAATATTTATTTTTTAGTATTTGGTGGACACAACATCTTTGTTTGTATGTGGTGCTGAGGATTGAACCTGGGCCGCATGCATGCCAGGCGAGCGCGCTACCGCTTGAGCCACATCCCCAGTCCCAAAATATCGTTCATTTTGATCTTGTTTTATTCTGCAACCCTCCCCAAACCATTTATTAGCTCTAATAGCTTGTTATGGATTCTTTAGGTTTTTTTTTTTTACATAGAATACCATATAATTTCTCAATAGAGATAGTTTGACTAATTCTTGCTTTACTAAATCTGATTTTTCCTTCTTCCTTTTTTTAACCCAATTTCACTGGCTGTAATCTCCCAGTACAATGTTGAATAGACGTGTCAAGAATAAACATCTTTGTTGTTTTTTTTTAATGATAAGCTGCAAACTCTCTGTTTTTCACCAGATAGTATGATATTAGATGACCTTTATCACATTGAAGAAATTGCTTTCTATTTGCAGTTTGTTGAAGCTTTTTTTTTTATTGTGAAAGTGTTTTTTATTTAGTCAAGCACAGTTTGTGCATATATTGGGAAGGCTGTGGTTTAATTTTATTAATATAGTATTATATTAACTGATTTTAATACATTGAATCACCATACTTTGCAACAAAGTAATAAATCTCACCTGGTTGGGGGCATGTAATTCCTTTTATATTGCTGTTTTAGTTGATTAATATGTTGTTGATCATTTCAGCATTTATGTTCATAAAGATTATCATTCTGTGATGTCATTTTCTTGTGATGTTTTTGTCTGTCTTTGATATCCGGGTAAAACTTTGATATTAGGGTAAAACTGTCTTTGATATTGGGATATTGCCCTCCTTTCTTGTTTTAAATGAGTTTTTAAATGTTGATGTTGGTTCATCTTTAAATGTTTGTTGGCATTCATAAGTAAAGCCATCTGTTCATTGGCTTTTATTTTGGGAGGTTTTTTAAAAAAAATTATTATTCCTATTTAAATTGATCTATTTGTTATAAGTCTCTTCAGAGTTTTTATTTTTCCTTTAGTCACTTCCAATGTTTTGGGTATTTTTGGGAATTTGTCCATTCCATCCAAATTATCTATTGTTTCAGTAAGGAAATATTCATGTAATTCACTTGTATTTCATAATTTTTTAGTAATTTTTCATCTTCTATTCCTGTTTAGTTACTTGAGACTTTTTTTTAAATTGGTCACTTAAAAGTTTATGATTTTTAAATCTTTTCACAGAACTTTTACTTTCATTTATTTTCTCTGTTACCATTATCTTCTGTTTTATTAGTTTGTACTCTAGCTAGGAGTGGAGGTTTCAAGTTTGAGGTCAGTCTTAGCAAATTAGCTAGATTTTTGACTCAAAACATTAAAAAAAGTCAAATTTTTACTCTGATCTTTGTGTCTTTCCTTTTGCCTGCTTTGAATTTGATTTCTTCTCTTAAGAAAATGAGACTAGAAAGTTTCTGTAGGTAGAATGTTAGGTTATTCATGTAAGATCTTTCCTCCTCCTCCTCCTCCTCCTCTTCCTCCTTTACTCCTCCTCCTCTTTTTATCATTTCCTTCCTTCTTTTCTCTCTCCTTCCTTCCTTCCTTCCTTCCTTCCTTCCTTTCTTTCGATTGAACCCACACATGATTTATCAGTGAGCTACATCCCAACACTTTTTACTTTTTGATACAGGGTCTCACTAAATTGATGAGGCTGGGCTCAAACTTGTGATTCTCTGGCCTCAGCTGCCTAAGTTGTAAGATCATTCTTCTTTTTAAAATATAGGTATTTAAAGTTATAAATTTTCCTCTAAGCCTTGCTTTAGTTAGACTATGTGTGTGTGTGTGTGTGTGTGTGTGTGTGAGAGAGAGAGAGAGAGAGAGAGAGAGAGAGAGTGTGTGTGTGTATTGGTTTCTTTTCTTTTCCAAATATTTTCTGGTATCAATTGTGATCTCTTCTTTGACCCGGTTGTCTTTCCTGAGTATGCTGCTTAATGTCCACATAAGTATGTATTTCCCAGATTTCCTTATGGTAATTTTTGCTAGTTTAATTCCATTGTTGGAAGTGAACTTACTTTATAAGATTTCTATGCTTTTGGACTAATACATGGACAATTATGAAGATGATGTTACCTGTACTTTTCTGTATCAATGTTGTCAGAGTGTTCTATAGTGTCAGTTAGGTCCTAATAGATTTTTTACCCTGTTGATAATGTTTTCTATTTTTTATTGAATAGTTACCAGACTTTTTTATATTATTAAAACTAGATATCAAAGACTCTACTATTGTTGAATTGTCTTCTTCAATTTTGAAAACTTTTGATTCACTGTTATTAGGTGCGTTTAAATGTAAAATTATCATATATAAAATATAAAGTATAATTGCATATTTGTTTTTGTTTTAAAGGTTTTTTTGTGTTAATATAGCTGTACCAGTTTTCTTTTGGCTGTTGTTTCTATGGTATATACTCTCCCATCCTTATTCGTTTAGACTATTGCTGCTTAAAACTGAAAGTGTGTTTCTAGTAAATAGTATATAGTTAGACAATGTCTTTTATCCATTCTACCAATTTGTTGTTTGACATGTTTAATCCATTTACATATACTATAACTACAGATAACAGAAGATTTTCTTTGAATGTTGTGCTGTTTATTTTTATGCACTTATGGTTATCCCATTGACCATTACTGACTACTTTTGTATTAAATACATATTTTGTGGTGCACCTTTTTAATTGCTTTGTTTCTTTTAGTATGTTTTTTAATTAGTGACTATCCTGTGGGATCCCAATTAATATCTTAACTCATACCAATTTCATTCAGATCAAGACCAACTTTTGTTAATATTAAACAAAATATTCCTTTCTATATAGCTCCTTTACTGCCTCTATGTTTATGATCTCATTGATATACAAATTGCAATTGTGTTCATTTTCTGCTTATATAATAGAATAGGAGATAAAATAACTAAAATAGCATAAAGAAGAATTGAAATCAAAACTTATTTATACCCTCTTTTATATTTACATGGTGCTTTTTATTTTTTATGTGGATTTGAATTATTACCTAGTATTTTTCACTTCAACTTGAAGGAAATTCCTTTTGGTATTGATTTTTGTAAAATTGGATGGCTGGGCCTAGTTCTATTTTACTTTTCCATATGTATAACCCACAGTCCTGGAACTACTTAATGAATATTTTGTCTTTCTCCCCTGATGGATAATACCCACATCTGAACTATCAAGCTCTTTTTTCCTTTTCTTCCTTCCCATTTTTTTGTCCAATACTGGAGATTGAACCAAACCTTTATGCATGCTAGGCAAGCACTCTTACACTGTACTACAACCCAACCTAGCTCTTTTAACATTTTATTTTAATATAGGGTCTTGCCAAGTTCCCTGTGATTCTCCTGCGTCAGCCTCCAGAGTAGCCACTCTGGAGTAGAAAGTGAACCACTGTGCCAGCTAATATCAAGATTTTCTATGTGCTAGAGTCTGCCTCTTGTATCTCTAAGGAAAGACAATCCTATATATATCTATCCAATCCTTTAAATATCCATTTCATTCCCCATTTATGATGTTCATCTTCAGTCTGCTTACAGGTGGCTGACTCAGCACCTTGAATCAAGTGAGTGAAAAATCATTAAGATGATACCAACAAAGTTGGTAAGATGCTCCAATACAGTTCTTATTTGGTTCCAAGCTAATTTATAATATTTAATATACTTTTATCCATGGTAAAAATATTTTATCCCTGCATAGCCAATTTGGTATTTTCTGCCTCCCCCTCAATTATTTTGTAAAGACATAAAGTGATATGGGATATTTGCTTTGGATTGTTTTATATGTTTTGTTCAGCTGTGCCTGTACCAACAAGCCAGGTACTTAACTTGTTTATCAGGTGCACAAATGAGAAATGAGTTCTCCTTCTTGAGCTGTGTTCTTAATTCACTTATCTGTATATTTTCTATATATTTATCTCATGTGTCACTATGGTATAAATGCCATTATTTTATCTACCTTTCTATTCATATTCAAAATATAGTTGTTTCTCCATACCCATGGATTCTGCATTCAAGAATTAAAACAACTTCAGATAGGATATAGATAGATAGATAGATATAGATAGATAGATAGATAGATAGATATAGATCTCTATATAGATATAGATAGATATCTACCTATCTATCTATATATATCTCCTATCTGAAGTTTTTTAATTCTATATATATGTAGATATATAAATATATCGATATATAGATATATAGATATTGCACCTTCACTAAATTTTTACATTTTTTCTCATCATTATTCCCTAGATACTATAGTATATCAACTATTTACATACCATTTATATTGTATTTTGTGTTAGAAGTAATTTAGAGATAATTTAAATGTATCAAAGGATGTCTATAAAATTCTAAAATTTTTTATATAAAAGAATTGAGTATCTGCTAATTTTTAGTATCTGTGGAGAGGAGATCCTGGAATAAATCCCCTGAAAAACCAAAGAACGACCATATCATACTGCATTGTTATTATTTTATTTCATAATATGACTTTCTTTGTGATAGAGAATTCTCCCCCAACATGACTCTTTCCTGTCATGAATTTATTATCAATCTTCAACTTGTTATAGCAAATGTTATGTGTACTCTATTGTAATAGATTTTTGTAATAAGGATGAAGAACAAATAAATAAATGTATCCCCTTTGAAAATTCAGAATATATTTCAAGTTCTTCTGAGACTCGATGATGCTGAAATACGAATTATTAACATTTTTATTCCCCATAGCAACTAGTAAAGTGTTTATGCATTGTCAGTGCTTAATAAAAGCTTTATTGTTCTAGCAAAAGCTAATACTAGTGAATGCATTAGCAAGAATGTCA
Source organism: Marmota monax (assembly GCF_021218885.2). NCBI lineage: Eukaryota > Metazoa > Chordata > Mammalia > Rodentia > Sciuridae > Marmota > Marmota monax. Next base: position 360,236 of record NW_026694465.1, on the reverse strand, counting down.
GTTGTAAGCTCTTAAATAGAAGCCTCTTGTGGGCTGGGGCTGTTTCATTGTTCCACATGCATATCATAGTAGAGTTAATCTTGCAAACACTTGATTAAAATTAATGCCATCATTTGGCATTTATCAGATATATATGTTTTCCTACAAATAACAGAATATTTGCCTAAAAGTGGATTTTAAAAAATAGAGATAAGTACAGATGAGCTATTTCAGAGAATAAAAATTTCAGATTTGGCTAATTCAACAGCTCATCAATGCTCACATGCATCAGGAGCATTCCTTGTTATTTTTTTGGTTCCTTTCTTATGGCCACATTACAGCTATTAAAGCTCTGGATTCACAAACACCACAAGGTCCAAAAATATTTCAGAGGGGCAAGGTTTCTCCTCATGTTGTCTCCATCATGGATTAAATCAGGCCCAGAAGCTAACTTCATTTAAATTCTCAAGAGCCACATTCAGACTCCTATCAATCACTGGCATGGATTAATTATGATTTATCGTCAGGTGGAGTGCAACTTACTGAGCTTAATGCTAAGAACTATTGAAACAAAACCAAGTTTCTTTACCAGTGGAAAAGGATGATACTGCTTGTAGGTAGAAATTTAGCAGTTCCTCCCACAGGGAGTTTCATGCTTGCAAGCCAATAATGAGGACAGCGTAACAAACATACTGAAAATAGGTGTTATTTAGGATTTTTTTTATTCTAGTTTATCTATACAGTTCTTAAGGAAAAAAGGTTGAGTGTTATTTACTGTCTTTAAATTTCTACATTTTAAGTTGATTTTTAAAAGATTTCCTCCTAATTAGAAATACAACAACCTGTTTTATTCTTGTCAATATAAAACATTGTTACTTCTTAATTACTACATAGAAATTAATAAGAAAAATTCTGAGGCATTCCCCCGGAGTAACATACATTGCAGCAATTCCAATAAGTAATACATGTGAAAACATAAATGACACTCAATTTTTCCACAGATAAAGCAGAATTTACATATTTGAAGATCAGTTTCTTCATCAAAACAAACACATGCAATTTATAATCTATTAATATAATCTGATTATGTAAATATCTTCTGCGACTTCTGGTTAGAAATTCTTTTTAGATTCTACACTATCTCTTCTTTTCCTTGCTTCTTTATTTTTTTACTGAGAGGAGATGAAATAGAATTCCTGATACCATGAATTAATTGCATCTCATTGTCAATTTCTACACCCAGTAGTTATATTTGGTCTTATCTGTTACTAAGATTTAGAGGTCAAAAAAATAAGATTTGAAGAAAAAGCATGCAACTTCTTTTTTATACATTTTCTAAACACCTCCAAGTACACATTGATAAAAGTATTTCCAGTAAAATTTTGAGAAATAGTATCCTATTTAAACAGATATACATATCTATACATAACAAATGAAAAATATTTGTTCAGATGTATTTGTTGTATTCTCACTGTTATTGATACATCTGGTTTCTTCTATGTATCCAGCAAGGTACACATATTTTAACTAGAGTGTCTTTGCACTGATACTGCAGTAATTTGAATTCAAGGTTGGTAAGTGATCCTCAAGTGTCTACTGATCTATCACACTACTAAAAGTTGCCTGACAATTGGAATCAATCCAGTATTGTCTTTCTGATGAGCATGGCAGTCCTGGGATATGAAATATGTGATGGCCAATTTTTCTGAATATCCTTGCTGGCTTCATAAAAGAGGCATCTGGGAATGTGCTGAGCTTGTGAAACAGGTAACCAAAGTAGGAAATGGATAAGATTTCTAAGTTAAATTGGCCATTATGTGAAATGAACAAAAGTGGCTTCCATTTCCTGAATAAGGAATGATTTCTTCCCTCTGTGAATTGAACGGCAATCGATATGAGAGGGGCTAAAAAACTGATATCTTTTCCTTATGAAAAGGAGCACTTCCAAGGTTGGCATCAGCTGTTGCAAATCTGGAGCTGGGAAAAGAAAGAAGTTGCACTTTCTTGCTTTCTTGAAAAATCCAACTCCACACACATACGCTGAGTACCCCCTTTTTTCCCCGGGGGTGCGAGGGGAGGGGTAATTTATGCCTGTGAAGTGAGGTCTTCATTGTGTAAATCTGAATGGAAATGAAAGCTAACTGGAGTATAGACAGCTATGAAGATTTCCCTTTTTCCTTCCTACTTGCTACATCATAATATGTACATAGCTGCACACATGCATACACACAATGCACATCTGCATGCCTTTTCTCTAATTTAGAAACCTATTTTGTTTACTTGGCTCAGGTTATTTCTTTTCTGTCTGTATCAGTCATGCCAGGCCTTTTGCTGGTTTAATATCTTTTCCTATGAACACTGCACCTCTCTTTGAACTTTTACTCAATCCTATTTACATTTTATCCTATGCTGTTTGCTACTTTGTTTATAAAGTTAAGCTTTCCCTCTTTATTATACAATTAGCTCAATCTGGATGAGGTTCATATCTTTAATTTCTTCCTTTCTCTGTTGGTATAGAAGGGGAATTCAAGAATAATTGTATGCTGAAAGAGTAATTACATCTCAATGATTAGAATACTGAAAATGTGTAAATGATTGTGTTTGGATCCACCTCCAGTCATCAGAGACAGACTGTTTTTATCTAGAATGAGAAAACATGTATAGTGAAAAAGTACATGTATTGATGCACATGGTGAAAGTGAAGACAGAATTTAGAACAATGATTGGAAGATAAGTTTGCAGATTTAAGTCATTCCTATTTAGTATTTTTCATGTAAGTCTTCAAAACCATTTCAAAAGTACTCAAGGAAATTCTTTTTATAACATCTCTCTAAAGAAAAAAAATCCCCCTGTTCTAAACACACACACACACACACACACACAAAATTTGTGAATTCTTGCTTACATATTTGTTTAGGCATTGAACCATTTTGCCTTAAAGGTAACCACACAGACCTAGAGAGAAGAGAATTAGGATTGTTGTTGATTACTTTAAACCACTTTCAATGTTTGTGATTATTTGGAGTGTTTACTTAACTTTGTTTTCCTATTACCCCTCAAAATCTGAATGTGCATAATGAAATTTTCTTCATGGGGATTAAATGAGGTGGAAAGGTTACATCTCTCATGTTGGTTTTTATTCTATTGCTTTGTTTTTTTAAACACATATTGACATGCTGCCAACTATGAATGGGCAGTGTTCTAGATGGTGGGCAGGAGCTGAAGCCCTTATCAAAGCAGACAAGATTCCTGCTCCTCTACCACTTCATTGTACTCAGGAGACAAAACATAAATACACAAAGCAAGCAAATATCAAACAGTGTTAATACTAATGATAAAATTCAATATAGAAGGTCCTGAAAATAGCCTGGTGTGTTGTGTGAAGAGGAAGAGAGCCATAAGTAAACATGTGATGTATAAAGAAGAGAGTGGTTCTACATGCAATCAAAGAAGTAGGCAGGTGGCAGACCATGTGGAGGCCAACAACACTGACAACAAAAAGAGTTTGAATGTTATTTAAAATTCAATAAGAAGCCATTGGGGTTTTCGAGTAGGAAAGTGACATGATGTGATTTATATTTTAGGAAAAGATTACTGGGGTTTCTATGTGAAAAGTGCATTGTAAGGAAATTAAGAGCAGAGTTGGGGCAACTAACTAGGAAGGTCTTACAGAATATCAAGTCAGGAAATTATCTGGCAGAGCCTGGAAGTTTGCATGTAAAGGTGGAGATAGATGGATAGATTCAGAATATATGTCTTTATGGTGTTTAGTCATAAAGTGAGCAGAGGGTTAAATATGAGCAAGCGTGGTGTGAATTTCCAATGTAGCACATGATGTGGATGTTGTTCTCACCTTTGTTGTGCATTTTAGCACCAGAATATCACAGCTTGTCATGAAGCAGCTTACAGACAATAGAGACCAATGACCTAGAGGGAGAAGTTATTTAAATCTGTGCTTCTGTTTTCTTATCTATGAAATGGGAATAACAATTGTTACCGTTTGGATGTGAGGTATTCTTCAAAAGCTCATGTGTGAGTCAATGTAATAAAGTTTAGAGAAGAAATGATTGGGTTATGAGAACCTTAACCCAATCAGTAAATTAATCACCTGCTTCGATTGAGTGCTAACTGAAGGCAGGTAGGGTGTGGCTGGAGGAGGTGGGCATTGGAGACATGGCTTTGGGGTCTATATTTGTATCAGGCAAGTGGAGAACTCTCTCTCTGTTTTCTGATCATCATGTGAGCCACTTCCCTCTGCCATACTCTTGCCCCATGATGTTTAGCCTCACCTGGAGCCCCCCCCTCCTAAATGATGCTGGATGTCTATAGACTGAGACCTCTGAAACTGTGAGCCATTAAATAAATGTTTCCTCCTCTATAATTGTGCTGGTTGGGTCTTTTAGTCACAGCAGTTAGTCATAAAACAACAATATTATGTATTGCATATAAGCTAGAACAGGATTAATATATGTGAAGTGCTAAGAGTAGTTCCTAGTCCTGGTAAGTGCTACATAATATCACCATAATAGTAGTTATTATTGAATGTCCACAGTGTAGTATCAATACAATGTACTGGAAAGAATGAGGATTTTGAACTAAGGAGACCTAGATGCCTGTTCCCTCTTGTATCAATTTTTCTTGGCATGGAACAAATTGTTAAACTTCTGTAAGCCTCAGTTTTCCACCTACAGAATGGAAATATTAAATCATATGTTGCAGTGGGAATATTATGATTAAATGGGATGTTTGTAAGTCATCCAACATTATGATTAGCACTTGCGGTAAACTTAAATATGAGTTACTATGAAGATTAGATGACTCAAATTATTTTTTAACCAATGAAAAGTTTATTTGAGTTGAAATATGGAATACTTCCAAACAGAATATTCATTTAGAGCTAACGTTCGAAGAAAAGCTTTATTCCTCAAAAAATATATGTTTATGATGTAAAACTTTGCCAGAAGCCTTATCTTTAAGACTCATTAACTTGAAAGTTTTTTCTTTTAAATTTAAAAGTAAGTGACAAAAATTGTATATGTCAAAGTGTACAATATGATTGTATACATATGTATATATAAAATATATGCACATATTATATGATAGTTTCTGTGATAAATTTAATCAACCCCAGGCGTTGCTGCTGCAGACGCCACTGTAGGGCCCAGAGGTCATTTCTCTGGCCACCACCACAGTTGCCTTGGTTACCTCGGTTGCTACCTCCAGTGGTCTCTGCTGCTGAACTCAAAATCTCCTGTCAATCAACTGTCTCCTGCACTGCTACCGCCATTGCTGCTGCCTCTGATTCTACTGCTGCCAGCCTGAGGTTGCCTGGAGGTCTTCTTTCTTGGTGCTGCTGTCATAGGAGACATTGCTGCTCCAGATGCAACAGAAGCCAACACTGCTGCTGACACCTGGAGATTGCCTGGTGACACCACCCCCACACCTGCAGTTGAAGCTGCCACTGCTACTGACCCACTACCTGCTGCCAACAACAACCTCCACTACCACTGCTACCATGGCCTAGAGGACTGCTGTGGGGGAGACTTCATGTTTGGTTGCCACGTGGCTGCACCCATTTTGGGACACCAGCCAGGGCCTGGGGCCTGGGTGCCAGCAGGTTTACTACTATAAGATCCTCTATCTGTGTCCCTATAGTATGTTGTTTTTAAGTCCTATGGGTATAAACCAAGGAGAGGGATAGCTGGGTCAAATGGTGGTTCTATTCCCAGATTTCCAAGGAATCTCCATACTGCTTTCCATACTGGCTACACCAATAAGCAGTCATACCAGCAATGTATGAGTGTACCTTTTTCCCCACATCCTCGCGAACACTTATTGTTGTTTGTCTTCATAATAGCTTCCATTCTGACTAGAGTGAGATGGTATCTTAGAGTAGTTTCAATTTGCATTTCTCTGATTGCTAGAGATGATGAACATTTTTTCATATGTTTGTTAATTGACTGTATATCCTCTTCTGAGAAATGTCTGTTCAGGTCCTTGGCCCATTTTTTTCATTGAGTTATTTGTTCTTTTTTTGTTTTTTGTTTTTTTGCTTTTTTGGTGCTTAGCTTTTTGAGTTCTTTATAGACCCTAGAGATTAGTGCTGTATCTGATGTGTGAAGGGTAAAAATTTGCTCCCAGGATGTAGGCATTCTGTTCACCTCACAGATTGTTTCTTTTGCTGAGAAGAAACTTTTTAGTTTGATTCCATCCCATTTATTGATTCTTTGTTTTAATTCTTGTGCTATATAGGAGTCTTATTAAGGAAGTTGTGACCTAATCCCACATGAAGAAGATTAGGGCCTACTTTTTCTTCTATTAGACACGGAGTCTCTGGTTTAATTCCTAGGTCCTTGATCCACTTTGAGTTGAGTTTCGTGCATGGTGAGAGATAGGGGTTTAACTTCATTTTGTTGCATATGGATTTCCAGTTTTCCCAGCACTGTTTGTTGAAGATGCTATCTTTTCTCCAGTCATGTTTTTGGCACCTTTATCTAATATAAGATAATTGTAATTTTGTGGGTTAGTCTCTGTGTCCTCTATTCTGTACCATTGGTATACCAGTCTGTTTTGGTGCCAATACCATGCTGTTTTGTTACTATTGCTCTGTAGTATAATTTAATGTCTGGTATAGCAGCACAATTCACAATAGCTGAACTGAGGAGCCAACCTATATGCCCTTCAGTGAATGAATGGATAAAAAAGTGGCATATATATACAATGGAATTTTACTCAGCATTAAAAGAGAATAAAATCATGGCATTTGCAGGTAAATGGATGGCGTTGGAGAAGATAATGCTAAGTGAAGTTAGCCAATCCCCCCCAAAAAATGCTGAATGTTTTCTGTGCTATAAGGAGGCTGACAAATAGTGGGGTAGGGAGGGGGAGCATGGGAGAATTAGATGAATTCTAGATAGGGAAGAGGGGTGGGAGGGAAAAGGAGGGTAGGAAATTAGCAAGGATGGTGGAATGTGATGGACATCATTATCCAAACTACATGTGTGAAGACTTGAAATGGGTGTAAACGTACTTTATATACAAACAGAAATATGAAAAATTGTAGTATATATGTGTGAATACAAAAAACACAAACAAAAAATACATGTATAAAGGCATGGATTGGTGTGAACATACTTTATATACAAAGATATGAAAACTTGTGTTCTATATGTGTAATAAGAATTGTAATGCATTCTGCTGTCATGTATTAAGAAGAAGAAGAACAAGAAGGAGGAGGAGGAGGAGAAGGAGGAGGAGGAGGAGAAGGAGGAGGAGGAGGAGGAGGAGGAGGAGGAGGAGGAGGAGGAGGAGGAGGAGGAGAAGAAGATCCTTTATCTGAGAACTCCAGCTAGAACCTGCAAGTTCAGTGTAGAGGTGACTGTGGGTTTGGAGGAGCCTGGGGTCTTCCCACTGAGAATGCTGGTTGTTTTGCTGCTGCATCTTGGAGTTTCTCCTTTCCATAAGTGTATCCCTAGTGGTCTCTCTGCAAGTAGGAGCACCACTGAGATCTTGGGACAGAAGTGTGACTGAGCCTGAAGTATCTGAAGCATAGATCAGTGGTACAGTGATTGGGTTTGTGTTGGGGTTTTTACCCCCCCCCCCCGTTTCCTCCTGACCTGCGGGAGAGGGGGAAAGCACGCCTCAATCAGGACCAGCCAAGAAAGGCAAAGGTCAACTGGCCACCAGCACCCAGCCCTCCCTCGATGGAGGACAATCAGACAGGCCAGGGAGACCAGTCAAAGCAGGATCTCATTTATTGAGGAAGTACACACAGTTAATATAATGCACAGGAGCCAATCAGGATAAAGGTCAGACCCGTGGAGCGAGTTCACTGGTACACCCATCCCATGGTCTGTCAGGGAAGGCATGAGCTGTCTACAAGGTTAGAAGAGTCCTGGACCTATCATGGAGGTGGTCTGTTTTTTCCATCACTACCCACAGCCCCACCTCCTGGCTGTACGCCAGGCGCCATCTCAGCCACATGTGCAGCCCAAAGACCCGGAAGCAGGCAGCAAGTCAGCAAGCTAGGTTTCCTCCTTTCCGACGCAACATGCCTCACATGCCATATCATGCCCTACAGGTTTGCAAGGGATGATCTGGGTTTGGTGATCCCAAAAAGACATCAGAGATAGGACACTGACAGAGACAGTTCAACATTCCAGCAAGATTTATTATATTTTATTTTTTTATTTGCTATCTCTCTACCACATTTAGAACAGAATCTTTTTAATGCATCATTGTGTGGAATAAAGTGCCCCAACCAAACCAAGATGCTTCAACAACAGAAGCCATTGATAACACAGTAGAAGAAATGTCCAAGAAGGAGTTTAGATTGTACATAGTTAAATTGATATGTGAAGTAAAGGATAGTATAAGGAGTGAAATCAGAGAAAAAATACAGGAAGTGAAAGACCACTTCAATAAAGAGTTAGAGATTGTGGAAAAAAACAAGCAGAAATCCTTGAAATGAAGGAATCAGTAAACCAAATTATACATTCAATAGAAAGCATCACCAACAGACTGGACCACTTGGAAGACAGAATCTCAGAAAATGAAGACAAAATATATAATCTGTATAGTAGAGTTGACCATGAAGAAAGGATGGTAGAAACCATGAACAGAACATCCAAGCATTATGGGATAACATGAAAAGACCAAATTTCAGAATTATTGGAATAGATGAAGTAGCAGAGATACAAACAAAAGGAATGAACAATCTTTTCAATAATATAATAGCAGAAAATTTCCCAAACCTAAGAATGGAATGGAAAATCAAATACAAGAAGCTTACAGGACCCCAAATGTCCAAAATTACAGCAGACCCAAACCAAGACACATTATAATAAGAATGACTAACACACAGGATAAAGATAAAATCTTGAAGGTTGTGTGAGGGGAAAAAATCAAATTATATATGGCGAAACCAATTAGGGTCTCAACTGATTTCTCAACCCACACCTTCAAAGCTAGGAGGTCCTGGAATAATATATTTTAAGCTCTGAAAGAAAATGGGTGCCAACTAAGAATTTTATATCCAGGAAAACTAAGTTTCAGATTTGATGATGAAATTAAAAACTTCCATGATAAACAGAAGAGTTACACTACACTTCAGAGCATTCTTAACAAAATATTCTATGAGGATGAAGTGGGGAAAAAAGTGAAAACCAGCAAAGGGAAGGTCTACACTAAAGGGACATTCAACCAAATGGGAAACAGACAAATAAAAAACTAGAAATAAATAAAAATGACAGGGAATACAAATCATATCTCAATAATAACCTTGAATGTTTATGGTCTAAACTCATTAATCAAAAGATATACATTGGCAGATTGGATTAAAAAGCAAGACCTAACAATATTATGTCTTCAAGAGACTCACCTATGGAAAAAGACATCCACAGGTGCTGAGAGCCACAGCCAAGTCTGTATGGCCCCTGGCATTTTGCCAACAGTATTGATTGACAGGCGAGGCATTACTATCCGCCTCTGCCGCAACTTTTGAGTTCTCGCACTATTTTGGAGTTCTCGTGGGGATTTCCGGGGATTCCCCGAGAGTTACCATTGGTTGGGGAAGTGCAGGAGGAGGGATTTCCGGGAGAGATATTTCCGGCTGGGGGTTCCTGGACAAGCCTCGTGGCCTTCGGGAGGATTCCCCGGGAGCTGTGTAAAGTGTTTTCCTGCAGTTTAAAAATAAAGTTTGTTCCTGCTTCAGTGGCTCGTGATTTGTGCCCAGCCAGACTGCGGCATTTGGCGGCCCGTGCGGGGAACGTCTGAAACTTCGGGGTAAGTGAAATTGCTTGCCCCTAAGGGAAGGCGAGAGAATGGGTGACCATTTTAAAAAACAATGTGTTCTTGTTTTGATTTGTTTTGTGTTTGTTTCAAGCTGCCTATCCCTAGAATTTTCTCAGGCAGATTGGGAAAAATGGTTGGCTCAAGGTTTGAAGTTGTTCGCCCCTGAGGAAGAGATAGAAATAGACCACAAATGCACATGTCAAGAAAATAGGAAAATTGATACAACGATTTTTTGTTCCGTTTTTGTTTCATTCTGTTTCGGTTTTGTTTTGTGTTATCTTATTGGGTTGCGTTATCTTTATAACAGATTAGAAATTAGTAAAAAACAAACTGAAAGAGTGTTAAGTAAATTGTTAGAGGTTCAGACCATGGAGAAAGACATTTTAGATCAAGCAAAAGAGAAGGTCTCTCAAGCTAGTCAGACAGAGGAAGAAAATTTAAAGGAAGAAAGCTTAGAGGAGAAACAGCTATTAGGGAAATAGCTACAACAGGAGGCTGCTACTAACACCGTTCTATCACCAGAGGGCGTAATTCAACCAACAGCTCCCCCTATGGAGATAGCTTAGTGGCCCTCAAACCCCGTAGTTGATAGATGGGATCCTGAGACAGGACCTCAAAGATTAGCATGCCCTGTACTTGAGCAGGCAGGAGGGCAGCGAATTCACCATGCTTTAGATTTCAAAACAGTGAAGCAGTTAAAGGAGGCTGTAACAACCTATGGTCCTCAAGCACCGTTCACTGTAAGCATGGTCGAATCCATTACCAACTTGGACATGACGCCAGCAGATTGGGCTAGTATGTGTAAATCTGTGCTAAATGGAGGACAATATTTGTTATGGAAGGTTGCCAATGAGGAATTTTGCAGGGAGACAGCTAGACGAAATGCAGCAGCCAGTTACCCTCAAAGAAATCTAGATATGTTGTTAGGAAAAGGACCTTATGAGGGTCAACGGCAACAAATTGAATATGATCCTGGCGTATACGCACAAATTGCTGTAGATGCGGTTAGGGCATGGAAAACTTTACAGGGGCATGGAGGTTTACAAGGTCAATTATCTAAGGTAATACAAGGAACTAATGAACCTTACGCTGAATTTGTAGATAGGCTTATTCAAGCAGCTTCCAGAATTTTGGGGGATACAGAACAGGCAATGCCATTTATAAAACAACTGGCTTATGACCAAGCAAATCGTTGTTGCAGAGAGGTCATTAGACCATGGAGACATGAAGATTTAAACACATATATTAAATTATGTAGAGACATTAATGAACAAGGGCAAGTCTTGGCAGCAGTACAACAGGCTTTAGATGCCAGACCCAAAACATGCTATAATTGTGATCAAACAGGACATTTTAAAAGGAGTTGCACCATAGGAGGAGGGTTTAACAAAGCTAGATATCAAACGAATAGAATACCGGGTATTTGCCCACGATGCCATAGAGGGAAACATTGGGCTAATGAATGCCGTTCTCAAACCACCATAGAGGGTATTCCGTTATCAAAAAACAGACAAGGACCAAGTGTTTACCCACAATATCGTGGAGAAAGGCATCAGGCTCCTTTGCCAAAAAAAGGACAGGGGGGCCCAATGCTCCGGGGCCCACGACCACAAATGTACGGGACACTGGAGGAACCCAGAAACACCATGGAGGAACCCAGCAACACCATCAGGGTAGTGCCCAGGACACATTATCCATCAGATCTCTCATCAGACGAACCAGAGTGAGTGCAGGGTTGGACATCTGCGCCTCCGCCAGAGCAGTACTAACTCCAGAGATGGGAGTTCAAATCATTCCCACAGGAGTAAAAGGACCTCTTCCCCAAGGAACAGTAGGCTTATTGTTAGGACGCAGTTCTTCTACTCTAAAAGGACTTATGATAAGTCCCGGGGTAATTGATCCCGATTATGAAGGTGAAATAAAAATTATAGCTAGTTCTCCAAAGGGTATATCAGTAATTTCACCAGGAGATAGAATAGCACAGTTATTAATAATACCCAGCCTACATGATAAGTTTTCCAGTAGTACTATAGAAAGAGGTTCCAGGGGATTAGGCTCCACAGGTGTCGATTGGGCTATGCTGTCTTTAAATTTAGATTCTCGCCCTATGCTAAAACTAAATATTCAAGGACATGAATTTAATGGACTACTGGATACAGGTGCTGACCTTAGCATCATATCTCGTCAAGAATGGCCAAAACATTGGCCGTTACAACAAGCCACTCAAACGCTTCGAGGCCTAGGAGTGGCAACTAATCCCCATAGAAGTGCAATGGTATTAGATTGGAAGGATCCTGAAGGATGTGAAGGAACTATACAGCCATATGTATTGGATCATCTTCCTATAAATTTATGGGGACGAGATGTCCTAGATCAATTAGGTTTGACATTAACAAATAACATCAATCCAAATGCGCCCACTATTAGGGCTAGACAAGGTTTCAGGAAAGAAAAAAGATTAGGAGAACAAGGCATAGCAGCACCAATTCAAAAAGATCAGGGAATAAATAGACATGGACTGGGTTTTCAGAAGGGGTCACTGAGGCAATAAAAATTACTTGGAAATCAGATAGACCAGTATGGGTTCCTCAGTGGCCCCTGACTAAAGAAAAGAAACAAGCAGCCCATGACCTGGTCAAACAACAATTAGCGGAGGGACATATACAAACTTCCATATCTCCTTACAATACTCCCATTTTTGTCATTAAAAAGAAATCTGGTAAATGGAGATTATTGCAAGATTTAAGAGCCATTAATAATGAGATGGTTATTATGGGACCTGCTCAATCGGGGATTCCTCAATTGTCTGCTTTGCCAAAAACCTGGTACGTTTTAGCTATAGATATTAAAGATTGTTTTTTTTCAATTCCAATTCATCGTGAGGATAGTCCACATTTTGCATTTACTATCCCTGCACTGAATCATGAAGGTCCTGATCAGAGATATGAATGGAAAGTACTCCCTCAAGGGATGGCTAACAGCCCAACTAGGTGTCAAATTTATGTTAACAAACCAATCCAGCCACTTAGAAATCAAAATCCTAAACTACAAATATTTCACTATATGGATGATGTATTGTTAGCACACAAAGATAAAAACACATTGCTAGAATGTTATGCCACACTTACAAATTTATTTAAAAATTATAATCTAGAGATAGCAATAGATAAAGTACAATTAAATTTTCCAATTAATTATTTAGGAGTTCTATTATCCTGAACCATGGTCCATCCACCAAAAATTCAAATACGAGTTGATCAACTCAAATCACTTAACGACTTTCAAAAGTTATTAGGAGACATAAATTGGATAAGGCCTTATCTAGGCATACCAACAGGAGAGTTGGGACCTTTATTTGATATCCTAAAAGGTCCATCAGATCCAAATTCACCCCGCATGTTAACGCCTGAAGCAAGAAAGGCATTAAAAATTATTGAAACATATATGGAAAATATGCATTTGGATAGAATTGATATAACTTTGCCTTTATTATTTATTGTAATACCAACAAAAAATATTCCTACAGGAGTATTTTGGCAAGAAGATCCATTATTGTGGATACATTTATCTTATTCTCCTAACACTATTCTTACTAGGTATCCTGAGGTTGTAGGACAATTAATACTCAAAGGAATAAAAGCAGCAAAGGGAGTGTTTGGAATTTCTCCCAATAAAATTATTACTCCATATACTATGGATCAAATTGATGAGTTAGCTAATGAGTTAAATACTTGGGCAATAATCATGTGTAAATCTAATGTTTCATTTGATAACCACTTACCATCTAATCCTTTGTTGTCTTTTTGGTCTTCGCATCCTGTAGTTTTTCCAAAAATGACAAGAAAAACCCCTATCATGAATGCTTCAAATGTATTCACTGATGGGTCAAATAATGGTACAACAGCAGTAGTTACCCCTGATCAAACTTTTACATTTTTAGTACCCAAACAATCAGCTCAAAAGGTAGAGCTTAATGCAGTTTTACAAGCTTTTGTGATGTTTAAAGATTCTGTATTTAATTTATTCTCTGATAGTCAGTATGTAGTTAATGCTATAGTATCCCTTGAAGATGCTGGCAGGATTTCCCCTTCCTCTACTGTTTTCTCTTTGTTTTCTGCTATACAAAGTCTAATCTGGGACAGAAAAGATCCATTCTTTATAGGACATATCAGAGCACATACAGGATTGCCTGGAGCCCTTAGTTTGGGCAACGATTTAGCGGATAAAACTACACATGACATACATATTTTCTCTACACTAGAAGAAGCTACACATTTTCATAAAAGGTTCCATGTCAATGCTAATACTTTACAAAAGCGTTTTAAAATAACTAAGGAACAAGCTAGACAAATAATAAAACAATGACAAAATTGTGTGACCTTTTTACCACAAGTTAATCTTGGAGTCAATCCTAGAGGACTGATACCTAACCATATTTGGCAGATGGACGTCACACACTTGCCACAATTTGGAAAATTAAAATATTTGCATGTTACAGTTGATACTACTTCCAGATTTTTGATGGGCTCCCTTCATTCCGGAGAAAAAACTAAAGATGTTATAGCTCATTGCTTACAAAATTTTGCCACTGTGGGCATTCCAAAACAGTTAAAAACAGATAATGGTCCTGGTTATACTTCTACCTCTTTTAAACAATTTTGCTCATCATTTGGCATTACTCATATAACAGGAATTCCATACAATCCACAGGGACAAGGCATAGTTGAAAGAGCTCATCAAACTATTAAAATGTACTTACTAAAGCAAAAAGAGGGAATTGGAAAGGGGTATATGTCACCCAAAGATAAACTTAAAATAACCCTTTTTACTCTAAACTTTTTAAATTTGGATTCCTCAGGGCTTAGTGCTGCGGAAAGGCATATGTGTCCAAAAAATGTACATAAGCCTAAGGTACTTTGGAAGGATATTCTAACAGGACAATGGAAAGGTCCTGACCCAGTGATTGTCTGGAGTAGGGGTTCTGTTTGTGTTTTTCCACAGGGAGAACAGCAGCCGATTTGGATTCCAGAGAGATTAACTAAAACAATTTCTACAGGCCAAAAGGAAGATGATTTGACTCAAATCCATAACAGCTGATATCCAGAACTCCAGTTTGGCTATTCTTACATCTGTGACAGTGATTAACCAGGATGCTTTTTTTCAATATTTATTTTATTATTTGCCTTTTCCCACATCATAAAGTTCTATTTTATTTTTGAGCTCATACAGACCTAGGTTAATGTTTTTCTGATCAGTTTTATTTTTTGACTGTGGAGTTTTTAAGCATTGCAATGGAGATTTCACCTAGGTAAAGCTACAAGGCCTTTACTATTGTCTTATGTGTTGTATGTTATGTGTGCACACTTCTGTTTTGTGTTGTATGTCTGTATGTGCGTATGTCCATATATCATATATGAGGAGCGCTCATGAATAAATGGATCCGAATTTTTTTATTCACGTGATTTTAATGGTTTAATTTAGATTGGGTAAACAGCTGTTGAAAATTGTTTTAATATGTGAACAAATAAGGAGGTTAACAGATCTGTTTGTTTACTTTCACCTTTCCTTCTCATTATATTTAATAATTCTGTTCAGGATAATGTAAATTGTTCAAAAAATTGTTTTCTTAGTGCCTGTTGGAATGTTACATAATTTTTTTCTTAGCATCATTGCCAGAATTCCTATCTTCATCCCAGTGCCGGTGAAGACAAAGATAAAACCAAACTACAGCTTCTTCGATAGTTATCACAACAAACTGTAAAAACTGATGCATCAATGAATAATAACTCAACAAGTAATGCTCAATTAAGGAGTTGATTTACTTTGGGAGGAAATGGACATATTAACAGATTCCTCTGCTTTGAATTGCTTGCAGACCTTGCCTGGACTATGTATCACTTGTATGCATTGTGAACTATCTGTTGGTACAGCAAATTGTGGTAGTGCTGGAGTATTTTTGCTGATGGTGTCACTGGTGGTACAATTTTTCAAAGGAGCCCTCAATTGGCTTAGTGTCATGGCATTTTGCATCCTCCTCCCTTCTACTAGTGATGGTCTAAAATTTGGGGGCCAACAGAGGTGAGGCAAAGAACCTCACCCCCCCACTGGTGCAACGGCCTATCCACAAGTATGGCTGTATGCTGGACCGGTAGTCAGTGATGGGTATGATCCAATTGCAGTGGTACCAACCTAAGACAGGAGGCTGACGCCTAGAGGTCAGTTCATCCGATGACGCGTAAGGACCATATGTTGAATTGGACTGCCTAACAGGCACGGTCCCTAAGCCACATTGCTTGTTGTTTAATTAAACAAAAAGAGGGAGATGCTGAGAGCCACAGCCAAGTCTGTATGGCCCCTGGCATTTTGCCAACAGTATTGATTGACAGGCCAGGCATTACCATCCGCCTCTGCCGCAACTTTTGAGTTCTCGCACTATTTTGGAGTTCTCGTGGGGATTTCCGGGGATTCCCCGAGAGTTACCATTGGTTGGGGAAGTGCAGGAGGAGGGATTTCCGGGAGAGATATTTCCGGCTGGGGGTTCCTGGACAAGCCTCGTGGCCTTCGGGAGGATTCCCCGGGAGCTGTGTGAAGTGTTTTCCTGCAGTTTAAAAATAAAGTTTGTTCCTGCTTCAGTGGCTCGTGATTTGTGCCCAGCCAGACTGCGGCACACAGGCTAAAGGTGAAAGAATGGGAAAAAGTTATCACTCATATGGATTATATAAACAATCAGGGGTTTCCATTCTTGTCTCAGATAAAGTAGACTTCAAATCAAAGTTAATTGAAGAGACAAAGAAGAACATATCAAACTTTTTAAGGGAAGTTCATATAAGCAGGACATAATGGTCATACATATTTATGCCCCAAACAATGGAGCATCTATGTATATGAAACAAACCTTTCTCTATTTAAAGAGTAAAATAGACCACAATACAATAATACTGTGTGATTTTAACACACCCATCTCACTACTGGACAGATCTTCCAAACAAAAACTGACTAAGTAAACTATAGAACTTACTAATACAATCAATACTTTAGACTTGTAGGCATATATAGAATGTTTCATCCATCAATGAGCAAATATACTTTCTTATCAGGAGCACATGAATCCTTCTCTGAAATAGACCATATCTTATGCCACAAAGCAATTCTTAGTAAATACAAAAACACAGAGATAATACCCTGCATTCTATCAGACCACAATAGAATGAAATTAGAAATCAACAATAGAAACAACAACAACAAAAAAAGCTACTGTAAAAAATGGAGACTAAATAATATACTATTGAATGATCAATGGATAGTAGAAGAAATCAAGGATGGAATAAAAAAATTTGTAGAGGTATATGAGAACACTGATACAACATATCAAAATCTCTGACACTATGAAGACAGTACTAAGAGGAAAATTATCCCATTGATTGCATTCCTTAAGAGAATAAAAAGTCAACAAATAAATATTCTAACACTACATCTCAAAGCCTTAGAAAAAGAAGAACAAATCAATACCAAAAGCAGTAGAAGACAAGAAATAATAAAAATCAGAGCTGAAATCAATGAAATCGAAAGAAAAGAAACAATTAAAAAACTGACAAAACAAAAAGTTGCTTCTTTGAAAAAATAAAACACTTAGCCATGCTAACAAAGAGAAAAAGAGAGAAAACTCAAATTACTAAAATACAAGGTGAAGAAGGAAATATCACAAAGGACACATCTGAAATACAGAAGATAATTAGAAATTATTTTGAAAATTTTTGCTCCAATAAAATAGAAAATATTGAAGACATTGACAAATTTCTAGAGACATATGACCTACCCAACTGAATGAGGAGGTCACACATGATTTAAACATATCAATTTCAAGTAGTGAAATAGAAAACACCATCAAAAGCCTACCAAACGAAAAAAGCCCAGGAACCAGATGGATTCTCAGCCCAGTTCTACAAGTCTTTCAAAGAAGAATTAACACAAATACTCTTGAAAGTGTTCAATGAAATAAAAAGAGGGAATGCTTCCAAACTTATTATATGAGGCTAATATCACCAATATCAAAATCAGACAAAGACACATCAAGGAAAGAAATCTTCAGACCAATATCCTTGATGAACATAGATGTAAAAAATTTTCAATAAAATTCTGGAAAATTCCATACAAAAACATTAAAAAGGTAGTATACCACAATGAAGTGGGGTTCATCCCAAGGATACAGTGTTGGTTCAACATACAGAAATCAACAAATGTAATTCATCATATTAATAGACTTAAAAACAAGACTCATATGATCATCTAATAGATGCAGAAAAAGCATTTGACAAAATATAGCACACTTTCATTTTCAAAACACTAGAGAAACTAAGGATAGTGGGAACATACTTCAACATTATTAAAGTTATATATGCTAAACCCAAGGCCAGTATCATTCTAAATGGAGAAAAATTAAAAGCATTCCCTTTAAAAACTGGAACAAAACAAGGATGTCCTCTTTCACCATGTCTATTTAATATCATGCTTAATATTCTAGCCAGAGCAATTAGACAAAAGGAAAAATTAAAGGAATATAAATAGGTAAATAAGAACTCAAACTGTCACTATTTGCTGACGATATAATTCTGTAACTAAAAAATCCAAAAATGCCACCAGAAAAATTCTAGAACTAGAGAAGAATAGCATTACCTTAGATTAGGTAGAGGGAAGTGATGGGAGGGGAGGGGAGGGGATGTGGGGAGAGGAAAGATAGTAGAATGAAACAAACATTATTACTTTATGTATATCTGTGTCTACATGACCAATATGACTCTTCAATATGTACACTCAGAAAAATGAGAATATATATTCCATCTATGTATGATATATCAAAGTACATAAATGCATTCTACTGTCAAGTATAACTAATTAAAACAAGTAAAAAATTTAATAAAAATAAGAAAAAATTAATTTATCTGTCACTATAGTTACCATTTATGTATACATAGGGCTATTAGGGTTTTGTTTCTTTGCTGTTCCTACATTTCAAGTGAGCAACAACATTATTAAGTTCAATCATGAGTGCTGTATATTAGATCATCATAATTTATTCACCCAATAATTGAAAGTTAATCATATGATCATTATCTTTCATTTCGGTAATGTGGTATATGACATTAATTGACTTGGTCCATCTTCGAATACCAGGGATAAAACCTACTTGATCATTGTGAATGACCTTTTAAATGAGATGTTGGAAATGGTGCTAGTACTTTGTTTAATATATTTTTTCAAATCTATTTGTATCAGTGATGTTGACCTGTAGTTTTCTTTTCTTGTAGTGTTCTTCTCTGGCTCTGATAACACAGTAATGTTGGCCATGTAAAGGTACTATGAAAGAATTCACTCCTCTGCAGTATTTTTACAAAAGATTAAGAAACATTGATGTAAGTTTTTTAAACATTTTAAAGAATTCACCTATGAAGCTGTTTTGTTCTCAGAGGTTTATGATTACTGATTCAATCTTCACCATTGTTGATCTGTTTATATTTTCCATTGTCTCAATGATTTGTTCTTGGAAGATCGTATGTTTCTTGAAATTTATCCATTTCTCTAAATTTTCAATTAATTGGCATATAATTTTTCATGGTATTCTCTTATAATTCTTTGTATTTATATGGTATCAGTTGAAATGTCTCTTCTTTGACTTATGAGTTTACTTGAGTCCTCTTTACTTTTTAAAAAATTTTCTTGGTTAATCTGGTTAAAGATTGGTCAATTTTGTTTAGCATGGAGTACTGCATACATGGCATACATTAAGGGCATCTGAGTGGCAAACCACTACCCCGTGTTAGGCGTGTGAGTGGCAAACAGCTTACCCTGTAGTAGGCACAGCTCTGGGTGTGAGGCCATGTGTTGCAGTTCCGGCACTTGCTCCACACCCCACTCCTCCATTGGTCGCTGCAGGGACAATTGGCCAGCAATTGCAATGGTGGCTGCCTGTAATCTGCTTGGCTACTGCCTGAGTATATATACATGGTAACTGCGCAATAAAATCAGACCTGCTTCTTGCTTGGTCTCTGGAGGTCTTGATTAGCACTCCGCAGCCACACACTCTTCTACCCTGTTCCGTGGACTTCCTTGCTGGATGAGAGCCCACACACTTTTCAGAAAAAAAAAAAAAACAAAAAACAGCTCTTAGTTTTATTGATTTTTTTTCTATTATATGCTTTCTATTCTCTGTTTTATTATTTCTATTGTGTTTCTGATAGTTTCCTTCTCTCTGTTTTTGGACTCGTTCTTTGGACTTGTTTTTCTTATACTTGTTCTTTGTGACACTATATCAGGTAGATTATTTGGAATCTTTCATCTTTTTATTTTTTTAAAATAATTAATAAGCATTTATTTAATAATGTTTTCTTATTTTTTTCAAAGGCAAATGAAGTCCTGGAATGTTTTTACTTCAATTATAGACAACAATACACTAAATATTTTGTCAATATTACATGTATTATAATTTGTTACAAGGCTAACTGATTTTTATAGCATGTGCAACTTACAAAATGAATAGTGAAAATTAACTTTGCTGTTAAAACTGCCTTTGCTGCATCCCATACATCTTCATAGGTTGTCTTGGCATTTTCATGTGTCTTAAGATATATTTTAATTTAACATTGAATTTCTCTTTTTATCCATTGAATGTTCAGGAATATGTTGTTTGATCTCCACATATTTGTCAAGTTTCCAAAATTCATCATTTTTGATTCCTAATTTTATAGTATTGTCATCAGAAAACATACTAGATGTAATTTTATTCTTAAAAAAATTTAAGGCTTGTTTTGTTGCCCAACATGAATCTCACCTGGAAAATGTTCTGTGTGTGCCTGAAAAGATTGCATGTCCCACTGTTTTGGGGTAGAGTGTTCCATATTTATCTGTCAGGAACGTTTGATCTGTGATGTTATTAAGTCCACTGTTTATCGATTTTCCACCTGGATGATTTATCTGTTGTCAAAAATGGGGCCTTAAAGTCTCCTAATATTGTATGTCTATTTGTCCCTTTAGTTCTGTATACTTAAGTGCTCCAATGTCAGGTGTGTGTATATACTTATAATATTTTCTTGATGAATTGACTCTTTTGTCATTATTTAATGATCCTCTTCATCTCTCCTGAGAGATTTTGACTGAAAATCTATTTTGTCTGATGTAAAAATAGTCACCCCTACTCTCTTTATGCTACTATTTACATGGAATAGTTCTTTCAATTCTTTTGCTCTCAGGATATGTCTATTCTTAAGTCTAACGTGAGTCTCTTGTAGGCTGTATTGTTGCATTCTGCTTTTGTTTTTCCATTCTGCTACTCTATGTCTTTTGACTGGAGAATTTAGTCCATTTACACTTAAAATAACACACACTATGTATCTATGAACTTATATTGTCAATTGTGAATTTCTTTAGCCTTTATTATATTCCTTTTTTCCTCTCTTGCTTTTTCTCTTTGTGATTTAAATTTTTTGTAGTACTATAATTTGATTTTTTCCCCTGTATCCTTTATGTATCTACTGAAAGTTTTTTTGTGTGTGTGGTTACCATGTTGCTTATATAAAATAACTGATAGTTATAACATTCTATTTTAATATGATGACAACTTCTATTGCTAAAAAACCTCTAAAATTTTACTTATCCTTTTCCTCAATTTTATGCTCTTGATGTCACATTTTGCCATGTTATGTATTGATTGTCAAATTATTGTAGTTACAGTTATTTTTACTTCTAATGTTTATACTAAAGTGAAAATATTTCTATGCCACCCTATGTCTATATATTTTAACCCTATGTATTTTAACCTTTGTCAAAAATTTTATTCTCTCATATTTTCATGTTGTTATCTGGTGTCCCTTCATTTGGACTTTTAGAAATCTCTTGTATTTCTTGTAAGATAGTTCTCAAAGTGATCCACTCCCTCAACTTTTTTTTTTGGTGGGGGGGGGGTCTGGCAATCTTTATATTTAGTCATTTCTCTATATTATGTTTTTATTAGTACATTATAATTACATAACTTGGGGGTTCATTTTGACATATTCATACATGTATGGAATATACTGTAGTCTCCAGTACTTTCACTTTCCCTGCCTTCTCTGTTCCCCTTTGTCTACTCTACTGGTCTTCTTTTATTTATTTATAGGTTGTTTTTTTTTAAAATTTGTGCTTTATAGATATACATAAAGGTGAAATTCACTGTGGTATATTCCTATATGTATATAGCATAATTTCATCAAAGTGTTTCACCATCTTTTCTGCCCTTTCCTGTCGCTCCTCCCTCCCCCTTTATCCTCTACTCTACTTATCTCCCTTCTATTTTCATGGAATTCTCCCCACCACAGCCCCGACTTTGTTCCCTTATCTTGCACTAGCTTCTGAATATGAGAGAAAATGTTAGACCTGCCCCTTGATTTTCTGAGCCTGACTGATTTCACTTAGAATGATGGTGTCCAGCTCCATCCATTTACTAGCAAATGCCATAATTTTATTCTTCTATGGCTGAGTAAAACTCTATTGTGTATTATTACCACCTTTTCTTTTTGGTTTGTCTGTTGACAGGAATGTGAGCTGATTCCATAATGTGGCTATTGTGAATTGTGCTGTTATAACCATTGAGGTGGCTGTTTCTTTATGATAAATACCAAGGAGTGGGATAGCTGGGTCTTATGGTTGTTCCATTTCTAGTCTTTTCCGGAATCTCCATACTGCTCTTCAAAGTTATACTAATTTTCAGTCCCACCAACAATGTATGAGTGTGCATTTTCCCCACATCTATTCATTTATAAAAGAGCTTTACTGGGAGTCATATTTTTGGTTAGCATATATTTTCCCCCTTTTAGTAGTTGACTATATCATCTTACTTCCTCCTCACTTGCAAGGTTTTTATTAACATGTCAACTGATAGCCTTCTATAAATACATTTAGATGTGTTGGATCTCTCCTGCTGCTTTTAAGATCCTTTATATTTGACATCAGACAATTTGATTATAATATGCCTCAGCCTTTTCTTTTTTGAGTGTTCATGTTTGGTGTCTTTCAAATACTACAAATCTGGATGTCTACATCCCTTCCTAGATTTGGGAATTTTTCAGTTTGTATGCTCTTAATCTAATAATTTTGCCATGTCATCTCCTTTTAGTCTTCCATAATTAATATATTAATATATTTCATTCTGTCACCAAGATACCTTGCATTTATTATGCTTCATTATTCTTTATTCTTTCATCAAATAGTTTAGTATGTTGTTGAAGCTCTCTAATTAATTTTCAGTTCTGTGGTTATATTCTTTCATTCTAGGATTCTGATTTGGTTCTTTATTATTGTGTCTATTCTTTTGTTAAGTATCTAACTTTGTTCATCCATTGTTTTTGAATATGTTCTTTATTTTACATGAGTACTCTCATTTTATTGAATGAAATTCTAATCATTTGTTTTCTTTCCTAGTTTCGTTGATTAGTGTGCATCCACTGAACTTCTTTGAAATGATCATTTTGAATTCTATTTTTAAGCAGTCTGTAGCTCTCCGTTTCTTGGAGGTTTGTTACTGAAGCTTTATCCATTTTGTCTTTATATTTATTTATTTGTTTGTTTATTTTTTAGTGTTCTTATGTCTGCCTAGTTTTTTATTATACATGTGGTCTTGTATTAGTGTCTGCATATTTGAAAGAACAAACATTTTTTTTTCCAATCTTTACAGATTGGTTTTGGTATGTGAAGACCTTCTTATTTTGGAAATCTAGGCTGATTCTTTGTCCCTGAATCAGAGTCAAGTGAAATTGTAGTCAAGTGAAATTTCTAGACTGTTACTAGAGGTTGAAGTAGACAATGGGCTATAGGATTTTATTCCATCTCATTTCTAGGTAGATTGTACTGTCTCAAAGAACTTGGTCTACAGGTATGGAGCTGAGATGAGGGTTTGCTTCAGGATCTGCAAACAGTTAGGCTATTACCAGGAAAACAGAGATCCCTGGAGAGCTTCTGGGGCAATGAGTGGGACTCTGTGTAAGCAGTATTGGCCATGGGCAGTGGTCAAGAGAAGCTGAAACAGAAACAAGATATTTTATAGCTTTGACATGGGCAGGTATAACTCAAGCTCCCACAAAACACTATTGTCCTTGGAAGGCTAAATTAATTAATTAATGCTTTCTTTCTTTCTTTTTGCTATTGGGGATATTATCAAGGAATCTACTAATTTTACCACATTAAGAATATTCTGTTTGTTCCCAATTATTTATTCACTTCGTTGTATAAAATTTAATATCTGCAAGTTGCATCATATGATTTTGAAGTTTCTCCCAATGTTGATAGTTTTCATGTCCCTATCATACTGATGTTGATCTTAGTCGTGAATTTCTTAGCTAAGTATGTATTGCCAATGTGACTCAAGAACATTCTATTCATGTACAAGTGTTAGCTTACCTTTTAGCCTTCTATAATTCATAGTGAGAATAATATGGCCCAGGTAGGTGCTGGCTCATGGAAAACTAGGAAACCTATAGAGCAGATCTGAAGCAAGTCTGACACCTGTAGCCAAGCTGGGTAGAGCCACAGCTAGGTCAAAGACCTCTGAACCAGACAAGAAGCCTTTATTATTTTAAGATGTTGGAGTTTAGAGGATATTTGATTTGCAGTTTTATTATGCAAAGGTTAATTAATACATTAACTTTTTCTTTTTCTTATATCATCATGTCAATTTGTAGATCTTTAAGTTTTATCTGAAAAATAATTTTTCTATGTAACTTAAAATTTTCTCAACTAGTTTGAGGAGATGGAAATGCTGTACCCTGTTTTGATCATTTGCACACTGTGCACATTTACCAAATGATCACACTATACCCCTGATTATGTACAATATTTCATGTCATTTGAAAATTGAAAAAAGAATATAATTCTATAGTTCTCTAGGACTTTATTAAAGTATATAAATAATGAATATACTAAAACTTGTTAAATAGCACTGTAGTAGACTATCTTTAAGAGATTGAAAAAAAAAAGAAGAGAAACTTGGGCTTTCTCACTGAGAACATATTGGTAAAATATTCCAAGGCATGCTCCAGGACACAGAGGTAGGAAGGAGATACTGGTATAGGTAGGAAAAGTTCAAGAGAAGATCCAGTGTCAGATTGCACATGGAGAACAGCAGTATTTCAACATTGCTGCTTTAATTCCAAAGTGATTTCATTATATTGGAACTGTCCATGAAAGCATAGAGTCATTGTTCACTGTCTGACTGCTGTTTTTATTGAGGCCCTAGGAAAGGCTCTGCTCTTTCCCAGCCACAGGGCCAGTGCATCCTCTGATACACACTCAGCTTCCTGCCTAATGGGACCTGGTTCCCTCAGAGGCTACAGGCAAGGCAACTTTTGCAGTTGATCAAATGTAACTCTGAATATTGTTTTCTTTAATGAGTCAAAGTGACACTTTACATTAAAAGTTAAAAGTAGAAGAGAAAAAGGAAAGTCCAATTATTTACTGTTTTATTATTATATTTTTGATTGGAAACAGATCAGCTATGGCCTTTCCTGTGAAATCATCTATCTTTCTCCTCTGGTTTTCAGATTTGAAGTCGGTGACTTATTTATCCCAAATTTTTCAGGCTCTGTAGCAAATACAGCACATTTGGGAAAAGGGAAGAAAATGGTTGAATTGGATTCTACATAGATTTAAGATTTTATTTTCCCAACTTTTTAACTTTTCCCCAAAAGTGAAGGGAAGTAGGAAAAAGTAAAGAAGGACATGGGGAGGTTAGAGGGAAAAAGATGAACAGCTGTCTCTTGAACAATTACTATGTGCCAAGCATGTATCGTCATATATAAATATCTTTATATTAACATTCATAAATATAAATACATGTGTACTTATATATAAATTTATAATAAATATATAAATACATGCATAAATAATTATACACTTAGTTGATTCTCAAGTTGTACCTGAAAGCCAATTATTTTATATCCATTTTGCAGATATTGATTTAAATAAATTGTTTGGTATCTCAGCTAATAGGAGCCTATAACTACATATGAAATAAGCAATATAATTATTTTAAAAATAATTTCATTTAAATTTTGTAACAACTATTGAAAATATTTTATAATGATCTAGTTTTAGAGAAAACAGGTTTATGAAGGTTTAACAACATGTACAAAGTCATATAACTTATAAATGATAAAGCCTGCTCACACTTGGATTTGCCTAATTATAAAACTCTAGCTTTTGTATGTCTGATTAATAAGTATGTGTGCGTATACACACACACACTATATATATATATATATATATATATATATATATTTCATAATATAAAAACAAAACTTACTTGTTTTGAAATATATTCTGGAGAGAAATTCACTTGATAATTATGAAAGACCTTGGAAAGTGTGGTCCCTGAATTGATTTATACATCTTGCCTAATTTAAATGATTTCCAAGTTCTTTTTCCCACTAGATTTTATAAAGTAAAATCTCTTTCCCACCTTTCAACTAACCACTAATTGCAATTCTTCTATTTAGCAGATATACACTTCTGTCAACTGGCTTCTGCTTTCCAAAGAAGCAAGGTTTCAGTGGCAATTAGAAATAATTGTTGTGATTTCTCCACCTACCTAACTCTGGCTTCCAACAGAGCGGTGCATCTCATTAGCCTTTAAAGATAAGAACCTTGAAAGAAAAAATGTATCATTTGAAAACCAAACACCATGGAGTTTAGGATGCAGTAATAAGTACTATTTAAGTCTCTCTCTGACCAAAACAAAATAGATGGTGTGTAAAAATATAGAAAAAAGTGGAGTACAAGTTTGTTTTCCTCAGAGAAACATCAAACATTAGAAAAATTAGTTGAGGTAGACAAGGTAGCAACTGTATTTTTCAAATTAAGAAGTGTTTACAAAGGATTCTTCACATCCATGTTTTTACATAATGCCATATTAGTGACTGTTGTATTCTGCTACCTTTCCTATCCCCTACTATCTCCCCCCTCCTCCCCTCCCATCTTCTCTCTCTACCCCGATGTGATTCTGCAATTTGTATTTGGGGTAAAAATGGGAGTTCATAACCCACGTGAATCAAATGTATGAAAGATGATATGTCATGAGCTTTGTAATATTATGAACAACCAAAAAAAAAAAAAGGATTCTTCAAGTTTTACCTAACTTAAAACTCCAAAATTGAGTCATTCCTTAGGACTAAGAGTTCTTAGTCAACAGTTCCCTCTGAAAATGAAAATTCTTACTGAAGTGACGGCATATTTATTTTTTTCTCTTTGAGTGTGTGTGTGTGTGTGTGTGTGTGTCTGTTTGTATTTGTGGTAGGGGGAAGGAAGGAAAACTTTTCATAAGACATGTACTGCCTTTACCACCTAAGTCCTTATCTACCTGGAACATAGACTTTAGGGCTGTGACTCAATGTGTTGAGATGTTTTTATTGTTTAAGTTCTAGGTACCCTGTCTCTCCCAGTGACTTCCACCTGGGCTTTTAAAGTGATAGAAAACTTTACTAATTGATTCAGAGTTTCTCTAAATTGGTTTCCATCTAATTGGAGGGATCCATTGTACAATGTGTACATGCATTGGTACATCATGTGATTCTCCATTAATAGGCACACTTTTATATTTTTATGTATTAGTAAAAAATAAAGTTAATTTCAATTATAAAGCACACCACATTATTACTTTATGTATATATGTGACTGCATGGCCAATATGATTCTACAACATGTACACTCAGAAAAATGGGAAATTATATCATTTATATAATATATTATATAAATTTGTATATATTCATTATATTAATATATATAAATTTATATATATATTTTAAATATATATAAATGTGTGTGTGTGTGTGTATATATATATATATATATATATATATATATATATATTTAAAACAAACAAAATAAATTGTTAAATAATAAAAAAAAAAAAACATAGTTTAAGACTTCAAGTTTTAGCAGTCTGGCCCAGAGCATTAAAATTAATCTAGAAATAAGATTAAACAGTTCATTTACTCTGTCAAAATTCTAATCCTGTGCTATTTTAGTATCATCTATGAATTTGAAATATGCAATCCTCTTAACTAATTTTTACCCACCTACTTTATCTGTAACTATAGACCTTGGCATTTAAAATTCCAGCATTGAGTCTTTCCTTTGGATTAGTAGTTCATGGTCAGTATTCTGCTCTTACAATAAAAATTCTTATTGACATGATGATATATTTAGCTCTATTCTTGCATATGTATGAGGAGGGGGGATCTGTTTGTATTTTTATATGGGGAGACAGAATTTGTTTTAAAACATTTTTTGTTGTTGTTTTTAAAGGGGAGACAGAGAGAGAGACAGAGAGAGAGAGAGAGAGAGAGAGAGAGAGAGAGAGAGAGAGAGAGAATTTTTTTTGGTAGATGGACACAACACAATGCCTTTTTATTTTATTTTTTTATGTGGTGCTGAGAATCAAACTCAGGTCCTGCCCATGCTAAGCAAGTGCTCTACCGCTGAGCCACAATCCCAGGCCAAAAACATTTGTTTTAAAACAAATGTTCCTTTTAAAATCTTAGTTCTTCTCTGCATGGAAGGCAGAGATTTTAATCTCAACAGTTCCTTACCTCCCTTCTATGGTTCAAAATACCAGATTTTAGAAAAGACCACAACTTTGTCCCTGGAAGATTAACATACTGCAGTTCTCTTCAATTGAAATTTTATCCTGGACTAGCTTAATGTGGTCAGGAAATTAGGTAACCAATTTAACAACAATGATCAAATGAAAAATAGGATGGGAAGTCAGGTCCCCTGGAGAGTTGATTAGGCCTTTGAACTTGGGGTTATTGGGAAATGACACTGAGAGGTGGTGCTGGACATGGCTCAACTCTGAGCTCTTAGGAAGGGTAAGATTCAAAAGGATCTGTAATCCAAACCTTTATTTTTATGCAGATACCAAAGAAGTGGATTTTTGTCCTTTTGTGATATGAATTCCAAGTATTGGAAATGCCACCCTCTTCCACTTTTCTTTAATAACAGAAATACCAATTTGAGAAATGTCAGCACAATTCCCCTGTTGGGATAAAGTTATTCCAAATTAAATTCTCTCAAACTTTGGTGGCAATCTTCCAGTCTTGGTATTCAAAGATTTGTTTTCTTATCTCATTGTCTTCTCTATTCTGGTACTTCAATCATGACTTCAAACATAGCTTCACTTTCTCATTTTTCCCCAAACCTAATCTTATCAGTTATCTTAGGAAACCTCCCAGTATCCTGTATTAATGCAGTGCACATTTCATCTGGAACTCTCTGGACCTGCTTTAGCATTGTTTACATATCAAGATATGAGACTGGAAGACAAGGGATTCTGAAAGCAGCATCCCACAGGCAAAGGGAGAAATTGGGCAAGTGAGAACAGGTGGCCAAGATGTCTTCACACTGCCTTAGGCCACTCTGTTGGATCATTCTCGAGCAGTAAAAATCATTAATAATAGAGATTTGGGGCTGCTAGACATTAAAAGAGAGAGAAAGAGTAGGGAATAGAATCAAAGCGAATTTTCATTGAGCTGTGATTCATTTTTCCTTTACAATTAACTCAAAAACAAGTTCTTACCAAATGGGTCCCTGAGTGCCTTCTCAGACAGCCTAGCTACACAGAAAGTAAGAACAGGTATTATACATGCCGGTAAAAAAATCAACTTCCCAAGACAGTCTGTCTTGTACTAATTAAGAGAAAACGTTAGAACAGGGCAGAAAAACACACATTTTCACCACTGGATCAAACTCCAATGATCAAAGGTTTCCTCTTGGGGAAATTCTAATCATTCTTAAGCCAATGGCTGTTGGCTGGTAAAACTTAAGTATAGTGACTTTAAGGCAGAATTACTTGAATGGAGTACACAGAAGCTTATGCTAGGATTTAAAAAAAAAAAGAAAACAAAAGAGATTGTATGGTCAGGAAGTATATTAGGAATATCACATTTATTAGTAGAAGGACTGGTGACTTCTGAAACTTTGAGTGGACCATTACTGATGCTTTCAGTATCATTAGGGGCAATAGGGGCACCACAGTTAGGCAGACTAATGCCTATCTAATGTTGAGAATTAATGATACAAAGTCTTCATATCTGATTAATATCTAATGCATCTGATATCTAAACTATTATATCAAATTGGCTAAACTTTCCATGTTGGATGCTTCTGAGTATCAAAATTTGCTTTCAAAAGTAACGGATTTCTTTTAAAATTCTGGTTATCAGTGCTCTTACTAGGGAGTGTTTAAGCAAGGTTTATTCTCTCTCTTGCAAAATATGTCATCCTGGCTATTCTCCATATGTGTCCCTGCTTCAATCCTGGTACTATGTACTCAAAAAGGAGTGGCAGTCATAGAGAGATTCATTACTGACAGAATTTTACCCAGAGAGAAGGGCTACCTAGGAGTGCTTCTACTTTTTTACCTTTTCTCCTTCTAATTTCCAGAGGATTCCTCCTATTTTTGCTGCCATAAATGGAACCCAGGGGTGTTTAACTGCTGAGCCATATCCCCAGCCCTTATCTGTGTATTTATTTTGAGGCCTGGTCTCATTAAAGTTGCTTAGGGCCTCAATAAATTCCTGAGGCTGACTATGACCTTTCAATTCTCCTGCCTCAGCCTCCAGAGCTGCTGGGATTACAGGTATGTGCCAACATGTTCGGCTTCCCCCTTTCTTTTAACTCATCCCAATATAAAGCATAGGACTAAGGAATCCAGGTGATGCAGATTACAGAGGTTAGACCCTTAGAAGATAAAATTGGGGATGATGGAGTTGGTCTGCATGTGGCATAAAATAGAAAATGGCCTCTAAAGTTGTAGAGAGTGAATATGTAAATCCTGATGAAGAAGATTCTGATTTTTGTTCACAATGTGCTCCAATATGAGTATTTAGTTTTCATGGACAATAACAGGAGCAATATTTAATGGTGTTGATTCCACTCGTCAGGACTATCTCCTTAGGAAATTATGCTTCTCTATACCAATAATTTTTCATTTGAATTCAATTAAAACTGGCATTGATGACAAAAATCCATTCTTCCATGCTCAATTTGAATAAGAAATGAGGCTTGGTGCTCAACTGAGGCCATCTCAGTTATGGCAGAATATTGCATATGTGTTTCTTGTCACAAGATGGGCTCCTCACTTCCTTGAGATTGAATTCCACAAAAAAAATATGGAAACTGGAGGCTTCCCAAGTGAACTCTTCATGGTTGTTCAGATTAAGCCATAGTTAGATTTCTGAAGAATATTTTGTGTTGGAGGTCTTCAAGGATGGCCTCAGCCTCAATGATTTATCAGAAGGATTCACAGTACTCAGAGGTGTTATGTTTCTATCCTGGTTCCTTAGAGTGAAAAGATACAAGTACAAATCCACAAAAGGGCACATGTCATGAAAGTTTAGAGGAAAAGATTAGCAAGTATCTAAGTGTCCTCTCCCAGCAGGGTCATACAGAATGCACTTAATTTCTCCCAGCAACAATGCGTGGCGACTCCTGGGAAAGACACTTTTCTAAGCCTGGTTGGTCATGGATTTATTGGAAGTCAGTTACACAGGCATGCAAGACCCATTCAACTGACCTCAGATACTGAAGCTTCAGTTTTCCAGAAGGAAGGCAGGTACTCAGAATAGATCGCATTGAAGAAGACATACACCATCTGGACAAACTGGCACAGGATGGTTCAAAACAGTCTTTATCGGACCAAACATTCAGAGAGGTTCATTCCCAGGAGTGAGCAAAGGGCCAGTCGTGGATGCAGGCCTTTCTTGGGAATGAGCAAGTTTGAGCATCTCAGACCAGCTGAGCTGATGCTGCCTCATGTTAAAGTAGTGTATTTGTTTTTCTAATTCCTTTCTCAAAATGAGCAGCATTTCTGAAAAAATAATACTAAGCAGTCCATGAATATGCCTTTTATTGAAAGTAGCCACCAGCAGAATCAATGACTAATCACCTTGGTGTTTGTGTCCTCAAAAGCTGCCTTTTACCCTTCTTCCTCGTTTAAGACTCATTTAGTTTCTTACTACAAGTTCTCACCATCCTCATGTTGTCTCATTTTCTCTCATCAAACCTCATTTTCAGGAAGGCTTGGAGCTACTTTTCACTTACAGTGAGCCTGTGAGTCCTTTGCTTCTCTCATAAGGACTTCATACCTCAGTGTCAAGGGTCTTCTGTAATGAACAGATTCGATTCGATGCCTGATAAATGAAAGGAACCCAACCCACATGAAGTCATCATATTGGGTCGTCACGGGTCCCAGACCTTTGACTGAGCTCATCTATTTCACATTAGGGACCTACATTACATTATGTAGACATTTGTAACTTTTGACTAAAAAAAAAAGAAATCTAAGCAAGTTATTTCACAATAATTTCCCAGACTTATTGGGTACAATGTATCACTGTCCCCTTACCTGTTATAAAACATAGTTATTCAAATAATAACTTGAACCAAGTAGAATTAAGTCCAGTATGTATCTTTAAATAATAGAGCACATTTTCCAACTTTGTGAATTACAATTTCTTAGATATTCTCCTTTAATTGAAAAAGTGTCTCTTTGAAATAAAAGCATCACCAAGGAAACATATTTCATTTATTTTATGTTTTATTCCTTCTTCTAACCCTGGCTGCAATTCAAATAAGTAAAGGAGTCGAGACCTCAGTGTGACATGATTGGAAGCAGAATGGAAACCACCCATGAAATTTTGGTATAATCTACTGCACTTTATGCCTTCCTTTCCTACCTTCAAAGTCTCTGGAAAAAAAAAAAAGAAAACACAATACCATTTGTTATTTGTAGATAAGAAGCTGCATTCGGGACAATATAATCATTAATAAAATTCTCTCTACTTTAGGCAAGGAAATGTACATGTGACTATTTGTATAAACGCTTGTTATCTCTTGGAGTGGTGGGTGAAGTCTGTGTGTGAGGGTCTAAGTATGCTTGGAGGACTATTTAGCACACAGTATTTGTGTCAGTATCAATAGTCTCTTGTTCCTAAAATTAATTCATAGAAAACACACACAAAAAAGAATAGAAATCTAGTTGCACAAGAATTCATACCATAGCTTAGAAGGCTGTCATGGTATCCTTCTTGGATCACATATTTTTCAAAGATGACATGAGAAAGGAAAGCAGGATCCCTTAATACAGTTCTAATCCTGTGTGCCTCACAGAGAAAAAGACATAGCAAAAGGCACTGGATTGGCTAACACTGGATGGGTAGTCACCTCATTGTGTTGACAGCCCAAGGCATTTCTTTTCATTTCCTGTGTAAAACCAACAGCATATTAGAAAAGTTACGGATTAAAGTCCATTGCTTCTGGCATGCTTTTAAGATAAACAATTAAAAGTAGAGATGTTCACAGTGTAATTTGGTTGTAGCCAAATAAACACTGCAGATATTTATACTAAAACATAGGTTGAAAAATTTCCCTGACCCCCAGGTGCTATATGGTATTCATAGAAAAATAGAGGAAAATAAGAGTTCCTCTTTCTAATTCCAATCACTCTGTTGCAGCCTGTATCTGGGATTTCCCCCTTGAGTGCACTCTCTACACAGCAGTCAAAGTGACCTTTATAAAACAAATAAAATTGTACTCCCTGCTTCAAATTTTTCAGTGACTTTCCATCTTGTTTGAATTCCAAAAATCACAGCATAGCCTTCGAAGCTCCAGGTGATCTCACCTGTAGGCTTAATTCTCAACCTCTTTCCCTGCACTGGCCTTCTTCCTCACCATATTCCTAGACACTAAGGCATCTTTGGATGGTTTCTAACATACCAGCCACTCTCCTGCCTTTGGAATTTTTGCAATCACTGTTCTCTTTGCCTATATTGCTCATTGCTTCCCTTGGGCATAGTTGGTTCATTTTCTATTTTTCAGATGAGCACTGAAATATTAGTGTATAAAAGAAATCTCTCCTAAGGACCTTTATTTATTTTTTAAAGTTAGCACACAAATTCCTTTTATTGCAATTTGTAATTTTATGTAATTTTTAATTTCATATGTACATGCACCTCCCATATTTACTGATTCCCTTCCACTCTCTTTCATTGTATTTATCATCAGAACACCACTTGGTCATGAACCAACTGCCTCAGTCCCACAATATTAGAGTTTTTGTCATTGTCCCGGGGGTATAGTAATTAAAATTCTTGACCTTCCACAACAACTGAATTGCATTGTTCAGTCTTGTTTTTTTTCTTTTCTTATTAATTTGTTTACACTATGCATTGAACTTTATATTCATTAAACTCTGTAGTAGGTCCTTAGGATGCATTCTTTAGCAAAACAGATGAGTTCCTGCTTTGATGAAGGGTTAATTCCAGAATAGAACAACAATAGAGAAAAATAATGATTAATGAATTACAACTATTTTAAGTACTTTAAAAATTCAGTTTAAGCCCAACCTAGTCTTGAAAAGTGAGAAGGATATGGCAAACAAGGAGAGAAGAGACAAAGTTCTACACATCTCCCTCTGAAATAGGGAGATGCACAGTGTATTCAGATTAATGGGGATAGTAGTAGGGATACTAGGCACAAAGGGCTAGGGGAAGAATCATGTAAAATAGACTAAATGAAAGCTAGAGCTTGATCCTGGAATTCTGAAAAGTCTATTGCAAAGAATTAGAATGGATTATAGAGGCAAGAATAAAAAGTCATAAATATGCCCATATTTTGTGTCTAAAAGATCATTTAATTTTTATCTCTTTCTCTCTTGATTTCTTAATTAGAGTCAATGCAATGAAAAGTACTTAAGCATTAGCACCTTGCTCAATCTGACATATGGCAGTCACTCAAAATATATTTGATTGATAAATGACTAAACAATTAAAGGAATTCCCAACAAGACTACAATTCATTCTGCACAAGGGCAAACCAAACCAAAATTATTAGAAGGAAATAATTAACAAAGATTGAGCAGGAATAAATAAACTACAGACTAAAACATCAATACAAAAGATCAGTGCAATTATGAGTTGCTTTTTTTTAAAAGATAAGCCAATTTGAAAAATCCTTAGCTAATCAAGAAAAAAAGTCAAATAATTAATATTACAGATGCAAAATGCTATATTGCAACAGAGTCTACTGAAATTTATATATTTGGTAAAGGCTATTTTTAGAAACTTCCTGCCAATAGTTTCTAAATAGTTTAGAAGACATAGAAGAAATGGACAAATTTCTGGACACATCTGACCTGATAAATTAAATTATGATGACATAAAAACCTGAAGAGACCAGTAGTAAATACTAAGATTGAATCTATTACTTATTATTGACTTCATTGCTGAATTTTATCTAGTGTTTAAAGTAGAATTGATGCTGATTCTTTTGAAACTCTTGCAAAGAATTGAAATAGAGACCAATTCTCCAAAATTCATTCTAGAAGGTCAGCATTATCCTGATACTAAAACCAGGCAAGAACACACACACACACACACACACACAAATGAAACCATAGACCAATATTCTTGATGAACATATATGCAAAAATTCTCATCGAAATTCTAGTAAATCAAATACAAATGCACATCAAAAATATAATTCACCATGATCCAGGTGGATTTATCTCAGGGATTCAAGGATGGTTCACATACATTAATTAATAAATGTAATATGTCAACAGAATGAATGAAAAAAAGAGCATATGATCATTTCAATACCAAAAAAATTCAATAAAATTTAATAGCCATTTATGATAAAAGTGCTGAACAAGTTAGGTTTAGGTAGATTGTATCTCAATAAATGTATGTGAAAAACCTACATCCAATAGTATACTAAATGGGGAAAAGCACAAAGTTTTCCCTGTAAGAGCAGGAATAAGACAAGGATGCCCAGTTTTACCACTCTTATCTGACATAGTGCTGGAAGATTTAACCAGAACAAATAGGTATGAGAAAGAAATGAAAGATGTATGAACAGAAAGGGAGGAGTCAAATTATCTTGGTTTTAGATGATTTGATTACATAGAAATACCTAATGACTCCCCCAAAAGACTATTAGAACTGACAAATTCTGTAAAGTTGAGGATATAAAGTTATACAAAAATCAGTAGTACATTGAAAAATCATAAACATTTTTATACTTCAATAACAAACTGCTAAGGGAAAAAATGGAAAACAATCTCATTCATAATAACTATGAAAAAAATATCTAGGAATAAATTTACAAATGAAAGAATTCAGAAAAGATCAGTGCAACAATGAGTTGCTTTTTTGAAAAGATAAGCCAATTTGAAAAATCCTTAGCTAATTAAGAAAAAGAAAGAAGACAAAAAATTAAAATTACAGATGCAAAAGGGTATATTGAAAGAGTCCATTGTTAAAATGATAAAAAACTGATTAAATAATTTGAAGAAGACACAAAACATAAAATATCTCTCATATTCATTAATTAGAATAATTAATATTGTTAAAATGTTCATACAACTCAAAACGATCTACAGATTCATGAAATACTAAATGCGGTTATTCACAGAATGAGTTAAAAATATCCTAAAATATATCCTAAAATATGAATTCAGCAAAGTGGCAGGATATAAAATCAACACGCATAAATCAAAGGCATTCCTGTATATCAGCGACAAGTCCTCTGAAATGGAAATGAGGACAACCACTCCATTCACAATATCTTCAAAAAAAAATAAAATACTTGGGAATCAACCTAACAAAAGAGGTGAAAGACTTATACAATGAAAACTACAGAACCCTAAAGAGAGAAATAGAAGAAGATCTTAGAAGATGGAAAAATATACCCTGTTCATGGATAGGCAGAACTAACATCATCAAAATGGCGATATTACCAAAAGTTCTCTATAGGTTTAATGCAATGCCAATCAAAATCCCAAAGGCATTTCTTGTAGAAATAGAGAAA
The DNA here is from genome assembly GCF_021218885.2 of Marmota monax. Lineage (NCBI taxonomy): Eukaryota > Metazoa > Chordata > Mammalia > Rodentia > Sciuridae > Marmota > Marmota monax. The sequence continues at coordinate 323,579 of NW_026694465.1, read as the reverse complement.
GCAATCATGAAATTCATATGGAAAAATAAAAGACCTAGAATAGCAAAAACAATGCTAAGCAGGAAGTGTGAATCAGGCGGTATAGCGATACCAGACTTCAAACTATACTACAGAGCAATAGTAACAAAAACAGCATGGTACTGGTACCAAAACAGGCGGGTGGACCAATGGTACAGAATAGAGGACACAGAAACCAATCCACAAAACTACAACTATCTTATATTTGATAAAGGGGCTAAAAGCATGCAATGGAGGAAGGATAGCATCTTCAACAAATGGTGCTGGGAAAACTGGAAATCCATATGCAACAAAATGAAACTGAATCCCTTTCTCTCGCCATGCACAAAAGTTAATTCAAAATGGATCAAGGAGCTTGATATCAAATCAGAGACACGCTGTCTGATAGAAGAAAAAGTTGGCTACGATCTACATACTGTGGGGTCGGGCTCCAAATTCCTCAATAGGACACCCATAGCACAAAAGTTAATAACTAGAATCAACAAGTGGGACTTACTCAAACTAAAAAGTTTTTTCTCAGCTAAAGAAACAATAAGAGAGGTAAATAGAGAGCCTACGTCCTGGGAACAAATCTTTACTCCTCACACTTCAGACAGAGCCCTAATATCCAGAGTATACAAAGAACTCCAAAAATTAGACAATAAGATAACTAACAACCCAATCAACAAATGGGCCAAGGACCTGAACAGACACTTCTCAGAGGAGGACATACAATCAATCAACAAGTACATGAAAAAATGCTCACCATCTCTAGCAGTCAGAGAAATGCAAATCAAAACCACCCTAAGATACCATCTCACTCCAGTAAGATTGGCAGCCATTAGGAAGTCAAACAACAACAAGTGCTGGCGAGGATGTGGGGAAAAGGGTACACTTGTACATTGCTGGTGGGACTGCAAATTGGTGCAGCCAATTTGGAAAGCAGTATGGAGATTTCTTGGAAAGCTGGGAATGGAGCCACCATTTGACCCAGCTATTCCCCTTCTTGGTCTATTCCCTAAAGACCTAAAAAGAGCATGCTACAGGGACACTGCTACATCGATGTTCATAGCAGCTCAATTCACAATAGCAAGACTTTGGAACCAACCCAGATGCCCTTCAATAGACGAATGGATTTAAAAAATGTGGCATTTATACACAATGGAGTATTACTCTGCATTAAAAAATGACAAAATCATAGAATTTGCAGGGAAATGGATGGCACTAGAGCAGATTATGCTAAGTGAAGCTAGCCAATCCCTAAAAAGCAAATGCCAAATGTCTCCTTTGATATAAGGAGAGTAACTAAGAACAGAGTAGGGACGAAGAGCAGGAGAAGAAGATTAACATTAAACAGAGATGAGAGGTGGGAGGGAAAGGGAGAGAAAAGGGAAATTGCATGGAAATGGAAGGAGACCCTCAGGGTTATACAAAAGAACATACAAGAGGAAATGAGGGGAAAGGGAAAAATAATACAAGGGGGAGAAATGAAGGTCAATAGAGGGGATAGAGAGAGAAGAGGGGTGGGGAGGGGAGGGGAGGGGGGATAGTAGAGGATAGGAAAGGTAGCAGAACATGACAGTCACAAGTATGGCAATATGTAAATCAATGGATGTGTAATTGATGTGATTCTGCAATCTGTATATGGGCTAAAAATGGGAGTTCATAACCCACTTGAAGCAAAGTGTGAAAGATGATATATCAAGAACTATGTAATGTTTTGAACAACCAACAATAAAAAAAATAAAATAAAATAAAAAAAAAAAAAGAAAGAGATCCAGAAGGAGGAAATAAATTTTCAGATACTCTCCTGAAAAAAAAAAATCCTAAAATTCATATGGAAACACAGAAGACCTTTTCTATCCAATGTAATTTTGCTCAAAAAGAACAGAGCTGGATGCATCACAATACCTGATTAGTGGACACAGTACCCCACAGAGCCATAGTACCCCAAACAGAATGACATTGGCATAAAAACAGATACATAGACTGATGGAACAGAATAGAGGTTATAGAAATAAATCCATGAGCTTTTAACTGAATCTTAACAAAGGTGCCAAAAACATACACTAGAGAAAGAACAGCCTCTTGAAATAAATGGTGCTGGGAAAACTGGATGGCCACATACAGAGCATTGAAAATTGACCCTATTTCTTACCTGTAAAAAGTTGAATCAAAATAATCAAAGACCTAAATATAAGACCTAAACTTATGAAACTACTAGAAGTAATCACAAGCCACTTTAAGACATTAGTATAGACAATGAGTTTTTGGATACCACCCACAATATACAGGAAATAAAAGGAAAATAAACAATAGTATTATATCAAACTGAAAATCTTCTGTATATCAAAGAATATAAACAGTGAAGGCAATCTACAAGGCAGGAGAAATTATTTTCTAACTATTCATCTGAAACAGGATTAATATTCAGAACATATGAGAAACTCAAAAACCTTAATAACCTAAAACCAAGCAATCCAATTTAAAAAAGGGAAAATGATCTTAGTAGACACATCTCAAAAGGAAGAATATAAACTGGTAACAAACATATGAAAAATGCTGAATATCTTTAGCTCTTAGAATTAAAATCCAAACTACAATGAGATATTGTCTCATCCCAGTTTGAATGACCTTTATCAAAGATAAACTAAATGTTGGCGGGAGAAAAATGAATTCTTATACATTGCTGATAGGAGTGTAAAATAGTATAGCCATTATGAAATAGATATGAAGTTTTCTTTGAAGAACTAAAAAAAAAAAAAAGAAACCTGGATGTGGTGGTGCATGTCTGTAATTGCAAATTTTGAGGCTGAAGCAGAAGGATCACAGATTAGAGGCCAGCCTGGGCAAACTAGTAAGATGCTATCTCAAAACAGGAAAGGATGGGTATACATCTCAATGCACAAAGTTCTTGATTCAACCCTCAGGACTATAGTAGGCAGTGGGGGTATTGTAGGGCTAAAATCAATCCACTATGATTCAGGCATCCCATTACTGAGTACCTCTAAAGAAAATGAAGTCAGCATACCAAAGAGATACATGCACAGTGATATTTTTGTGCCATTTTTCACTTCAGCTAAGGAATGACCCCAGAGGCCCATCAACAAATGGATGGCTAAAGATGGCACATATATGCAATGGAGTATTATTCAAACACTAGGGAGACTGGAATCTTCTCATTTTCAGCAAAATGCATGGGAATAAAGGACATTTTATTAAGTGAAAAAAGCCCTACAAAAGCTGGGAAAATATGACATATTCTTTCTCATATGTGGAAGAAAAGAAAACATTGACTGGAATGTAGAATAGTGATTACTAGAGGTTGGGAAGGGTAGATTTAGAAGGGTGAATAAAAGGAGGTTAGATAAAGGGTATCAAAGTTTAGAAATAAGGAGTGAGCTCTGGTGTTCCACATTATAGTGAGATGACTGTTGTTCACAATAACCTATGATATATTTTATGAAGATTTGGAAGACAGAAGCTTGAAGGTGGCATACATAAAACAATGATGGGAACAGGCAGTGCCAATTACTTTGATCAGTGCAGGCTGTATGCACGTGTTGAAACTTCATGCAAACCCTATTAATGTGTTCAACGAATACATGTTAATAAAAATAAAAAATATATTTTAATAAATTACAATTCTTGAGTATAGGGATTTTAAAGATATTTTCGGTGTGTTTAACTTTCCCCCCTCTTGATTTGAAATAAAGTATATAGGACATAGTAAGTGTTCACTGTGTATTTGGCTAATTGTTTTGATTTCTATGATCCTTCCATCACCTTGTAGTAGTTCCCACTCTATGTATTTCATCCCATTCTTGCTTCTCCTGAAATTTGGTCAATAATTTATAAGAGAACTTCCCCAAAATAAGAGAACATGATCCTTGACCCCTGACAGCCACACAAGTGCACTGGTAAATACTTATAGATTCCCATACAAAGCAGAAAAAGGAAAGAGAAGTATGTGTTGTTGAATCTGTCCTAGGTCTTTTGCCTAATTTTGATGCGATCTATGTTCATTTGCTGTGGTCTTTCAAATTTGCACATTTGCTTAAATGTGTATGCCCAAAACGTGATGGGTGGATGAAAATTGACATTCTGGTCATTTGTAGTCCTATCAATGTTTCCTTCTATTCAGTTAGCATGAGTTCTGCGGTTTTAAAACATACTATGGTTTCTGTCATTTTGCTGTAAAATGTTTGTGCTTCCAATTATTTCAGTCATTTTATTAGTAGTAATGTTTAGTTATAATATGTTGAGGGAATATTTTTGCCAGAGTCTTTGGTATGAGACTCATACAGTGAACCATTCAAACCCTTTTATACTTACAGATTATGTTGGTTTTGTTCCACATAGTAAGATCTTTAAGCAGAGACTACAATTAAATGAATGTTTAAAAGTTATTTTTGTCTTCCATATTCATTTTCTATTTTTATATATCTTTTGTTTTTTCTCTGTATCTCTTTACCAGAACTCTTTTTTTTTTCCATTTTATTACTGTTTTCTTATCACCGAGAGGGTTTATAATAGAGTTCTTTCATAGTATTTATTTTTTATTGAATAAAGTGTCACCTGCTCTTTTCAAAGTACTTTGGCTATCTGGGATTGTGATGGTTGTACAGTCATAATATAGAAGGTAGAAAAAGAAAATTATTTTAATATTTGGCCTCCACCAGAAAAAATGCAAACCTTAAGTTTTTCATTTTACAGAGATTACCTTGGGTTAGCACAAAATCTTCCTTTATAGCTCTCGATCTTAATCTCTTACTTGGTCACTAGATATCCTTTCTTTTTACTCTGAATCATTTCTTGTATGTGGACTGATTTTCCTCTGGTTTAAGGTTGTTGAATGCGTCAGTCATCCTCCATGTACTATGTGCACCTGATCATTCTTGTAGCCACCTAGGCTAGTAAGGACAGAGAGTTACAAATTTTCAGTGGTATATTAAAAGAAAGGCCTTTCTATTACATTTTTTCACACAGATATCTTCTTTAAGGAAATTAGCTTCATCTCATCTCTAAATTGAAACAAAATGAGTGACAATACCTACACTACCATATCATTTTTCTCTACCAAGAATCACCTTATTCTTAAGATAGAGGCTGAATAAATTCTCTTGTCTTACTTGAATAATTCTCTGAAAAGTTGGGATAATGTTTTTCTGATTACTTTCACCGACAACTGCCTCAAGTCTACTTTATGGTGTGCTGGAAGTCAGTGGGTCACATATGTACAACAGCTTAGGCCCTTCAAAACTTCTATGGGATACTCGTGGTAAACATTACATGGTATTTCTGCTAAACTAGAAAACAAAACAACAACAACAACAATAAAACAACAACAAAAAAAACAGGTAAGTTTAACTGGTTATACATGGAATTTCAAATCAAATATCCCACTAGTTATATTGATTTATTATATTTTTAAATTAAATTAATATCTGCACCATTGGATAAAAAGCTCTTAACTCCATAGGAAAAAAAGAATTCATCTTAGGACTATGTTTAAGAATTCTAGTCCTCTTGCAATTTAGTGCTTAGTGATAATAAATCATACAAAAAGCTAAAGCAGAAAAAAAAAAGAAAATGTCTGTAATAGAAGTGAAATTGTACATTTATATGAACATCATGCCTTTGCTAGATTTGCAGGACAATTTGTTCCCTGTTTTGAAAAGAGAAAGACACCAATGCATATGTGCTTATGTCTGTAAATTCTCATTTCATTTCTGCCTAGATATTCATTTCCATTCAGATCTTTTCCTGCTAGTTTCACAAATCACACCTTTTAATTGCATATAACATGACTGAGCACCAGGGAGGCCCCAGGGATTACTTTGGAAAAATCTACTGATTAGACATATTAAATAAGACAATATAAGTAAGTGTAAGTATTTACAGTAAAACAGTTTTGTTCCAATTTATGGACTTCTTACATCTACTCTGTCTCTTTCCACAAAGTAATAATGCAGGACATAAACTAGAGAGAAAAGGGAAAAAATAAACAAAGTAAGGAGAGTATATCTTGGTTCCATTTATGTCAAAACAGCAATAAACTGGAAAAATATATTCAGCTGAGGTGTTATTTGGAGTTTATTTATAAAGGCTACAGTCTCTGGCCTAATGTTCATTAGCTTTGTCCTTGTTGCCTAGTTACAGATTTATAATTTTGTCTCTCTTGATATTGATGGCTCTAATGGAGAGAGCAGTGATTGAGGCCTGATGAAAATACTTTAAATCTCTATTCAGAAATGTTAACATTTTTCTGTGTATGGCTGGTGTTGCTGATTACAATGATCAGAAAAAAATGGTCTTAGAAAAAATCGGTGACAGCCAGTCTCAAAGGTGGTTTGAGACGATCTGTGTTTTTTTTTTCTCTTAGTTAAGTACATTGTTAAAAGTATTTATTTTATAAATAAGATTTGTCTTTAATAAAATTATTTAGTTAGGTAAATGATTCTCAAATGTACTGCATATATTTGAGATGCAGTGATTATATTCTTAAGAGTCCTTACTCCTTATCCAATCTTAGTCTTGGGTGGAAGAGGCAGAGTGGAAGTCAAATTGTATACTGTGGCACTCGAAGGATTTGCAAAATAACCTCAGCAGTTATAGTGTTGGGAAATGTGGCAGGTGAGGACTGGGTGTTGATAGTAAGGGCTGTAGTCATTACTTTTGGTCAGTAATAGTTGGCCTATTTGTATGTATTTGGGTTCAATTAATGTTTTATTTTTTTAAATCTAAAATGTAGAATTTTAAAACCAATCAATCACAAAAAGGTCCTCACTAGACTTATGCCAAGAATCACCTTCTCAACAAGTAAATACAGTTATAAGTGTTATATTGAGGTGAGTGAAATATTCAAATAAAAATCACAATCCCTTAGTTGAATACTGATGTGATCAAAAAGATGGTGGGATTATCATACCTTGAAAAATCCTCTGGGCATGGGTGTTTTCAAATTCTCAATAGCATTCTACAGCTAATTAACATTTTTACCATTGCATAAGCTTCATTTCTGTGAAAGTAGAGTCGGGAATTTGATGAAAAATGAGAGGCAATCTGTAGATCAATGTTTCTCAAATAGTTGTAAGGCCAGCAATATCAGCTTAAAGCAAACTTGTAAAAACTGCAGATACTGGTCAAAATTTCTGAGAGGTGGGTTCCAGCAATTCTGGACTGTTTTAATAAGAAGTCTAGGCAATATTACATTTTAAGCTTTGAGAACCTGTACTCTAGAAGAAGGTTACTCAACTTCAAAACTATTGATATTTTTGACCAGATAACTTTGTAGGATCCTACTGTCTAGAGTGGTATTGCAGTTGATTTACCAGTAATCCTGGTTTCTATACTCCCAGCACCAGTAAGACTCATCCCAATGTAACAGCTGAAATTTCTCCAGACATTACCAAATTATCCTTTAAAATTTTTTTTGTAGTTATAGATGGATCAGCATGACTTTATTTGTTTATTTTTATGTGATGCTAAGGATCAAACACAGTGCCTTACACGTGTGAGGCAAGCACTCTGCCACTGAGCTACAGCCCCAGCCCTGCCAAATTACTCTTGAGGGCAAAAAAATTACTCTTGCATTCAGAATCATAAACATTTTTGGAACCTGTTAAAATGAAGATTTCTGTGCCCAAATTGTACAGAGTTAAATTTAATATATGGAAAAAACTCTGTAAATTGTGTCAAAATTTGTCAAAAATTTCCTAGAGATTACAAATTCTTTGAGGACAGGGATCAGATCAAATAATGGCTCATGAGTGATATTTGGACAAACAGTACTTTGAGTCAATGATTCTCAAACTTTAATGTTAGGTTTTAAAATCTCTATTTGTGGATGACTGTTGAGAGCCACAGCCGAAGGGGCCCCAGCAAACTTGGTGTCATTGGTGGTACAATTTTTCCAAAAGGAGCCATCAATTGGCTTGGTGTATCCTCCTCCCTTCTGCTTGTGATGGTTGTTCAGCTAAAATTTGGGGGCCAACAGAGGTGAGGCAAAGAAGCTCACCTCCCCGCTGGTACAAAGACCTATCCACAGGTGTGGCTGTATGCTGGACCGGTAGTCAATGACGGGTAAGATCCAATTGCAATGGTACCAACCTAAGATAGGAGGCTGACGCCTTGAGGTCAGCTCATTCGATGACGGGTAAGAACCATATGTAGTATTGGGCAACCTAAGGCAGGCACGGTCCCTAAGCCACATGCTTGTTGTTTAAACAGAGAGGGGGAGATGTTGAGAGCCACAGCCAAAGGGGCCCCAGCAAACTTCCAGCTGCCAGCAAACTTCCAGCTGCCAGCTGATGATTGGCTCACAGCAACCCCAGCAAACTTCCAGCTGCCAGCTGATTGGCTCCTCTGTGGTGATGCTCATTGGGCTATTTCACCGCCCTTTCAGACCATGGAGCTGCTCATTGGGGGACTTTTTTTGGCTCCACGCACACGACCCAGCCAATTGGCCTCAAGAGCAGGAGGAGTGGGGGGGTTGAGAGGCTTGTGAGAAGCCAGTGGTGGCAGTTGGTCTCTGAGGGAATTCCTGAGGAGCTCGTGTGGTGTGGCGTGTATGTTCTAAAATTAAAGTTCGTTTCTGCTTGATAAGTGGCTCCTGAATTGTGCCCAGCCAGACTGTGGCAGATGACTCTAGTGAGTGACCATCTGTGAGTGACTAGGCCAACTCAGTAGTTTTCAATCTTGGATGGACATGAAGATCTCCGGGGGAGTTGGTTAAACTATTGATGCTCAGACCATGACATGGAACCTCTGGAGGTGGGGCTCTGGCATTAGATAAAAATGGTTCTCAAATTTTGTCAAATATTGGGATCATCTGACAATTGTGGAAAGTACTGAAGCCTGGCTCCCATACTTGATCTGATGTGTGGGTGTGAATTTCTTTCAGGAGACTTTAATGTGCAGCAGAGTCTGAGCACCACTGCACTGGAATGTCTCAGAGGCTTTTCACGTGTTCCTAATCTGCAGCAAGGGTTGCAGGACTGCTGTGAGCTGATTTCAATCCTAAACTGTAGTGGTCAGATTAAATTGCTATATCTAATAGACAAAGTTCAGTGAAGGATTCCTTTGAATTGATTCCTCCAAATTGCTTCCACCTAAGAATCAAGTTTGGATACCAAATAGGATGTCTCCATTTTCCCAATTTGACAGGGGCTTTTGGTAATAACTCAGAATCTGTGATTATTTAAGAGTATCCTATAATATATTGAAGAGCCTGTAGTCTTCAATGTATCTATGACTAGATGACTAGATAACATCCTAGTGTTTTCTTTGAGGGAAGGATCCTTCCTGTGAGTTCTTATATATTCCATATATTTTTAAAAAGCAAAAAAAGAAAGTGTCATATGCCCTTTGAGCACATGCTTTCCAATTGGTCTATTCACTCAACTAGGTCATTGCAGTAATCCAATCACCCCTAAGTATCTCATTTGTTTATATAAAACTCAGGATAGATACAAATCCCCAAGGCAGATAAATTTCTTCAGAGAAAAGGAAACACAAATATTTATTTGTCTACATATATATGTACACTTTTCATGCTTCAATATGCATTGCATGTATATATATATATATATATATATATATATATATATATATATATATACACACACACACACACACACACACTTATATCTGCATTAGTGGTATATATTTCCATACAATCTGTGCTAAGAATTATGGTAGTTACAGGAGGGAATAATAAAACAATTTTCTCTAAACAAGTTTGTAATCCATATCACCTGGATGAAAACCACATTTTTTTCAATGAGAACTTCCTATAATTCCATTATGTCTTCCTAAAGTTTTCATTCAAAGTACAAGATTTCTTCTAAAGTTAAAGCAAAGCACTATTTAAAAGATTTTTAGAAATCATGCAATAAGTCATTTTAGTCTGTGAACATACACAAAATTATTTGTGATTGAAATTATTTTCTTAAATCTATTTTTCTAGTATTTTATTTTTAAATAACTGTTCCAAAAATACAAGCCATGACAGTTTTTGTTTTAATGTTTACATTTGTAATTTTTCTCCAATTAGGCATTTAAGGAGGCTCTCCATTTCCCCCATCCGTAGGTGCCTTATGGCCCCTGCGGAAAGACAGTTCTAGGACACTGGTGAGAGGTAGTGACTGGGAGCTCTAATCTTAGGGGTAAGATGTCAAGTAAACCAAATCTGAAAACTATCTTTATAGCTAATTCATAATTCCCCTCCCAGTAGTTTAGTAATAACAGACTCCTTTGAATAGTCACAATGTAATTTTTTTTTTAGTTTCTAGTGAAAAATAATTATACTGACTAGTGGGTTCCAGTGTGCATATTTATACATGCATATAATACAGTTTGATCAATTTTAACCCCCAGTTTTCCTCCCTCACCACATCCTCTGCCTCTACGCTTCTGTTTTGTTTTTTGAAAAAGAACTCTGATATTTGCCAGAGTGATACTCTTGTGAGATTTACTCTTTCCTCTTAGTCATTAATCAAATGTAAACTGAAAGATTATCTGTATATTGGACAAGAAGTAAATTGTGTAGTGCATGAGCTCACAGCAATGTAATTATGAAATGGAGCTCTGTCCTCTGAACTCCAGTGAGTTTTCTAGTGTAAGCATTCTATTTCACGGTCACTGTGGGATTTGTTGGTTTGCTGTTGCTTCCTGCCTTGTTTCTTTGGACTTGGTATAGCAGTCAGAGTTCAAATGCTCAGATTCTGTCAATCCTAATTCTCTGTCAGATCTTTTATAAAGTTTCCCACTTGTGGAATAAATAGTTTGAACTCAGTAGATTTTTATTGTTGTTTGTCTTAAATAAATGAACTCCCTTTTCAAGAAAAAAGGTCACTAACAGGTTTATTGTATGAAATGTTTCAAAGCAGCACAGCTTTGACTGCGCAGGGTGATCTTCCCCCAGCCTTCCTTGTTCAGCTTCCCTTACCCTGAGGTATCTTCCAGGACACCTGGTTTTAGATGAACACAACTGGAAATGCATCAAACTAGAGTTTTCTCTAACTACCTTCAGCAGCATTATTTTTTTAACTTAATGTGAGTGGCTATAGGACCATAACAGAATACCAATTGAGAATTTAAGTAGATATAATTGAGGTACAATGTGGAGTGTATGTATAAAGAAACATCTATCATACATAGAGTTTTGAATGCAGATCTCATGTAAAGATATGAGTTTTTCTCTATCTGTAAGAAACATAACAGAAACTCCTCTGTGCACTGAAGGAAATTATGCCCTTTCAAATATTAAATGTCATCCATAGAAATGCCAGGCACCATTAAATATGGAGAGAGAAAATTGGAAAAGATTGCAGAGTATTATTATTCTTTTTGCAAGTCACTGTATACACATCTTACTTTAAAAGAAAACCCTATACCTTTATGCAAGGATTATTACCGCTGCAGCTATTGTAGAGATATGACAGCTGGAGTACAGTGTTGATGGAAGAGTGGGATTGAAGTATAGTGGGATTTGTTTGTGCTTTGGACTGTGTAGTTTGTGACTTTATGGAAGGATGTGCTATTTCTCTGAATGTTGTCCAGCAAGCTGTAGCACAGTGCATCTTTAAAACTCTGTTTCATGGGAAATCAATAGCATGCTGGGACTTTCATTAGGGTCCAATGCAAAAACATTTTCTGATGAGGTTGCCAATCACGGTCTTTCAGAATGTATAGATAACAAGCAGGTGAAGTCGTGAAAATCATCTTATGGACTAAGCTCACCGCCTCCCAGGGAATAGGCAGGAGAGATGAGATTAGGATTTCAATGTTTATTGCTGATTATAAGAATTAATAATAAGTACTATGAGAATATATTATTTATTAGAACTGATTCTGGACAACACAAATCTATTGAGGTCACCAAAGCTATCTTTTGCTTAAAATCCAGAGCCCAACAAACAGAAAACAAAGAGGAATGAAATAAATTAACTAGATACTAGGTATGGAAGCTGTAATTATAGAAGCCTTTTTTTTTTCTGGGATAAAGTGATTTCTCACCAGATTATCATTAAGGTTTTTTCCAGGGTGTAGCAGAGGAGAAAAAAAGTGCTCACTGGTTTAGGAAGGTGAACATTTTAGGTCAATAAGTGGCCAAACTTAGTATTTGATGTCCTCAGAAGATGACACAAATTTTTACAAGAATTGTTACTGAACTTTTAGGATTTCTTTATGTCAAATATATTAGTAAGAATTTTAACATCAAGTGAGAAAAAAAAATTTCCCTGCCACTAAATACATCTACTTCTTGTCTTCCCTGATATAAGAGACCTTTCAGCATGAGAAAGCACAGGTCTAATTGTTTCCTTTATCCACTTCCCTTACTTTTTCACAAACAAAATTTTCTCTTTACTCACTGCTCCCCTTGCATTTAGCACCCTTAAGCTATCACTTGAGAGATGCAGACTTGAGGGATGGTTCATACCTACTCTTTATCTGTGTCCCACAAGATCTCAGTGATATACCTTTCCATAAATTTATGTTAGTTAAGTGATAAAAGCACTGAAGTAAAGATATGAAAACAGTATCTGTCAAGTAAGAGTAAAGATAAAATACTTTCATAATTATAAATTTGAACATCTAATGAAATTTGTTTGAAAGGAGAGTTCTCATTCATATATATGTGTATATACATACATATACATATATACACATATATATACACATATATAATTATATATATATAAATAATTATATATATAATATATATATGTATATATATATATATTATATATATATATATATATATATATATATATATATATATATATATATATTATTTCTTTCCAGCCCACCAGGTGTTTTGGGTGATACCATGCTTTATGCTTTTGGATATGGTACATTTATACATATTGCTTATATGACTTAAGAAAATAACTTTGTGATGTTTTGAACTTGTGAACATTTGTAGAGCTAACATTTTCTAGTCATGGATGATATTAAAGTTTAGAAAAATTGTTGTCTTACCAAAGGTCTTCCAGATGATAGATGTCATAATCAGAATTAGAGCACAGGTCTGCTGATCCCCAAGGATCTTTTCATCCTTAAAAAATAATACCCTTCATTTGCCTATTATGATTTAAAAGTGATTGTCCATATGTTTATGTCATGGGATAGGCAATTGATCAGGCATGAAGCTAATGAGTTAAATAATAACACAAAATAATGAAAATTGAAATAATTAAACTCTGTTCTCTTATAGCTTACCCTGTATCTTCTTCTTATCACTTAATGAGAACCCAGTGGTTTTCAAAATGGTGAATGCTAATGACATGCCAAAATGTCAATAAATATTGGCACTCTCTTTCCCACATCAAATGCCCATTGATGACTAATTCACATTAGACATTATTTTCCAAGTAAAAGATTTATAATATACTATGTGAGATTGTCTTAAAAATTGTGTATCTCCCCCTCCTTTGTATTCCATTTGATAAGTGATCCACACTTAAGAGATTTGTTTCTTTACTACTTTCACTGAAAGTCAGACTACAATTACTTTTCTTTTAATTGCCTCTTTTATTAGTGAAGCCTTGTCTTGGTACTGATGTCAACTATTTTATTCTTTGAAACATTTTCACACTGACATCTTTATCTGGCTCTTTACTTATGTATTGGTGAAAACAATGAAGTATTGTAATAATGGATTTGTTTCCAGATGTTTATCACAGTATCTACAAGAAGATGTTTCAAATAAATGATTTTTCTTACTCGTATCTGGAGAAAAACATCAATTCAAAAATTGATGTTTCTACAATCTTTCTAAAAAGAATTGGGGCAGATAAATTATGCCTGTAATTTCAAGCACATAACATCCACCCATCTTTATAATGTCATGTAGATAATGCACATAGCTCTGGGAATAAGAGCTAAGTTAGAGTAAGGAAAGCAGTTTCAAAGACAAAGTCTGGGTAGTATCACCGGTCCTCTAAGACAAATATGATGCCTGTTTGGTCTTGGTTAAAGGAGATTCAGCTGATGACACACATCCTCAGTTACCCTGGTAGTTGATCCAAAGTGTTAAAAACTTTTTCAGGATCATCTTAATGGAGAGTTATGGGTTGTGTTGTTATTATTGTTAGCATGTTTCTTTTGTCTAGAACCCTTTATTAGGTGAGATACAAATTTCTCTACAGTGGTACTAACTGTGGTAATTTTTACTGGTGATTGAAGGACTGTGTTACTGAACTAGGCTTGTTTTGCCCTCTGCATGGTATGCCAATCATTGAAGTCATGAATTTTGCAAAAGACAAAGAGTTTATTTACGTGGAGGCCAGGCATGTGGAGATGGGACAGAAAGTGTCAAATCTGACTCCTCAAAAGGATAGGTGTTAGAGATATTTTATGGTATAAATAAGCAAGATCATTTAAGTTATTGGGAAAGTTGTTTAGAGGTGAAGTAATTAGTAGACAATGTTCATAGCCCTCATATGACACATGTTTTATAAATGGCAGTGTTAATATGATCTGAAGGTTGAGTTCTTTGTGATGATAAAAGTCACTTATCAAACACCTGACAGGTCCAAGAGTCAGTTGTCTCAAAAAACGCAGACTTCAAGTCCCTAAAAAGTAACTTAGGTAAACATCATCATCATGACCCACATGTTAGAGGTGTCATCTACATTAATGCTATTGGGAGACTAATGTTATATTGCTCAGTTGAGTGGCCTCCAATGTTTGTAATTTTTACAATCAATTAAAAGTAAGTAATAGCAAATGACGCTAGAGTTTATTCAGGTTCCACCCCCACCCCAGTTTCAAGATCAACCAAATACTATAAATCTGAGAGGTTAAGTGTTACAGAATCCCAGAAAGAAGAAAAAGTCTATGACCATGAAATTGATGACATTGAAGTCATCATCACAGTGTATTGCTTCCCCAAGTTGTTATGCATGGCATATGTGAGCTATGCATGGAGGTAGGTAGACCTAGCCTTGCAATGAATACATTGTGTTCAGTAAACATGGGAGCAAAGTATATCATTGTGGTAGAGAAAATCTATGTAAAATAAAATTCTACTCTACTCTCATGGACTTCAGAGGCAGTCTAATTGACACATAAAAATTGTACATATTTTTGGGTGTGCCATCTGATATGTTGATATGTGTCTACCTTATAGAGTGTTCAAATTAGTGTCTACCTGTCTCCTTGATCATTTATCATTTCTTTATGATGAAAACATTAAAAATCCTCACTTTTAGGTTTTTTAAAATTTTTTAATGGACAACACACTATTACGATCTATGATCATCCTATGTGCAATGTGCAATAGAAGATCAGAAATAATGTGGAAGGTTGAGTTCTAGTTGGTGTGGCTGATTGTCTCTCTGATGTCAGGGGCATTACTGTTCAGGTTTGAGACTGAAATAGAAGATTTCTGTGACCCCTTTCCACTCTCAGAGATGAGCTGGTGCCCAGATTGTACGGAGAGGTGCTTGAGAGAGCCATCCCCAGTTTCTGGGACACATCCATAGCAGCTCCATTACACTTCAGTCAATATCCAGCCAAGGAGGCTCTTAGGGAGAGCACTGCAAGTGTGATCAAAAGAGACTCCCAGCTATGCTTGCCAAGCCATAAATATACCTATCAATATAAAATCTATTTTGCTATAATAATTTATTAACATGTCATCAGTTATCAAAATTTCCTATATTTTAGATGGTTAATACATTGAATTTTATTAATGCAGGACACTCTTCATTGCTGAAATAAAATATGAAGATAAAAATCTATCATTGATAAAAATATGCTTTTCTTTTGGCTTACTTTTTATGTTGCTTTAAGTTGAGTGCAGAGATAAATTGTGTTTGAGAAAATGGGCTCAGGAACATGCATTCATTCCATTTTTTCATTTATTTAATGATATAAGGAATGCATTATTCATAATTTTTCCCTTGAAGAAATTTAGGAATCTCATAGTATTGAGCTACATATATGAAAGGAATTATTTTGCTTAAAAAATAATAATTGTTTAGTAAGTAGTCATTCAAAACTTATGTTATACTTGGTGATTTTTGTGCTATGGTATAAATTCTTAAGAATAAAGCAGCGTTATAATCATTACAAAATATATAACCAAGATTAATGGCAAAATTAACACATTTGGGGAAATAAGGCAATAGATAGCATGAAACCAACAAGCCTGTGACTATCTATATCTACATCTCTGTGTGTATGTGTGTGTGTGTGTATAAATATATATGCATTAATATTTTCTGTTTTAGAGCACTTTTTTTGCTATTTCTTTACCCTAGACATTCTTACTCCAAATAATATACAACCTTCTGAGCCAAAGCATGTTATTTTATTTTCTTCATAAAATTCATTATGACTCAAAAAATTTTATTTGTTTACATATTTTCTGTTTTTATACCCAAAGTAAAAGACTCACGGGGGGCAGGGGGAGCTTTAAATCTTTATTTTTTTCAACTTATTCCACATTTTAACCTTAGACTGGGACAATTCTGACATTAAATGAATGATTTAAAAAATTTCATTTAAAAAAATAAAAACCTAGGATGGATAGTTGGCAAAGAATCAGATCTTCATGAGGTAGAATGCTTAAGAAAAACGTTCAGGTAGGGTTCACTTTAATCTGGGTCTCAGAGAATAGGAATGGATCAGATTAGTCCAATGGAAGAGGACATTCTCATTTTAGAGAGAGAACACAGAAATATGTGTTTGAATGATGAAAGATAATGTGGGAGATGGTGTAAACCTGGATTGTCCTTAGTTTTGGAGCAAAAAATCTAATATAGTAACATCCATAGCAATCTATTGCTTAGTTTCTAATCATCAACCATGGTTGTATGTTCCAAAAATATTTACTGAGTAATATATGTCAGGAAATCTTCTAGACATTGAAAAATTAATAGTGAAAAAATAAATAAAAAATAAAAGTCAAAGTTTCTGTCCCTGAAGACAGAAAATAAAGTAGAAAAATTATAATGCTTAGTATGTACTAAATGCCATTGAGGAAGAAAATAACTTGGGACATGTAATAGACACCAAGGTTAAAAGGCTAACTGAGACAAAGTAGAACAATTCACGATTTATTGATTTAAGAAGAGAAGCAAAACAAAAATAAAACAAAGCAGAAGATACTGTAAGTGCCATGGTGGAAAGCTACATGAAGTGTGGTTTACTAAGAAGCAGTGCAGCGAGCTGGGTTCTGAGAGCAGAGGTATGGGCAAGACTCTTTACCTCTCTGAATTTCAGAAGCTTCAGTTATGACAATTATAGAAGATTTTCTATGAAGATCAATAAAAAGGTATTAATTTAAGCACTTTCTTTTCAGTATGTAGTATGTTCTAAAAATTTTAACTTTTATTGTTACTATAGATTTACATACTTTATTTAGTTGTTATTATAGCCCAATTCCCAGAGCCTGCGTCGGTTAAGTTTTACAATTTCTCATTGACCTCTACCTTATGGACATAATTGGAAGCAGAAACCCCAAGAGATTATGTACCTTATGCAAGGTCACATCTGGAAATAGGTAGCAGCGTAGGTACTTGTGTACATCATCACTTCATTATTCCATTTTTAGAAGTACAGGTAAGTTGAGAACTTCACTTTGAATCATGACCAATGTTTCATGAAGCACAGATAGGAAGGGAATTATAGTGAGTTCAGTCTTGGCACAAAAACTTGAAAAGGCTAGCATATTTTGTAAAAGGATATACCTCATGACCAAAATTTGTCAGGCAAAGTGAGGAAATGCTAGAGACTGAAGTTAAAGAATTAGCATAGAGATTCTCAGGATTTTTAATCTAACAAACTCTTAACCAGGCCCACATTCTTTTTAAAAAATATATTTTAAATAATTTAATTGAAAAATAATGACTGAATATATTCAAGGGATACAACACAAGGATTTGATACACACGACTTTCTGTTGTGATTATTACAATCAAATTAACAAATCAATTATCACTGTTGCTTTACATTTGATCTCCAAAATTTGTTCATGCTGTAACTCAAAGATTGAGCCTTTTCATAATATCTTTCCACTCCCTTGCTCCAATCCTTGCAACCACTGTTCTATTCTGTTTCTATAAGTGTAATTTTTTTAAATTTAAAATATAAGAAAGATCTGTCTTTTGGCATCTGGTTTATTTCACTTAGTATAGCATGCTCCAGGTCTATCCATGTGATCATAAGTGGCAGAATTTTCTTCTTTTTAGTAAATGGTTAAATAATATTCCATTTAGAGGACGCTATTGAGAATCCCAAAGAACTTTTGCTTTTTGTAATATGTGCCATTTTAGTGTTTTAATGAGTGGTATTTTAGTCCTATGATATATCATAAATTGCCACAAATATAGATGCTTAAAACAACAACATTTTTTTGCTGCACAATTTCTGTGGGTCAGGAGTCCAGGCATGACTGAACTGCATCCCCCGATTAAAGTCTCTCAGCATGCAATGTAGCTGGGCTATGTTCTCTGTCAGAGACTGTTATGGTTTGAAACTGAAACATACCCAGAGGCTCATGGATGAGGATTATTCCCCAATTTAGCAATATTCAAAGGTGGGATTTGGGGGAAGTGTCTGGATCATGAGGGCACAGTAGCCCATGCATGAATGGGCTATTAGGGGATAGGGCCCTGTTAGACGAGGTAAATCACTTGGAGCATACCTCTGTAGAATATATATTGTCTCTGGCCGCTTCCTTCCTTTCTCTCTGATCCTCATGGTGACCATGAGGTAAGGAGCTTTGCTCTGCCACACCTTCCCTGCCCATGATGTTCTGCTTTTCTGCAGGCCTAAAAGCAATGGAGTCAGTTCATGGTGGACCAAAATCTCTGAAACCATGAATCAACATGAATCTTTTCTCCTTTTCTTTGTTTTTCTCATGTATTTTGTGATAGGAATGGACTAACACACTGAGTCTTCAGTTGGGAAGACTCAGCTTCAAAAACTACTCAATTTTTTTTTTTTTTGGCAGTATTCATTTCCTTGTGGTTATAGAACTGAGTCCTCTGTTTTCCTAGAGGTTATCAGCTAATGGACAATCTCAGCTTCTAGGGCTCACTAACCATTCCTTACTATCTGCTTCTCTCACAACAAGGAAGTCAATTTCAAATTTATCTTGGGGAGAGTCTCCTTATCTACTAAGATACAGTCTTACATAACTGAAACATAATCATAAATATTACCTCCATCTCCATGTCAGATTTTCCAGAAATCTCACTTAAGAAAAAAAAAATTATTTTCAGAACAGGACCTGCTGGTCCTCAGGGTAAAGTTGAGGCACAGTGAAGTTTAACAAATCAGGCAAAACAGCCCATTGACATACCTGAGACTAACGCCAAAAAGAGACCAATACTTTTGAGTTCCTTGAGTATGCCGTAAGCTAAATAGTGTAACCCAGAGAACAAAAAGTGGGAGAGGATGGATTTAAGACATACTCTAGTACTTGTCTTCAATTATTAAAAAAAATAATCTGGAATAGATGCTCATATGCATGACGTAGAGAACTGTGTGGTCTGGAATAAAGGGAGAGCAATTGAATTATATTTGGACTATAGATATCTTCACTACTTTGCCCAAGAAAGGGCCACCTTAGGAACCACAGGGATAGAACAATGGACAATGGATGCTAATTTGATTTATATATATATATATATATATATATATATATATATATATATATATATATAAAATTTATTAGATTAGCTTACACAACCAGAAG
The DNA here is from genome assembly GCF_021218885.2 of Marmota monax. Lineage (NCBI taxonomy): Eukaryota > Metazoa > Chordata > Mammalia > Rodentia > Sciuridae > Marmota > Marmota monax. The sequence continues at coordinate 303,865 of NW_026694465.1, read as the reverse complement.
TTAGATATCCCACATGGCCACCTGAGGGTGGAGAGTGGGAAGAACAAGTAGCTACACAGTCCAGGATGCTGAAACAAGAAGGATGAACCATGTTTTCCTAGTCCTGCACCAAAGGTTTCTGGAAACTCACTAGAGAATCATTGGCAGAGTTCACTTTGGAATAGTGAAGGAGATGGAGTCTGATGTCCTCAGGCAATCACAGCAGCAATCAAGAACCTGTTTAAGAAGAATTAAGCTTGCATCTACTGCTGCTTCCTTGTTCTTCCAACTTTTATTCCATCCAAGCCTCCAACCTATTGGACAGTGCTGCCCATGCTTAGGGAAGATCTTCGCTGTCCCACATGCAAATCATTCCTAGATATACCCTCAATGACCCACCCTGAAGCCTCTTAATCTTAGGCATCTCTTAAGATTAAGATTAATCCATGCAATTAGACAATTCATGTTAACCATGACAATATCTTATGCACCAAACTAAATGGCTAAATATATCATTCAGATATTTCTTTATTTAATTATTTTTTTAATTTATATATGGCTGTGGAATGTATTACAATTCTTATTACACATAGAGAGCGCAATTTTTCAAATCTCTGGTTGTATACAAAGCATATTTACACCAATTTGTGTCTTTATACATGTACTTTGGATAATCATGTCCATCACATCCCACCATCATTTCTAACCTCATGCCCTCTCCCTTCCCCTCCCACCCCTCAGTCCTATCTAGAGTTCTTCTGTTTCTCCCATGCTCCCCCTCCCTTCCTCACTATGAATCAGCCTCCTTATATCAGAGAAAACATTAGGCATTTGGTTTTTTGGGATTGGCTAACTTCACTTAGCATTTTCTTCTCTAACTCTATCCATTTACCTGCAAATGCCATGATTTTATTCTCTTTTATTGATGAGTAATACTCCATTATGTGTATATGCCACATTTTTTTTTTATTCGTTCATCTATTGAAGGGCATCTAGGTTGGTTCCACAGTTTAGCTATTGTGAATTGTGCTGCTATAAACATTGATGTGGCTGTGTCCCAACAGTATGCTGTTTTTAAGTCCTTTGGATGTAGACTGAGGAGAGGGATAGCTGGGTCAAATGGTGGTTCCATTCCCAATTTAAAACCCCTCAACTTTTAGTCTTTTATACAAACTTTTATAGTGACTATTAATATGACTGCTCTAACTGCTTACCATGCCTAAAAAAAACTCACTGTTATTTGACAACCTATTTCAGAGCAATGATTTCAAATTCTGATATATATATATATATATATATATATATATATATATATACACACACACACACACACATATATATATAAATTTATTTATAAATAAATATATATATATATATATATATATATATATAATTTTTTTTACAACTGTCACTATCACTAACAACCTCCAATCAGGCTAATGCCTGGACAAATTGTAGGTAACAGAGAAATTGAACATAATAGAGAAAACTCAAGAGATGTCTTTGAGCATACCATAGTCTAGCAGGCCATGGAGGCAATGAGGAGCTGAATAAAAGCAATCATCTGGTTCTGCTGTAGGCATATATAGATGTTTTTATTGGTGTGCATATAGAATTGGTGTGTATATAAAATTATGGTTGCATTCTAGCATATGATCAATTTTACTCTCCAATACTTCCCTCACTCCTCCTGTTCCTTTCCTCTACCCTAATATTCTCTCCTACTTTCACAGTTTCTCTTTTTTTTCCCTATTTTTCCCCACCACTTCCACATATGAAAGAAAACATATTATACTTACTACTTATGTGTGTGTCAGTGCAGAGGACCTGCTCTTGGTACCTGTATAGTGATATTGATTAAATCCAGATGGTTTCCCAACTATAATTATCCCAATCCAGAAGCTCTATTAGAATCTCCCACTGCCTTCTTTAATGGAACACGAGAGCCCAGCTCCTCAGCTCCAGCCCCTGCAGTAGGTTATGATGTCAGAGGTTTGATGAAAATGTTATATATTTGAGAAAGTGAAGGACTCCTATCAAGGCTACTGCCTTTCTAGGTCCAACACAGAAGTGGTGAACAGGCATAAATAGATTAATTGCAAAACCACTTCCACTGCACAGATTTTCCAAGCATCTGAACCCAGGTGCTTTAGGGAAGGGTGATTGGTGGTATGCTGAGCAGTGAGAGTATATTTGTACAGTTAGCATGCTGATCTGTCCCCAGGACCAGCACATTTGAGACCAAGTCACTATAAAGAACTGCAGCAAATACAGAAACAAGTCTGAGATAAACTTTCCAAATTTGCATTTTTTTTCTGATTATTGTATTTTTTATTCCACTCCTCTTCTAGCTTTCTTCAAATATTATTATGAAATATTTTAAACATAGAGAAGAAAGCAGGGAATAGTAAGACAACATCCATAAAGATAAATCTCAGAAATATTGCAGCGAATATGGTAAGTTGGAGAATAATATATTGAGCATAAAATTTATATATATATATATATATATATATATATATATAGTTTGAAAGCTTACAAAATATACTAAATCAATATTTTTTAAAAAGAAAATTTAAAATTTTATGGTACAGTAGAAACACTCATGTTCTTTCTCCCTTCAGAAAGTAATACTATCATAATATTAAGTTTACATTTTTGCATATTTTATGATATTTTACATATATAAATATTCATATAAAACATAGTACACATCTCTGCTTTTCAGATTTGACATAATCAGCATTTTACAAGAAAGCATACATATCATTATTTCCAAGATTTTTTTCTGTGTTTATTCATGTGGCCCTAATGCATGCTTTTTACTGAGTAATATATACTTTGTTATCTTTATTAACATTTACATATTAGTATTTTGTCCTATGGAGGAGAGATATCCATCAATATATATTCTTGTTATGTGTTGAAATTTCAAGCCCTGCTGCAATGGACATTGTCATCCATATGTTTTGGACACACTTGTAGGAGCTATAGACATTAGCTACAGGGAAGACTTCGCAGTTCTGTAGAATAAAGCACTGGTATCAAGAGTCAGTATATGAGGTCGGTACTATGGTTACTGTTTTCAGCTTAGGACAAAGGATCCTGCTGCAGGAGTTTTCAATATCCTTAGCCACAAATCCCATCTGGTGAGGGAGGTCTGATATACCTCTCCTTACTTCATAAATGGTCTTAATTTTCATGACTTCAAGCTCTTCCTATATGTTGACATCCTCCTATCCAGTATCTCACATTCAAAATCCTGAGTCCTAAGAAGCTGGTTTATTAGTTTATTCATTCATGCATTCAGACCATTTCACAGAAAATATTTTTTAACCTGTACCAAAAAAATAAAATTGACATATTGGAAATTATATCTGCATCTGTTAAATTTCTTTTCCATTTTTTTTATTCCAAAAACAGTCCTTTACTTTCTTCTTTGTCCTCAGTTCTGGTTCTCATTTGTCAAGTTCTTTCTTCTTCTTATAACTAAAATAATCTTTTTAATTTGAAATTAAAATTTTGATGGTACTCCCATTTTTAGTTTATGATATTACTCCCCCAGTAGCTCTCCATTGTTTCCATGACCCCAACAGACATATGTGTCTCTTTACCCACCACTGGTCTGTGACTCATTTCCACAGGGAATCACATTACATGCTCCCTTTCCTTCTATAGTCTTCCACAACTTTCATTTTAACTGTGTAGAATTTTTCTCCCTATTCTTTACCTACCTATCTCTTCCATATCTTTCAAGGTTGACCTTCTCAAGAAGGTTTTTCTGAGCTATGAATTATGGTCTAGTGTCCTCTTTTGTTTTTTCTGTAGATCATTCTCAGTACTTCTGTCATGCCCCATGCATTGGTAGTTTAATTCTTTCACCCAGGGGTATTAGAAGCCAGGTCTAGTGTTTTATATCTCTACCTTCCTACCACCTAGAATTGAGGTCAATTCATAATAGATCCTAATCTAATGATTGGACACACATGATGAAATGACCTCATGATCACATAGTTGGATTGAGGTCAAGTCCACACCAGGTTTCTGTTCATCACCATTCAGAGACTGTCATTTTCCAAAAGGACTATCAAAAAATTTCAGTGTCATATGGTACTAAGATTGCTAAGGAAATCTTTCTCTGTTCAAAATGTCATTTTGGCTTTGTTGACTAACTGCTAAAATCTGTAATCAGGAACATAAAGAGTAAATGAGTGAAATATGAATAACTGTAAAAAGAGGGAATGGCGATTGATATTCCCCTTCTAGTACATACATTTTCACTGAAGAAAGAGGGGCAGTATCACAACCTCTCCTTGTAGCAGGAAAGGAAGTAGAATAGAAGACCTAAAAGTGCTAGGAACTGGGTGACAGGTAAAATGTCTTGAGATAATGAAAGTCAACTCCATTGGTTTTGCCCTAAGCTGGCACCTTTTTGAATCATGTGTGTCAATGTGCTTCCTCAATTTTTTTGCTCGTTCCTGTTCACCCTTTAATATCCACATCCAAAGAAGCTGTTAACACATTAGATCTTTCCTCAAAGAATAATTAGTACATTACAAACACATTCATGAGTTGCATCTCATATAATGAAAGATGTGTATAAAAATAATTTGTTGATCAAATAATCACCATGAAAGTATGATTGTGAATGCTTTCTGGAAGGAGATGATGATTGGTGTTGGAAGTACAAGTGGCTGCAGGTTCATCTTCTCCTTCCTCATTCTTGTCTTAGCTATCTCTGCTATTTTTGTGACATCTTGGTTGCTTCCAAGTTTATGCAATTATGAATAAGGCTGATATAAAAAGGCATGTGCAATTGTTTGTAAGAACATAAGTTTTTACTCCTTGTGATAAATACCAAGGGATCAGACAGCTGAATTGTACAGAAGACTATATTAAATTTTGTGAGAAACTGACAAATTATCTTCCAAAGTGGCTGTATCAGTTTACATTCCCAGCAGCAATGGATCTTAATAATAAGTTCCTTATTCTTCACAAGCCTTAACAAAGTGTTAGTGTCAGCGTTCTAGATGTTGGTCTAATAGGTGTGTAGTGGTGTTTTGATGTTTTAGTGTATATTTTCCCTGACGACATCTGATCTTGAGCATCTTTTCATTTTCCCATTCTTAATCTGTAAATCAACTCTGAAGAGATCTTTGTTAAGGTCTTTGGCCCATTTTTAACTAGGGTTGTTTGTTTTCTTATTGTCAAAATTTAAAAATCCATGTATTTTGAATAACTGCTTTTTATCAGATATGAATTTTGTAAATATTTCTCCTAGTCTGTAGTTTGTCTTTTCATTCTTTTTTCTTTCTTTCTATTTTTTGGTGTTAGTGCTGGGGATTGGACTCAGTGCATTGTGCATTCTAGGCAAAGCACTCTATCAACTGAGCTATCCCCAGCCCCTGTCTTTTTATTCTTTTAATGGTATTTTCCAAAGAGTAGAATTTTGAAATTACTTATAAATTCTTTTTTTCATGAGTCATGCCTTTTAAAAGGCAATCATCAAGTCTATGTTTATTTAGATATTCTTTAACGTTTTTATCTAGGCATTATGTCTTTACATTGTGCTGATCTTTATAGCTGTGTACTTTCATGTATGAGATTTATTTCAAAATTTTAAATAAAAGTTCATAAAAAGGAAAAAAAATCAAAGAAATTTTATTTTAAAGGATAAAACTCAGTAAGAGAACAATATCAACCTAATATGGGGAAACTGACATGTTGAATAGGAAGGGTTAAAAGAAAAGCCTATTAAAGACTGAAACTTTCCCAATCTCTAGTTAAGCAAGTTATCTCTCTACCCTACTTTACTCTTTCCTCTTTTCACTAAACACGCATGCACTTATATACACATTCACACACTCATATGCACACAGTACAGTTGTTCGGCATGTATTATTTTTCATCCTTGCTTTTCATGAAGAACATTAAAGGTGAGGGTAATTGAACAATTTTTAAGATGGGTAAAATGAAAGCAGTTCTTGATAGCTTGGAACTAACATGCTACTCTCAGGTATATTTCGATATTTATGTAGTAGAAAATAAACAATGTCATAGAATACCAACACCAGACAAGGCCCTCTGTAATCATGATGGATCAAACCCAAATTATCTCACTTTGTAATCAGGTCTGAAAACACACAAAAAATTAACATATTTCAAGTCACAAAATGACCACACCTCCCATCATCCTTAGTAATGAGTGACTTAGTAATGCTTTAACAATAGCTTTAGTCTCATTCTGTTTTCATTCCTAGATAATAATTATTAATACGAGCAATTGTATAATTAACCACATACAAAACAATTTCTAAGATGTGCAGTCTTAATCACTAAAACTCTCTTTAAACTAACTGATAAAACCCTAAGTCCTTCAGTAATTCTTTGCTAATTCTTTTGTTGTGAAGGCCCACGAGTCTCCATGTTATGTTTTTTTTTTCTCCTCATTGCAACAAACAAAAGCACTGAACTTATTCAATGACAGGTGTCTTTCTGGTCATCTTTGGCTGAAGGGCTCTGACAGTGTCATATGTATAAGCTTGCTTTAGGGATCATTTTCAAGTGGTACAGTTCTATATTCTATTTAAAGGTAGAGAAGAGAAAACACAACAGGGCAAGTTTTGGGATAAAGATGAAAGACATTTCAAGAGTGAGAGACTTCCTATTGTGCCAAGCAAGTTTCCTGAATCTTTACCATCCTCAGGGATTTGCTTCCTGTGCTGTGGCAGACGTACCCTGTCTAAATTCCATGATATATAACAGTTTTAATATTTCAAAAAAAACCCCTATAATTCCATCTTTCAAAGGATTGGAAATGGAATTATGACTTATTGCTTAATGATGTATTTTTGAAATGTTTTTGCTTTTGTTTAGGGTACATGGGCAATTTTCCAAAGTCAAATGTGCTCACAGTGAATGTAATGCTGTTTGTAGTTCCCTAGAAAACAGCTTTCTCTTTTTTTCTTTCTCATCTCTTAGCTCTGAAAATCTCTTGAAAATGCATCTGTGAGTCCTTGTTTACTGACACATGCTGTGTGATGAAGACATCCTACCCGTTCGTTGGAGCATTAGTTCTTTAAGACGAGGAGGAGTAATGAGGATGAACAAGATGAGATAAATGTGAGCCTAGGATGATGAAAGAGAAGCAGGGAGACTCAGAGGTGTGGTGGCCTCAGTTAATGGTCTCTCATGCTTTGAACTCTCTGAATTTCACTGTGACTAAACAATTCTGAAGCTAGAGCCAAGAAACATGCTCAGGCACATTTAAGAATCCTAAGAAAATTGATAAAAAGGGATCTATTTTAAAATGCATAAGAAAATTAATGTAAGGAGAGAAACAACACAGGAGGATGCATAGGGGAAAAGAAAGATAAAATTTGCTGATGTTTTTATCATATAACCTAGTCCAGCCTGATGTGGTGATTTTAATCCATAAGTTAAAATAATTTGACATTCCTCCCAGGAAGAAGTGGATTCTGCATTCCCTCTCCTTGAACTTGGTCATGCTTTTGTGACTATTTCAATGAGCAGATTGCATTGGAAGTGATGTTGTGTGACTTCTAATGTTAGTTTAGAAAAATCCATTTAGCTCCTGCTGATTCATCTGGGAAAATTCACTTTGGGAGCCTTCAAAGCAATGAAAAAAACCAGAGTTTCCTGAGGAATTCACTGGGGAAAGCCCACATGAATAGAAAATGAAGAGAGAGGAAGAAGCTCCAGGTCTTTGGGCCTTGCATTACTCAGTTTTGCATTGTTGTAGGGATATATCTGAGGTTGGGTACTTTGTAAAGAACAGCAGTTTAATTAGCTCACAGATTTGTAGCCTAAAAATCTAAACAGCAGATCAGTGGTCTGGGGAGGACCTTTTTATCTGTCTTCCATCTTGACAATGGCCTGTTTGTAGGAGCACATGCAAGAGGGAAATATGATAAAATAGGAAGCCAGAGTCCAGGAGAGGCCACTCTTCTTTTTCACACTTAGAAAATATGCCAATTCTATTTCACATAATTAGCATTGTTCAAGATGTTCAATTTAGGTAATATATTCAACTGTTTTATTTATTTAACAGAGATATATTATGTGAACTATTAGCAGAAATAATAGTAGTTAAAAATTATTTAACACCAAATGCATTCCATTCACAGTTCTTTGCCCATTAGGATAGTCAGCTTCTAAGATGATGTTTGATAATCTGTAGCCCCTGGTATTTCATATTCTTGTATAATCTTCTCCCCTTAAATAAGAGGTAGATTTGCTGGCTTAACTTTATAGAATGTTATGTGATAAAAAATGATGTGATGTCACTTGTGTGATATTTGTGAAAGACTCTGACTTCGGTCTTGCTATCAGATTCTTTTCCTGGATTTAATGAAGTCTGTTGCTATATTGGACATTCCCACATGGCAAGGAACTGAGGTTAGCTTGCAGATGAAAACTAGTAAGGTAGACCTTCAGTTCAAAACCTCATAAGGAACTGAAATTTTGAACAATTAAAAGAATGACTTTGGAAGCAGATCTCACCCTGATTGAACCTTAATTGCAACCTTTAAAAGATCTTGAAACTGAGGACACAGAGTATTTTTGGAATGCAAAATTATTTTATTGCATTATTCCCAGAAAGATCTGCAATGTTGCATTTTTACTACAAAGTTAAATGGTTGAATCAGTAATAAAATCCATATGCCAACTCCAAGTTCTAATTCTGTGGTTTATTATAGGCAATGAAAATTACTGTTCTTTTGTCTACAAAACCTGTTCATGTGGATGGTACTATGATCTAATTCTTTCCTCCAACATTGTAAAGAGCTTGCTTCTGTGTTTAACTTTCTAAAACTGCTGGACCTTCATTGTAGCCAGTTATACCTACACCTGGACCTCCCTGCAGTAGGAGTCTTCTCTTGAATAACAGCTTCATTATTTCACAAAGTCCAGTACTTGTTCAAAATAGGCATCAAGTAAATGGCTAAAACAGAACATCCTCCTTGCCACATTCAGCATTATTTCTCTGTTCCTGTTTGAATGTCCATACATGTGGTTATCACTGCTTGAGTTCCTCTCTCCATTTGGCTTCATATTGTGGAATGCAGACTGATTCCACCAGGGAATTGGATCTCAAGGTATTTTGTTATAGTTGCTTCTATCTCCTAGCTCAGTGTGTTTGCAGGAATCATTTCTGCAGATTCTATTAGCTTTCTATGGTCCAAATCTTAGGGTGGTTGATATTTACAATAAAAATAACTGAAGTGCACTTTTTTAAATCATGAAATTGGCATGACAATGTGATTGGATAAATGGGTATGTTCATTTCACCAGAAATAAAACTGAACAAATTGCTGCCCATCAAGTATAGCTCTTGAACAACTACCCTTAGAGAGATGAGAAAACACATATGATGACTCAAAATTATTTCAGGAAGATATAAAAAGAAGCATTGGTTCTCTTGACAAAATATGGATGACTGAAAAGGATGTTAAGTGGGTTATTTTTCTCCACATATTGAAAGGGAAGCAGTTTAATGTGGCGCACAAAGTCTAGGTAACTTTGTTCTGGTTTTAATCCACATACTAGCCATGTGATCTAGCAGATTTAAACTCTCTCACCTTCAGTTTCTTTTATGAATATAAGTTTCAAGTGTGTATACAAAGATAAGCTGACTTCAGAATTACTGTGAAAGGTAAATATGAAAACAGCTCATTATGTCTCACAAAATGGTTAATAAAGTATAAAATTTTCCCCAAAATTTCCATAGTGAATCATCTCTGCAAAGCTTTATCCTCTGTACACTGAATATTCCAATGAAATATCCAATTAATTACTATCATTTGAAATGACATTGGAAATAAATTGTTTCTAAAATAACTAGGAAACAGGTGATGACGTCATTTGTGATAGTACACAAATGAGGCAAGAAAGAGTGCAGTGATAAACTCATGTTTCCTCCCTTCCATCTAAATTTCTGGTCCTACAAGTTCATAAACATGGCTCTTCAATTTAGGTCCAAGAATCAATCATGTAGTGTATCAATATGGCAGCTGAATAGGTTCTCCAATGCACTTTCCAAAAGACACACCAAGTTGGACATCTACCCATGAGCCAAACTACCAGCACCAACAACTAAGAAATTCAAGTGAGAGATCACAGTGACTCCTCTCAGTATAACAAAATTAAAAGATACACCGAAGAAAGAGTTTCCCACTTCATACCCATTCTGCAACTCCATGAAGCCCAGCACAGAGATACCTCCTGCTTGGAGGAAGGATAGAAATTAATTATAGACCTTAGACTTGAAGACTACTCACAGACTATCACAGTGAAACCATGTTGAGCAAAGCCCTATGACCCTTACTGCCAGACCAATATCTGAGGACAGAGCCTCTTGAAATGCATTTGGCCAGTGACATTTGGCCTCCTTGACCTCTCCTCCAATATCTGGTAGCAGAGGTGAGAGCAGGACTCCACCTGCTGGATATCAGGACACAAAAGCTAGCATAGGGCTTTGTGGTAAAGCCTACTGGTAGAACCAGCATGGTGAGGCCAAGCACTAATAGAAACTGAAAGCTCCATTTCATATGTAGAACTCACAGACAGAACCTCTAGACTGACTTTGGGAGAGATCTGTTTTCCAGCAGAACAGACCTGACTTTTGAGTATTCAGTTCCAGGCTTGCAGTGGGCCTTGGGAGAAACTGTTCTTTCTCTGAGACTTTACAGGTCCCTATGACTATGAGACTCCGGTACAACCTATCTTAGCAACAGCATTGGTGGATAAAGGACTCTCTGAACATTTTATCTCTCAGCTTTGGAAAGAATAGCTATTGCCAGGCCAGTACTCACAGATGGGGTTATATAAGTGTCTCAGCATCAGGCAGAACCCTGTGCTTCAGTGAGACAGTACTGTGATTTTGGCCTATATCACTGTCAGTTGTGGAATTAGCCTTAGTGTACACCTGATACTGTGCATGTCCTTATATCTGTAAGACTGTGGCATAACCCAGCTTGGCATCAACCTAGGTAGCCAAGTATCAGCTTTATTAATCCCATACCAACTTCAGCACAGTGTGGTACAAGACCATATTCACTGTGGGTATGTATGACAAGGTAGTAAGTCAATGTTTGCTGTGGAACTTAGTGAAGAACTTGTAAAACCTGATACTGGGTATTTCCTAATAGACCTCATCCCTGGGCTTGCCTGTGGATGAAGCCTCTGAAACAACTCCTGTGTTAGGGGAAGACATGTGGTCCTTGTCTGTTAGACTTCTATTTCTTCTCTTTTTTCTTGGGCCATGAGTTTACCTCTGCAATAGATGTATGGGCTTTGATCCAAAAACCAGTGTTGTGCTGATCTCCGTGGGTTGTGAGATCAGGCTGTGACTCAGCTTGGTAACATTAGTGGTAGATCCCTTATGATCTTATCCAGAGCCAGGTGGAGCTTTGCAGTGTGTGACCACAGACTAGTAAGTGTGGATGAAGCAACCAGACCTAGCCTGGCCCCAGGGAGAGGCTTGTGGCACAGACTACTCTCTTGTTTGTTTCTGAACAATATACCAATAAAATAACAACACACCAATCAAAGACCCCTCAGAAATCTGGATCTGGGTATCATCTAATGCTGAAATAGTGGAGATGACAACATGGTAAGAGAAAATATGCAACCTGCTAAGAGTTTCTGAAGAGACAGGCACAAAATCAGATTAGAAAACTGGAATACCCAATTCTTCAGTGTACAGATTATGTCATATGCCAACAAGCATCAAGAGTCTTCAGGAAACCATGATCTCACTTACTACTCAAAATAAGATTCCAGAAACTGATGATAAAGTAATTAGTATGGGGGAGAACAGAGAATCTAAACTAGCAGTTATAAGAAAACTCAATGAACATGAAAAAATGGAAGGATGTTTCAACATTCTAACAGAAGCTTAACAAAGATATGAAAGGAATTTTAAAAAACCAATCAGAAATTGTTGAGTTGAAAAATGCAGTCAGCGAAGTTAAAAATGTCATTGATCAAATCAATTGAAGGATAAATCAAACAGAAGAAAGAAGTAGTGAGCTTGAAGACAGACTATTTGAAAATACACATAGGGAAAAGAAAAAAAATAATAAAGATGAATGCACAAAGCTTATGGGAAATTTGGGGCAGTATTAAAAGAGCAAATATTTGCATTATTGGGGTCCAAGAAGGTTTTGAGAGTGTCAAAATTTTAAAATGCTTATTCAAAGAAATAAGATGATAAACTTTCCAAGACCATAGAAAGATACATATATCCAAATACAAGAAGGACAAAGATCATCAATCAAATGTAACTCAAACAAGTCTACCCCAAGACATATTATAATCAAATTCTCATGGGTGGAAAATACAAAGAATTTAAAAGATGTAAGAGAAAAGAACACACAGGAATGTTTCACATTCACTCGACAGCTGACACCTTAGCAGATTCCTTATAGGCCAGGAGATAGTGGCATGAGATTTTTCAATGTTGAAGGAAAATACAAATGAAGAGTGGACTGAGAGTACTGTATTCTAAAAAACTGTCTTTTAAAAATGATAAAAGAAGAAAGAATTTTCCAAACAAAAGCTGAGAGATTATATCTCCACATACCTATTTTACAAGAAATGCTATGGGAAGTTTGTTAAAGTGAAAGAAAGAGATATTAATGAGTAAGAAGAAAGCATAGAAAGGTATAAAACTCACTGATAAGAGCAATTATAAAAAAATCAGAATGCTACAATATTTTTCAGCCCAGTGCTTAAATCACACCTTAAGTATAATGAATAAAACATAATAAAAAAGTTGACAACATAATATCTAAGTGATAGACAATACAGTAAGATATGAAATGAGATATTAAAATTTCTAAATGTGAAGAAAAATGGAATGAGACTGGACAATATTTTTTGAGTACATTTCCTATTGTTCTTTTTTTATATTATCCTTATGATATTATAAATTTGCTATCATCTCAAAGTAGCTTGTTATAATCAAAACACATTTGTAAGCTTCATTGTAACCACAAAGCAAAATTCTTTAATACACTAACCAAAATAATTGAGAAAGAATGAAAGCAAATTACTATAATAATTTATTTAGGCACTTAGAAAAACTATAAGAGAAGGAGAAAGAAAACAAGGAAATACAAAAAAACTAGAAAACAATTTACATAATAGATGGGATAAAACCTTACATATCAATAATTATTTTAACTATAAATAGATTAAATTTTCCATTTAAAAAATACAGAGTAAATAAATTAACAAAAAACTATATCTTGCTCACAAGAAATTCACTTCACCTTGAAGTGCATACATAACTGAATGTGAGTAGATGTGATAAGTTATTCTATACAAATGAAATGCAAAAAAAAAAAAAAAAACACAAAATGAGAGCATTCAGAACAATGTAAGATAAAAGAGATTTTAAATCAAAAGCAACAGAAAGAGATGAAAAAGTTTATTGTGAAAAAGTGGTCAATCCAGCAAGAGCAAATAACAATTGTCACATATATGCCCCAATATCAGAACATCCATATATATCAAGTATCAATAGTCTTAAAAGGACAGGTGTATTTCAATACAATAATAGCTGGGGACATTATCACCACACTTGCATCAATATACAGATCATCAGAGTGAAAATAAACACATAGCAGAATTAACTTGTACTCTGCCAAATTAATGTAACTTCATATCTAGAACATAGCAACCAGAAGCATCAGAAAACATGCTTTTCTCATCAGACATGGAACATTATCCAGGATAGATGTTATGATAGGCCACAAAACAAATCTCAACAATATTTTAAAATTTGAAATCATATCAAATATCTTCTGATGAAAATGCAATAAAGCTACACATCAATAACAAGAAAAACCTTGAAAACTGTAAAAAACACATGGAAATTAAACAACTTACTTTTAATAAAAATTTTTTAAAACTAAAATTAAAACAAAACTTCTTCAAACAAATGAAAATGAAGATATCACTCACCCAAAGCCCAAGAACACATGGATTTATTCCTGAATTCTACCAAGAATTTAAATAAAAACAAAAAAAAATAGTTTTTAAGTTATTCCAAAATGTAGAAGATAAAGGAATTCTTCCAAACACATTTTATGAGACCAGCATAATCCCTATTCCAAAATCAGATAAGCAGATAAGAACAGAACAACAAAAAGGAAGAAAAAGAAAACTACAGGAAACTATCTTTGAGGAACATAGATGTAAACGTCCTCAACAAAATACTAGTATAACCAAATCTAATAACACATTAAAATTATTCACCATGAACATGTGAGCAAGTAGAATTCATCTCAGGAATGCAAGGATGATTTTATATATGCAAATTGATAAAGTTGACACAACATATCAACAGAATAAATCACAAAATCCATATGGTCATCTCAATTAATACACAAAAGGCATTCAATGAATGTCAACAACAACATCCCTTTTTGATTAAAAACATTGAACATACTTTATATACAAAGATATGAAAAATTGTGCTCTATATGTGTAATAAGAATTGTAGTGCATTCCACTGTCATGTATTTAAAAAAATAAAATCAATTAAAAAAAAACATTGAACAAATTGTATGTACTGGAATGTACCTTAACATAATAAAGGCCATTTATAATAATCCAATAGATAACATTATATTGAGTGGGAAAAGGGTTGAAAATCTTCTAAAATATGGAACAAGGGGGCCTATATACCACTTTTATTCATTATAATGCTGGAAATCCTAGCCAGTGCAATTAGGTAAGAAAAAGAAACAAAGGACAGCCAAATTTGAAAAGAAGTCAATGTTGTAGGATACAAAATCAGTAGCATTGCTATATGACAATCATTAGTTATATAAAACACAAATCAAGAAAGAAATCCTATTTTCAGCAGCTATAAAAAATTGATAAAATACCAAGGAATAAATTTGACCAAAGAGGTAAAATACATCTCCAGTGAAATTTCTAAATAATTGAAGAGTACACAAGAAAGTATAAAGTCATCCTTATGATTAGTGTAGTTAAATACCCATACCATATCCAAAACTACTTACAGATTCAGTAGTATCCCTGTGAAAATGTTAAAGGCATTCTTCATGGAACTAGAAAAATCAAGTTTTAAATGTCTATGGAACCATAAAACTTTCAGAACCAAAATAATTTTGAGCAAACAGAACAAAGCAGAAGGCATTATGATACATGACTTCAGAACAAAGTTGTAGTAGTCAAAAAATCATCACCTTGTCATAAAAACAGACACATAGACTAATGAAATAATTATAGAGAGACTAGAAGTAAGGCTATGCATCTATAGCCAACTAATTTTCGGCTATGGTGCTGAGAGCACACATTGGAGAAAGGACAGTCTTTTTAACAAATGGCATTGGGAAATTTGGATATCCACATGCAGAAGTATGAAGCTATACCCCTATCTCTCATCACTTTTAAAAATAAACTGAAAATGTGGTAAAGACTTAAATGTGAGATCTGAAGCTGTGAAATTACTTGAAGAAAACAAGAAAAATAATTCAGGATTTTGGGATTTTGGGGATAAGATTGTAAAATCACAGGAAATAAAAGTAAAATTATACAAATTTTATTAAATGAAAATATTATTCATAGTGCAAAAAATAAATAAAAACTACTGAATTGAAAAAATATTCATAACATATACATCTGATAGGAAATCTATATCCATTATATGTAACTAACTTAAAAAATCAATAACAACAACAACAATAGCGACAAAACTCTACATAACCTGGTAAAAAACTAGGCAATAAATCTAAACAGACATTTCTCAAAGGAAGCTATATAAATAGCTAACAGGTATTTGGAAAGATTCTCAATATCACTCTTCATCAGGGAAATGTAAATCAAAACCATAGTGAGATATCCTCTCACCCAAGAAAGGATTTGTGTTATCAAAAAGACTAAAGATAACATGTGCTGGCAAGGATGTAGAGAAAAGGAAACCCTTATATACTCCTAATTGGAATGTAATTAGTATAGACATTATGGAAAAGGATCCTCAAAAAATTCAAAATAGAACCACCACATGATGTAGCAATCCTATTTGGGTATGAAATGAAATCAGTGTGTCAAAAAGAGATCTAGATTTCTATGTGCATTGCCACACTATTTGAAGCAAAGAAGAAACGGAAAGAGTTTAAGTGTCTATCAACTGATGAGAGCATAAAGAAAATGTGGAGCATACACACAATGGAATACTAAGCAGCCATAAAATGGAATTCTATTATTTCCAGCAAAGTGGGTAGACCTGTAGATCATTATGTTTCAGGTACAGAAAGACAAGGACCACATGATCTCACTTAAATGTGGACTCTAAAATAAAGTTTACATAACTAATTAAAAGAAATTTAAAAATTTAAAAGTTAAAAAAAAGTTGAGAGAAGAATGATGGTTACCAGAGGCTGTGAAATGGGGTATATTCATCAATAGTTACAAAGTTACAGTGAGATATACCCAAGAAGCTCTTGAGTACTATTGCATGTTATGGTGACTACAAGTAATAATTATTTACTGTACATTTAAAAAAACTATGAGAAAGGAATTTGAAAATATTGCTACAAAGAATTGATACCTATTGTAGGAGAAAATATGTTTAACCAGATTTCAATTTTATGCAATGAATATTTTATGCAATGAATATTAAATGATATCCCATTAATATGTAAAATTTTTATGTTTTTATATAGCATTTAAAATTAAAATTAGAAAGTACTCAATACCTTAATGAGAAATATGCATTATATTTCTCCTTAGCTGAACCACATGCTGGAGGATGCCTTATTATGAACCCTAAAATTCTGGAGAAAGATGATGCTGAACTTAGATATATGGATACAGGCCAAAAACAAATCAAATTTAACACTATATATGTATTCCAAAGATGCAGAATATTGACCTTTCTTATTTGAGAAGTGATAGAAGTTTCTTGCAGAGTGGTACTAGCACGTATAATGGGAAGTTAGAAAATTAGACTAAAGATTTGCTACTCTTAAAAATTCAAACATCTCAAGGATGTTGTGAGATAAGTGTTCACAACAGTCTGTCAGTCCTTCTTCAGTGTGGCATGTAGACAGAATCACCAATGCATTTCTGTTTAAACCTGCTAATGACCTTGGTCAATATAAATGGCATTAACAGTAGGAGGATACTAGAAATATTTTTTGTTAAAGGTTTCCAGCAGGACATACCTGATTTGGCTACAGTGCTAATTGTAAAGAAATATCTGTGATTATAATAAATTCTTGGGACATCATTGGATAACTGATCGGACATAAAAAGGAAGGATATTGGTATAGAAATAGTTTCATTTGCAAATACAATTTCTGCCTATATTGCTCAAGATTTCTCTGGTACTATGAAACAAAATTGTTTCCTTATATAGGCAATAGAATTATTTAAAACATGCATAAGACAGTTTAGGATTTATATGGGAAAATACTGGTTTGAGCATGACTGATTCTCATGTTTTCCTTTGTTACCAGAATTTGGTGTTTAGTAAGAGTTATTTGTGTGAGACGTTTGCATCAAATTAACCAACTGTATTAAGAGAGCATTAAATTCGTACAAGTAAAAGGCAATTTAGAAAGCCAGAGAAAGCTACGGGGATATAAGAAAAGTATTACAATACTAATATATTAGTTAACTGCATAGTAAATCACATGCAGTCCTAAGAAAGCAAACTCTTTATTGATTTTCAATCTTTGCAATCAACCAGGAGATAAATAAGAAGGATAAAATTGGTAACTAAGAACATAGAAATATTAACATATGCTTACATAAACTCAGGAAAAGGTAATCAAAAGAAGACATGGCTCTTCTTTGTGAGACTGAGTATACTACAAGAGCACTTAGTAGGTGCACACATAACCTTGGCATATACACGTATATATGTATGAGAGACAGGAGAGAAAGACGGTGGGTAGAGAGGAAAAGAGAAAGACCTAGAGAATGGAGGGAAAATAAGACTCTTACCATTCATCAACTTTTACCAAAGTCTGCTAAGGAGATAGAGACATGACAATGAGACGTAATAATCTGTAATATCATCAGAGCATCTTTTTTTCCAATTATTGTAGTTGCAGAAATGTTTGCTAAATCCTCTTAATTCACCTGTATTCAGACTCTATATCCAGAAAGGAATTTTACAAAACTGAATGACCAGAAAACAGGACAAGTGAATATCAAAATCTCAGTGAAATTAATAACCTGACATTTAGGTATATATCAAATTCTCCTCTGAATATGATACTAGTAAATGATTTATTTTAGAACAATAAAGAAAGTGCCTTCATTTGGAGAAAGTGGAGCACTGTATTACCTAGTGTTCACGTTTCTCAAGGAGATGGTAAGGGTGAAGGAAGTAAGCCCAACAGAGTGCCTTTCAAGTCTCTGCTCGTATCATATTAGCTAACATCTCATTGGCAAAAATAGGTCACATTAGGAAACCTAAAGTCAAGTCATGGTGAAGTACACTTGATCTATTAGGTGGAAAAAAATGTAAAGTTACATGGCAAAAGGAATGGATGAGGGGGAGGTGAATGATTCAGGCCAATGGAATAAAATCTGTGACATATCTCGGAACTTGGACAGTTCCTTGTATATAAGGTAAACAAATTAGTATTTGTATAAGGTCTACAAATTAGCATTCTTAAATAGACTTTCATTCTGCAGGTTCAAAAATTATTTCTTGCCCAGACTGATTTCTCTTGAAATAATGCATGCTAACAGACAAATTGGAAAATGAAGAAACATTAAATTTTAAATGCAATATGAAGATACATTTTATTTCTAATCCCCTGATAAGCAGGCAAGAGAAGTCTATTTGGGCCATGCAAGTCAGCATTTCACATATATTGACTTGGTAATACTAACTAATCTGTATTTAAGTAAACAAAATAAATAAAATTACCCATTTTAAGATGTGTGTTCTTTTACATTTTGACGAGAAGAGAGGCTGCAAGAATTCTGTTTCAGCATATGCAAAAGAAAACCCATGTATCTCTAAAGCTTCTGAAGTAGGACTGTTGGGATGTATGTGTATGGTGGTGTGTGGAGTGGGTGGGCTATTCAGGTACTCTGGAGATGATAGAGTAATAGGAATGGTTGAGATTGAGTCTATAAATAAAGTTTGGTTTAAAAGAAGGAAGGTAGCCCATGTCTATCAAGAGTAGAAGATGAAAGAAAAATACTTGAAAAGTATAAAGAATAAAAACAGAAAACTCAGTCCTTGCAGAATTGATTGCCCTATGTCAAGTCATTGCATTAACATATGGAAATAGTATAGATTACAGGTAGAATTAGTCCTGGAAGAAAATGACTGCTATTATGAGAGAGTACAAAAATTTCTCAAACACTTCGTAAAAGTAGAATAATTTTGTTTATGTTAAAGCACAAGCATCAGGAGTGAAACCAGACTTAAAAGAGTCTTTGACCCAACATCTAGAGTAACCATACATAATTTGATCTGCTAAGTACATTAAAATAAACTTTAAAAATTACTTATTTAAATCTGTGTGACTGTAAGCCCTCAAAAATTAAATAGTGTGTGGATCTAGAAATACCTGCATTCAGGTATTGTCAAAAAATAGTTGGACAGAATAGCTGGAAGAATGAGGACTGAGCCTAGGTTTTGCCACTGTGATCTAAATTGTGGTTTGAAATGGGGATTTAAATTGATTTAGTTTAAATCAAATTCACTCTAGATCCTGCTGTTTGGGCCTGCAACCTTATATAAGGATTCTTCTGTAATATGTAGAAATACCAAGCATTAGCAGATGTAACCAGGAAACAGAGTGCTATAAATCAACCGCCACACTGACAACCAAAGCATGTTTTCCCAGTGACTTTGAAAATGGATGTGTTAGTTGTAAACACAGTAACGTAATGGTATGTATATTTGATCTATCTCAACGAAGCCTTCAAATTAACCTTGAAAAACACTTGCCACGGCATCTTTCATGTATCACAGCATGATTTTCAGGAACAGAAGCTTGTATGTTGTCCACTACATTTTAAAAATACTTCTTCAACAAATTTGCTTGAAATATTGCCTATAAATACCCATATTAATAAATGAGGGCCCTGTCCTTAAGGAGAGGAAACACACATGATAATAATTACTATTACAACAGTAAGAGTATGTACAGAAGATTATGGAAGCACAGAGGACCAGCCCCTAACCTAACCTCACTAGCTATGGGAAGCTTTCTAGAGGGGCTGATAGTTGAATTGAGCCTTTAATGAGACATAAAAGTTAGACATATGAAGAACAGGAAAGTATATTCCTGGCAGAGGGAAGAGGATGAACAAAGGTACAAAAATAAGAAATAGTTTACTGTGTAGAAGAGATACTTATATAGAGTCACTTGGGTGGGCAGCATACTGTCCCTGGCAGAGGACAAGACTGTGAAGGTCAACTAATAGCCTCTTAGGCCATGATAAGTTCTGTGCTTTGGCAAATGGATTGCAAAGTGCTTCGTTCTGTATCTTTACCACTAAAAAGTGTTCTAGGAATGTACTTTTAAAATAAACATTTAATATAAACATTGTATGTGTCACCCAAATATTGTTGAAAACAGTATAAAGTATTCACACACAAAAATACACATTTTAAAAGAAGATACATTATAAATGGAAATTCTAGTATTTTCTTTTTCTACAACAATAATTTACCACAATTATTACTGGAAGGGACTGAGATGCACCCCCATTGAGGATCAGTGTTCTAGGCATTAGAGTAAGAAAAAGTTATTCAGCAGGGAATCTATTTGTTCACTCATAGAATAACAGATGTCAGAGACAAGAAAGTCAAATTCAGAAAGGAGACAGAATAGTTAAGAAAATAATATTGAGAGTAATGCTGGTAATATGAGCATAATTTTTAAATAATTTTTTAGTTGTAGATGGACACAACATCTTTATTTCATTTATTTATTTTTATGTGGTGCTGAGGATCAAACCCAGTGTCTCACATGTGCAAGGGCAGGCACTCTACAACTGAGCCACAACTCCAGTCCCATATGAGTATAAATTCTGAGACAGAAAAATAGTATTGAATTTGACAATTCATATATTCATAATTGAGTGTTAATTAAATTATTCAGTTAAAGAATCCAGAAAGAATGCCAGGGCCAAGTTGAGGAGGTCAGTGTTTCATTTTTATAGTCCTTACTCTCCGTCCAAAAAAAAAAAAAAAATCCCCAAATTTCTTGTAGAATTACTAGCATCACAATGGATTGAGTTTGCTGGGTACAATTGTTTACCAAAAATTTAAAAAAAAAAAAGCCACATAATTCACTAAGGAAGGAATAAATGAATATTTGAAGAGGATAAAAAATGGCAATATAATAAAAGTCTTGGTTATTTGTCCTCAGTAAATCTGTCCAATTTACTCACTAGATGCCAGCATACATCTGACAAGATTCAGGAGTTGGCCATAGGTAGCGAACAGAGATAGTTGGAGAACATAGTAACTTTTTTATTTTTTAAAGCCTTCTTTCCTGGATAGTTTTTCAATTTCAGAACTGGAACTCAGGAAAATTTAGAAAGAAATCTAAATCTAAATCAATCTCTTTATACCTTCTAGAATTCTGAAATCATCTATGGTGTTTGAAAAAGCACCAACACCCAACCATAAAAGCAATTTGTGATTTAATAGCCTTTTATAAAGCTTTTTCTTTACAGAAGATCAAAGTCCTTTATAAATGTTCATTTCAAACTGACAGCATCTCTGCCACAGAAAATACATGAAGGTAGGCTAATTTCATTGAATGAGGAAGGAGGTTAAATGTAGAAGAACTTAGAGTTGTGATTTGCAGCAACATCTTTCATCAAACTTCTTTAATGATGTGGAATATTTTTTAATGGTATTGAAAATACTAATATTTTCTTATATGTTCATGAGAAAAGGGAAGTAATATCTTATAGATAAAAGAACAAGAATAGACCTAAAAGGGATAATGGGTATATAGGTGATCAAAATCTTAATACTGAGGATTCCTTATAGTCACAGCAGGCAGGCAGCTCAAGTTTCAGCAAATAGAGCTATCTGCTGGATGTTTGAGGTGTAATTGTTCTCATTCACTGATAAGAAAAGTGTAATTGAGAGGTTAAGTTCTATATCCACAAATAGTGAGTTATTGGTGATGGAATGAGAAATTGGGCCAACTGTATTTTACAGTAAACCAGAGGTAGGTGTCACAAAACAAGTTTGCTGTTCAATAACTAAATTATGTTTTTGATGCTATTTGTTTTTCATAGATTTTTTTAAAAAACCCCATTTCTTTACTAAGGAAACTTTTTTATGTAATTGTTATTTATCTACACCTTTAAAGCCTTATTAAATAAAACCAGTGAACTTAAAATTTAGCTAAACTATATATTAACTTTTTTAAAAAAAATCACATGATCAAATACTATATAAAATGTTTTGAATATATAGATCTTTTTTATTCACTATGTAAATATTGAGAAACAAGACTAACATTGGTTAAGAAAATTTCTGGTGTTTTTCGCATAGTAAACAATATTGTAAATCCTAAATACAAAAAATTGAGTGAAAAGATAAGTAGGTAAGGTCAGTATCCTGCCCCTTTTGGGATCAGAATCATCATCTTCAGAGATGTCATAAACTCTTTAAAAGCAGTTTTGGTTAAACCAATAACTCAGGTCTTCAGAGCTTAAGTGTTGACATTGAAAAAAATGATTTGGTCCGATTAAAAATCTGAAAACAAGAGCATTTTTGGAGGAAATGATTTTAGAAAACTATTTCTGATGCCAGTTTTTGGTTAGAACAACAGCAACAACAAACTATAGTTCCTTCGCCATATTTTACTTCATATTGCTATTTTTTGTGGGATACTTATAAAAAGTAAGAGAAATTTGTAAATAACTTTTCCTGTGCCAAGGGCAAATGAATATTCCATTAAGTATTTTTAATGGTAGAAATTCATATTTGGTATCATTGGAAGTGAAGTCAGGTATGCAATATTAGAGGATAGAATTAAAAATAAAATTGTCAATTCTTGTCATACACCACTCACAGTAACGTTCTCACCATTTGTTTTCTACTTCGAAATAGTTTTAAATTAAAAATGTGCATATTCCAACCACTATGGAAATCAGTAGGAAGGTTTCTCAAAAGACTAGATATGAAACTACCATATGACTCCGATTTACGACTCCTTAGTGCTTACTCTAAAGAAGTAAAGTCACCATGCTGCAGAGATATATGCATAACCATGTTTATAGCAGCACAATTCACAATAGCCAAACTATGGAACCAGCCTATGTGTCCATAAGTGGATGAATGCAAAAAGAAAATGCGGTATATAGGCACAAAGAAGTTTTATTCAACCATAAAGAAAACTGAAATTACATATTTTGCAGGGAAATGGATAGAATTTGAGACCATTATGTTAAGTGAAGGAAACCAAGCTCACAAAGTCAAGGGGCATACATGGAAGCTAGACAGGAAAAAGAAAAAAAAAAGGTGGAGGCAAATGTCATGAAAATTAATGGGAGATCAGCAGAGTAGGGAAAAGGAATCATGGGGAGAGAAGGGGAGAGGGATAGGGGAAATACTGAGGAATCATGTTAGCCCAATTATACTGCTACGTTGTGTGCATATACAAAGATAGAACAACAAATTCCACCATTATTTAAAACTATAATGCACCAATAAGAATAGGGAAAAGTTTAAAATAAAACAATAAAAATTATGAACTTCTATGTGAATAATCCTTAAGGCAGAGATGTACTCTCAACATGACTCTAACATTTGGTTTATTGGCAAGAGAGGAAGTTAGAGTATATGTTATATCAACTCAGGTAATTTTGAAAATAATTTTCTTTTGTGGCTCCTTTTGTTAGTGGTACCTGTCTGAACAGAGGGGTAAATTTACTTCAGGAAGAATATGAGTCGATCTTAGAAGCTCAACTATAGAACACAGTCCTCTTCTTAATTTGGGTAAAGATTTTTGAGGACCGTTTTCAGAGTCTTGTCACCTACACTGCATTTAAAGCTTATTGGAGGAAAGCCCCTTGAGATGAAAGAGGAAATGAGATCAAGGGATATTGTTGAAAGGGACATTGCCTTAGTTTGTATGGTTTGCCATAATAAACCCAAGAATGGATAATTTGTAAAGAACAAATATTTATTTTTTTCACAGTTCTGTAGGCTGAGGAGTTCAATATCAAGAAGTCAGCAAGTTGAATAGTTTAAGTAACTGAAATTTTTTTTCTAAGTTCTGGAAGCTAGCAAGTCCAAGAGCAAGATGTGCACCAATTTGTAAGTTAGACTTTCCTTCTGGCTTTCAGATGGCCACTCTCTCACTCTTATCTTCATCTGGTAGCCAAAGTGGAAAAGCACAGTCTGGTGTCTTTTTGGATAAGGGTACTAATGCCCTCATGGAGGCTCTTCCCTGAGAATGTCATTTAAGCTTGACAACCTCTGGGATTCCATCACCAAATACAATCACACTGTGGGGAATACAATCTAGTCTGCAGCAGTCCTGCATGAAGAAAAAGAACATGTGCATTTAGTGCTACCACTGCTAATTATATGACTTACAACAAATCACTCTATCAGTATGAAATTTTTTTGGCTATTCCGTGAAATGACAAGCGGTGTGCCTGATTACCTGCATGCTGCATGATGTCAGAATAGCTTGATATCCTCAATCTATCTGTGGGGAGTAACAAAAATGGGCACTTAAAATTTTTCTCAGACTCTTAACAAGTTTTATGACTTAGATATTAGGTGTCACCCGAAAGTTTATGTGTAAAACAATATAAGAAGGTTTAGAAGAGAAATGATTGGGTTATGAAAGCCTTAACCCAATCAGTTAATAAATCCCCTTATGGGATTAACTGAGTGGTACCCATAGGCTAGCAGGGTGTGGCTGGAGGAGGTAGACCTTTGGGGGCATGCCTTTGGGTATATATTTTGTATTTAGTGAGTGGAATCTCTCTATCTTCTTTCTGACCATCATGTGAGCTGCTTCCCTCCACCACACTCTTCCACCATGATGTTCTGCCTTACCTTGAGCCACAAGGAATGGAGCCAGCTGTCCATGGACTGAGACCTTTGAAACCGTGTGGCCCTAAATAAACTTTTCCTCCTCTAAATTATTTTTGTCAGGGCTTTTAGTCAGAGCAGTGAAAAAGCCAACTAAAACAAGAAATTGACTTATTTAATTACAGTTGGAATTTTTTTATTTTCTTTCTTACATCATGATGGTTATTTCAATGGCAAATTGGATGTAAATATGTCTGGAATCTGATATCTGACTCTTAGTATCTGTTACTGTCTCAGTCTATAGATTGGTTTTCTACTTTTTCATTGATACAAGTTTCTCTTGTCTTTCTCATCACCACAGATAATTTACAAGGTTCTATCAATGATATAAACAAGTTCTTCCTAGCTAATTACTACCAGGGACATTTGTCAATACATATTCAAGGTATATAATTCCTTAAGATTATGTCTTAAAGTTCCCCCTTGGACCTTGGACATATTTGGATAAACTTTCAAGTATCTGTGTGGGAATAAGTTAGGGAAGAAAACATGCATGATAAAATTTTATGTCCTTTAGAGAAGAAACAACACTTTCTTTCTCATTTCCTGGAATATAAGTTCCACATCATAGACTTGGGCTTAAATTTGCAGAACAACTTCTACTTACCTGCTGTGGAATCTTAAAGAAGTCAAAAGAATTCTTTGAGCTTATTTCTGATTGATGAAATATACTAATATCATTTACACTGATAATTTATCAATGTGAAATATAATAATTGACAAAGTGTGCCCTGAATTATTTCTTTTCTTCAGTAAATAATAGCACCATCTGATTTTTATTATCATGATAATTTTTTATTATCATCATCATAATCATAATCATCTCTTGAAGATACAAAAATTCTAAGGCCATAGGAAATTCTATAATACTGTGAGACCCTGGAGTACCCCTAATATCAGAATTTTGTGAAAGTTGGATATATGTGATTGGAATTGAAGACACTGGCATTTTTACCAGAGAAATAATTGAACATTTCTGGTTTTCTTTTTTTCTAGGTTGAAAATTTTCTAGGTATAATTTTTTTTTTGTTTTATATAACAGAAAAAGTTGTATAAAGATACATTTTTTGGGGTGCCTTTTCATTTTTGTATAGAGAATTTTCTTTTTTAAATTTTTTTTAGTTGTAGATGGACACAATATCGTTATCTTATTTATTTATTTTTATGTGGTGCCAAGGACTGAATCCAGTGCCTCACGCATGAGAAGTAAGTACTTTACCGTTGAGCTGCAATGCCAGCCCAGACAGAATTTTCTTTAAAGTGAAGTCAAAATATAACACTTTCACATATTAATGGTGGACTAGTTTCATATAGATTATATTATTTATTTTGTTAATATTTGGCTGGAGGTAAATATTCTATACATGTTGTATAGCAGTTTCTTTGAACTAGCACAGTTTCAGAAGTTAGAGATTTAAGAAACTTTTATCAAGACAGTTTTACTACCTAACAATCCACCAACACATTTTAGAATGTATTGGGTTTTTGCTAATAGTCATCCTATTTTCCTTTCCCACAGCAGGTGTTTCTTGGCTCTTATCTGCAAGTACAGCCTCTGTCCAGCCAAGGGTAATATTGAGGTGTTTAAATCCTCCATATCTTAATTTAAAAGATTTCAACTTTGTGAAATCAGCTAGATTTGACTTGTTAGTACCTAACTTCTAATGATCAAGCCTTGCTTTATTGCTGGAGCGTGAGTTTATGATAGTGTTCTGATTCTTATAAGTGTGTGTGTGTGTGGGGGGGTGTCTGTGTGTGTGCATGTGTGTTTCTTAGAAGGTTGAGGTTTTGTTTATTTTATTTTATTTATTTATTTTTTGTACCAGGGATTGAACTCAGAGGGACTCCACCACTGAGCCACATCCCCAGCCCTATTTTGTATTTTATTTAGAGACAGGGTCTCACTGAGTTGCTTAGTGCCTCACTTTTGAGGCTGGCTTTGAGCTTGCAATCTCCTGCCTCAGCCTCCCGAGCCTCTGGGATTACAGGCGTGAGCCACTGTGCCTGGCTAGGGTTGAGATTTTTGTCTTCACCAACAATATATCTCCAAATTTCTCACAAGTATGCAGCCTCTGATGGTTATTACACTATGACCTGCTCATAAATTACACAATACCAACTGCTTACCACCATCACAAACATTCAAGATTCTCAGATTTGTTTAGATGTCTAGACAAAACTCTTTTCCTCCTTGACATGGAACATACTTTTGCAACATCTGTTAAACATACTTGATTCCCATTCTGCACACTATGCTATGATTTATCCTACATCTTTACCCTGGTCTTGTCCTCAGTGTTAGTTTCTCCTCCGTGTATATATCTGAGCTGAGATTCCAACCCCTGCCAATCTATTCTCCTGTAGTTAACAAAGTTTTGCCATATTTTAGTCATGCTTTCAGGTATAGTTGTGTTTCACATGATTTTTCTCAGAAACTAATTTTGAATGAAAATTTTGGATATATGACTGGGAAAGGATAAGTAATGTGATTTGAGAAACGGGATTAAATGAGGGAGAGTGAGTTGTAAATATGTCTTGTTTTATGGAACTCTAAAGTGGAGTTCAGAGAAAACAACTTACATTGCCCAAAGTCCAAGGATAATGAGGAACCCTTGGAGAAGATCTAGAACAAACGTAGTACATGAAGACAAACACAGTTTAGCCCAGCCAAAATTAACTGAATTTGAGATGGTCTTTAGACATGTGTGATATAGAAAAAATACTGATTGTTGTATATCATTGATATTTTCTGGTGATTTATTTTATTGTATTATATTTAACTCTATTTATTATAATATTTTAAACATAGTAGCTATTTAAATGCTCATTGAAAAATAAACAAAAGGCATCATTTAAACCAACTCATTAAATAAACACAAAACAATCATCATGGGTGTTAGTCCCAGGACCCCCTCTGATACCAAATTCTGCATCACTCAAGTCCCTAATGTAACATGGTGTATTGTTTGCATATAACCTACACATTGTGCATGTATTTTAAAACATCTCTATATGTATAATGCCTAATACTGTGCATATGCTATGCAAATAATTGTTATACTGTATTGTTTAGAAAATAATGAAAAGGGCCTATACATTTTCAATACAGATGTTACTGTTTTTCAAATATTTTCAATTCATGACTGGTTGAATTTGAGGATGTAGAGCCCATGGATTCAGATGGCATTTTGAGTAGAGGTTTTTTACTACACTTAATTACCATAACCAAAGATAGGAATTTTAAAGAAAATGCCTAAGTGTGTTGATCTACAATGTGTCTCCATCACATAAGCAAGAACTGAACAAAGTTGTCAGAGAGAGATGATGATGTTACCCATGGTGGCACAGAAGAAAAATCTAGTTTGAATAATAAAACATATAAGGTTAATTGTGGATGAGTTTAAGTTATTGGATGCAACATACAGTTCAGGAAGATGAATCTCAGAGTAGACCAGAGTGGAGTGTTAGGAATGTGGTTTATAGAGCACTAGTTCTCAACATATATAGGTTTCACATAGGAAGAGGCAGGAAAAATAATTCTTGAGAGGAAAAAACAAAGAGGAAGTTGTACAGATAGCAAAGAATGGCTTGTACTGGTGGTAAAAGGATTATTTTGGGGGATGGACCAAAAGCAAAATGAGAAAATTTTACACAATGGGAGTAGAATCAGATACTGGAAAATATCAAAGGGCAGAGTCTGAAAATGGTCTATAGGAAAAAAAAACTCTTAAAAAAGTATATGTGCTACAAAAATTCAAAAATTTGAAGTAAGTTTAGAAAAGCATGCGGAGGAAGTTGAAGGGTTAAGACCAAATAATACTTGGGTATATCTTGATTTGCAGCCAAATTCTTTTTTTCTGAACTATATTAAGTATTAAGATCACTTATTTTAAAGACCACATTACTCAAAGGATGTTCAAAGAAAGAGTTCATTTAAGCTGTTAATCAAGAAAACTAGAAAAAAAAAAAGCTGTTGTTGTTGTTTACTGCCATAAGGCAATAGTTGCAAATTGCTACTTAAATGTTTTACCCACTTCTTAAGCATGGTTGACAGCTGGATTCTGCAGACTATAACCCCAAATTCAACTTTATGAAAGTTTCTTATTTTGGGTAACATAAAATGATACAGTAGTTATTAGCAAATTAGGTGTTATTAAATTGCTAACAAGAATATGGAATAGAAATTGATTCAACTATCTCATTTATAATGCGTGTGTGTGTGTTTGCAAATGATATCTAAAAACCTCTTAGAAATTGACTTTGAGATAGTTTCCTACCTATCACTAACACCTGTCTCCTTATATATTCATTATATTCCTGTAAAGATGTTTCTGTTGCTTTTAATTTCAAAATTATTTTCTTAAGATTATGGAACTTTATAACTGGGAGGAAGAAACCTTATAGAACCACATCTCATCATTTTCAACATAGAGACAGTTGTCTCAATGATGAGGCGGTGATGGAGGTAGGCTGGAGAGCTGCTTAATTTATTGTTTTTTACTTAATGATGCCACTGGCTAACACTTAAAAGCTTGAATGTCAAAACCAACCCTAACTTCTTCTTCTTTCTCCTTCTTACCTAGTATTAATTCTGAAACTGAAAAGTTTGTGACTCATTCTGTAAACTACTTTTGAAAGTCTCTAATTCAAACCCCCAACTACTGTTACCTGGGCAATCTCAATAGCATTCTGTTATGGTTTGGATATGAGGTGTTCCCAAAAGCTCCTTGGTTAATGCAGAGATATTTAGAGGTAAAATGATTGGATTCTGAGAGTTCAGACATAACAGGACTCTTTGTTTTTACGCCAACACATTTCTGCCATCTTGTGCCATACATATATGTAAAAGTAACTACGAGTCATACTGCTTGTAACTGGGCAGATATGCCCCAAATTTCCCAACTCTCATAATACCTAACAGCACTAGAATGAATGTTTTATAATACAATCTTTGAACAATGAAAAAGCCTCATTTATATTTAATATATATCATGATAGAAAATTTGTATAAGAACATTGGTGAATATATATACATACACATATATATGTGCAATATGACTTAGATTGTCATCATAAATGGTTACAACTTACAACATTTTGGTATTTTTGAAAATAAACATACAGAATACTTCAAAGAGTTGCAAAGAATTGTTATTATAATTATTATACTATTCTCTATCTATGTTACACTTTTCCTTTTTTCTGACTTTAGAAATTAGTTTCTTTTTAAATCCTAATTTTAATAATTCCAACATTTACTTAAATCTCAATTGATATTTCATAGTTTATCTCTTTTCATAAACTAGTTAATATATATCAAATGATTCCATGGAGGTTTTTTTTTGCTTCTAAATGTTGAGCTATTGCTAAAATATGGAAAGTGGTTCATTGTTATGGTTAAGAGCTTGGGCTCTGCAGGAAGACTGCCCATTTGTAAACATAGTTCTTCTCCTACTTTGCTTATGACATTAAGCAAATTTTGTAACCTATGGATGGATATCTCACTTTTCCCATATAAAATAATAATATTATCCCTAGGGTTTCTGTGAAGATGCATATATATACACACATGTAGAGATACAGAGACTCACATACATATGTACATGTACATCTGACAGCCACCACTCAGTAAGCATCAGCTATTATTATTATTCATAACTAGCTGTTCTAAAACTTTAAGTCAGATATCCCCTTGAGCTCTTTATTCTCAAGTTCTATTTGAAACTTTAAAAATATTCCCAAAGAAACTTATTTTTTTGCATGACATTTTAGTGAAATATGCTGTTTTATCAGAATAAAATAATATCAAACTATTTCAATAATAGTAGATCCCATTGGTTAACTGTTATAAGAATAAAATGATTCAATACTTGAAAGTGGTCAGTTGTTACCACCTCTAGGAGAATAGGCTCCTTACTGAAGCGTCTGCTAAGAATTTTGATTTGACCTCTTCATCATGATTCTTCTGCCACCTGGCAGCAACTTTGAATGGTTTCAAGGAGGAATCAAATGTTTGGGACAGTTAGGTGTCTGAATATTGTCTTTCTGTCTGTCAACTTTGTACTTGATATTGGAGATTATCCCTTGTACTGTAGATACATTCTACAATGGCTGCTTTGGTTGAAAGAAAAAGGAAAATATCTTTGCAAGCTCTTGCCACAGTCCGGCTGCAGCAAAATAACTGGGGGGTGATGAGCAACTTGTGTACCTTGATACAGCAGGAGTGGGAGCCATTTATTGTAGGACAACAGAGGTATTCATACATTCCACACAGCTTATCTTAATTAGCATATACTAGATACAGCAGTCAACCAATAAGGAATCACCACACTTAATGGCTCCCTGGTGTTACTTCTCAAACCACTCCCTCTGGCAAAATGCCAGGCGCCATCCAGACTTGTTTACAGACCTTAACAAGCTCTGTTTCAGTTGTTCTGTTACTATGCATCAGACTCTCTAGAGGGGTTGTTAAAATTGTTATTGCTGGGCCTTACCCCTAGAAATGCTGGTAAGTATTTCTGGGGTGAAACCAGAGGCTGTGCATTTCTCACAGATTCCGAGGTGCTGCTATACTGCTCTCTGAGATCTTCCCTTTGAGAACAACTGTTATTCTCTCATCAAAATGTCATTTTACCTTTACATCATTGTCTGCTCTTTCTCATTATTCCTCTCCTGATGAGCACATTTTTCTGCTTGAGGGACTTGGGCTTCCGTTGCGCATAGTCAACAGTAGGCACTGAACTTACCCAAGACAGGGAGGAGTTATGTGGAAGTTAGAAGAATACTTTTCTCAGACAGGCTCACAGTTCCAACTTGACCTCCTTTCTACTCGGCTGGGACATCTTCTCTTGCTAGTCATCATTGTTTTGATTGCCCTCTATTCTTAACTCACAATCTAATAGTTTCTAGCTCATTTTCTCCTATTGTTCACTGCTACTTTTTATGGGGTTTCTCTGCCTGACTTGATTATGAACTCTTTGAAAGTAAAAGAACTTGTCATGTATCTTCTGTCTCAGCACAGTTCTCAGCAAGTAGATGTTGCTCTCTCTACAAGTTCCAAATGACTGTTAAATTTCTTCTGATATATATTTTAATGATATCAACTAAGGTGCAAACAAAATTTATGGGAATTAGAATACATCGTGCTTATGGGTACCAGATTTGATAAATAAAAATATAGATCTTCAAGAAAGTTAAGTTTGAAATTTAGATAAGCAAACAAAAAAAAAATCAGTATATTTCCTATGTAGTATTTCACTTTTCTAAATGTTGTATGGGATATACTTACACTAAAAATCAGTTTGTTTTTATGAAATTCAAACTTAGTTTAACATACTGGTTTATCTGTCAACCTTCGTGGGTTTTATAATTTGATTTTCAAAACTCTCTTAACTGTTTTTTTTTAATTTAAAATGGAAATATATTTATTGATAGTTTAGAGCTAAAAAAGAAAATTAATTACAAAGAACACACATAAGACAAATCCAAGACAATGGAATATGAAATTGCAGCAGAAATGGTAATACTTTTCACCCTCTTCCTCTCTGTCAGCACTACCTGCTCCAGCCCTTTCATAATCTTTCTCTTGAGCAGTCATGTCCTTGCAGGCCTGAGCAAACTCTCTTTCCTCCATCCCTTCCCCCATGTGCCAGTGAACAATGGCACACTTGGCATACATTAGGTCAAACTTGTAATTCAGGCGAGCCCAAGCCTCAACAACAGCTGAGGTGTTGTTAAATGTGCCCACAGCGTGCTGTACTTTAGCCAGGTCTCTACCAGATATCAGTGGGAGTCTGGTAATTAATGCCAAACTCGAAGCCAGAGGGGCACCAATCCACAAACTGGATAGTATGCTTGGTTATGATGTGGCAATGGCAGGATTCACATCTTTGGGGACCACATCACCAGAGTACAACAGCCATCAAGCCATATATTTACCATGGGGAAGAACACATTTCACCATCTGGTTAGAGGATTCAAAGCAAGCATTGGTGATCTCTGCTACAGAAAGGTGTTCATGGTAGGCTCCCTCAGCAGAGATGACAGGTACATATGTGGCCAGAGGGAAATGGATGCAGGGATAGGGCACTAGGTTGATCTAGAATTTCAGGTCAACATTTAGGGCTCCATCAAGTCTGAGGGACGCAGTGATGGAAGATAGAATCTGACGAATGAGGTGGTTAAGGTTAGTGCAGGTTGGGCGCTCAATGTCAAGGTTTCTGAAAAATATGTCACAAGTGGCCTCAAGGTCTACCATGAAGGCACAATTAGAGTGCTCCAGGGTACATATCCTCCTCCCAGAAATATTGCCTCTTTTATATTTCACCATCCTTTAGCAGTATGCCTATGGAAAAGACACCTAATCTCTCTGATTTTATTTGGCATATCTGATGAATGGTGATAATGTATAAAATTGCCCAAGCAGGTAAATCATAATTTCTCCAGTAATCCTTTTTATTATTGTAAATAGTGCTTAGTGTGTCAAAATACACATGGTGACCATTGATATCTTTGTGATCGGTCATTGAGGAGTATATATATATATATATATATATATATATATATAAAACTGTGTGTATATGTACATATATATATATACATATACACACATATGTATACACACACACAAACATACACACAGACACACACCCACACCACAAAGTTTATGGTAAATACACAAGGCATATTTCTGCCTTCTAGAAGCTAAACAAATTGGTAAGCTTTGGGATGTACTAAATCTAGTTTAACAAATGTTAACAATTTTATGGCTCCTGCCCCATTGGCCTCATAGTTAGAAGCCAAGTCTTTTGATAAGAAAGAGACAGTGAAAAGCTAGACCTTGGGTATTTCCTTGGATTAGGTTCTCTGTGATCAAACACCCCCCTACACACATGCACCTGCACGCGCGCACACACACACACACACACACACACACACACACACTTTTTTTGTTTTCCTACTATGTAATCACTGTTTCTCAAATTGGTTTCTGGGGTTAATTGCCTTGCCCATATATTTGAGCTAGCTGCTCTCATTGGCAAAGAATGAGGAATCTAACCATAAGGTGGTTGTTGAGACTTTTGATTTCTCTAAATCTAATATTATTCAAGAAATGTTTTGATGCAAAAAAATTAGTTAAAAGATATCTTCTAGTCATGCTTCATGAAATTGGAATTTAGAAATCAAATGCCTGAGAGTAAACTAGGAATACTGACATAATTAATACTGAGGCACCAGAGGCAACTTTTCTGTCCATCACTGTTTTCCCAAGGCAGTTTCTGTTCCAGAAAATATGGACAATTGTCAGGTTAAAGCATAAGAAGATAATAAAATACAGAAAGGTCAACTGCTTCAGCCAGTTACATATGTCTCAATGCCTAAATTATGACCTAGGTTTCTTTCAGTTTCTGAACAACACATATGTGTCTACTAATACTAATTCTGGAGTATTTGACCTTCTTTAAAGCATGAGTAATAATGATTTGGACTTTACTTACATTGAGAAGAGACCTCTGAATATTTAAGGGTCTGAAAAGTATCCTAGGTTCAAACTGTGATGGCTTAGTGAATAATAAGCTAGGGATTCCTACCATTTGATGTTATTTCTCAGCCTACAGAGTATTTGGTCTGGTTTCTTAGGGACTGAAGTTTCTTCATTTTAGTTTCAGTCATGTCTTTATTCACGGGGAGAGCTGAACATTATTTTCTCTCTCTTTTTGTTCATAAAGTCATATGTCCTTCTCAGTCAGACTGTAATTGTCATTTCCCTTTCAAGTTTCCATTGCAAATTCTTTCGAAGTATGCTCAGTTGTTTATCGTGAAATTATTGTTTTCTTTCAAAATGTGTTTTCTTTTTTCTCTCACTGAATTTTTAAGTCTTCTTACGCTTTGAATTCCATCAAGCCAAGTACTAGGTGTGTTCCATGCCCTCTTAATTAAGACCTTGTTACATGAAAGCACCTATCCCATAGTTGTTTTTTGTAACATATGTATTTGTGTACTGCAAAAACTTGGCTAGACACTATTTAATTATTTTCTTTTTCTTTTTTTTTTATTTATACATGACAGCAGCTGAATGCATTACAATTCTTATTATACATATAGAGCACAATTTTTCACATCTCTGGTTGTATACAAAGTATACTCACACCAATTTGTGTCTTCATACATGTACTTTGGATAATAATGATCATCATATTCCACCATCATTTCTAACGCCATGTGCCCTCCCTTGCCCTCCCACCCCTCTGCCCTATCTAGAGTTCGCCTATTCCTCCCATGCTCCCCTTCCCTACCCCGCTATGAATCAGCTCGAATCATGGTGTAAGAGACAAAACCAAAAACAAAACCTCTTACAGGGGGTGGATAACACAATCTGGTGCTCCCAGCTATTCTAGAAGCCAAGGCAGGAAGATTGCAAGTTCAAGGCTAAAAAGGGAAACTTAGTGAGACCCTGTCTCAAAAGAAAATAAAAAGGGCTGGAAGTATAGCTCAATGGTAAGGGGCCCCTAGGTAAACTTATTACCCCTCATCAATTAAGGAATTAAGGCAGCATGTGATAAAACGAATGTTGGTGTTCTTTTAATAGAAATCGTAAAATAATACCTAGCTCCCCTCTTCTTGTAAATAAACCTTCATTTATCCCAGTAGCAATATAAGTCTTTCAAATGTGTACAGAACTAACTTCTTCTGATCCTTCTTAGTGGTGAGATATAGTGAGATGTGGGGTTTTTATCCCAAGGATCTGAAGAATGAGACCCATGGATAATGGAGGGTAAGAGGAAAGTAACAGAATTTATTTTTGAAACAGAGAGGAAGTGTGTTCTCAAGGAAGGGGTCCCTAGTGGGTTGTCACAGAGGTGCTGCTGTCTATGGGTTTATATGGTGTTGCTGTAGGTGACTGTTATTGCTACTGGCTACTGGAGGGAAGTTTTTTCTACAGTCAATCAAAAGTGATGTGCTCAGTGATCATGTAATACCTGTCAGATCAGAATGTTGATCATGTGCTGTTCATAGTGATGGCTCTTCAGATACTTTGTGCCCAGAATTGCTGCAATTAAGGACTTCCCCCTGTCTGCCCATCATGTTTTTGGCTCCTGCTTATCAGTAGTGATAATCAAGGGATAAATAATAAGTGCTAAACTCCACAATGATCAATTTCAATAATTTCTCTCACACCTCATATTAGTATACAGTTTGAAGAATCTATACATTTTCCATTTTGGGGACTAGAAGAATTGACGTTTGTCTATATTCACTATACATATAAATAGTTTCAATATTTTGACAGAAATATGCATTTAAGTCAATGAAGACTTTGAATGATTTCATTTTTATCCAAATAACTGAAACAGTTCTAATTTATAGTTGTCAAGGATTTATATTCTTATTATGAAATATTTGAATGAGATTGTTTTAAAATGCATAATCCTGGAATCTCATTTAAAGTGGAATAAGTATTACATTCACTATCTTAATTCTCCTTAAATTTCTCAAATCTTCTTCTCTAATATTGTCCCATGCATTCATATTTTCACCTCCATAGTTTTCCCAATTACCATAAGTAAAGAGGTAAATGCTATAATAACTTTTAAGCCAAGGTGAGCAGGTTTCACAATTAGAAATCAATGCATGCTGCAGGCAAAGGTACTTTGAGAAGTGATCAGCCAGTGTGGTTTGTCACATGTGGGAAGAAAAAAAATAATAAATTGATCAACAAACAAGAGTAAGCAAATCCCCAGAAGCTCATTAGTGACACCTTATGTAAAAATTTAAGATAGGTGCAATGGTGAAATGCTGCTGGAGATATGGAGTTGCAGTTGTTAATCTTTGAATTTCTTAAAACCTTCAAAAAGACCAGCAAATTTTAAATTATTCTAAGAAACTGTGCCACCATGGTATTCACTGTTTTAGTATCTACAGATGACATGCTAAGTATAGTGAACTGATTTTCACTAACTTGGGACGTTGTTCAAGATGAAAGAGTGTATTGCCAACAAAGAAGCAAGAATTAACTTGACACTTCTTAACAGCTCAAAATGACAGAGGCCAAATGAACATCTACAAAATTTTTAAAATTAATTTTAAAGAATGTATAATTTACATAAAATAAATTCACCCATTCTAGTGTAAAGTTAGATAATATTTTTTTAAATATGCACAGTCAAATATCCATCATGAAGCTATAGAATATTTCTAGCACCTCAAAAATCCTCTTTCCCACCACTCTGATCCCAAACCAAGCTTTTTCTGTTTCCCTTCAGTGCTGTTTTGTTTTTTCTTGGTACCAGGGGTTGAACTCGGGCACCTGACGACTGAGCCACATCCCCAGCCCTATTTTGTATTTTATTTAGAGTTGTTTAGCACCTCCCTGTTGCTGAGGTTGGGAACACATGATCCTCCTGAACACATGTTCAAACCAGGTGCTGGGATTACAGGCTTGTGCCACTGAACCCTCTTCAATGCAGTTTTGAGCTCTTATCTGATGACAGATTATACTGAGATTTCTTTCATGGGTTCCTTTGAAATTGGTTCATTTTCTTTCATTTTTAGAAAATATAAAACAAATGATTTTGTCTTTTTTTTTAATTTATTTTTTTTAATTGTTGGTTGTTCAAAATATTACATAGTTCTTGATATATCATCTTTCACACTTTGCTTCAAGTGGGTTATGAACTCCCATTTTTAGCCCATATACAGATTGCAGAATCACATCAATTACACATCCATTGATTTACATATTGCCATACTAGTGACTGTCTTGTTCTGCTACCTTTCCTATCCACTACTATCCACCCTCGACTTCCCTCCCCACCCTCTTCTCTCTCTACCACCTCTACTGACCTGCATTTCTCCCCCTTGTATTATTTTTCCCTTTCCCCTCATTTCCTCTTGTATGTTCTTTTGTATAACCCTGAGGGTCTCCTTCCATTTCCATGCAATTTCCCTTTTCTCTCCCTTTCCCTCCCACATCTCATCCCTGTTAAATGTTAATCTTCTTCTCCTGCTCTTCGTCCCTACTCTGTTCTTAGTTACTCTCCTTATATCAAAGAAGACATTTGGAATTTGTTTTTTAGGGATTGGCTAGCTTCACTTAGCATAATCTGCTCTAGTGCCATCCATTTCCCTGCAAATTCTATGATTTTGTCATTTTTTAATGCAGAGTAATACTCCATTGTGTATAAATGCCACATTTTTTTTATCCATTCATCTATTGAAGGGCATCTAGGTTGGTTCCACAGTCTTGCTATTGTGAACTGTGCTGCTATGAACATCGATGTAGCAGTGTCCCTGTAGCATGCTCTTTTTAGGTGTTTAGGGAATAGACCAAGAAGGGGAATAGCTGGGTCAAATGGTGGCTCCATTCCCAGCTTTCCAAGAAATCTCCATACTGCTTTCCAAATTGGCTGCACCAATCTGCAGTCCCACCAGCAATGTACAAGTGTACCCTTTTCCCCACATCCTCGCCAGCACTTGTTGTTGTTTGACTTCCTAATGGCTGCCAATCTTACTGGAGTGAGATGGTATCTTAGGGTGGTTTTGATTTGCATTTCTCTGACTGCTAGAGATGTTGAGCATTTTTTCATGTACTTGTTGATTGACTGTATGTCCTCCTCTGAGAAGTGTCTGTTCAGGTCCTTGGCCCATTTGTTGATTGGGTTGTTTGTTCTCTTATTGTCTAATTTTTTGAGTTCTTTGTATACTCTGGATATTAGGGCTCTATCTGAAGTGTGAGGAGTAAAGATTTGTTCCC
The DNA here is from genome assembly GCF_021218885.2 of Marmota monax. NCBI lineage: Eukaryota > Metazoa > Chordata > Mammalia > Rodentia > Sciuridae > Marmota > Marmota monax. The sequence continues at coordinate 265,019 of NW_026694465.1, read as the reverse complement.
AGGGTGTAGGCTCCCTATTTACCTCTCTTATTGTTTCTTTTGCTGAGAAAAAACTTTTTAGTTTGAGTAAGTCCCACTTGTTGATTCTAGTTATTAACTTTTGTGCTATAGGTGTCCTATTGAGGAATTTGGAGCCCGACCCCACCAACTGTAGATCGTAGCCAACCTTTTCTTCTATCAGACGGCGCGTCTCTGATTTGATACCAAGCTCCTTGATCCATTTTGAATTCACCTTTGTGCATGGCGAGAGAAAGGGATTCAGTTTCATTTTGTTGCATATGGATTTCCAGTTTTCCCAGCACCATTTGTTGAAGATGCTATCCTTCCTCCATTGCATGCTTTTAGCCCCTTTATCAAATATAAGATAGTTGTAGTTTTGTGGATTGGTTTCTGTGTCCTCTATTCTGTACCATTGGTCCACCCGCCTGTTTTGGTACCAGTACCATGCTGTTTTTGTTACTATTGCTCTGTAGTATAGTTTGAAGTCTGGTATCACTATACCGCCTGATTCACACTTCCTGCTTAGCATTGTTTTTGCTATTCTGGGTCTTTTATTTTTCCATATGAATTTCATGATTGCTTTCTCTATTTCTACAAGAAATGCCGTTGGGATTTTGATTGGCATTGCATTAAACCTATAGAGAACTTTTGGTAATATCGCCATTTTGATGATGTTAGTTCTGCCTATCCATGAACAGGATATATTTTTCCATCTTCTAAGATCTTCTTCTATTTCTCTCTTTAGGGTTCTGTAGTTTTCATTGTATAAGTCTTTCACCTATTTGTTAGGTTGATTCCCAAGTATTTTATTTTTTTTGGAAGATATTGTGAATGGAGTGGTTGTCCTCATTTCCATTTCAGAGGATTTGTTGCTGATATACAGGAATGCCTTTGATTTATGCGTGTTGATTTTATATCCTGCCACTTTGCTGAATTCATTTATTAGCTCTAATAGTTTCTTTGTAGAGCCTTTTGGGTCTGCTAGGTATAGAATCATATCATCTGCAAATAGTGATAATTTAAATTCTTCTTTTCCTATTTTGATGCCTTCAATTTCTTTCGTCTGTCTAATTGCTCTGGCCAGTGTTTCGAGAACTATGTTGAACAGAAGTGGTGAAAGAGGGCATCCCTGTCTTGTTCCAGATTTTAGAGGGAATGCCTTCAGTTTTTCTCCATTCAGAATGATGCTAGCCTGAGGCTTAGCATAGATTGCTTTTACAATATTGAGGTATGTTCCTGTTATCCCTAGTTTTTCTAGAGTTTTGAACATAAAGGGATGCTGTACTTTGTCGAATGCTTTTTCTGCATCTATCGAGATGATCATATGGTTCTTATTTTTAAGTCTATTGATGTGGTGAATAACATTTATTGATTTCCGTATATTGAACCAGCCTTGCATCCCAGGGATGAATCCTACTTGATCATGGTGCACAATTTTTTTGATATGTTTTTGTATCCGATTCGCCAGAATTTTATTGAGGATTTTTGCATCTAGGTTCATTAGAGATATTGGTCTGTAGTTTTCTTTCTTTGAAGTGTCTTTGTCTGGTTTGGGTATCAGGGTGATGTTGGCCTCATAGAATGAATTTGGAAGTTCTCCCTCCTTTTCTATTTCCTGAAGTAGCTTGAAAAGTATTGGTATTAGTTCTTCTTTAAAGGTTTTGTAAAATTCTGCTGTATACCCATCCAGACCTGGGCTTTTCTTAGTTGGTAGTCTTTTGATGGTTTCTTCTATTTCCTCAATTGATATTGGTCTGTTTAGGTTTTCTATATCCTCCTGACTCAATCTGGGCAGATCATATGACTTAAGAAATTTATCTATGCCTTCACTATCTTCTAATTTATTGGAGTATAAGGATTCAAAATAATTTTTGATTATCTTCTGTATTTCTGAAGTGTCTGTTTTGATATTGCCTTTTTCATCCCGTATGCTAGTAATTTGAGTTCTCTCTCTTCTTCTCTTCGCTAGCATGGCTAAGGGTCTGTCTATCTTATTTATTTTTTCAAAGAACCAACTTTTAGTTTTGTCAATTTTTTCAATTGTTTCTTTTGTTTCCATTTCATTAATTTCAGCTCTGATTTTAATTATTTCTTGCCTTCTACTTCTTTTGCTGTTGTTTTGCTCTTCTTTTTCAAGGATTTTGAGATGAAGTATGAGATCATTTATTTGTTGGTTTTTTCTTTTTTTAAGGAATGAACTCCAAGCAATGAATTTTCCTCTTAGAACTGCTTTCAATGTGTCCCATAGATTCCGATATGTTGTGTCTGTGTTTTCATTTATCTCTAAGAATTTTTTAATTTCCTCCTTGATGTCTTCTATAACCCATTGATCATTCAGTAACCTATTGTTCATTCTCCAATTGATGTATGCTTTTTCCTTCCTTCTTTTATCGTTGATTTTCAGTTTCATTCCATTATGATCAGATAAGATGCATGGTATTATCTCTACTCCTTTATATTGTCTAAGAGTTGCCCTGTGACATAATATATGATCTATTTTTGAGAAGGATCCATGTGCTGCTGAGAAAAAAGTGTAACTGCTTGATGTTGGGTGGTATACTCTATATATGTCAATTAGGTCTAGGTTATTAATAGTGTTATTGAGTTCTATAGTTTCCTTATTCAACTTTTGTTTGGAAGATCTGTCCAGTGGCGAGAGAGGTGTGTTGAAGTCTCCCATGATTATGGTGTGGTGGTCTATTAGACTCTTGAACTTGAGAAGAGTTTGTTTGACGAACATAGCTGCACCATTGTTTGGGGCATAAATATTTATGATTGTTATGTCTTGTTGGTGTATGGTTCCCTTAAGCATCATGTAGTGTCCCTCTTTATCTCTTTTGATTAACTTTGGCTTGAAATCTATTTTATTTGATATGAGTATGGACACGCCTGCTTGTTTCCGAAGTCCATATGAGTGATATGATTTTTCCCAACCTTTCACCTTCAGCCTATGTATGTCTTTTCCTATCAAATGCGTCTCCTGTAGGCAGCATATTTTTGGGTCTTGTTTTGTGATCCATTCTACTAGCCTGTGTCTCTTAATTGGTGAGTTTAAGCCATTAACATTTAGGGTTATTATTGAGATATGGGTTGTTGTTCCAGCCATATTTGTTTATTTATGTTACTAAACATTGTTTGTTTTCCTCTTTGATTATTTCCCCCCCCCCTTTACTGTCCTACCTCCCACTGTTGGTTTTCATTGTTATTTTCCATTTCCTCTTCCTGTAATGCTTTGGCGAGGATGTTTTGAAGAGATGGTTTTCTAGCTGCGAATTCTTTAAACTTTTGTTTATCGTGGAAGGTTTTAATTTCATCCTCCATCCTGAAGCTTAATTTCGCTGGATACACAATTCTTGCTTGGAACCCATTTTCTTTCAGTGTTTGAAATATGTTATTCCAGGATCTTCTAGCTTTCAGAGTCTGTGTTGAAAGATCAGCTGTTATTCTGATTGGCTTACCCCTAAATGTAATCTGCTTCCTTTCTCTTGTAGCTTTTAAAATTCTCTCCTTATTCTGTATGTTGGGCATCTTCATTATAATGTGTCTAGGTGTGGATCTCTTATGATTTTGCACATTCGGCGTCCTGTAGGCTTCTAGGATTTGGGATTCTGTCTCATTCTTCAAGTCTGGGAAGTTTTCTTGTATTATTTCATTGAATAGACTGCTCATTCCTTTGGTTTGGAGCTCTGTACCTTCCTGTATCCCAATGACTCTTAAGTTTGGTCTCTTAATGTTATCCCATATTTCTTGGATGTTCTGCTCATGGTTTCTTAACAGTCTTGCTGAGCTGTCTATGATCTTTTCCAGTTGAAATACTTTGTCTTCATTGTCTGATGTTCTATCTTCTAAGTGTTCTACTCTGCTGGTAGTATTCTCCATTGAGTTTTTAAGTTGGTTTATTGCTTCCTGCATTTCTTTTTTTTTTTTTTTTGCTTCCTGCATTTCTATGATTTCTGATTGCTTGTTTTTTATAACCTCTATCTCCCTGTATAGTTGATCCTTTGCTTCCTGGATTTGTTTGCGTAATTTGTTGTCGAAGTGATCTTTCATTGTCTGATTTTGCTGTTTAATGTCTTCCTTGATACTCCAGATCATCTGAAGCATGTATATCCTGAATTCTTTATCTGACATTCCATCTGCTGCAGCTGTTACCTCTTCTAAAGTTGCGTTGACCTGCATTGCTTGTGGTCCTTTATTTCCTTGTCTTTTCATACTGCTTGCGTATCTTTCCTGCAGGGTGGCGGCTCTGCTCTCTCCTTATTCCAATTGGGGTGTCGTGGCTACCACGTCAGCAGGTCACTGGGCCTGTTCTGGGAGCTGGTGGCGGCTCTGTTCTGCCCCTACTCCAATTGGGGTGACGAGTGTACCACGCCGGCAGGCCACCGGGCCTGATCCGCCGGTCGGTTGCAGGTTTGCCTACCCTGCAGGTGCGGGCAGCAGCTCTACTCTGCCCCTACTCTGAATGGGGTGACGTGTCTGTCGTACCGGCAGGCCACTGGGCCTGTCCCGCTGGTCGGTCGCAGATCTGCCCACCTTTCGGGCACGGGTGGAGGCTCTGCTCTGCCCCTACTCCAATTGGGGTGTCGTGACTACCCCGCCTGCAGGATGCTGGGCCTGTTCCTGGCAAGGGAGGCGACTCTGCTCTGTCACTACTCCAATTAGGGTGGTGTTTGTACCACGCCGGCAGGCTCCTGGGCCTGATCCGCTGGTCTGTTGTAGGTCTGCCTACCTTGAAGGCGCGGGCGGCGGATCTGCCCTTCCTCTCCTACCACGCCTGCGGACCTCTGGGCCTGATCTGCAGGTTGGTCGCAGGTCTGCCTACCTTGCAGGCGCGGGCGGCGGCCCCGCTCCTCCCCTCTGGCTCGACGACAAAGCGAGAGAGACTGGGGTATCTGTGACTCACCTTCCCTACCAGGGGACCAACTGTTTCCGTCGCCGCTGGCACCGATGAAGTTCTCTCCTCGGCCGCTCTCCGATGACATCAGATCTCTGCCATGCTGGCATCCCCTGTTCTATAGCTGAATCCCATTTTCTTCTCTTCCAATAGGCGGAGCTGTGCCCTCTGAGCCGAGCTTCTGCCCTCTATGTGCTGACAGAAATCCCTGTATGGTGGCTCCTGGGAGTCTCTCAATCCTGTTAGTCCAGAGCCCTTTCACTTATCCGGCCCCTCCCCCTGTTCCTCCTCCCAGCCAGCCAGCCAGGTCCTGTTCACCAGAGGCGGTTCCCCAAGGATCTGATTACACTTGCAGCCCCACCGCGTGTCCTATATCCCGAACGATGAACACCCTCTCTGTCATTCATCTAAGCCCCAGTGCTGTGGTGGGGTGATCTGGGAACCAACAGTTTAATTTTTCCGGACCCCTTTGGTGGGCACGCCCCCAGAAACTGGTGGCTAAGATCTTGGGTGTCGACGCTGGTGTTAAGGGGAGGTGGGGATCTGGAATCCCCTCTGCTTCCCTACAGACACGCCCCCGGAGAGATTCCCGAGGTTTCCTGGCTGCTTGTATCTGGAGGGGGTGGGAGTCACACACCTGCTAACGTGGATTCCGCTGGGAAGGAATTCTGTCGGCGGAACTCTGGTGATGTCACCACTCTGCTATGGCAGGCCCCAGGCTCCTTGCCGGAGTGTCCGAAGGGAAGGGTGGGACTGGTCTGTCTCTGGTTGGTTTCAGCTCCCGGTTCGCTATTTCATGAAGGCTTGGCGAGAGACCTCTTCCTAGAGTCCCTGCACTGCTCCTGCTGTGCTGCGCCTCGGAGGCTATCCGCCCTGACGCGGGGGCCGTGTGCAGGCAGCAGACAGTCACCGAGTCGTGCGGGCAGTGGCTGGCGGGTCTGGACCTCTGCGCTGTGTGGCGGAGATTCACTCGTCTAGCGCAGACTGTCACCTCCAAAAATCCTACCGATTCCCGGCCGGTCTCTCTTTAGTGGAATTTTGCTAGGAGTTTCTCAGCAGGTCGAATCTAAGCGTATCCATGCGTCTCTCTGACCCCGTTGTTGAGGAGGTACTGAAAGCGCTGCCTCCCCTCTCGCCGCCATGTTGGATCGGATTTTGTCTTAAAAATTCATGACATCACATAAAATAGTACATTTACTTAATTATTCACTATTCAAAAAATACTTGATGAATTCCTGTTGCAGTTGGTATATTTGCTTTGATCAAATGTCTCTTCAAATTGCCTTTTAAAAAATTGAGCTATTTGTAACATTACTACTGTAACAAGAAATTTTTAAAAAGTATTTTTTAGATGTAAAAAGTATTTTTTAAATAATAGCTTTTTAAAAACTTTTTATTTTATTTTATTTTTTGACAGGGTCCTGCTAAATTTCTGATGCTGGCCTTGAACTTGTGATCATCCTTTCTCAGCCTTGTGAGTCTCTGGGACTATAGGCATGTGACATGTGCCACTGCGCTTAATATGTTTTCATTCTGGTGAAGCTTAATTTCGAATATTTTTGCATGCTTTTTTTTTGTACACTTTCTAAAAAAAAATGTTTTCCAAATCTGATGACATGAATTTCTGCTATGTTTTCTTCTCGATGTGTTCTTCTTATGTTAAAATCTGACTCATTTTCAGTTGTTTATTGTATATTAGGTGAATTAACACTGGAGATTCATCTTCTTCTGCCTCCATATGAACATCCAGATGTTGTAGCAGCATTGTTAAAAAGAATATCCTTTTTCTTAAGTTACCTTGGCAGCTTGGTTAAGATCAATTGTTCATACAAGCGTGGTTGAATTTCTGCTTCATTGATCTATCCATATGCCTTATGCCAATGCCATACTGTCTTGATTATTGGAGACTTAAAGTAAATCTTGAATTCATGGAGAATAATTTAGTTCTTCTTTTTCAAAATTGATGTGGCTACTTATGGTCATTTGCATTTTGATATACATTTTATATTCACTTCTCAACTTCTTCAAAATGATGGGAGTTTCAAATTACATTGTAATTCACACATCAATTTTGGAAGAATTGCCTCCTTTACATACATTTAAAACAATAGCAATATTTGCTGATCATTTCTTTCTTCCCTTGTGTTTTGGTATGTTTATTTCTGTGTATTTCAAATTATTGGTGCTAATGAAAATATTTAAAACTTTTAATTTGTAATATATTTGTATTTGTATACTGAAAGTATGTTAAATTCTTATTCTAGTAGCATTGTTGCAAATTCTTTAGGAGTTCTGTTTTGGCAAAGAATGTTTTACTTCCTTTTCATTCTCATTATTTTATCCTTACCTACTGATTAAAACTTCAGTTCAATCTTAAAAAAATGGTAAGAAAGAAACTTCTTGCTTTGTTCTAGTAAGTTCTGTGGTAATGCTTTCTATTTTATTCCCTAAATCAATCTGTTTCCTATATACTTTCTGTTCCTTTCTCCCTCCCTTTCCTATACTTCCCCCTTCTTTCCTCTCTCTACCCCTCCAGTATGTGTGAGAACAATATGTGTGAGTATATAACATATCTAGCTGTTTTACATATAATATACATATACATCTATGTAGCTGTATACGTGTATAGTTGCATTATATTATAGTTGTAACTATATATACATGTATAACTATAATATATAGTTTTATATATATTATATATTTATATATATATACTCATATATATACATATAGTTCTTTTCAAAGACTTACTTTTGATTGCATGAACATTTTTTCTGCTTTCTATTTAAAAGCTGACTTTTAATCTTCCAAATTTCCTTTACCTTCTTTTGGGTTTAAATTGTTCTTCTTTATGTAGTATTGTAAGATACAATCATAGATAGTTAATTCTAGAATTTTCTTTTTTCTAATACATTTTGTATATAAAGTTTCCCCAAAATTACATTTTGTAATTTTTTCACATAACATGCTTTCATTTCTTTGTTATACTTCAAAATATTTTTGGATTTTTTTCATGATTTTTGAGTTTGCCTCTGATCTATCTTGATGATATTTCCCTGAGCACTAAAAAAAGAATGTGTACTATTTTGCTCTTGTTTTTAAGTGACAATTAAGTGAAATTGTTTTATAGTGTTGTTCAAGCCTTCTAGATACTTAAATATGTTCTTCTCTATTTAATCATTTACTGAAGAATAGTGTTGAAAATTTAAAACTAATTCATTTTCTCCTGTTTGTTATGTGAATTTTTACTTCATTGTTATTAAGGTCTGTTTTAATTATATAAACATTTACTATTGCTATGTCTTCTATATTAATTATCCTTTCTTTTTTTCCCTCTCTACCTCTGGTAATAGTCCCTGCTATTGAATCGCTTTTATTTCCTAATAGTAAACTTTCTAATATTTTTTTTAGGTTACTGTTTTTATGATATATTTTTTATCATTTTATTTTTATTAGTATATACTAATTGTACATATTAATGGGGTGCAGTGAGATATTTTCATACATGGAGAATGATGATTATATAAAGAAATAAATATATAACATGCTGGCTAGAATGTGGACAAAAGAAACTTCGTACACTGTTGGTAGAATTGTAAATTAGTGCAGCCATTATGGACAATACTATAGAGGTTCCCTGAGAAATATAAAACTAAAACTACCATATGATCCAGCTATCCCATTTCTGAGTATATATCCAAACAAAATATGATTATCCTACTTTCGATATAGCTATATCTTTCTATTTAAAATTTCTTATAGATACCATTTTGTTTTTTACCTTTTATACACTCATGTATTTGATTTTAAATCAAGTGCTTAGATAATTTATATTTAATGAAATTTGGAAAGAGATGAGTTTATGTATTACATTTTTCTCTCAGATTTCTATTTGTTCCATTTATTCCTTTTTGGTTTTTTCCAAATAACCTTTGAGTTTTATTTTTCCATTTTAATCTTATCTTTCTTTTGGACAGTGAGTTAAATCTTATTTTTAGTGGGTGCTGTCGGGTTTCTGCTCTATTTTAAAATCCATTTTATTAATAATATGCCACTATTCGTATTATATAACAGCCTTAAAACAGTGAATTATTCTTAATTTTCCTTCTAGTCTTTTATACTATTCCTGTTATATCTTTACTACATCATGAGTTAACTATCCTAAAAATATGATCATTTTTATTAATTCAAACAGATCTCACTTTAGATGATAAAATAATATATACTTAATATACAAATTTACCCTATATTTAAGTATTAATTTATTTGTATAAATTTAAATTCCCAGCTGGTATAATTTTCTTTGTACCTGGGAATTTCCTAATATTTCTTGTACTGTAGATCTACTCTGTCTGAATTCTTTCAGTTTCTAGTGGTGTGAGGAAGCTTTATTTTGACTTCATTATGGGAATATGATTTAGTGAGTGTGGCATTCCAGGTTCGCCATTTTGTTTTTCCTTTCAGAGTTTTAAAATTGCCTATCCACTGACTTCTGACCTGCATCGTTTCTGATTATAATTCACTTAAAACTTTTTCTGAACCCAATGAGTCTCATCCCTTCAGTTTCTTTTAGAATTTTCTCTTCATCACTGGTTTTCAGCAGTTTTATTGGGGGACATTGTGAAGTGTGTGTGTGTGTGTGTGTGTGTGTGTGTGTGTGTGTTGCTTATGTTTCTCCTTTTAACTCTCAACAAGCTTTTTTGATCCATAAAATCATGTATTTTTTTAACAAGCTAGATAAATTTGGTCAAGCATTTATTTAAATACTGTTTCTGTTGCTTCCCTCTTCTTCTTTCCATTTGGAATTGCCATTATCTATATTTTACCACTTGTTAGGGTCACACATTTCATGGAAGTTATGCTTATTATTCTTGGTGGTGTTCCTTTTTCATGGTTGGTGCTTTGATGTATGTGGTTTTGATATGAGGCATTCCCCAAAGGTTCATGTGTGAGACGATGCAAGAATTCTCAGACTAAATATTTAGAATATGAGACCTGTAACCTAATCATTGGCTCAATCCACTGATATGGTTTAACCTGGCAGTAACTGTAGGATGTGACAGGAGGAAGTAGGTAATTGGGAGTGTGTCTTTGGGTTTAAATTTTGTCCTTGGTGAACAGAGCTCTCTGCTTCCTGGTTGCCATTTCCTTAGCTGCTTTCCTCCACCATGCCCTACTACCATGATGTTCTGCCTCATCTCTAGCCCGGAGCTTTAGGGTTGGACAATCATGGATTTTCCAAATAGAAGACCAATAGGAGCCAATGAGCCAATGGTTGTAACACCATGAGGCAATATAAGATTTTTCCCTAAATTGTTCTTGTTATGTATTTTGATCACAGCAATGAAAAAGCTGACTAAAACAATATGGATATGTATATATTGTATATAACTCATACCAGTGTGTTTTTCCTGAATGATAATATGCTTTTCATTTCCTAAAGTTGCATTTGACCTTTATTTTACAATTATTTAATTTTTTATTATGCTTATGTTTTTCTTTATTTTCTTGAGCATATTTTAAAGTTTTATAAAGGCATTTTTTTTTTTATTTTGAATGCCAATAACATAATCTCTTTCCTTTCATAGAGTTTTTTATGGTTACATGTCATATTTTCCTGCTGTTTTTCATACCTGATAGCTTTTTATGAAATGCCAAAAATTGTGATTTTTTTTTATGGTGTTCAGTGTTGGATTTGGCTACATTCCTAGAAAATATATTGGATGCTGGTCTAGCACATAGTTAACTGGAATCAGTTTGACAATTTCAGTCTTTGAATTTGTGATTCATATGGCAAATGCAGAGCAACCTTTTTTTCTGAAGATAGTTTAGCTCTATTACTAGGGCATGATCCTTTTGAGGAATGAACCCAAAGATCCTATTTAACCAGAGGGTTTAATGGTCCTATTCTACAGTTGTTCTTTTTTGCATCTTTAGAGACTTTTATGCTAGTCCTTCATATATTAGAAATCATTTTAAAAATGGTGGGGACTATGCTATAGCTCTCTCAAACTTTTTGTTTAGCTGTGACTTCCTGGCATTCTGTACATTCTGCTGTACATGTTCTACCAATGTAAACTTCCTTAAACTGTGGTCTCTATTCACTCTCTACCAAATTCTGATCACAAGAAAGTTAATGATTGAAATAAACCATTATGTATAAAATACATCCATTTTTTCCTGCTTTTTGAATCAATCCTTTAAAAAGTTTGGGGAATATATAAAAATATATAAAAATTTAGGGAATATATAAATATATGTGTATAGATAGAACTATAAAGCTTCTGAATACAGTTATAAATTTAGCATGAGAATAAAATTATAAAACCTAGAGAAAAGTAAACCTACAAACTCTTTATTGTCATGAGTGAAGATTTTAGAATTATATAATATTTTAATAAGTCAAAGTATTAAATATAAGAATTACAAAATTATCAAGGAAAATTCATTTAAAATTGAAGAATGAATCATATTAAGAATTATAGGACTTAAATTTCTTATTAACAAGACAAAAGCCTATAATAGGCAGCCAAGAAAAAAGAAAATATCCATTCCTACCCAGCACAATTCATGATTAAATAAGCCATAGGATTATATTTATCCAACATAAAGGTGAATATTTCCTTCTAAAATAACTAGTATAATAAACTTTGCTCAATAGTAAAGTTTTACAATGATAAATTTTGTAAACCAAGTGCTTTGTCTTTGAAAGCTCATCCCTATAATGTTAGGCCTTAATTTTTCTTAACATTGGACTTGGAAGTCTGTATTTTTAAACTTTTTTTTCCTGCCATTTCATATAGTACTTATCAGTTTCCCTCAACTTTTCTTTGAAACCTCTTTATATAGAATATCTATATTAATAATGGATTTCAACTGAGCTGTATCCCCAGCCCCTCTTTTGTCTTTTCTATACTGTTGCAGTCTGCCATCACAGTTACTGACCTTGTAGGTGAGAATCAACCCCCATCTGTTCATTTTTATTTCCACATTTGTACCATCAGTATAGTTCTGTTAAAGGAGTGTTAGATTGTGGCCATTAATCATAATGATCTCTTTGACATTGATTACTTTGTTTTATTGAAGAATTTTCAAATTTGAATCACATATATAATTCACATACTATATAGTTGACCATTTTTTTTAAATGTACAGTTTCTTGAGTTTAAGTACATTGTGCTTTAACCACCATCTTATTCCTGCCATTTCATCACCTACTGTCCCAAAGAACTTACCCCCATTAGCAGTCATTCCTCCTTACCCACTTCCATTCAGGTCCTGACAGCTCTATGAATCTTCCAGCTCTATGCAGTTTATATAAATTCACTTATACTTTATGTTGCATTTTGTATTGAACTTCTTTCACTTGATACACTTTTTTTCAAGCCTCATTCATGTTGTACTGTATAGAAAGATTTCATTTATATGATGGGAAAAAGTTCTATTCTATATTAATTTGTCCATTCATCCATTGGTGAGTATTTGGATTGTTTCCATTTTTAGTTAATCTATTATTATTAACAATGATAATGTATGAAAATACATGTACCAGTTTTTATATAAACATGTTTTCAGTTCTTTTAGTTATATATCTAGAAATGCAGTTGCTGAGTAAAATGGAAATTGTTGATTTATCAAATCATTAAGTTGTAAGAGTGCTTCATACATGTTTAGTAGATTCCAATTAGATATTTTCAGAAATTAACAATACAAATACATTCTAGGGTTGCATTTGGGCTGCATTTTCAGATCCTTAACGGTTTCTTTTGAAGCAAAAAAAAAAGGTTTAATTTTGATTAAATTTTACTCTTCTGCATAAACTAAGAAATCATTGCTTAATCCAAGGGCACAGTTCTTATTTCTTCTAAGAGTTTTATTTTTTCATTGAGGTCTTTCATCCAAATCTAGTTAATTTTTAATGATGTGAGATAGGCTTTTGATTTTATTCCTTTGCATGTGGATTTCCTATTGTCTTAGCAACATCTGTTGAAAAGATAATTTTTGCCCTACTGATTGGTTTTGGCACCCTTGTCAAAAATCAATTAGAAATGTATAGTTTTATTGTTGACTCTTATTTATATTCATTGATCTATAAATATTTCTTCTTATTCTTCTGTTACATATACATGGTCTTCATAACTATAGCTTTGTGGAAAGTTCTGAAATCAAGAAGTATGAGTCCTCTAGGTTTTTTTTTCCAATATTGTTTTACCCATTCTGAACTTCTTTCATTTTCATATGAATTATAGGTTTAACTTGCAAATTTCTATATCCTACAAAAAAGAAGTTATGATTTCAATAAGAATTGCACTGAATCTGTTCATCAATTTAGGGTTTATTACCATATAAATGATAATAATCTCTTAATTTATGAATGTAGAATGGCTTTTCATCTATGTGAGTCTTTGCTAAATCTTTCAATAATGTTTTGTAATTATCAGTTTGCAAGTCATGTACTTCTTTTGTTAATTTTTTTCTAAAATTTTACTCTTCATGATGCTATTGTAAGTTGAATTATTTATTAATTTCCAGTGGTTCAGAATATAGCTGATATTTGTACATTGATCTTGTGTCCTAAACCTCTCTAAACTCACTTATAAATTGTAATATTTCTATAGTTTCTCAAAATTTTCTATGGATATGATTAGATCATCTGCAAATGGAGAATTCTATTTTTCCTTCACAGTCTGGATGTATAGAATTTACTTTTGTTGCCTAAGTGTCTTACCTTTAATTCCCCATAATATATGGATAGGATTGGTGAAAGCAGATAGTTTTTCCTTCTTTTTGATTTTGAGTTAGTAAAAAGAATCAGGGTTTCAAGGGGTGGGGATTTTCACAAGGCCTCAGTTTATCAGAAGTTCCCAGTCCTGTTATAATGTTACATTGATTTTTTTTTAATTTCAATAAAACAACTTTCATTCCTAGGATGATTCCATTTGGTTATGATGTAATATGCTATATTTTTTTTATTTAGTTGACGATTTATTCAAATGTATTCATAAAGGATATTAGTTTACAGTTTTTTTTTTTAATTTTTTATTGTGGGTTGTTCAAAACATTACAAATTTCTTGACATATCATATTCCACACTTTGATTCAAGTGGGTTATGAACTCCCATTTTTAGCCCATATACAGATTGCAGAATCACATCAATTACACATCCATTGATTTACATATTGCCATACTAGTGACTGTCTTGTTCTGCTACCTTTCCTATCCACTACTATCCACCCTCGACTTCCCTCCCCACCCTCTTCTCTCTCTACCACCTCTACTGACCTGCATTTCTCCCCCTTGTATTATTTTTCCCTTTCCCCTCATTTCCTCTTGTATGTTCTTTTGTATAACCCTGAGGGTCTCCTTCCATTTCCATGCAATTTCCCTTTTCTCTCCCTTTCCCTCCCACATCTCATCCCTGTTAAATGTTAATCTTCTTCTCCTGCTCTTCGTCCCTACTCTGTTCTTAGTTACTCTCCTTATATCAAAGAAGACATTTGGAATTTGTTTTTTAGGGATTGGCTAGCTTCACTTAGCATAATCTGCTCTAGTGCCATCCATTTCCCTGTAAATTCTATGATTTTGTCATTTTTTAATGCAGAGTAATACTCCATTGTGTATAAATGCCACATTTTTTTTATCCATTCATCTATTGAAGGGCATCTAGGTTGGTTCCACAGTCTTGCTATTGTGAACTGTGCTGCTATGAACATCGATGTAGCAGTGTCCCTGTAGCATGCTCTTTTTAGGTGTTTAGGGAATAGACCAAGAAGGGGAATAGCTGGGTCAAATGGTGGCTCCATTCCCAGCTTTCCAAGAAATCTCCATACTGCTTTCCAAATTGGCTGCACCAATCTGCAGTCCCACCAGCAATGTACAAGTGTACCCTTTTCCCCACATCCTCGCCAGCACTTGTTGTTGTTTGACTTCCTAATGGCTGCCAATCTTACTGGAGTGAGATGGTATCTTAGGGTGGTTTTGATTTGCATTTCTCTGACTGCTAGAGATGTTGAGCATTTTTTCATGTACTTGTTGATTGACTGTATGTCCTCCTCTGAGAAGTGTCTGTTCAGGTCCTTGGCCCATTTGTTGATTGGGTTGTTTGTTCTCTTATTGTCTAATTTTTTGAGTTCTTTGTATACTCTGGATATTAGGGCTCTATCTGAAGTGTGAGGAGTAAAGATTTGTTCCCAGGGTGTAGGCTCCCTATTTACCTCTCTTATTGTTTCTTTTGCTGAGAAAAAACTTTTTAGTTTGAGTAAGTCCCACTTGTTGATTCTAGTTATTAACTTTTGTGCTATGGGTGTCCTATTGAGGAATTTGGAGCCCGACCCCACCAACTGTAGATCGTAGCCAACCTTTTCTTCTATCAGACGGCGCGTCTCTGATTTGATACCAAGCTCCTTGATCCATTTTGAATTCACCTTTGTGCATGGCGAGAGAAAGGGATTCAGTTTCATTTTGTTGCATATGGATTTCCAGTTTTCCCAGCACCATTTGTTGAAGATGCTATCCTTCCTCCATTGCATGCTTTTAGCCCCTTTATCAAATATAAGATAGTTGTAGTTTTGTGGATTGGTTTCTGTGTCCTCTATTCTGTACCATTGGTCCACCCGCCTGTTTTGGTACCAGTACCATGCTGTTTTTGTTACTATTGCTCTGTAGTATAGTTTGAAGTCTGGTATCACTATACCGCCTGATTCACACTTCCTGCTTAGCATTGTTTTTGCTATTCTGGGTCTTTTATTTTTCCATATGAATTTCATGATTGCTTTCTCTATTTCTACAAGAAATGCCGTTGGGATTTTGATTGGCATTGCATTAAACCTATAGAGAACTTTTGGTAATATCGCCATTTTGATGATGTTAGTTCTGCCTATCCATGAACAGGATATATTTTTCCATCTTCTAAGATCTTCTTCTATTTCTCTCTTTAGGGTTCTGTAGTTTTCATTGTATAAGTCTTTCACCTCTTTTGTTAGGTTGATTCCCAAGTATTTTATTTTTTTTGGAAGATATTGTGAATGGAGTGGTTGTCCTCATTTCCATTTCAGAGGATTTGTTGCTGATATACAGGAATGCCTTTGATTTATGCGTGTTGATTTTATATCCTGCCACTTTGCTGAATTCATTTATTAGCTCTAATAGTTTCTTTGTAGAGCCTTTTGGGTCTGCTAGGTATAGAATCATATCATCTGCAAATAGTGATAATTTAAGTTCTTCTTTTCCTATTTTGATGCCTTCAATTTCTTTCGTCTGTCTAATTGCTCTGGCCAGTGTTTCGAGAACTATGTTGAACAGAAGTGGTGAAAGAGGGCATCCCTGTCTTGTTCCAGATTTTAGAGGGAATGCCTTCAGTTTTTCTCCATTCAGAATGATGCTAGCCTGAGGCTTAGCATAGATTGCTTTTACAATATTGAGGTATGTTCCTGTTATCCCTAGTTTTTCTAGAGTTTTGAACATAAAGGGATGCTGTACTTTGTCGAATGCTTTTTCTGCATCTATCGAGATGATCATATGGTTCTTATTTTTAAGTCTATTGATGTGGTGAATAACATTTATTGATTTCCGTATATTGAACCAGCCTTGCATCCCAGGGATGAATCCTACTTGATCATGGTGCACAATTTTTTTGATATGTTTTTGTATCCGATTCGCCAGAATTTTATTGAGGATTTTTGCATCTAGGTTCATTAGAGATATTGGTCTGTAGTTTTCTTTCTTTGAAGTGTCTTTGTCTGGTTTGGGTATCAGGGTGATGTTGGCCTCATAGAATGAATTTGGAAGTTCTCCCTCCTTTTCTATTTCCTGAAGTAGCTTGAAAAGTATTGGTATTAGTTCTTCTTTAAAGGTTTTGTAAAATTCTGCTGTATACCCATCCAGACCTGGGCTTTTCTTAGTTGGTAGTCTTTTGATGGTTTCTTCTATTTCCTCAATTGATATTGGTCTGTTTAGGTTTTCTATATCCTCCTGACTCAATCTGGGCAGATCATATGACTTAAGAAATTTATCTATGCCTTCACTATCTTCTAATTTATTGGAGTATAAGGATTCAAAATAATTTTTGATTATCTTCTGTATTTCTGAAGTGTCTGTTGTGATATTGCCTTTTTCATCCCGTATGCTAGTAATTTGAGTTCTCTCTCTTCTTCTCTTCGCTAGCATGGCTAAGGGTCTGTCGATCTTATTTATTTTTTCAAAGAACCAACTTTTAGTTTTGTCAATTTTTTCAATTGTTTCTTTTGTTTCCATTTCATTAATTTCAGCTCTGATTTTAATTATTTCTTGCCTTCTACTTCTTTTGCTGTTGTTTTGCTCTTCTTTTTCAAGGATTTTGAGATGAAGTATGAGATCATTTATTTGTTGGTTTTTTCTTTTTTTAAGGAATGAACTCCAAGCAATGAATTTTCCTCTTAGAACTGCTTTCAATGTGTCCCATAGATTCCGATATGTTGTGTCTGTGTTTTCATTTATCTCTAAGAATTTTTTAATTTCCTCCTTGATGTCTTCTATAACCCATTGATCATTCAGTAACCTATTGTTCATTCTCCAATTGATGTATGCTTTTTCCTTCCTTCTTTTATCGTTGATTTTCAGTTTCATTCCATTATGATCAGATAAGATGCATGGTATTATCTCTACTCCTTTATATTGTCTAAGAGTTGCCCTGTGACATAATATATGATCTATTTTTGAGAAGGATCCATGTGCTGCTGAGAAAAAAGTGTAACTGCTTGATGTTGGGTGGTATACTCTATATATGTCAATTAGGTCTAGGTTATTAATAGTGTTATTGAGTTCTATAGTTTCCTTATTCAACTTTTGTTTGGAAGATCTGTCCAGTGGCGAGAGAGGTGTGTTGAAGTCTCCCATGATTATGGTGTGGTGGTCTATTAGACTCTTGAACTTGAGAAGAGTTTGTTTGACGAACATAGCTGCACCATTGTTTGGGGCATAAATATTTATGATTGTTATGTCTTGTTGGTGTATGGTTCCCTTAAGCAGTATGTAGTGTCCCTCTTTATCTCTTTTGATTAACTTTGGCTTGAAATCTATTTTATTTGATATGAGTATGGACACGCCTGCTTGTTTCCGAAGTCCATATGAGTGATATGATTTTTCCCAACCTTTCACCTTCAGCCTATGTATGTCTTTTCCTATCAAATGCGTCTCCTGTAGGCAGCATATTTTTGGGTCTTGTTTTGTGATCCATTCTACTAGCCTGTGTCTCTTAATTGGTGAGTTTAAGCCATTAACATTTAGGGTTATTATTGAGATATGGGTTGTTGTTCCAGCCATATTTGTTTATTTATGTTACTAAACATTGTTTGTTTTCCTCTTTGATTATTCCCCCCCCCCCTTTACTGTCCTACCTCCCACTGTTGGTTTTCATTGTTATTTTCCATTTCCTCTTCCTGTAATGCTTTGGCGAGGATGTTTTGAAGAGATGGTTTTCTAGCTGCGAATTCTTTAAACTTTTGTTTATCGTGGAAGGTTTTAATTTCATCCTCCATCCTGAAGCTTAATTTCGCTGGATACACAATTCTTGCTTGGAACCCATTTTCTTTCAGTGTTTGAAATATGTTATTCCAGGATCTTCTAGCTTTCAGAGTCTGTGTTGAAAGATCAGCTGTTATTCTGATTGGCTTACCCCTAAATGTAATCTGCTTCCTTTCTCTTGTAGCTTTTAAAATTCTCTCCTTATTCTGTATGTTGGGCATCTTCATTATAATGTGTCTAGGTGTGGATCTCTTATGATTTTGCACATTCGGCGTCCTGTAGGCTTCTAGGATTTGGGATTCTGTCTCATTCTTCAAGTCTGGGAAGTTTTCTTGTATTATTTCATTGAATAGACTGCTCATTCCTTTGGTTTGGAGCTCTGTACCTTCCTGTATCCCAATGACTCTTAAGTTTGGTCTCTTAATGTTATCCCATATTTCTTGGATGTTCTGCTCATGGTTTCTTAACAGTCTTGCTGAGCTGTCTATGATCTTTTCCAGTTGAAATACTTTGTCTTCATTGTCTGATGTTCTATCTTCTAAGTGTTCTACTCTGCTGGTAGTATTCTCCATTGAGTTTTTAAGTTGGTTTATTGCTTCCTGCATTTCTTTTTTTTTTTTTTTTTTGCTTCCTGCATTTCTATGATTTCTGATTGCTTGTTTTTTATAACCTCTATCTCCCTGTATAGTTGATCCTTTGCTTCCTGGATTTGTTTGCGTAATTCGTTGTCGAAGTGATCTTTCATTGTCTGATTTTGCTGTTTAATGTCTTCCTTGATACTCCAGATCATCTGAAGCATGTATATCCTGAATTCTTTATCTGACATTCCATCTGCTGCAGCTGTTACCTCTTCTAAAGTTGCGTTGACCTGCATTGCTTGTGGTCCTTTATTTCCTTGTCTTTTCATACTGCTTGCGTATCTTTCCTGCAGGGTGGCGGCTCTGCTCTCTCCTTATTCCAATTGGGGTGTCGTGGCTACCACGTCAGCAGGTCACTGGGCCTGTTCTGGGAGCTGGTGGCGGCTCTGTTCTGCCCCTACTCCAATTGGGGTGACGAGTGTACCACGCCGGCAGGCCACCGGGCCTGATCCGCCGGTCGGTTGCAGGTTTGCCTACCCTGCAGGTGCGGGCAGCAGCTCTACTCTGCCCCTACTCTGAATGGGGTGACGTGTCTGTCGTACCGGCAGGCCACTGGGCCTGTCCCGCTGGTCGGTCGCAGATCTGCCCACCTTTCGGGCACGGGTGGAGGCTCTGCTCTGCCCCTACTCCAATTGGGGTGTCGTGACTACCCCGCCTGCAGGATGCTGGGCCTGTTCCTGGCAAGGGAGGCGACTCTGCTCTGTCACTACTCCAATTAGGGTGGTGTTTGTACCACGCCGGCAGGCTCCTGGGCCTGATCCGCTGGTCTGTTGTAGGTCTGCCTACCTTGAAGGCGCGGGCGGCGGATCTGCCCTTCCTCTCCTACCACGCCTGCGGACCTCTGGGCCTGATCTGCAGGTTGATCACTGGTCTGCTCACCCTGCGGGCACGGGTGGCGGTTCCGCTCCGCCCCCACTCCTATTGGGGTCACGTGACCACCACACCGGCAGGGCCTGATCCCGGCGTGGGAGAAGGATCTGCTCTGCCCCTACTCCAGTTGGGGTGACGTGTGTACCACACTGGCAGGCCACTGGGCCTGACCCGCCAGGCTGTCACAGGTCTGTTTACCTTGCAAGCGCGAAGGGCGGCTCTGCCCTGCCCCTCCTACCACGCCCATGTACTACTGGGTCGTGGGTCTGCCCACCTGGCGGGTGTGGGTGGCGGCTCTGCTCCGCCCCCTCTCCAATTGGGGTCACGCGGTCACCACGCTGGCGAGCCGCTGGGCCTGCTCCGGGGGCTGGCGGCGGCCCGGCTCCTCCCCTCTGGCTCGAGGACAAATTGAGGAGACTCGGGTGACTGAGCTTCACCCCCATTACCAGGAGACCAACTGCTTATGTCACCGCTGGTATTGATGAAGATCTCTCCTCCACCGGTTTCTGCTGACATCAGATCTCTGCCATGTTGGTATCCTATGCGAATGGCAGCATTTCGTTCCCCTTGCCGGGCAACCCAAGCAACGGGTGAGTCCTGACCAGCCCTCAGCAGGACCCGGACCGAGACGCAGTTTCCGCGGGCTCCTAGCCCCGGTCCAGGGAAGTTCCGGGAGCCGGAACTCGGCCGCTCCGTGCTCGGTGTAAGCTCCTATAAGTGTAAGCTCCAAGAAGCAGTCCCCGCGGGCTCAGTTCCGGGAGCCGGAATTCGGCTTCTTAGTGCTTGGTGTTTGCTCTGATAGTAGCAGGGTCCAAGAAGCAGCCTCCGAAGGCTCTGCAGCCCTGAGCCAGGGCGGTTCCGGGACGGTTCCGGGAGCCGGAACTCGGCCGCCCCGCGCTCGGTGTTCACTCCGAAAAGATCAGATTCTAAGAAGCACCCAGGCGCTGAACCCTAGCAATCTGTCTGCAAGCCGCAGGCAAATTGCAGCCTGAAATTACCTTTTCTATGGCTGAATGAGCTGCGGTCAGTCGAAAACAGGTATGGTGACGTCAGTTTACCAACATGGTGGCTGCTGGCCTCCTCTGTGGTCTGACCGGTGTGGAGAACCGAGATGGACCGCTTCCTTCCCCCGTCTCGAACCCAGAATTCAGCCCTGAGTGCGGTGCTTGCGCGGCTGGCAGAAACTGCAGCACTGTAACCCTGCGTCTCTATCCCAGCGCGCGTTGCAGACTCTAGCCGCGGGGCGATTTGCTGAATAAGCAGTGTTACCCTCCGTGCGACAAACCCCTCGCGTTTGAGTCCCCGTAGCCGATCCTCATGCGATGGAAATCCTTCCTCCAGGTTCCGGCGCACCCCACTATTGCTGGAAATTCCTAACAAGATAGCCTTTAGCTGTCCTGACTTTTCATACTCCCACACAGTGAAGCAGCACACGGGGGTAATGCACTCCCCTCGCCGCCATCTTCCTTCCCCCTAGTTTACAGTTTTTAAAATGTCTTTTTTTATTATTTTGGTTATACTTGCCTGAATTTGACAGCATTTCTACATCTTCTATTTATGAGACCAGTTTGTGAAGTATTGGTGCTAATTTTTCTTTAAAAGTTTGGTGGAATCTACCAGTGAAGTGGTGTGGTCCCAGTGTTTTCTTGGTAGAAAGTTTTTCCTTTCTCTTTTATTTCCAACTTAATATATTTACATATAAGTCTATTCATATTTTCTATGTTTTCTTGAGAAACCTTAATTAGTTTGTATCATTCTGGAATTCACTCACTTCATATGAGTTATCTCATTCCTTAGAATATAATGGGTCATAATGTCCCCTTATAGCCCTTTTATTTATGTAAATTCCATAAGAATGTTATAATTTGATTTTTCCCTTTGTTTTTCTTGTTAAGTCTATAAAGAGATTTGTCACACTTCTTTAGGAAGAACTAACATTTAGTTTTGTTGATCTTCCTCTATTTTTCTATTTTCTATTTCATTTATTCACTGAAAAGTTTATTATTTCCTCCCCTCTTCTCCTTTTTAAATTTTAATATAGATAATTATATTCAAAGAATTTTTGGATGGCTAGAAATATATGTTTATACTTTTTAAATTAGCATAGGAAACAAACAAGAATTTGAAGAGAGAGCTTATGAAATGGGAGAAAATCTTTGCCACCTCACCTGTACCTCAGATAAAGCATTAATCTCCAGGAAATATAAAAAAAACTCAAAAACCTTAACAACAATAATCCCCAAAGACCCAATTAATAAATGAGCAAAGGAACTGAATAGAAATTTCACAGGAGAAGAAATATAATCAGTCAACTAACATATGGAAAATGTTCAACATCTCTAGCAATTAGAGAAATGCAAATTAAAAGTACACTGAGATTTCATCTCACTCCAGTCAGAATGGCAACTATAAAGAATATAAGTAACAATAAATGTTGGTGTGGGGAAAAATATAGATTCATACTTTGCTGTGGGACTGCAAATTGGTTCAACCAATCTGGAAAGCAGTATGGAGATTGTTCAGAAAACTTGGAATGGAACCACCATTTGACCTGGCTCTCCCAATCCTTGCTTTATACCCAAAGGACATAAAAATTAGCATACTATAGTGACACAGCCACATCGATGATTATAGCACCTCAGTTCACAATAGTTAACTATGGAACCAGCCTAGGTAGACACAATGGAATACTCTTCAATCATAAATAAAAAATGAAATTATGGCATTTGCTGGTAAATGGATGGAAGTGGAGACTATCATGCTAATAAGCCAATTCTTCAAAAGCAAAGACTAAATGTTCTTTCTGATAATGCTGATGCTCTCAATATGGCTGGGGAGAGGTGGTAGGGAAGAATAAAAGTACTTTAATTAGACAAAAGAAAATGAAAGGAAGGGAAGGGGAGTGGGAATAGGAAATAAAATAGAACAAATCACACATTAGTTTTCTATGTAGATGTATGATTAAATGATCAATGTTTTTTTTTGAAGAATGGGAAGTTATAATCCATAAAATTATGTCAAAATACATTCTACTATCATGTATAACTATTTAGAACAAAAGAAGAATAAATTTTAAAAAATTTCTAGATGGATTGACCTTTTATGGTAACTAAATATCATTCTCTGTTGATACAATTTTTGATCTAAAGTTTAATTTGCCTGATATTCCTATAGTCAATTTCTCTTCTTGTTATTTTTCACATAGTGTATCTTTTCCATCCTTTCACTTTAAACCTTTTTGTACCTTTAAAGAGAGAGTGTGTTGCTTTTATAGAGAATATGGTTATCATTTTTTTTTCAATTTATTCTGATAATCTCTGCCTTTTCACTGGAGAGTTTAATTCTTCAATGTAACTGCTGCTTAGTTTTGACTTACATTGCATTTTGTTATTGCTTTTCAATACCTTATGTCTTCTTTGTTCCTCACTCCATCACAACATTCTTTTGTATTAAATAGATATTTTCTTATGTTGAACTATAATTCCCTTGTAATGTCCTATTCAGTATATCTTTAACCTATTTTCTTAATAATTGACCTGAGGATTACTATTTATATTTTTATTTATAGCATCCTAGCTTCAATACTACACGAAAAAATTATGTAGTTCCTTTAACTCTCCTCTTCTTTTTGATCTTATTATAGTACAAATTAGAACTTTGTACATTGTTTTGTCAATCAGTTTAAATTTAAATTCATTGTATTTTAGAGTCATTGTTTAAATCTGATAGAAAAGTAGTTACAAATAAACCTTTAAGATTCAGTATTCAGTTATTAACTCCACCTCATGGTCTTTGATTCCTTTATCTTTGTGTTTTTTTTTTTTTTTTAAAGAAGTTCAAGATTACCTACAAGTGAAAGCTTAGGCCATTTATAGGCCTTTCTTGAGCATTCACACATGCCTAGGTATCCATACCGACCTGCATCAGTATATGCCCTTTTGGAAATTATTGGAACTTTAGGAATTATTGGAACTTTCCAAAGCTACAATACAAATTTAATTCCTCAGATGTTGCTTTTAGTTTTTTTTTTTAAATTTGCCCAATTGTTATCCAACACATAAGTCAATCATTCAATTTATCATTTGCCTTTAATTTATTTTCAATAATTGCCCTGTGGAAAAGGATTTCTTACTGGAGGAATCCCAAATCAAACCAAATGGAGAAACTTGCAAGTACTGTCATCCTTGTCAAATAATGCAGCTGTCTAGGTAAAAGACTTTGAAAGTGCTCTCCTTCCATGTTGCTCCCTAATTTCTTCTCCATCCTATGGATGACAAGTCCTTGTTTTTATCTCTAAAGGTAAGTTTGTTTGTTTGTTTGTCTTTGGTACTGTAATTGAACTCAGGAGCACTTAACTACTGAGTGCAATCCTCAGCCTTTTTTATTTTTTGTTTTGAGATAAGGTCTTGCTAAGTTCCTTAGGGCCTCATTAAGTTGCCGAAGCTGGATTTGAACTTGTGATCCTCCTGCTGCAGCCTCCAAAGCTGCTGGGATTACAGGCATGCATCACTACACTCAGCTGTTATTTTTTAATGTTACCTCAAAGTTGATGCCTGGGAGAATGAGAGAAGAAAAAATTAAAAACTCTATAAATCTCACTGTTCTTATTGAGAAATATTCCCTGAATTGAGTTAAAAAGTTGATATTGATTATATCTGTCATTTTCCTCATTGCTCGTTTAGAGGAGAATATTCTGGGATTCTGTGCCTTGTCATTTAAACTTATGTTACTCCTGTAATTAGTCCTGACCACACTTTCCCTGGGCCATCTTTGAGCCCTACTGCCACATTCTGGTGTTCCAAACCACCTTATAGATGAGTGCCACCATGGTCTCTTACTGTTTCTAAAGTATTAACTGCCACCTACAGGGGCATCTTCCTAGGTCTCTGCTGAGTCACCTAAGTTTCATATTACCCCGAGGAAAGAGAATTTTACTTCATGTATTACTTCCTTCGTTTCTGAATATCCTGCAAGAAAACATTCCTGACTCAATGATTTACACATCAGTTAATTCTTGCTGTTTTCATTCTTGAAATCCTTTTCCTATAGATTTCAAAAAGTAAGTTTTTTCCCTTATGAGAAGCCCCTATTGTTTTTTTCTGCTAATGGCTTCTGTCAAGACCACTTTAGTCCTCTAAACATAATAAAATTGTTGACCCTCACAAGGAAGAGATTAGGATTCTCAATAATATTCTTTATTCAAGAGCCTACTGTAACATCTCAATGTGTGTGTATGTGTGTGTGTGTGTGTGTGTGTGTTTGTACTGGGGATTGAACTCAGGGCACTCAACCACTGAGCCACATCCCCATCTCTATTTTGTATTTTATTTAGAGATAGGGTCTCACTGAGTTGCTTAGAAGCTTGCTTTTGTGGAGGATGACTTTGAACTCACACAGACAAGGCTGCCTCAGCCTCCCCAGTCACTGGTATTTCAAGCCTGAGCCACTGCACCCAGCTCGTTGATACAAAGACTCAATTATGAAGGAAATTTAAGCTGTATATTTATTCCTAAATGTACAGGTAGACCAAAAGGCATGAATATATAGCAATGAGAGGCTGGCCTACTGTCTTTATAATTAAAATTTCAGATCTAAGAAATTTTCAAATTATTTTATGCATATTATATCCATATGTGGAATATTGTGAGGCCATTAAGTTTGATATGAGAGGCACACTCATCTTAAATCTTATGGAATCCATACATAGATATGAATCCTGTGTATTTGCAAAGCTTTTGGCACTAATAGATGAAGTGAGTGATTTCTGTTTGTATGTTTTTGCATAATTTATGTTTTATTTTATTTCCTTATCACACAATTATAAGTTTATATTAATACTGCTGATAAAGTCTTAAAACTGAAATATATATACACACACAAACACATGAGTAGATAAAGACAGACCTGTAAAGAGTCATTGTAATTTATGTAGTAAATGTGAATTCCAGTTATATGTTCTTACTTTGAAATGATAGGAGGAGGCATGTATGACTTTTGACTTCTGACACTAGGGCATGTGATTATTCTGCATTTCAACAATATTCTTTGGGAGCGTTCACACTTGGAGTCTCATCATAAGGAAGCCCCAGCAGTCCATATGAAGACCCATATGGAAGGAACCAAAGCCATGGACCACAGGTTTGGCTGAGCTTCCACCTGAGAGCCAGCATTAATCAAGTGAGGAATCCACCTTGAAACTGTATTGTCCTGGCTTCTAGACCCCAGCTCAATAGCAGAAGTTCATTATGTTTTTTGTTTGAGGCTACGTGTTGTGTGTTAGATATGAAGTATTCCCCAAAATCTCATGTGAGAGACAATGCAAGAAAGTTCAGTGGTGAAATGATTGGGCTTTGAGAGCCTTTACTTAATTAATGCATTAATCCACTTGAATGGAATAATTGGGTGGTAACTGCAGGCAAGTAGGATATGTCAGGAGGAGGTGAGTTATTGGGGCACATGCCTTTGGGGCATATATTTTGTCTGTGGTGAGGGGATGTCTCTCTCTGCTTCCTGGTGTCACGTCCTGAGTTACTTTCTTCTGCCACACCATTCTACCATGTTGTTCTGCCTCCTCTTGTGCTCAGGGCAATGGAGTAGGCTGTCTAAGGATGGACAGCTCTGAAATCATAAGCTTCAAATAAACTTTTCTTCCTTTAAAATTGTTCTTGTCAGGTATTTTGGTCACAGCGACAGCAAAGCTAACTAAAACACTTCGTCAAATTAAAAATGTCCATTTTGAGACACCCGTTTTTGCAGTTGTTTGTCAAATATTTAGAAATAATCAAGACATTTTGGTACCCGTAAGAAGGAGATTGCTGTGAAAAACAAAACAAACAACAGCTAAGACATGTGGCATCAGCTTGGCCACATGGTGGGAGGAAGTTCAAGGGCTTTGCGCTTGCCTAATGAAAGCCTGAAGATCCTCAAGGAAAGTTTAAGGACTTAAAAGAAAAGTGAGAAAAATATATTTTTTTTATACTGTAAAGGAAAAGAGATCCTTGCTATGTAGTCATAAAAAGCTTAGCAGCACTCCTTCCGGTAGTTATGTGGAAATGTAAAATATATTCTTCACATTGGTTTATTAAGCTTCAAAAGACTTTTAAGTCAGAATATTAAAGGTAACACTTGGCTTAATGTGGTTGTCTATAATAAAAGAGGACAAAATGACCTGTGGGACAATCTGATAAAAATCTAAGCCAAGAACACCTAGGTTTGAAAATAAATTCTTTCTTATTCTTCGCCTTTTCTGATGAGAAAATTATTCTTAGATTATGGAAATGTCTCAGGACTAAAAGTATATCCATGGAAGCAATGTCAGAGTGTGTATTTTATAGCCTTAGAATGATCTATAGTGTTGTCTTATAAGAATACTAAGTAATATTAAGCATATTAATATTGCAAACATTAACCACATAGCCTTAAAAAGTTTCTTCATGCAATAAGATATCTAACACTCTTAATGATGATTTTTTTTATGGCAGTCTAATACAAAAACCCAGGCAAGGAAGAGCTTATTTAGAATAGATATATGGGTGTGGTTTTTGTGCAGTGGAGCACATTACAAATTGTTATCTAATAAAACTACAGTATATCTTATAAATTTATATTAAATGGACTTAGAAATGTTACATGGTTCACCTGGATTTCAGAATTGTTATGAATAAGTAGTTGCCATGTTCCTTCTGTATTCCAATTTTTAAAAGATAGTGTCTTATTATAGTCCTCTCTGCCACTGTATGTTGCATATGTGAATACATATAACTTTTCCTATCTGATCTTTGGATACAGAAGAACAGAATGAAGAGTTTCTTCTTTACCTGAACTGGATTTAGATTATGAGTTCCCAGACTTGGATCTGATGCCATCATGGTGGGATACGAGAGTCCTGATAGAGACATTAATATAGTTTGCATTTGGAAGAGGTAAAAATTGCTGTAATAAGAAGTGGCCTGTGGCAGATTAATTTTCCCGAGATGGTTATACATGTTATTAGTGAGCATTTTTTATTTTCATAACCTGTACAATATGGAAGAAGTGAGGCTACATGAATTCTGAGATTAGATTAGTAATATGCTATCTACTTTGCCCATTTTTTTTTTGGGGGGGGGTACTTGCTTTTAATAACCAACC
The DNA here is from genome assembly GCF_021218885.2 of Marmota monax. Taxonomy (NCBI): domain Eukaryota; kingdom Metazoa; phylum Chordata; class Mammalia; order Rodentia; family Sciuridae; genus Marmota; species Marmota monax. The sequence goes on along the minus strand of NW_026694465.1, from coordinate 236,986 downwards.
ATTTTGCTATAAAGAAACCTAAACTACCTCATGGAAGAAAAATAACATGAAAAAGTCATATGCAGGGGATTTGACCAACAACCAAACGGAGACCACAGTTGACATCTAGCACCAACTGTCAGCTCTGTGAGTGAAGACATCCCAGATGATTCTAATGAAACTGGCCTTTAATTTTCATACGTGAAGGTTAAGTATTGTAGAACAGAAGCAAGCTATCAATTCTATTCTTTTAGAATTCTTGTCCCACAGATTTTTGTGAGTGGAATAATCGTTCTACACTTCTAAATTTGGTGATGTTGATCATACAGCAGTAGTCTATGGAGCACCTAACCTTATTTGTTTCTTTGCAGTGATCATCAGTAAATATCTTACAAATGAAAAGAAGTTTATGTAGAAAATAAATACAGTCCATTATAGCCACTGACTCAAGAGTGAAAAATCAGTGGTACCAATTTTAAAAGTCAACAGAAATGGTTAAGAGAAGAAATAACAGGGTAACAAGAAATCAGCTGGAAAAAAAAGACATGTGACTTCTCAGAATTTTTATCTTCCTCAACAGTCTCTAAGACTTCTTACATCTTTGAAATCTGTTCTATTGGGGTGATCTGACAATGTGTCATTTGTCTTCATTCCAGTACATTCATGTTTAGCTTAACTTTTATGCTTCATATATACACATGTTCTCTATGCTTTGTTTATGCCTCTACTGACTACTACCTCTACTACATTCACTTTGTTTCATTCAAAAATTCAAAGAAAGATAAGCTTCAAATTCAGACAGTGTCAAGCACTTTCCCCAAATGCTAGCAATTTCATTGAGAAACACGTATAGTGATGTCATGGATGGAATGACACTTTTTATTTAAAAATATGATGGGAAGAAAAGTAAGATTTTATAAGTATTTTGGTAACAAAAACTTAAAAATATCTCAAAAGAAATCCAGACTATAAAACCAAGTCTGAGCTAAGTGGTGTATGCCTGTAATCCCAGTGACTAGGGAGACTGAGGTAGGAGACACACAAGTTAGAGGCCAGCCTCAACAACTTAGTGAGGCTTTCAGTAATATAATAAGAAACTGCCTCAAAATAAGAAATAAAAATGATTGGGAATGTAGCTCAGTGTTAAAGTATCCCTAGGTTCAATCTCCTGTACCAAAAAATAAAAATCAAAAAAACTCAAATCTGAGATCTGTGTCTGCTCTCCTGACACCTCCTGGTACTCCCATAAGAAACATAGAAAACCACTGAATTACACAATAGACACAGCCTCTTCCTGCTCCAGTACTCAGTTCCCCTATTACATAGGAGAACATGAAAAGTTCATAAGAGCTTCAGATTAGCCTTACAACTGGGCAGAATAATCATCAGCTTGCTTAATATGCTTCAAAAATGTTAAAGAGAAGACTTTTGAGTTTCAAAGTAAATGCCTATATGCCCCATGACATCTGTGAGTGGTAAATGCTACACTTTAGAAATGGTGTAATTGACATTATATTCAGCAGGGTTCACACATAACAAGTTATTTTCAGCCAATCTCAATTTCTTCTCTGACAGACTAACCAACTGTTTATGACAAGGATTCAATAGACAGAGCTGAATTCCAGTGAAGCATTTGCCATAGTACTTTGCAATAGCCTTGACTATAACAGGGACTGAATCGAAAGCTGTTGGAATAGAATACAGACCAATCACCAATCCTATGATACTAGTTAAACAGCTGTCAATCTCAATGATGTCCTACATTTGTTTCAGGGTTTCAAGATCTATCCTTTCCTGACCACATCAATAATGCAATATACTAATCAAAGTACAGAAGATGCTACATGTCAGAATAAGAATTCCAAACACTCTGATAGGTTTGGACAAGAGAAAATGTGATATAATATGTAATTTAACTAAAATAAATTCATTTGATTTATTGAAGCTAATTGTAATACAGACTGGAACAGAAATATTTTAGGGATATTACTTCTTCCTTTAGGGACTATGAACACAATGTGAACTACTGCAAGTGATGTGGCACCCTTACAATCATTTTTGATGCTTATTTCAAATTTTGAGCAATTATTAAATATGCAGCAAAGGCTAAATGAAGTTTGTAATAAAAGTTTTATAATACAATCTGCATCATAGATAAATAACACTTACCAAATGGAACTTTATTCAGCAATGAAATTTGAAATGAAATGACATGCAATAGTATTAATGAGTCTAAGGAATACAATATTTTGTGGGAGGAAAATCTCAAATCATAGGAAAATAGACTTTGAATTATATTTATCATTTATACAAATTCTCAAATGTCAAAACTATCATATATGGTTTAGAGATAAAATTATAGATATTATGTTAAAAAACAAGAGACATATAATCACATACCAGAGGGCTGTGAATTGTTCTGCCGAAGGCTGAAGTTCAACAGTATTAGAAATGGAAGTGCACACTAAATGTAATAGTGTGTGTTTTAAACCATGTGTTTGAGGAAAGTGTTTCATAGAAATATCACCATTGATTTCTTATAAATATTCAATAATTATATTTGTACCCTTAAGATTTAGTAGAAGCAATGATTAAAAACAATGGTTAAGTTTTAGAATTTCAAGAAACTTTATTACATGAGTAATGATTAAATATTTGGGGGGATGAGTTTTTAGGGTTAGTTGGCTTCAGTTAATGAACACTTAAGAATTAATGTGTTAGCAAAATTAGGTTACAAAATCTTGAATAAATTGTATGTGATATAATATACTCCGGGACCCACTATCACTGCAAAATCCCAGGGTTATTCCTCTTACTACAGATTTCATTTCCTGCAGACCCCAGCTGATGTCTGTTTCTACTTTTCCTGACAATGCTAATTACTTGGCTCTTTAAAGATGCACTCCTAGAAAATATTTCTGGTGCATTAGTGAAGCACTCACTGTTCATTAGAAATTGACCCTGAAAAAAAAGCCATGTTATAGGTTTAGGGGGACCAACAGTGACTCTTTCAAGTTAAGCCCTATATCTACTCAATTAGGAAAATAGAGTCAGCTTTTTTTTTTTTTCAGTGGGTACAGGAGTTTGAACCCAGGGACATTTTACCACTGAGCCTTACTCCCAGCCCTTTTTATATTTCATTTTGAGACATGCTCTCAATAAGTTATTGAGGTTGGCCTCAAACTTGTGATCCTTCTGCTTCAGCTTCCCTGTTCACTAGACATAAATCCTTGTGCCTAGCCCAGAGTCAACCTTTGTTTCTGTGAAACATAATCGTGAATATGACAGTCACTCAGACATGTGATAGACACAGGGAGATATATATATATATATATATATATATATATATATATATATATATATTAGAAAAATGATCTATAATGTTACTTTTTGGTTTTCAAATTTACTAAGTGATTTTTCCAAAGCAAGTTCCATGCATTATTCATCAGTGAGTTATAATGTCTATCATTGAATGATGTAGTGATTTGTGAATAAATTTAGAGCTTGGTAAATGTAAGAATTGATAAGTTAACACTTAACCAAATGAGTAATTTAATTACCTCACTGGCACATGTATTTTAAGAAGATTAAGGAATGAACAGATCAGCTCCATTTTTTATTTTGAAGAATGGTCCATCTCATGCCTACAAAGATTACTTGTGTATCTGTCTATCTAGTTATATACATATAACTACCTTGGGCAAACAATTTTATTCCTACCTTAAAAATATACAGTATCAGAGTCCAAATTTTTTTGCTAGGCATCAAGGAAGGATAATACAAAATAATATGGGAAACTCAGAAAATATCACCAGTTCTGCTTTCCTAGGAGAACATTTTTTACTTCATAAATTATATATATTATATATAATATCATTATATTTGTAATTATGTTATCTATTATTCTGAAGCAAGACATTAATAAGAAAGCTCATCAGGGTTACTACAGACTTTTATAAGGTATGAATAACAGTTATTACTTTTTGTAGTTTGGGTAAAGCAATATGCGTGGATTTCTGTGTATATTATTATCATCTCAAAGGAAATTTGGCACTCTCTCTTTCTAACTCATACTTATTAAATGTCAGGATTAATATTTTCCAGTAGAATCAAACAAACATGCAGAACTCCTGACAATCTCTGAGTCTTAGGTTGCCAGAGCAATACTCAAAATGACATGTTGTCAAGACTGTCTTGGTTATGCCAATCACAAAGTACCCCCATCCTCCACAAATCCCACTTAATTTAGTAACTTTATAGTACAAGCAGACATGAAGACAATAACTATTATATTCTGATTTCTCAGAAAAGAGAAATCAATTTTAAATACTTCTATATTATTATTTTAATGCAATGGCTCAGTGTACCTAGTAGCAGATTCTGAGCTGTAGATCCCAACATCAGGCTATTAAAGAGATGCACATTACTCTGATGAGTAAAATTAACTCTTAGTTTCCCTTGAAATGGAACTGCATCTGAAAATGTTCATCATCCTATTTATGCCCTG